>NW_028327181.1:16633333-17244000 GCF_987537825.1 Furipterus horrens | reverse complement strand
CCTGCAAACATGAATACTCATGGGTGATGGGCAGGGACCAAGGAAAGTTTATCAAGATTCTGAGAAAGAGGGGAGTGACATGGGTTGATGCCCAGGGTGCCTGAGCCCTGCCCCTACCTGAGCAGTGAGAGAGGAGCACAAGGAGGAGAGGAGTCCAGGCCATGGTGCACAGCCCCTGAGCCCCACAGTGGGGCTGGGCTGCCCAGGCCCCCTTTTCTTCCCCACCCTCTGCCAGGGAGGGGCTGTCCATGCAAATGTGTGTCTATCTCCAGTGATGCCCCAGCCCCTCCCTGAACCCTGGTGCTTGGGCTCAGCTCACAGCTCAGACAGAGGGCGATGGAGGTTATCCTCACCCTTTGCAAGAGCTCTGGGTGGAAGCACCTGCTGAGAGCACGCAAAGGTTATTGCTCAGGAGAATATGCCAGACCAGACAGGAGACATAGCTGATGCGTCCCCAGCAAGGAGCACAGGGCCCGGCCCCCAGGCCCAGGCATCTTTGAATGAAGAGTCCTCACCGAGCAGCTGTGTAGGGACCACAAGGCGGTACCACAGCGCCCCCTCCTGGTCACAGGGCACACATGCCCCCCCCCCCCCCCCCCCCGGATCAAAGCCTTGAGAGCTCAGCTGGTTTCTGCAGCTCAGCAGCTCATTGCCTCTATTCACACATCCGCGGTCTGGTTCTCAGATACTGTGATTCTGATACGCTGTACTGACTACTGTAGCACCTCACTCCCCAGGGTCCCTTCTGTGTGAGTTACAAACACGTACACGAGTGACAAATTAATTTGGTTTCACTTCCAGTGAAGATGTTGCTAAATAAATGCACAGTGAGCTTCTTGTCCTACATTAGAGATGGTGGGATAGTGTATCCGGATTGAAGGGTTCACAGGGGCTGCTCAGGGCAATGACACCAAAAGGGAGTTTTCTGGTCATACACTCAGTGGCATATTCAAAGGAGACAATGCAGCAAGCATTTAATTCATGTCATACATTTAAGTTTTCATAGAGATCTGATTTAGTATGTAATTGGTAAAAAGTGATGGTTTTGTAAAGCTTCACATTTACCAGTGAAGAATGTAGAATACTTTTTTGTTTTAGAAATTGACTTAATATTCTTACATTTGCAGTGTTCTCCTCATCTGTGTCACATGTTTCTTGTCAGAAGTTTCTCTTAGGTGTCCTAAATGTGTTTATATTTCAGACAAAATGTTCCTGTATTTCCTTACTCATTGTCTTAGTTTAGTAACAAGCTAAACATTAGATTGCGATGTGTTTGAAAATGTGGTGAATGTCTGGGCAGTTGAATACAGAAAAGACCACTTCCTTCTGTGCCCTGTATGCAACTCTGCTTTAACTGTGCAAATGTTCCAATGGTTCCCACACTTCTAGACGCATATGGCCTTTTAGTAACTGACTATGAACCAGAAAACTCAGTTCCCTAAAGCACCCTCTTCTCCAGGTGCCCCAAGGGATCTTCTCCATTTATCTCAGGCAGATTGCTCCCTGCTTAAAACAATGAGCCAGTACTAACTGATCTTTGAATAAAACCCGACTATCTGCTCCAAGAGAGAGAATACAATGCAATTTGGTCCTGATGCCTCAGAGATGACGATTCCCTTCAGAGGTGTAGAAGGAGACCGAGCCTGCAGTTCCTGAGGCCCTTTATCCCAGAGGCTGGGCAGCTACCATGTGTGGGTTTCATGAAGGGTGTTGGCTCCAGAGGAGGTAGTTCTGCTGCTTTACAAGACTGCAGAGGCTGCAGTATTAGTGAGCATTTTGCAGATAATATACAAACCCCGGGAAAATGTCAAGTGGGACTTTCTGATTGACAGGGACTAGCTCAGGAGCAAGGATCCACCTGCTTCTAAGGCAGAGCCTTCAGAGTGGATGATTCAGCACTTGGCATGACAGGGCCCTGCTGCAAGCTGCTTCCCAGAGGTAGGAAAAGGACAGGCGGGGTCAGGAGAGGTGGGGACAACAAGGCTATTCTACTAGGGTCCAGGACATCCAAGTCCTGTCTCTCAAAGTGCAATGTTTCCTAGAATGTAGTCAGCCCTTTCATCCAGGTGAGCACCAGAAGAGAGGTTTGACCTCATTGTAACTCCCCGAGTTTATGAATTTATCCGGGGACTATTGGATGACAAATTCTTTACATTTCTACCCACACAGATGTATTTTGTTTATATTTTGCCTCTCGATTGCCACCATTGAGGCTCAATTACAGTATTATATTTTCATTTCCCAGAATGGTGTTGCCCAGGCTGGCCCTGGTGCTGTCACTTCTGTGGCCGTGGTGGGGGAAGGGGTCTTCCTTGGGGCCCATGTAGAGTCTCTGAGTCAGAAGATTTCATTATAGGGGGTCGTCCAGTGTCACTGACCCTCAGGTTGACATGTGGCTGAAGGAAGAAAATGGTCTCAGATTTGGGCTACAGTGAGATTCCATTAATTTGTGTATTTTTAAAATCTCTTCATACTTACTTGTTAAAATACTGGTAGGGTATTTACCATATGGTAAAGAGAGAAACAATCAAGAGTGAAAAATGCAGAATTCTCCTATGTATTAGAAAATGAAAACAACATATAAGGAACATCTCCCAAAATAATAAGTGCAAAAGTAAACAAAGGCGACATTTCAGACACAGTAGCTCTAACTGGCACATCAAATTAACGTTTAAATGGCAGAAGAGAACAACCACTTATTAATTTTTGAGTGATAATGCACAAATACACAAAATTAAAAATGACACGTGGAAAACATGAAAATTTAAAAATCTATTAAAAGTAGATAACATGCATATTTTCCTAGGTAGATAAAAAGGGTTTCAAAAATTCAAATAAAAGAACAATTTCCTTAGGAAAAAATAGAACACATTATAATGATAATGGAACTATTCCACAAAAAAAGGCATAACATACAGTTAGTTTCACAATGAACACTAACAAACCTTCCAAGACTGGATGTTTCAAATGTGTTTGCTACATATGTATTTTCCAAACATTGAAAGAAATGGAAATTTTCCTAAACCTTATACAAAGCAATACCTCTACCTGACAGATAAAATACAGAAAAGGGAAAATTACAACTAATAACATAAAGTAATCAAATATTCTAAATAAAATATTAAAGAAGATTCCAATACCAGACTAGTTGGTTGACACACCATATTTGTTTTATTGAAGATACACAAGTGGGGTTCCCTATTGAAAAACCATTTAATATAATACATCACATTAATAGATCAAAAAATAAAATCATATGATCTCAATAGTTTCAGAAAAAGGCTTTGACCAAATTTTAAAACAAATTTCTAATGAAAACATACACACATATGAATAGACAGGCACACTTATGTCACGGTAACTCACACTCTGCACACACATATGACTTAGTCCTACAGTCAGCACGTTAGCTAATGAGGCGGGAGGAGGACATTCCCACAAAGATCAGGAACTGGCCAATGAGACTTCAACTCCATGATTATTCAACATCACTCAGCAAGTTTAGACGATGCAAATAAACAAGAAGAAATCATGGTTGGGTCTTAGCCTTGATGGGAATGGGCAAGTGGTCATTCCCAAGCCCCAAACAAAGGCTGCAGTCTGAGGTATTGTAGTGCCGGTGCCGAAGGGACAGAGGACTCCTGTGAGCATTCACGGCGGGGACTAATGAGAGGGTGGCAGCTCTGGAACGTCTAGGAAAGAAGTAAATGGTCAATGATAGAGATGGAGGATTCCATGGTCTGAGTTTCAGTCTGAAATGACCAGATTGTATCTCAAAGAGACTGTGTCCCCAGCTGATGGGGGGCTGGACTTTCTGTTTCGTTTACGACCTTTTGTCTAGGAATGGGCTGCTGGGAGGTCCTCTGAGGACAGCAGGTGAAGGAGGCATATTCATTCTCCAGGGAAAAGGGGGTCCCTGGATGAACTTGGCCCATGGAGGTGGCTGCAGAAGTAGAAGCCTATCAATGACTCCCAGGGCAGCCTCACCTGATATACAGGCACTCCTGCTCAGTTTGAGAAAGTTATACAATGTCTTGCTGCCCGGACAGGCTTGAGGGGCAGAAGTCAAAGAATGTGGGCAGACATCCCAGTCAAAGTTCTCCATGGTAGGTCTCAGAGCCCAGTTGCAGGCCACCCAAACTAAGAAAGAATTTCTCTTATCAGAGGAGTGGGGACAGCCCAAGGGAACTGCATTGCAGGGGGACAGCAGGTTTTTGTCTCACTTCCCCACAGGCCTGCAGCACTGTGGGAGCACTGAGACTCTTGTCCCATGCTGAGCAGTAATAATCGGCCTCGTCCTCAGCCTGGAGCCCACTGATGGTCAGGGTGCCTGAGCTGCCAGACCTGGAGCCCGAGAATCGGTCGGGGATGCCTGAGGGTCGACTGCTGGTACTATAGATGACGGTTTTAGGGGCTGATCCTGGGAGCTGCTGGTACCACTGCACACTGTAACCATCCCCAATGTTCGTGCTGCTTCCAGTGCAGGAGATGGTGACAGTCTGGCCTGCGGCCCCAGACACTGAGGGCGGCTGCGTCAGCACAGACTGGGCCCAGGATCCTGGAATGGGGAGACACACAGAGATGGTGATTCTGGGTCTGGAGACAAGAGCAGGAAGAAGACCCCCACATGTCTTCTCATGTTCCCTTCCCTTGTCCCCTTATCCTCTCACCTGTGAAGTGAGTGAGGAAGCTGAGCAGGAGAGGAGCCCAGGCCATGGTGGAGACTATCACGGGGTTCTGCCTTCAGTGGTCCCACAGCTGAAGCAGAGCTTCCCTTGAACCTCTCCTTCCCCCTTTTCATACTCTGAGAGAGGGAGGGTCCGTTCATGCAAATGAGATTCCCCAGATTACTGATCCCTCACTGGGCCCTGGGTCAGGTACCTGTGACTGAGAATTTAATTGGGTTTAATGGGGTGGGGCTGTGTGGGGCCCAGAGGATGGCAAGGTCACAGCTGTGTACCCTGAGCAGAGGACACCAGACAGTGCCAAGTAGCAGATCCCAACTCTGATTACCCCAGACCTTCAGGCACAGTCCCTGGGCGCCCCCTGGTGCCCAGACTTAGACACACCATTGTGGGACATGGTGACTAAAACTCATCAGAGACAGATCCTGCCTCCCTATAGCTCTGTTCACTGACCCCCTGTCTTAGGGACAGTCCAGGTGCCCCCTTATGTGGCATCCTCATCACTCCAGGACACTTTTATGTTCTACTCAGACTCCTCAGGGTGAGTCTGTCCATGCGTCCCTTGACTATTCAGTGGCCGGCATCCTTCTGTTTCACTCACGTAATCTTATCTTAGAGCAGGATCAGGTCCTGAGCAGTGACTGGCCCATGGAGGTATGTCCCTCATTTTCAGGACACAGCTTTATTTTTTTTAATATGATTCCTCCCTTGTTAGAAATCAATCACTATTGCTCTAATACACCAAATATATTTTTCAATGTCTGTGCTTTTTTTCAGCAGATTGTATGTTTGTTTTTACATATGCTTTTTGGTCACGCTTTACCTATTAACTGGCACCTTCATTAACATATAGGTTGAATAAATAATTCACACCTGTCTATTGTATATTTGTATGAGAATCGAATGTCTGATTTTTGAGTCAGGCTCACTCTGATCCCTACTCCCTGGACAAGAAGGGGAAGGTGACAGTGATGGTACCACCTGTGACCAGGACATGTGAAGTGGGGATTCTCAGAAGTGACTTCAAGGTGACCTGGGAAGCAGTTTTGGAAATAAGAGCAGAAGGGGATGCATCATGGAGTGTGTGGCCAGAGGTCCTAGTGCTGGTCCTCTGGGACTGTCCTCACCTGAGAGGGGGCAGGTGAAGTGGAGATGCCCAGGGGATGGTGGGCAGTGTCTCCAGGCAGCTTACAACCTGCTTTGCCCGTGTCAGTCCCTCTGGGAAAAGGAGGCCACACTTTGGCACATCTTTGCCACTTCCTAACCTTCCTAAGAGCACTTGACTTCAGGTCATTGTCTCTGATGGGAGGGCTGTGGCTTTCCTTAGAACTGAACTTCTGTTTCCATGAGCAGTTTCCAGTGTCCATATCACCAGACCCAACAGGAACTGACGAGGCAGGTGGAAGGCAGAGTGATGCACGTGGTGAGACCAGTGACAGAATTGTCTTGTTCTCTTTTATTTGGACCCAAATCTCCCAGCCGTGGGGTCAGCACATGATTGACTCCAGTTCCAACTCCAGGGACAGGCATCATGTTCCCCAGATCAATTAGACGGTCCCCTCGCCTGTCACAGTAAAGGTGTCAGGGGAGATGTTGTGAGTGATCTAGTCCGGCCTCCAGATCAGTTGGTGAGAGAGGCCGAGTCTCTCTCCCTTGGAAGGCTTCTGAGGCGATCAGATGCCTGGTAACGCTGAGGGGTTTCGCTCCCAAGAGGAAAATCAGCCTGAATGCCATGGTCATGGGGGGGGGGGGGACATCTCAAATAAATCTCAGAGGAAATGAGAAACTGAGCCAGACTCCCACTAGTCGTCTGGAGAACTAACCTCCCTGTGTCACCACTGAACAAGCAGGGAGGCAGTGGCTCAGTTTCCATCACAGGGGTGACCTTGGGACCTCGGCCCTCACACCTGCCTGTGATCGTCACCCAGGAGATACAGCTGCTCCCCTCCTGCCAAATTTTCAAGGACCAGCCTCTTCCCCAGGGCGTCCTTGACTTCCTCCCCCTGAAACCTGCAAAATGTGACCTTTTCTCTCTACCTCACCTGCTTCATTCTTGGTCAAGGACCCCGGGCTCATCTTTTTACCAAACCCACAGCCTGCTCCTACTCACTGACTTGGCTCTCACTGCCTCTCAGTCACCTGCTGGGCAGCAGATGGAACCCAGGAGCTTAATCAGATTCTGTATCTTCCTTGTCACGCCCTCTAAGGCTCCCAGCCCTGCCTGGGCCCCGCACACAGCAGGTGGTCACTCAGAGGTGTAGTCATACGGAGGCGTGAGTCAGCAATCCAGAGTCAGACACAGCTGAACAGTGTGCGTCCCTGCCCCTGCCCTGCCCTGTCATGGATTGTCCCTGGGCAGCCTGTCTCTGGCATCAGGGACTATTTCCTGAATGAGAGACCATCAGATGGCATGTGGTTTCCAAGGACAGTCTTGGGG
Organism: Furipterus horrens; assembly: GCF_987537825.1. Classification (NCBI taxonomy): domain Eukaryota; kingdom Metazoa; phylum Chordata; class Mammalia; order Chiroptera; family Furipteridae; genus Furipterus; species Furipterus horrens. Next base: position 17,236,878 of record NW_028327181.1, on the reverse strand, counting down.
GCCTATATTGAGACAATGGGCTATGTGTTGTAGACCCTGTTACCCAGTATGAGTGTGAGACACTTGATTCTCGTTAAATAAATAATCAGGGATACATAAAAATCTCACTTTGGTAAGGAAGCTCTCTGTCCAAGTTTGCCAAAGAAGTAGAGCATTTCCCATTTTGGCCTTTTCCTGAACCCAGCTCTGGCAGGACCTGCCCTGCAGTGCCCCCTGCTGGTGTCTGATCCAGCACTCCTGGAGGGCAACCTGATTTTGTCCTTGGATCTTCTGATGTCACTGCCCAGAACAGGAGAATGAGTAGGTTTCTCAATGGGTTGGTCTAAGACAGTGAATGTCTCTAGATAACTAATGACTTCCAGACTGCTGAATGCAGGGTGTAGGCATAGTTTTTATGTTGCCAGATATTTTAGGTTTTCTTGACCTTTTGTTTTGCATCTTCCGCTTGTGTGGTACCACGACACATATAGGACCATTTTAAACCAGTTCAAGGCTCAAAACTCTTCACTGCACTCTGTCAGTTCATACTGACAAAAAGTCTTGTGAATTACGCTTCTCAGGTGACCGTGTGTTGTTGGTGGTGATGTTGTGAGAGGCTCCTGTTCAATTCCCACCCCCATTGCCCTGATAATGACGTTTTATGTCTCTCTTAGTCACTACACTTTACTCTGTCACAGAAAAAGTGTCCTGTCTCCTGCTTCCCACGCTGGGCTGTCATGTCCCCTTCAGTGCTCCTCTGAGGATTCAGTCTCTTCTTTTGAATATATTATATAATATATTATATATTTGAGATTCTTTTTCCTTTTTTCCTCTAATCTTAAAAATGTTTCAGTCTACAGACTGAACACTGTAGGGGAAACTTTATTCCCTCTATAAAGATAACTGACATAAAAATATACATTAACTATTGTATTTCACTCTGTTATTTTTGGATTTTACCATTTTATTATTTGAGGATTTTCTCTAAAGTCAGTGAGAGGTGAATATTTTTCTGTTTTTATTATGTTTCTATTAAATTTCACTTAGCATTTATCTTTAAAAATAAAATCATAAGTGTATAATATCACTACTATTAACTTAAAAATTAAAAGCCAGAGTGAGAGACAAGAGGCATTTATTTGATATAAAAATTAATTGCAAGCCTGGGGCATAGATTCACACAGAAAGCCAGATTATGCCATTAAGAGGTGAAGGCAGTGGTTTTTATGAGGAAGGGGAGGGAAGTAATTACATGAATAGAAGGGAAGTATTTCTATTGGTGATAATAAGCCACTGAAGGAATTCCTACAGGTAAATTATTCGTTAGCTAAATATGGTGGTGCACATGCTAAAGAATGTGTTTAATTTTTAGCCCTATAGTCAGGTGTCTGCTCTCCTGTTAGCTTTAAGAACAGCTGTTTGGAATATGCAGTTGCTCTGACCCAGCCCAGAGGTTTTTCTCTGGCCTCAACCATTAATTACAGAGGCTGGAGGAGGAAGACGTGCAAGGCAGTTCCCCCTGGTTGGAGGCTCCAGCTCCATCCTACAGTGGCTGTGTTTCTATTGTTTCTTACACTCTATTATTAAGTCGACGTCGTCGGCAGCCGTCCGTCTCGAGAGACGATGGTGTAGCTTCCCAAGAGTCTATCTGCACCGCCGAGAATGGCTGGGCAGTCCGACTCGGGAGTGACAGTGTCTCCTCCCTTGTTGAATCGACATCTTGCGATGACGCTGGAGTGTCCTCTCCAGTGAAGCTGAAGCTACAGAGCCTGGGCAGGGTGATATGGAGGGTCTGCTGTTGCCCATGCAGCAGACCCCCCCTCTCTTCGCAGCTGAAGGGTCCAAGGGAAAGACGGAGTCAATACAGCTTGGCTTCAGGTGCGCCGCAGGAGTTGCCAGTGTTGACTACAACGTCAAACCGCCTTAGGGACTCTGGCTCCGGATTTTCTGTTGGGGTTTACTCCCTTAGCCTTTCCCTGAAGAGGTATGCCGCAAGGCAGCGGAGGTTTTTTGGAGTCAGAGTTTTCCTTCTCTGATGTGCCCTGACTGGAAGATCGAACCAGCGACACTTAGCTCGCAGGCCGACGCTCAATCCACTGAGCCAAACCAGCCAGGGGGATATATACAGGTAACTCTCATATAACATGGTTGTTAGGTTCCTAACAAATGCCGTGTTATGCGAATCCGTGTTATGCGAATCCGTGTTATATAAAACAAAGAACTAGTAAAAAAAGGGGGGATTACATTCCAAAAATTACAAAAACATACTATTATATTTTTATAATTAAGAGAAATATCTTTATTAAAGCAATTTTCATCAGAAGTATTACATATTAATATGAATTAGGTAGTTTTTCTTCGTTAATCATTACTAAGCTCCATTAACCAAATGCGTTTTCTTTTTGACAAGATAGCCTGATCCTCTGAACTTTCCTCAGCATTATATCTTGATTTCTATGCTCTACTTTTTGCAAAAAAAAAATCTGTTATTTTAAACTGCTTGCTTTTAGCTGAGAGATTTTTATAAATTTCATTGTACGGTGCTAAGTACTTTTGAAGTTCTCTCTTAAACTTTGTGCTCCTTTCAGTGCAAGGATCTGCATTTAAGCTGTTCGGTTAAGTCTAGGCCTTTCTTTACGCTTTTTAGAGTAAACTGTTTAACTTCTTCGTTTTCATCAGTGCTATTGTCCCCTAAGTTATCTTGGCCCATTCCAGATGTCATTTCCACCAAAATCGCTTCATCAGTTTCTTCTTCTACCAACAATTCTTGGATATCTTCCATAGTCATATTGTGTTAGAGCAAAACCGTATTACAGAAGTACCATGTTATACGGAGGGTTTCCCCAATTCTCTAAGCGTGTTAGAGGGAAACCGTGTTATAGAGGTACTATTTTATACAGGTGATACCTGTACTAGCTCTAGTACCAGACTGACCTCCTGAGGGGCAAATACTGAACTGAATTTCTTTGTCTCTCTAGTGTCAGGTATAATGTTTGGCACAACAAACGTTTGTAAAAAAAATCAAACTTTGAAAGCAATACTTTCCAAATAATTATATCTCCAAAGTTATAGGCAATTATAGATAACTTATAACTGCATAACAATTTACAGTTAATAAATTCTTTCATACATATCTTCTGAAAAAGAGAAATCAAGCCGAGCTTTTAAAAATGTTTTCAAAAAATGGCACATTTATCCAATATTCAAAGCTTTATTTTAATAAAATATCATCCAATAACTGTTATACAGCATTGGCAAAAGAAATGAACAATGTTTTATTTTAATTGCCAGACTGAAACACTAATAGGGATATGAACAGCTAAAAGAACAGATAAATAGCTTAAATAGCTTGCATTTGCACAAAAAATTTCATGATTTACCTATCTTTTTGACCTTCAACTGCACTATGCAGCAGCCCTCAGACCTCACCAGTGTGGCTCAGTTGGTTGGATGTTGTACTGCCAGGAGAAAGGTCCCAGGTTCCGTCCCTGGACCGGGCGCGTACAAGAGGCAACTGATCAATGTTTCTCTCTCACATCTTTGTTTTTCTCCCTCCCTTCCCCTCTCTCTAAAAAAAAAAAAGGTAATAAAGTCTCTAAAGGAAAAAAAAAGGAAAAGAAAGTGACTTGAGACCTGTGGTTCAGGAAAATTAATCTGACTGTTTTATGTAACATCCCACATAATTCCTTCCCCTTTTCTCTACTGAGGCTGAGAATATCCAGTTTCTCAATTCCACCGAGTCACCCAAACTACAAATCTGAGATATCTTCTAATACCTCCCTCTCCCCATCACACTACTCATTCACAATTCTACCTCCCAAATCTCCCTCCAGACAACAACCATGTCACTACTAAATTTCAAGCACTCATCATTCTTTCCTTAAAAAGCCTCCTAAATGACTTTCAAACTCCAATTCATATTACTCACTGGCTCCCACGTTAACTATCTAAAATACACATCTGATCATAATGCTCGCTTTTGCTAGAAACTGTTTGCTTTCCAAATCGCCTACAAACTATATAGAATATAATTTACAAATTCTATCAATCTGGTTCATATGTACCTTTCCAGGCTCAGACCCATATATACCCTACAATCCCTCTACTAAACTACTTTCCAGACCTCCTCCTATGTACACTCCAATTCATTCAAGGTTCGGTTTAAATATCTTTCCCAACACTCTTTCGTAGGGATATCTGACAAGTCCTGCAAAAGCCTAAGTGACAGATATCATACACAATGTACACCATATAATCCAGGACCCAGATTTTAAAACTACACCGAATTTCCTATCCACTTAATTATTTCATTAAGAATCTAGAGAAAAATTCAGTCCTGACTGGTGGCTCAGCTGTTTGGGCATCGTTCCGCAAAGCGAAACGTCACAAGTCTGATTCGCAAGTTCAATTACCAGTCAGGGCACATGCTTGGGTTGCCGGTTCAGTCCCATTCTGGCAAGAGGTAACAGCTTGATGCTTCTCTCCCTCTTTCTCCCTTCCCTTACCCTCTCTCTAAAAATAAATAAATAAAATCTTTTTTAAAATCTAGAAAAACTCAAATTCATTCAAGTTCTAATTTCAATCAAGTTTTTTTCCCCTTTTTTAAAACTGAATGACAAAAATAAAATTTGACAAATCTAGAAATAGGGACGGGAGGTAAGATTTACCCAAAGAATGAAGCAGTGATGAAATATTCTGGCTACTGAAGTTTATTATATATGAATAAAAATGAAAAACTGGATATAAAAAATTAACAATTTTTAATGTTTTTAATGACTCAGCAGTCACTTCAAATTCTTACAGTATTAACACCGTGCTATTATCTTTATAATTTCAATCTTAACATAAAGATGTAACATTAAAACAACATAAAATTGTTATTCAAGCTTTCTGGCTCTTTGGACTTGGGCTAAATGAGACTTTCCTGCATAACAGTATATTGTTAAAGAAAAATTTACCTCCACCGACTGGTAAAAATGCAAAAGCCTATAAATTTGGAAAAATTAAAAACTATTTCAGGCTGTTTTCATTTTTATGGGACCATCACAATATGCCCATAAACCCTCAAATATTGCTGGCATAGAGGACATCTAAGATCCAAAGTACTTTAAAAATACCACTTTTAAAATGTTAAAAACAATACTTTATATGTGGGAGTCAACCTTTACTCTTCCTCCCTTTCTTCCTCTATATCCAATCAATTACATGATCTGTCAAGTTTACCTCCTCAATATTTGTTGCATTATTCTCTCTATTCTTATCATTACCTACCCTAGTTTATACCATCATCTCTCGCCTGGACCAATTTCAACAAGTCTCCCTAAACCCACTCTTGGCCTGTTAGCATCTATTCCCTAAACAGCACCCCCCTCCGAGTCATCTACTTTAAATACAATCTAACCATATCACTTCTCCACTTAAAACACGTCATTGGCTCCTATTTTGTATTTATTTAATACATATTTATACAGCACTTATATCCAGTCAGGGCACATCAGAGAAGGAAAACTCTGACTCCAAAAAACCTCCGCTGCCTTGCGGCATACCTCTTCAGGGGAAAGGCTAAGGGAGTAAACCCCGACAGAAAATCCGGAGCCGGAGTCCCTAAGGCGGTTTGACGTTGTAGTCAACACCGGCAACTCCTGCGGCGCACCTGAAGCCAAGCTGTATTGACTCGTCTTTCCCTTGGACCCTTCAGCTGCGAAGAGAGGGGGGGTCTGCTGCATGGGCAACAGCAGACCCTCCATATCACCCTGCCCAGGCTCTGTAGCTTCAGCTTCACTGGAGAGGACACTCCAGCGTCATCACAAGATGTCGATTCAACACGGGAGGAGACAGATACCGTGTCACTCCCGAGTTGGACTGCACAGCCAATCTCGGCGGTGCAGATAGACTCTTAAGAAGCTACACCATCGTCTCTCGAGACGGACGGCTGCCGCCGCCGCCGCCGCCGCCGCCGACTATATAGTAGTCACTGCGTTAAGTGCTTTACAAGTGTTCATTTACTCCTCACAACTACCTATGAGAATTTAAACAACTAGCCTTTATACATATAAAACAAGGGGGGGTTAGGGCTGCTGATCCCCCATGCATTCAAAAATTCACGTGTAACTCTTGACTAACCCAAAACTTAACTACAGCTATCCCTTGTCCCAGAGGACTGATTCCAGAACCTCCCAAATCCCTAATATAAAATGGCACAGGGCAATGCATACAATTGGCCCTCTGCACCTGAGGATTCCCAATGGCAGATGAAAAACCTGGATAAGGAGGGTCAACTATATGTTGAATATATTTAGTGAGAAAAACTCACATATTAAGTGGACCCAAGTAGTTCAAACCCTTGTGGATCAAGGGTCAATTTTATATTTATATACATATTTACGTATGTATAGTTGTATAACACAGCTATCTAAGCAGCAGAAATGGAAGCTAAACCCAGGCATCTGGGCTCTTCCGAGTTGAGGCTCTAATCACTCCACTATGTTGCCTTCCCCCTATTTCCTAAAGCCCACAAGCTTTAACACAATTTATAAACTCTCTGATTAGTAACTGGTCTCTGCCCCGTTTCAACTTTCACTTCTAATCAGGCCCCACTTTGCTCACACTCGAGTAACACTGAGAACACCTTGTAATGTTTGCCTTTTCTCTCCCCACTTTGTGACTTTTATGATTCTCCTGCTCTCTCTCCTGTCTATAGCACCTTCTAGTACCTCAGGACAGCTGCTACAACAAAAAGCACTGAATACGTTCTAATGAAGAATGAATTATAAAATTCTTCACAATGTTAATGAGCAATAATAAAAATATCCTATTATTCATTACATGGGTGGACACATAAAACATAAAAATACCCTGGCCAGGTGGCTCAATTAGTTGGAGCATCGTCCCACATGCCAAAAAAGGTTGTGGGTTCGATTCCTGGTCAGGGCACACTATTATTAAGTATTGTCTTGCTTATTAAATGCTGGCCAAGCTACGTTCAGCCTAGACTGTGTGTGCACATGTGTGTGTCCATGTGTGTATAGCTCTTCCTTTCATTGCTCTTGTTCTTTATCTGTTAAATTGTTGGTTTTATTTGCTCTTTTTTTTAAAGATTTAATTTATTAATTTTTAGAGGGAGGGGAAGAAAAGGAAAGAAACATCAATGCGTGGTTGCCTCTTGTGCACCCCCAGCTGGGGACCTAACTCGCAACCCAGGCATGTGTCCTGACTATGTTCTTACCTGGGAGCAGATGGCCCAGGGAAACCAGGTCACAGAAGGTGGGAGTACTGCTTTTCTTGTCATGCCACCCAGGAACTCTGAAACGGGATACACAGTGATTCTGGTTGTGTTAGGAAAGCAGTAAGAAAATGAGATATTTGTGCTGACCCCATAAAGACAGACAACAGTGAGAACATGAGGTCTCTTGGTTTATGGAACAAGTGATAACAGAAGCCACACCATAAATGAATGTTGGTCACATTCAGGGACAGGGCAGTGATGGGTCACTAGAGAGAGGAGGGCAGAAGTTTACTTCACTTCCACATGGCATGGGAGTTCTTTGTGGCAGTGGGTTTATTCAGCCAGGTGACAGAGCTAGTCGGCCTCCTCACCAGGCCAGAGATCAAAGGTGGTCACAGAGGCCATGAGTGAGACTGTGCGCTGGTGAAGAGGGCTGAAGCCCTGACTGTCAGTGACGTTTGTCCCAGGTCACAAGGTAGAGTAGGTGCTCTGTCCGTGATTTGGGGACCATTACTATGGCAATGCTCAGTGTGTTAGCTGACATGTGTTCAGGAGGAGGTAACTTAGGATCTGGGCTCATCAAGAGCTCCACAGTGGTGGTGACACAGGAGCACATTGGGGAGCACCTACTCCTGACGGCCCACAGCCCAGCCCACACCCTGGATTGTAGACACCTTCCAGTGGAGTGTGAGAGGGGAGGGGGACGCGTCAGGGCCTGTGGGCTCAGGAAAACCCCCTCACAAGATCCTCATGTCCTGCGTGGTGGCAGCTATAAGACCATCTCATCCATGGACCCTCTTCAGCCATGTCTCCTGCAGCAGGCTCAGCATTATCCCAGCAATGGTGGAGCGTTCTCACCATCTGTGACCCAAAAAGAGATTTCTGGGCCTCAGGCCACAAATTTCCCCTTTGATAACCCCCTGTACTTGAGTTAACTGAAGGCTTCCATACTCAGAAAAGGTTCCAGGCCAGCTTTGCCTCTGGAATTCCTCCTGGGCCTGACTCTGCACCCAGGATCTTGCTTTCTGGTGCCTTGTCAATAGTACACAGTGCTTTTCAGCCAGCCCGGAGCACAGGAGCCTGGGAGGAAGGAGAAGGCCGCAGCTCTGACTGCCAGAACAGCAGGGTCCCTGCAATGAAGGACAGTCCACCTGCTGGGATGGTCCCAGGACTCTGGAAAAGAAAAACAACTCTTTCCTTATTTCAAGAGTAAAACAGCAGTTCCACATGCTCTGGTTTTATTACACTTGGATAACAGGCATCATTTTAATGACATAATTAATAATTTATTTTGTATTGGTTCTGTTTTCCTGATACTTAATAAATATGGATTAAAAACTGACACTAGATCCATTGTAAACCAGAACATACTTCCAATTCTAGTTTGCAGGAATAGAAGTTATTTTTAAATATTCATTAGTTGTGAACCAAGAATCTGGGAGGTCAAGGTTTTTGTCTCACTTCCTCATCTGTGTGTGTCACTGTGCTAAGCACTATCATGCCCAATCATACAGTAATAGTCAGCCTCGTCCTCAGGCTGCAGCCCGGAGATGAGCAGGAGTCCTGCGTTGGCCGAGGCGTCTTTGGATCCAGAGAAGCGGCTGGGGACCCCGGAGCCCTGGTGCTTATCTGAGTCTGAGTAGTAGTACAGCAGATACCGGGGAGGGCTCCCTGCCTTTTGCTGGTACCAGTATATGTATTTACCACCGACACTGATATCGCTTCTCAGGGTGCAGGTGAGTCTGGCTGTTGCTCCCGGAGATGCAGAGAGGGAGGGCGGCTGAGTCAGCACAGGCTGCGAGAGGGAACCTGCAAACACAGACATTCATGGAAACTTACTCGAGAAACTGTACAATCTAAGAATTCTGAGCAAGAGGAGAGTAATATTGGGAGGTGCATGGGGTCCCTGAGCCCTGCCCCTACCTGAGCAGTGAGAGAGGAGCACAAGGAGGAGAGGAGTCCAGGCCATGGTGCACAGCCCCTGAGCCCCGCAGTGGGGCTTGGCTGCCCAGGCCCCCTTTTCTTCCCCATCCTCTGCCAGGGAGGGGCTGTCCATGCAAATCTGTGTCCGCCCAGGACTGCCTAGCCCCTCCCTGAGCCCTGGTGCTGAGGGGATGGGGGTTGGCTTCACCCCTTGGGAGAGCCCTGGGGGAAGCACCTGCTGAGACCATACAAAGATGGGCTCAGGGGACTCTACAAGGCCAGAGTGAGAACAGCTGATGAGCCCCCATTGGGAGCACAAGGCCCAGCCCTCAGCCTCAGGCTCCATTGAGTCAATGGCCTTCAGTGAGCAGCTGTGTAGGTGACTCAGGACAGTCCCACAGCGCTCCTGCTGGTTGTAGGGCACAACCTCCTCATGGCCCAAAGCCCTGGGAGCCCCGCTGATTACAGCCTCTCACCAGGTTACTGTTTCTAGTCACACATCAGCTTTCTGATTCCTAAAATTGGACCTAAAGTGTGATTCAGCTCTATCGCTTAGGGGTATCTGAAGCAAAGGAAAACACTGACTCAAAGACAACTATGCACCGCCACGTTCATGGCAGCGTTATTTATGAGAGCCAAAATATGGAAACACCCTAAGTGTTCATCAATGGATTAACATATATATGATTATATATAAATATTATTCACTTCTAAAAGTAGATAGACTTTTAGGAAGATAAGCTAAGTGATATAAGTCTATAGAAGATGACAAATACCATATGATCACACTTATAATTGAAATTAAAACATAATCAACAAAACAGAACCAAGAAACTCACAAATACACAAACAAACAAACAGAAAACAAGCTCATAGATACACAGAATAGGTTGGTGCTTGTCAGAAGCTGCCGTGGGAGGTGGGAGAAATGGCTAAAGGTCAAAAGGTATTGAACTTCCAGTTATAAAGTTTCAAATTATTAAACAATATGTGTCTGGCCATTTGTTTATTGTTTAGCACCACCCTTTCCTAATATTACCTGAGGTGTTCACAGCGCCACCCACCTGAGGACACCGTAGGACGTAGGTGCTAGAAGCCCCCAGTGTGCAGACGGGGGGACTAAGGGGCCTTGAGAAGACATAACTTGCTGAAGGTCACGTCACTGGTGAGAAGCAGGAGCCTGAACCTGGTCTGTGTCCTCAAAGCCGGGGCCCTGGCTGCTCGCGGGCTCCCTGGGGCTGGGGGTGGGGGTATCAGTGTGACAGGGTGTGGACAGCAGGGTGTAACTGTGTGAGGCGTGGGTGCACGGGGAGAAGCCAGCAGCCCAGAGGCGCCCTTGGGGAGCTCATTTCTGAGGTGCAAGCACAGGCAGGGACCCCAGGATGCTTCCTGGTGATAGAGCAAAACAGAACTTGGAACCCTGGTGACCAGGCAGCCACGTTCTAGAGAAGCTTCAACTCACTTGGCTGGGGATGCTACAGGGACAACATGCTTACTTGTTCTGTCCACAGTTTGTGAGGCGCTTGCCTCAGGAAATTGCGCAATGGCAGCCTCTTTAGACGTTGTGGGTTGTTGGGTCACACCGGTCATGTCAGCTCAAAGGGCCACCCTCCTATAATGTGGTCTCATCTTTGCTCAGGTAATATTTTTAAATAAAACCACACTGCAAAGTACTAGGCATTAGGGTCCTCACATATTTCCTTTAGATTCAGTTTAACAGCCAACATCTGGGAAGACGGATTCTTCCCAAATCTTTATATTTTAAAAAAATATTTCTAAATGTAACATACACAATTGCATTGCAATAAAATATTCATGATAAAATAATCTTGACTAGTATTAAAAAAGGTTTCTTTCCTTAGGAGGAATGTCTTTGATTTCAGTCCTTACTTCTATTTCAGTAGTTACTGTTCCTCCTGGACTATAAAGGAAACAGATTCTACTCCCTGTAAACAAATTCTATCCAAGTTATTCACAAATATTCTCCACTTTAGGACTCAAAGATTAAAGAGGTTGATTCAGACCCTCTCGTTCACTTTCTTTCTATGAGTTGTCAGTATTTAGGCTGAGCTGGAGCTCAGGTGTCAGGTCGTGTGATCCCATATCAAATGATTACATTTGTACCCACACATCCTGAAGCAAAAGTTTAGATCCTGGTTCCCCACCTGGGTTCAAACAGTACTGAGCGCCACTATAGAGAAGCCTGCAGTCGTCCTCAGCTGTCCTCAGGCTGGGCCTCTGAGGCTGTCCTGCCTCCAACACTTGGGCTCAGCTGGAAATTCTCTGTCCAGCGGAGAAACAGATTTATCCAGGACACTGTATTTTGTGTGGAGGGATGGGAGGTAGCTAATCTCTCTAGAGGAAAAGAGCACTGAATTTTCGTCTGCCATGCCTTTTATTGAGGAGGAGATTGGTGTGATACAAGGTCAGGACTTACGAATCATCAATAAGCTTTCAGATGCTTGAGTGACTGTTGACAGTTACTAATTACAGATATCAATATAGAGAACACAGTGATCATTCTGTGTCAGGGTCTATTAAATATCTTGATGCCACACTGGCATTATGTCCAAGGTTTCAACATTCTTCATTACAGATTGTTTATAGCTAACTAAGAGATAAGAAAAGCAGAGCAAGCTCCAAAGCATAATATGCGTTCTTTAAACCCAGTTCTCATGGGAACCTTCTGAGTGGCCTTTGGTCCTGTCTGTCACACAGCCTTTCTGTTTTCTGCTGAGATTTAAAGGCCTCCCAGGGGGACCTCACTCACAGCTTGGGCTACAATTCCCGAAACCAGAAGTGTTTCCCAACACCTACCCCCCCCCTTTTTTTATGACACTTATAGTAGAAAGACCTATAAAGCTTGTTACTTGCTTTTCTCGAATACGATTACAGGAAAACAGCTTGCAGACACATTAGAGAGGGTCAGGGCAGTTTTGTCCCAAGAATGGAGCCAGAGAACCAAACATGGGTCAAGAGTGTTTATTGCTTGTATTGTAAGCCAGTGTCCTGAAGGCGTGGGCATACACTTGAACCAGTGTTGATAATGACCTTTGGTGACCACTCCAGTGCTGAAGCCATGGGTGATCGTGACTGTCCCTTCTGAGGACATGGTCAGTGAGGGCTCTGGCTCATCACGGCCTGAGAACTTGAGCCTGAAATGAAAATAGACACATGTCAAGAATGGGAAAAAAAAATCAAAGGTTGAAATGTCCATGAACCTGAGCAGTGAGTGAGTGAGCAGGGGGAGCAGGAGGAGAGGAGTTCAGGTCATGGGGGAGACTTTACAAGATCCTCTGGCCTCAGGCTAATGATGGTCTTTGATGTCCCTTTATCTCCCCCTCAGTCCCTCCTCCCCAGTAAAGGGTTGTTTGGTGTGACATTATGCAAATATAGGTCACAGTACCATTCAATTCAGGGTCTTCAGCAAAGTTTGAACAAGCTTCACTCTGAGGAGGAGGCAGTGAGCTCTGAGTGTGTCTCTTGAGAGGAAGCACCTGCTGTGACCTCTAACGCAGGCCAGTGAACATGGGCACAGGCCCGTTCAATTAGAACCATTTCCGTTTGTTTCAGGCCTTGCAGATGAGAAAAGATCCACAGCGCCCCCTGGTGACGTCCTGTAGAATATTCATGGCGGTGGGACCTGCCAGAGGAATGGTACAGGCCTTTATTTTCTGTCGATAAGTAAAATAAGGAAGGAAGGAAGAAAATAGTGTTACCTATTCTTAAGTCCCTGTAGATAATTTTCTCTTGTAATCTTAACTATTGTATTTTTCAGTTCTACAATAGCCATTTGGTTTGTTTCATGACTTCTACTTCAGTTCTGTGTTTCTCTTTTTTTATGTGTACCAAGAACGCTTGTAGTTTCTCATTAAATGTATGTTTTGATTGCTGCCTAAAAATATCTGTCATGTAATGTCACATAATGTCTTCTGTGTCATGGCTCTGTTACTGTCAGGAGATTCTTTTTTCTCTGATTCTTTATGTGACACCAGGTGTTTTTACTGGATTCTAGACGTTTGGAAAATACATTAGAACCCTCTGGGTCCCATTTACTTTCTTTTTAATCAGGTGACCCTTCTGATGAGCTGTACCAGGTCAGCGGGTGTGTGTTTGATTGCCACTGGCCCCAGCAAAGGTGGAGCCCTGCCTCCAAAGCCAGCTCTGTGCTGCTGGCACCTTCCTAATACAATGAATCAGTGATTGTCACCAGCTGGTTCCCTTCAGGTGGGGTGTGACACAAGCCCCCTGCTTGTTGAGTGAGCTCCTGAGCTGCAGAGGGGGTGGGCACTCAGCCCCCTACTGGGCCCTTTGGTCTCTTACACCAGGGAGGGTGGAGGGCAACTGCAGTCCCAACTCCCCTGCCTCCTACTTCTGAGTTAGTGCTGTTAGTGCAGGATGGGGTCAAGGCTCATTTCTCACTGGTCCCCACGGTCACCATCAGGGGGCGCACGTGTGCACACTAGCTCTGCCTTGTACCACCTCATTTAGTCTCTTTGCTGCAAAATGGGGTTGAAGGTCAGCTCCCCACTGAGCTGTCACAATCACTGATGGGAGCGTGGGTCTTTCCTTTAACTCTTTTGTCTGATTAGAGTAACAGGGAAAGAGTGGCCTTATGCAATATGTTTAAAACTGTTTCTTCCTCATTTTATTTTAAAAACTCATGTATAATACAATATTAATTAATTCCAACTTAAATATTTGATACAATTCACCAACAAACTCACCTGAGTCTGGATTTGTGTTTTTGAAAGTATCTGACTACACTGATAAATGAGTTTAAATATGTAATTACAAATATGAAATTAAGCAGAACTTGTTTCTCAAATTATTAGACAATATTTATAGAAAACAAAAAGTTGAGTGGTCATTTAGTTGTAATTTTACATTTCATATTTATATTATTGTAGGTTGAAAGAAAACTCATTTTTATTTTTTAGAAGTAAATTAGTTCAAAGATATTGATAAAGGCAACATATTTTGAAACAAAAGGAGTACAATCTTTCCAAATCCAATTTCAAGGATTGTGCAAATTTTATCTCAAGAGTGACACAGATAGACAATAGTGTGTTTCTAATCCCTCGGGGTCTCTTGGCGCTTTCCTGGGAGCAGCTGGTCCTGGGGAAACCTGGTCACTGGTGCTGGACTTCAGCTTTCCTTGGCATTCTAACAAGCATCTCTGAGGAATAGTTTCTAAGCTGGTTACATGGTAATTCTGTTTGTATTACAAAGGCAGTAAAAGAATTAAATGTGTTTGTTGACCCTATGAAAATAAACCAACATGAGACCATGTGGTCTCTTGGGTGTAGCACAAGTGACAACAGAAGCTAAAATCTGAGCTGGTGTTGGTCACAGTCAGGAACAGGCAGTGACGGATCACAGGGGAGAGCTGAGCAGATTTTTACCTCACTTCCACATGTAATAGAAGTTCTGAGGGGCATTAGGTGTATTGAACCATGTGGCAGTGAAAATCAAGATACTGATTAGCTGGAGCCCACAGGTGGGCACTGAGTTCATGAGCACAAACAAGGGGCCAGAGAAGAGGGCTGAACCCCTGAGGGTCAGTCACCTCTGTCCTAGGTCACAAGGTAAGAGACCTGCCTGGGAGCCCTAAGAACCAGTGATTTGCTGCTCCCCGTGCAGGAGAAGGGGATCGTGGAACTGGGCCCATCAGGAGCTTCACAGGGGCAGTGACACAGGAACACACTGGGGACTTCCTGCTCCTGTCGGCCCACAGCCCAGCTCACACCCTGGACAGTTGGAACCTTCACCTGCATCTGAGAGGAGATGGGGACGCATTCAGGGCCTGTGAGTCAGGTAAACCCACTCACAGCGTCCCCAAGTTCCTGAGTGGTGGCAGCTGTAAGAGCATCTCATCCATGGACCCACTTCACCCACGTCCCCTGGAGCAGACTCAGCATTTCCCAGACACTGTGGAGCATCCCCACCACCCTGTGACACAAAAAGAGATTTTCTGACCTCAAACCCCACATTTCCTGGGTGGGGACTCCCTTTCCCCCCAACTTCACAACTGAAAACTTAGGTCCTCAGCAAGATTCATAGGTCAGGTCTTGTGGGAGACAGGCAGGCATGGTTCAAAAGACTTTGACTGCTGTGTGGAGCCTGACCCTGGGTCTTAACCGCTGGTTTTGTCTATCATGCTTGCTATGAATCCTACCCTCTGGGGGGTCTTAAAGGTAGAATAGAAATACAAAATGGCTTTTAAGGAAAAGGAAACCTGCTCTATTTTTCTCCGTATTGCCTCAAATCCTTGTCAATAGAATGTGAAAAACAGAACAATTAGGTAAGAGTAAATGTTTTTAAACTTGTATAAAACGCCTGGGCATTTCAACCCTATATTGATCTGCATTTCCCTTTGTTATTACTCCCAACCATTTGGTAAAGGGCTGCATGTTTTTCTTATTCATTTCCCATGTAGAAAGTAGATAATAACCCTGGCTAATAAAGAAACAGGGGCGATTTTCCTGAAAACAAAACAAAACAAAACAAAAACCCTACCTTCCTTCCTCAGATGGTGAGTGACTGAGTAGTTTCTTCATCTGTTCCGAGGGACCCGGAGTCTCTCACAATCGCTCTCCTGGAATCCCTCCTGGGCCTGAGTCTTCACCCAGCATCCCACATCTGAGTTTCTACTCAATGAAACACGGTCCTCCTTGGTCAGCCCAGAGCTCAGGAGCCTGGTAGGAAGGGGACAGTCTCTGCTCTGACCCCTCAGAGCACAGAGCCCATGCTGTGAGAGACTGTCCACCTGCTGGGGAGGTCCCTGGCCTCTGAACAAGGAAAGAGATAGGAAAGTTCTTACCTTATTTCAAAGGAAAGAGGGCAGTTCCACAGGCTCTGGTTTCTTTACTCATGGAAACAGGCAGCATTTCTATGAGTCGTAAATTCTTGGTTTTTGGTTGTGTTTCTGCTTCTTGACACTCCAGACACACGGGAGAGAGAATTGAGAGTAGACCCTTGATGGACCAAAAGGTACTTCCAAATATATTAGCATATATACAAGTTATTTAAAAATGTTCCAATGTCATAAAGGAAAAGCAAGGGACTTCAAGGTTTTTGTCCCACTTCCCCTTCTGTGTGTGTCACTGTGAGAAGCACTACTGTGCCATACAGCACAGTAATAGTCAGCCTCGTCCTCAGGCTGCAGCCCGGAGATGAGCAGGAGCCCTGCGTTGGCCGAGGCGTCTTTGGCTCCTGAGAAACGGCTGGGGACCCCGGAGCCCTGTTCTTTGCTTGAGTCTGATTTATAGTACAGGAGATACCGGGGAGGGCTCCCTGCCTTTTGCTGGTACCAGTACATGGTATAGCTGCCAACACTGAAGCCACTGCTCAGGGTGCAGGTGAGTCTGGCTGTTGCTCCCGGAGATGCAGAGAGGGAGGGCGGCTGAGTCAGCACAGGCTGAGAAAGGGACCCTGCAAACATGGACAATCATGGGTGACAGGCAAGGGCCCAGGTAAAGTTTATCAAGATTCTGAGAAAGAAGAGAGTGACAATCAGTGGATGCCCAGGGTGTCTGAGGCCTGCCCCTACCTGAGCAGTGAGAGAGGAGCACGAGGAGGAGAGGAGCCCAGGCCATGGTGCACAGCCCCTGAGCCCGCAGTGGGGCTCGGCTGCCCTGGCCCCCTTTTCTTCCCCACCCTCTGCCAGGGGAGGGGCTGTCCATGCAAATGTGTGTCCATCCAGGGACTTCCCAGCCCCTCCTGAGCCCTGGCGCTGGAGCTAAGCTCACACCCCACACTGAGGGGAATCAAGGTTGGCTTCACCCCTTGGGAGAGCCCTGGGAGGAAGCACCTGCTCAGACCACACAAAGGTCCCTGCTCAGGGGACTCTGCCATGACCCATGGAACTGCACTTGGACTTTATTTGCACTCTCGTTGTGTCCTCAGGTGTAACTGTCTGCCATCAACGTCCACCCTGCAAATGCAGAGACCAGCTGGGCCGAAAACGAAGGCACAATTCCCCAGGTGATCTCAGCAGTTACAGAAAGAGTGGCCACTTCTTCTTGTACCTTATCCTCCTGGGATTTAACAACCTTTCAGTTCAGGACAGATCGCTACACAATAGAGATGAGGTAATTTTTTATACATTATGGATATGGCGCACTGACCTTGCAGGTACCATGCTGGGGTTGGTTCCTCCGCTGCACCTCCGAGTTTTCTGAATGTTATGTCCTCACCCTGTCATTGGCTGTGCGCGGCCCTGATGTGCTACGTCCCAGGGATCCTGTAACAAAGGACCGCAGACTGAGAGACTTAGCACGAAGGAATGAATTCTCTCCCAGTTGTGAAGTTCAAGTCTGAGATTAAGATGTCAGCAGGGCCGTGCTCCCATGGGGGCTCCGGGTAAGTCTTTTTCTTGCCTCTTTCTAGCTTCTGGTGGCTCCTGCTGATGCCTAACATTCCTCGCTTATGCATCAGTCCCTGTCACTGTCGTCACACCTCAGCCTGGCAGAAAACACAGCACAGTTTTCAGAGATTCTGTAAGGAACATGCTGTATCACAGAAAAGCCAGAGATGGCCCTGACCGATGCGTCTCAGTGAGTTGAGTATAGTCCGGCCAAGCAAAATGTTGGCCGTTGGATTCCCAGTCAGGGCACATGCCTGGGTTGTGTGTTCAGTCCCCGAATGGGGCGTGTATGAGGCGACCAACTGATGTTTCTCTCTCACATCGACGTTTCTCTCCCTCTGTTTCTCTCTCCCTTCCCCTCTCCTCTAAAAATAAATATATAAATTCTTTAAAAAACAATAAGAGGAAGAATAACCAGAGCTGCTCTACTTTTGTGATTCCAGTACTTTCCTCATGCACACTAGGTGCTCTGTATCACAGCATTGGATTAAGGTGGGGGTTGGGGAAGAAGCTTTATGCTCGGTATAAAAATAATTGACATTAAATTTATATTAAGTATTACATTTTATGGGTTGGCTCTCTTATTTTGTTATTTTGGGCTTTTCTCCAAAGTCAGTGAAAGAGGTAATTTTATCTGGTTTTATTATGTTTTATTAAGTTTCTACTAAGTTTCTCTCTAGCATTCATCTTCACAAATAAAATCACAAATGTATAATATTACTGTTGTTAACCTGGAAATTAAAAGCCAAAGTGAGAGACAACAAGCATTTATTTGAGATACAAATTAATTGCAAGCCTTGGACATAGATGCATACAGAAAGCCAAATAACACCCAATTATGGGGTGAAGGCAGTGGTTTTTATGAGAAAGGGGGAAAGTAATTACATGAATAGAAGGGAAGTATTTCTGTTGGTAATAACAGGCCAATGAAAGAACTTTTACAGGTGGAAATAAGCTAAATTATTTTTCAGCTAAACGTGGTGGTGCACATGCTAAAGAATGTGTTTAATTTTTAGCCCCGTAGTCAGGTGTCTGCTCTCCTGTTAGCTTTGCGAACAGCTGTTTGGAACATATCATTGCTCTGACCCAGCCCAGAGGTTTTCCTTTGGGCTCAGCCATTAACTAGAGGCTGGAGAAGGAAGACGTGCAAGGCAGTTCCCCCGGGGTGGAGTCTCCAGCTCCATCTTACAGTGGCTGTGTTTCTATTGTTTTTTATACACTATTATTAAGTTTTGTCTTGCTTATTAAATGTTGGCCAAGCTACATTCTACCTATATTGTCTCTATGTGCACATGTGTGTCTTTCCATGTGTGTCTTTCCATGTGTGTATAAGTTTTCCTTTAGCTGCTCCTGTCAACTACCTGTGACATTGTTTACTATATTTGCTCTTGTTTTTAAGATGACTTCGTCTTCATAAAATGGTGGATTAAAACATTTCACACTTAGAAATATTGATTTGATTGTGTCCCTTGAGGCCATGGAAACAAACCTTCTGAGCCCACACTAGCTGGTCACTGCCTCTGTGAACAGGAGCCAGGGGATATTAGAAGCAGAGGGTGCACCGAGCCCTGTGTTTCTGTCTCACTTCCCCACCTGCATCTGTCACTGTGGCAATGGTTGCTGTACCACAGAGCACAGTAGTACTCAGCCTCATCCTCAGGCTGGGCCCCCGAGAGGGTCAGGGCAGCTTTGTCCCCGATAATGGAGCCTGAGAACCGGGCAGGGGTCCAGGAGTGTTTATTGTTTGTATCATAAATCAGTGTCCTGGGGGTTTGGCCAGACTTCTGCTGGATCCAGTATGGATAGTTACTACTGGTGATGGCTCCAGTGTTATGGCCACAGGTGAGAATGACTGTCCCTCCTGGGGACACGGTCAGTGACGGCTCCTGGGTCACCACAGCCTGAGATCCGGACCCTAAAATAAAAACAGACGCATGTTGGGGTGAAGAATAAAGGCAGAGGGGACCCTCCAAAGGCTGGTCTCTGAAATGTCCATGAACCTGGGCTGAGAGTGAGGAGGGGGAGCAGCAGGAGCAGGAGAGAAGTCCAGGTCATGGTGGAGACTTTCCAAGATCCTGGGGCCTCAGGCTGATGCTGGTCTCTGGGGTGTCCCTTTATCTCCTCCTCAGCTCCCTGGGCGAAGGGCGTGTTGGGTGGGACATTATGCTAATATGAGCGCACAGCAACATCCAGTTCTGGGTCCTCACTCTCAGGGGGAGGCTAGGTTGGTTGAGAGCTCTGAGTCTGTCCCCAGGAGAAGAAGCACCTGCTGTCACCTCTGCTCAGGGCAGTGAGCATGGGTCAGGGCCCATTCAATTAGAACCATTTGAGTTGCTTTCAGCCTTGCAGCTCTGAGAAGACCCACAGCGCCCCCTGGTGACGTCCTCTAGAGAACATTCATGGTGGTGCGAACTCTGCATTTCAAATGAATGGCGGCTCTTTCCAAAGACACACACAAATAAATGGAACAAGTCGACCTACTCCAGATTCTCCACAGAGAGTTTCCTTTTTTAATTTCACGTACTGTGTTTTTCAACTTAATAATTTTCATTTGGTTTGTTTTGATGACTCCTATTTAAATCCAGTTTTTCTCTTTGTCCATTTGTACCAAGAACACTTGTACCTTCTCTTCCAATGGATTTTAGGATCATTGACATAATAATTTCTGTCACAATATTTCCTCATCAAATTCATCTCAGTGTTAGTATTAATAGATTCTCTTTTCTCATTTAAGTTTTCATTTTTCTAAAATAAACAAGGATTGTATTTATACCGAATTCAGGACATTTGGGAGATCACATTAGGAGCCCTGGGTCCCATTTACTTTTCCTGTAATCAGGCCACCCTCCTGTTGGGCTGCAATTGAAAGGTAGGTGGTGTATGTTTTGCTCCCACTGGCCCCAGCAAAGGCGACACACTGACTCCCCTGCTCTATGCTGCTGACACCTTCCTGTGCACAGTAGGGCAGTGATTGTCACCAGCTGGTTCCATTCAAGTGAGGTGTGAGAAAAGACCCCTCTCTGGCACTGCTGACCTCAGGGAGGGAAGCCCTGGGCTGGGTGGAGGTCCTGGGCTCATTTGGGCTGGGCACTCAGATCCCCACTGGGACCTTGGTCTTCACTGACACCAATGAGTGGAAGAGGCATCGCTAGATCAAACACCCAGCCTCCTACCCTGTATTCAGTGCTGGTAATGCAGGTGGGAGTCAAGGCTCCTCTCTCACAGTCACCAGCAGGGGGCGCAGACTAGCTCTGCCTCCTACCCTCTCACTGAGTCACTGCTGAGGGACAGGGTTGAAGATCAGCTCCGAGATGAGCTGCTAGAATCACACATGGGACCGTGGGTGTTTACTTTCAACTCTTTTGTCTGGTTATACGAACGGGGAAAACTTGGCCTCATCAAATGTATTGGAAACCATTGCTCCCTCCTCTATTTTCTTTAAAAACTTGGTGTGGGATATTTCTTTTCTACTTAAATGTTTGATAAAAATAACCCAAATATTAACCCAAGTTTGGAGGTTTAAGACCACACTGATAAACTGCTTAAAGTATGTAATTACAAATATGGGATGAATCACCACCGATACCTCATTTCATTGGGCAATATTTACAGTGTACAAAAAGGGCAAGTTTACAGTAGGTTGTAATTTTACATTCAATAGTAATATCACTGTGGGCTGAAAATTAACTGCATTTATATCTTTTGAAGAGAATTATTTTGGTGATTTTAATCAAAATAACGTTTTCTGAAATAAAATTAATAGAAGCTTTTTAAATCCAACTTCAATTGTGCAAACTTTATCTCGTGTGGCACTGACAGATAACATAGTACTTCCTATCACGCAAAGGTTATTTCTCAGGAGAATATGCCAGACCAGACAGGAGGCACAGCTGCTGAGTCCCCAGCAAGGAGCACAGGGCCCGGCCCCCAGGCCCAGGCAACTTTGAATCAAGAGTCCTCACTCAGCAGCTGTGTAGAGACCTCAACACAGCACCACAGTGCCCCCTCTTGGCCAGAGGGCACACATGTCCCCCTGGAACAAAGCTTTGAGAACTCAGCTGGTTTCTGCAGCTCAGCGGGTCACTGCCTCTATTCACATCTGCAGTCTGGTTCTCAGATACTGTGATTCTGATACGCTGTACTGACTACTGTAGCACTTCACTCCCCGGGGTCCCTTCTGTGAGAGGTGCAAACACGTACACGAGTGACAAATTAATTTGGTTTCACTTCCAGTGAAGATGTTGCTAAGTAAATGCACAGTGAGCTTCTTCTCCGACATTAGAGATGGTGGGACGGTGTATCCGGGTTGAAGGGTTCACAGGGGCTGCTCAGGGCAATGACAGAGAAAGGGAGTTTTCCAGGAATCCACTCAGTGGCGTAGTCAAAGGAGACAATGCAGCAAGCATTTAATTCACGTGATGCATTTACAGTTTTTATAGAGATCTGATTAATTTCGTATATCATTAGTAAGAACGACTGGCTTTGTTAAGCTTCCCATTTACCAGGGGAGAATGTAGAATGCTTCTTTGTTTTAGAAACTGACTTAATATTCTTACGTTTGCTGTGTTCTCCTCATCTGTGTCATGTGTTTCTTGTCAGAAGTTTCTCCTACGTGTCCTAAAATCTGCTTATATTTCAAATAAAATGTTCCTCTATTTCCTTACTCATTGTCTTAGTTTAGTAACAAGCTAAACGTTAGATTGTGATGTGTTTGCAAATGTGGTGAATGTCTGGGCAGTTGAATACAGAAAAGATCACTTCCTCTGTGCCCTGTATGCAACTCTGCTTTAACTGTGCAAATGCTCCAGTGGTTCCCACACTTCTAGACCCATATGGCCTTTTAGTAACTGACTATGAACCAGAAAACTCAGTTCCTTAAAGCACCCTCTTCTCCAGGTGCCCAGAGAGATCTTTCCCATTTATCTCAGGCAGGTTGCTCCCAGCTTAAAACGATCAGATAAGCGAGTTCTCGCTGCTCTTTGAATAAAAGCTTATTCTCTGCTCTGAGAGAAAATACAATGCAATTTTGTCCTGACGCCTCAGAGCTGACAATTCCACGCTGGAGGTGTGCAAGGAGACCAAGCTTGCAGTTCCTGAGGCCCTTTATCCTGGCAGCTGGGCAGCTACCATGTGTGGGTTTCATAAAGGGTGTTGGCTCAAGAGGAGGTAGTTCTGCTGCTTTACAAGACTGCAGAGGCTGCAGTATTAGTGAGCATTTTGCAGATAATATACAGAACCCAGGAAGATGTCAAGATGGGACTTTCTGATTGGCAGGGACTAGCTCAGGAGCAAGGATCCACCTGCTTCTAAAGCAGAGCCTTCAGAGTGGGTGATTCAGCACTTGGCATGACAGGGCCCTGCTGCAAGCTGCATCCCAGAGGCAGGAAAAGGACAGGCAGGGTCAGGGGAGATGGTGACAACAAGGCTATTCTGCTAGGGTCCAGGACATCCAAGTCTCGTCTCCCAAAGCGCAACTGTTTCCTAGAATGTAGTCAGCCCTTTCATCCAGGTGAGCACCAGAAGAGAGGTTTGACCTCATTCTAACTCCCCGAGTTTATGAATTTATCTGGGAACTATTGGATGACAAATTCTTTACATTGCTACCCACACAGATGTACTTTGCTTATGTTTTGCTTCTCGATTGCCATCGTTGAGGCTCAATTACAGTATTATATTTTTATTTCCCAGAATGGTGTTGCCCAGGCTGGCCCTGATGCTGTCAACACTGTGGTCCTGGCGGCGGAAGGGGTCTTCCTTGGGGCCCATGTGGAGTCTCTGGGTCAGAAGACTTCATTAGAGTAGGTCGTCCAGGTGTCATTGACCTTAAGGTTGACATGTGACTGAAGGAAGAAAATAGTCTCAGATTTGGGCTACAGTGAAATTCCATTAATTTGTGGATTTTTTAAACCCCTTCATACTTATTTATTAAAATACTTGTAGAGTATTTACCATATAGTAAAGAGAAAAACAATCAAGAGTGAGAAATTGATAGTTCACCATGTACAAGAAAATGAAAATGACAAATGAGAAGCAACATTTCCCATCATAATAAGTGCAAAAGTAAACAGAGACATTCCAGACACAGTCGCTCTAATTGGCACATCAAATTCACGTTTAAATGGCAGAAGAGAACAACCACTTACTAATATTTGAGTGACAATGCACAAATATACAAAATTTAAAATGACATATGAAAAACACGAAAATGAAAAAATTTATTACAAATAGATAAAATGCATATTTTCCTAAGGAAGATAAAAAAGGGTTTCAAAAATTGAATAAAAAGAACAATTGCCTTAAAAAAATAGAATGTATTATAATGGAACTATTCCACAAAAAAAGGCATAAGATACAGTTAGTTTCACAATGAACAATAACAAACCTTCAGAGATTGGATGATTCAAATGAGTTTGCTACATATATATATATATATATATATATATATATATATATTTTCAAACATTGAAAGAAATGGAAATATTCCTAAATCTTATAGAGAGCAGATGTAATAGGGATACCTCTACCTGACAAAAAAAATACAGAAAAGGGAAAGTTACTAACAATAATATGAAATATTAATGCAAATATTCAGAAGAAAATATTCACACAGATATTCCAATATCAGACCAGTAAGCAGATACACCATTACAATATTTGATTTATACCAGATATCCAACTTGGGTTCCACATTGATCAACTCTTTAATATAATATGTCGTATTAATATATCAATATATAAATCATATGATCTCAACAGATTCAGAAAAAGCCTTTGGCCACATTTTAGCCGCCCGTGGTGGCGGCCGCAGAAGCAGAAGCCACAGGCAGAGCTTGAGCAGCAGATGCTGGGGTGTCCCCCTCCCTGCAGATGAGAAGAGCTTCTCTGGTCTCAGGTCCCCTCAGGCCTGCAGCTCTGTAGGAGCATGGAGACTGCTGTCACAGGAGAGGCTGTGAGAAGCAGCCTTGTCCTCAGCTCTCAGCCCAGTGATGCCAAGGAGTCTGAGCTGCCAGACCTGATGCAGGGAATGAATCGTGGACCACAAAGGTGACTGCTATAGTGACAGATGAGGAGGGTGGAGGCTGTGTGGGGACCTATTGGTGACAGCACACACACTGGACCTTCCTGATGTGCACTGACTCAGACACAGCCAGTTTCTGTGTCCCTGGTTCTTCCTGAGCCATCATGGACTCCCAGGGGAGCCTCCCCTGACACGCAGGAACTTCTGCTCAGTTTGAGAAAGTTATACAATGTGTTGCTGCCAAAACAGGCTTGAGGGGCAGAAGTCAAATAATATGGGCAGACATCCCAGTTCAAGTTCCCCATGGTGGGTCACAGACCCCAGTTTCAGGCCAAGCAAACTCAGAAAGCAGCTCTCTTATCAGAGGAGTGGGGGCCGCCCCGGGGAACTGCATTGCAGGGGGACAGTAGGTTTTTGTCTCACTTCCCCACAGGCCTGCAGCACTGTGGGAGCACTGAGACTGCTGTCATAGGTCTGGCAGTAATAATCGGCCTCGTCCTCAGCCTGGAGCCGACTGATGGTCAGGGTGGCTGTGCTGCCAGACCTGGAGCCCGAGAATCGGTCGGGGATGCCTGAGGGTCGGTTGCTGGTACCATAGATGACGGTTTTAGGGGCTGATCCTGGGACCTGCTGGTACCACTGCACACTGTAACCATACCCAATGTTCGTGCTGCTTCCAGTGCAGGAGATGGTGACACTCTGTCCTGGGGCCCCAGACACTGAGGGCGGCTGAGTCAGCACAGACTGGGCCCAGGATCCTGGAAGAGAGAGACACACAGAGATGGTGAGTCTGGGTCTGGAGACAAGAGGAGGCAGAAGACTCCCACGTGTATTCCCAAGGTCTCTTCCCTTGTCCCAATATCTTGTCACCTGTGCAGAGAGCGATGAGGGTGAGAAGGAGAGGGGCCCAGGCCATGGTGGAGACCATCACCGGGTTCTGCCGTCAGTGGTCCCACAGCTGAAGCAGAGCTTCCCTTGAACCTCTGAGAGAGGGAGGGTCCACTTATGCAAATGAGATTCGCCAGATTACTGATCCCTCAGTGGGTCCTGAGTCAGGTGCCTGTGACTGAGGATTTCAGCGTGGCATGGGTAAGGGGGAGCTGTGTGGGACCCAGGGGCTGACAGGGTCACAGCTGTGTGCCCTGAGCAGAGGGCACCAGGCAGTGCCAATGACAGGTCTAGCTCTGATTACCATAGACCCTCAGGAACAGTCTCTGAGTGCCCTCTGGTGCCCAGATGTAGACACACCATTGTGTGACATAGTGGCTCCCCACAGACAGCTCTGTTCACTGACCCCCTGTCTTAGGGACAGTCCAGATACCCCCCCCCCCCATGTGGCATCCTCATCACTCCAGGACACTTTTATGTTCTACTCAGACTCCTCAGGGTGAGTCTGTCCATGCATCCCTAGGCTATTCAGTGGACAACACCCAACTGTTTCACTCACGTACTCTTATCTTAGAGCAGGATCAGGTCCTGAGCAGTGACTGGCCCATGGAGGTATGTCCCTCATTTTCAGGGCATAGCTTTATTTTTTTAATATGATTCCTCCCTTGATAGAAATCAATCACTATTGCTCTAATACACCAAATATATTTTTTAATGTCTGTGCTTTTTTTCAGCAGATTGTATGTTTGTTTTTACATATGTTTTTTGGTCAAGCTTTACCTATTAACTGGTACCTTCACTAATATATAAGTTGAATAAATAATTCACACTTGTCTACTGTATATTTGTATGAGAATCGAATATCTGATTTTTGAGTCAGGATTATTCTGATCCCAGCTCCCATAGCCAAGAAGGGGAAGCTGACAGTGATGGTACCACCTGTGACTAGGACATGTGAAGTGGGGATTCTCAGCAGTGACTTCAAGGCGACCTGGGAAGCACTTTTGGAAATAAAAGCAGAAGGAGATGCATCATGGAGCGTGTGGCCAGAGGTCCTAGTGCTGGTGCTCTGGGACTGTCCTCACCTGAGGGAGGGGCAAGTGAAGTGGAGATGCCCAGGGGATGGTGGGCAGTGTCTCCAGGCAGCTCACAAACCTGCTTTGCCTGTGTCAGTCCCTCGGGAAAAGGAGGCTATATTCGGGATTTTTGCCACTTCCTAACCTTCCTAAGAGTACTTGACTTCAGATCATTGCCTCACTGGTGGGAGGGCTGTGGCTTTCCTTAGAACTGAACTTCTGCAGAACATTAATAAGGTCAGGGGTCAGAGCTGGTAATTTGTGAGACTGGACCATGTGGCGTGTTTCCCTGATCAGCTTCCAGTGTCCACAGCACCAGACCCAACGGGAAACTGATGAGGCGGGTGGAAGGCAGAGTGATGGACATGGTGAGACCAGTGACGGGAACCGTCTTGTTCTCTTTTATTTGGACCCAAATCTCCCAGCCGTGGGGTCAGCACATGATTGACTCCAGTTCCAACTCCAGGGACAGGCATCATGTTCCCCAGATCAATCAGACGGTCCCCTCGCCTGTCACAGTAAAGGTGTCAGGGGAGATGTTGTGAGTGATCTAGTCCGGTGTTGTGAAGACCAGGGTTCCTGATGAATTAGTGAGAGAGGCCGAGTCTCTCTTGCTTGGAAGGCTCCTGAGGCGATCAGATGCCTGGTAATGCTGAGGGGTTTCGCTCCCAAGAGGAAAATCAACCTGAATGCCACGGTCATGGGGGGGTGGGGGACATCTCAAATAAACCTCAGAGGAAATGAGAAACTGAGCAAGACCCCCACTTGTCGTCTGGAGAAGGAACCTCCCTGTGTCACCACTGAACAAGCAGGGAGGCTGTGGCTCAGTTTCCATCACAAGGGTGACCTTGGGACCTCGGCCACACACACCTGCCTGTTAATGTCACCCAGGAGGTGCAGCTGCTCCCCTCCCACCCAGTCTTCAAGGACCAGCCTCTTCCCCAGGGCATCCTTGATTTCCTCCCCCTGAAACCTGCAAAATGTGACCTTTTCTCTCTACCTCGCCTGCTCCATTCTTGGTCAAGGACCCCGGGCTCATCTTTTTACCAAACCCACAGCCTGCTCCTGCTCACTGACTTGGCTCTCACTGCCTCTCAGTCACCTGCTGGGCAGCAGATGGAACCCAGGAGCTTAATCAGATTCTGTATCTTCCTTGTCACACCCTCTAAGGCTCCCAGCCCTGCCGGGGCCCCGCACACAGCAGGTGGTCACTCAGAGGTGTAGTCATACAGAGGCATGAGTCAGCAATCCGGAGTCAGACACAGCTGAACAGTGTGCGTCCCTGCTCCTGCCCTGACCCGTCATGGATTGTCCCTGGGCAGCCTGCCTCTGGCATCAGGGACTATCTGCTGAATGGGAGACCATCAGATGGCATGTGGTTTCCAAGGACAGTCTTGGGGGGCGTATATTGAGACAATGGGCTATTTGTTGTAGACCCTGTTACCCAGTATGAGTGTGAGACACTTGATTCTCGTTAAATAAATAATCAGGGATACATAAAAATCTCACTTTGGTAAGGAAGCTCTCTGTCCAAGTTTGCCAAAGGAAGTAGAGCATTTCCCATTTTGGCCTTTTCCTGAACCCAGCCCTGGCAGGACCTGCCCTGCAGTGCCCCCTGCTGGTGTCTGATCCAGCGCTCCTGGAGGGCAACCTGATTTTGCCCCTGGATCTTGTGGTGTCACTGCCCAGAACAGGAGAATGAGTAGGTTTCTCCATGGGCTGGGGACTAAGACGGTGAATGTCTCTAGATAACTAATGACTTCCAGACTGCTGAATGCAGGGTGTAGGCACAGTTTTTATGTTGCTGGACATTTTAGGTTTTCTTGACCTTTTGTTTTGCATCTTCCGCTTGTGTGGTACCACGACACATACAGGACCATTTTAAACCAGTTCAAGGCTCAAAGCTCTTCACTGCACTCTGTCAGTTCATACTGAAAAAAAGCCTTGTGAATTACCCTTCTTAGGTGACCTTGGGTTGTTGGTGGTGATGTTGTGAGAGACTCCTGTTCAATTCCCACCCCCATTGCCCTGATAATGACGTTTTATGTCTCTCTTAGTCACTACACTTCACTCTGTCACAGAAAAAGTGTCCTGTCTCCTGCTTCCCACGCTGGGCTGTCATGTCCCCTACAGTGCTCTTCTGAGGATTCATTCTCTTCTTTTGAATATATTATATATTTGAGATTCTTTTTCCTTTTTTACTCTAATCTTAAAAATGTTTCAGTCTACAGACTGAACACTGTAGGGGAAACTTTATTCTCTCTATAAAAATAACTGACATAAAAATATACATTAACTATTGTATTTCACTCTGTTATTTTTGGATTTTACCATTTTATTATTTGAGGATTTTCTCTAAAGTCAATGAGAGGTGACTATTTTTCTGTTTTTATTATGTTTCTATTAAATTTCACTTTAGCATTTATCTTTAAAAATAAAATCATAAGTGTATAATATCACTACTATTAACTTAAAAATTAAAAGCCAGAGTGAGAGACAAGAGGCATTTATTTGGTATAAAAATTAATTGCAAGCCTGGGGCATAGATTCACACAGAAAGCCAGATTATGCTATTAAGAGGTGAAGGCAGTGGTTTTTATGAGGAAGGGGAGGAAAGTAATTACATGAATAGAAGGGAAGTATTTCTGTTGGTGATAATAAGCCACTGAAGGAATTCCTACAGGTAAATTATTCTTTAGCTAAATATGGTGGTGCACATGCTAAAGAATGTGTTTAATTTTTAGCCCTATAGTCAGGTGTCTGCTCTCCTGTTAGCTTTTCGAACAGCTGTTTGGAACATACCGTTGCTCTGACCCAGCCCAGAGGCTTTTCTTTGGCCTCAGCCATTAATTACAGAGGCTGGAGGAGGAAGACGTGCAAGGCAGTTCCCCCTGGTCGGAGGCTCCAGCTCCATCCTACAGTGGCTGTGTTTCTATTGTTTCTTACACTCTATTATTAAGTATTGTCTTGCTTATTAAATGCTGGCCAAGCTACGTTCAGCCTTGACTGTATGTGCACATGTGTGTGTCCATGTGTGTATAGCTATTCCTTTCACTGCTCTTGTTCATTATCTGTTAAATTGTTGGTTTTATTTGCTCTTTTTTTTTTTTTAAGATTTAGCTTATTAATTTTTAGAGGGAGGAGAAGAGAGGGAGAGAAACATCAATGCGTGGTTGCCTCTTGTGCGCTCCCAGCTGGGGACCTAACTCGCAACCCAGGCATGTGCCCTGACTATGTTCTTACCTGGGAGCAGATGGCCCAGGGAAACCAGGTCACAGAAGGTGGGAGTACTGCTTTTCTTGTCATGCCACCCAGGAACTCTGAAATGGGATACACAGTGATTCTGGTTGTGTTAGGAAACCAGTAAGAAAATGAGATATTTGTGTTGTCCACATAAAGACAGACAATGGTGAGAACATGAGGTCTCTTGGTTTATGGCACAAGTGATAACAGAAGCCACACCATAAATGAATGTTGGTCACAGTCAGACACAGGGCAGTGATGGGTCACTAGAGAGAGGAGGGCAGATGTTTACTTCACTTCCACGTGGCATGGGAGTTCTTCGTGGCAGTGGGTTTATTCAGCCAGGTGACAGAGCTAGTCGGCCTCCTCACCAGGCCAGAGATCAAAGGTGGTCACAGAGGCCATGAGCGAGACTGTGTGCTGGTGAAGAGGGCTGAAGCCCTGACTGTCAGTGACCTTTGTTCCAAGTCACAAGGTAGAGTAGGTGCTCTGTCTGTGATTTGGGGACCATTACTATGGCAATGCTCAGTGTGTTTGCTGACGCATGTTCAGGAGAAGGTAACTTTGGATCTGGGCTCATCAAGAGCTCCACAGGGGCGGTGACACAGGAGCACATTGGGGAGAACCTGCTCCTGACAGCCCACAGCCCAGCCCACACCCTGGATTGTAGACACCTTCCAGTGGAGTGTGAGAGGGGAGGGGGATGCAGTCAGGGCCTGTGGGCTCAGGAAAACCCCCTCACAAGATCCTCATGTCCTGCGTGGTGGCAGCTGTAAGACCATCTCATGCATGGAACCACTTCACCCACGTCCCCTGCAGCAGGCTCAGCATTATCTCAGCAATGGTGGAGCGTTCTCACCATCTGTGACCCAAAAAGAGATTCCTGGGCCTCAGGCCACAAATTTCCCCTTTGATAACCCCATGTACCTGAGTTAACTGAAGGCTTCCATACTCAAAAAAGGCTTCAGGCCAGCTTTGCCTCTGGAATTCCTCCTGGGCCTGACTCTGCACCCAGGATCTCGCTTTCTGGTGCCTTGTCAATAGTACACAGTGCTTTTCAGCCAGCCTGGAGCACAGGAGCCTGGGAGGAAGGAGAAGGCCACGGCTCTGACTGCCAGAACAGCAGGGTCCCTACAATGGAGGACAGTCCACCTGCTGGGATGGTCCCAAGGCTCTGGAAAAGAAAAACAACTCTTTCCTTATTTCAAGAGTAAAACAGTAGTTCCAAATGCTCTGGTTTTATTACACTTGAGTAACAGGCAACATTTTGGTGACACAATAAATAATTTAGTTTGTATTGGTTCTGTTTTCCTGAGACTTAATAAATATGGATAAAAAACTTACACTAGACCCACTGTAAACCAGGAGGTACTTCCAATTCTAGTTTGCATTAATAGGAGTTATTTTTAAATACTCATTAGTTGTGACCAAGACTCTGGGAGGTCGAGGTTTTTGTCTCACTTCCCCATCTGTGTGTGTCACTGTGCAAAGCGTTATTGAGCCCAATCATACAGTAATAGTCAGCCTCGTCCTCAGGCTGCAGCCCGGAGATGACCAGGAGCCCTGCGTTGGCCGAGGCGTCTTTGGATCCAGAGAAGCGGCTGGGGACCCCGGAGCCCTGGTGCTTATCTGAGTCTGATTTATACCACAGGAGATACCGGGGAGGGCTCCCTGCCTTTTGCTGGTACCAGTATATGTATGCACCACCGACACTGATATCGCTTCTCAGGGTGCAGGTGAGTCTGGCTGTTGCTCCCGGAGATGCAGAGACAGAGGGCGGCTGAGTCAGCACAGGCTGCGAGAGGGAACCTGCAAACACAGACATTCATGGAAACTTACTCGAGAAACTGTACAATCTAAGAAATCTGAGCAAGAGGAGAGTAATATTGGGAGATGCCCAGGGTGTCTGAGGCCTGCCCCTACCTGAGCAGTGAGAGAGGAACACGAGGAGGAGAGGAGTCCAGGCCATGGTGCACAGCCCCTGAGCCCCACAGTGGGGCTGGGCTGCCCAGGCCCCCTTTTCTTCCCCACCCTCTCCCAGGGGAGGGGCTGTCCATGCAAATGTGTGTCCATCCTGTGATGCCCAGCCCCTTCCTGAGCCCTGGTGCTAGAGCTCAGCTCACACCCTAGATTGAGAAGTTGAAAGTTCTCTTCATCTTTTGGAAGAGCTCACAGAGGAAGCACCTGCTAAGACCACACATATTGCTCAGGAGAATATGCTAGACCAGACAGGAGAGACAGAGCTGGTGACTCCCCAGCAAGGAGCAAAGGGCCCAGCCCCCAGGTCCAGGCACCTTTGAGTGAAGAGTCCTCACTGAGCTGCTGTGTGGGGACCACTATTTTGGCCACACAGTGCCCCCTTCTGGCCATAGGATACAGCTGTCTCCTTGGACCAAAGTCCTGGGAGCCCAGCTGGTTTCTGCTACTCAGCGGGTGACTTACTCTATTCAAACATCCATGGTCTGGTGCCCAGATATACTGTGATTCTGATATACTGTACGGGTTACTGTAGTGACTCATCCTAGGTGTCCCCTTCTGTGTGTGAGAAACGCTCACAATTAAAACACCAGGACACAGAACTTTAGCAGTAGATGAGGCAGTTGTTCATTCACAGATCTGCAGCTCTGGGCACAGCCAGATCAAAAGGTGCGCCCGAAAAGGTGGAGCTGGCTGTTTTTATCCTAACGCAAGTAAAACTCCCTCTACCCCACCTCCTCCTCCCCCTACTTCTCCCCCTTTCCTTCCTCTCCTTCTCCATGTTTCCATGCTGAATTCTCCAGAGTTACAATCTAAGTCGATTAGCTAAATTAATTGAGGGTGATAATTAACTCAGGGCGATCTTGTTATAGGTCTATCTCCAGCTCTCCTTTGAAATGTTCTTAACTTGTTTGCTGGGCTGTCTAGCTACATTTTCTCATTTCCCTGTGTTTGGTGATGGATATCTCCGCCCCTTTGATCTCAGATATCCTTTGTCCTCAGAAGCATTTGTGCTGAGCTGCAGAATGCCCCCGTCCTGACTTGTAAGTGTGCTAATACTGTTAACTCTGGCTCAGAGACCCTTTGATTACATTTGCCCTTTGCTACTAATTGTTTTCTCCCGGTTTTGTTACAGAGTGGGGGTCTCCAAAAATCCTCAGAGCCTGTGGGTTGGGGGATGGGGAAGAAGGAACAACTTTTAAGATGCCTTTGCATGACTATGGCTAGTAGCTAGTGTCTTAGTTATGCAAATGGCTTTGGTTCTTCCAAGGCCCCAAGAAGATGGGAAGGGTTTTGACCATGGAATGGTGCAGAAAGAGAATACAGAGCCTGTGCAAGATTCTGTGAGTGGTCAGAACTGGTTACCACGCCCACTTTGTCACAGGCCTCAGTCAGGGATTTAAAAATATGGTGGCAACCATTTTAGAAAAGGGAGGAGAGGAGATCCACACGGTTTGCAGGAAAAGTAGAACTCCACGCGGCTTGGAAGGGAAAGAGAGAACTCCATGCTGCTTTGAAAGAGAGAATACCATGTGACTTCGAAAGGGCAAAGCACATGTTTTCCTGGACTGTGATATGGAGGCTGATGACATCGTACCCCAGATCCTGAAGGAGACAGCTGACAGATAAGGGATGGGGAACTTCTGGGTATATTTTTGGCTTCTAACCTTTTGGGGAGCAAGGGAAGTACTGGGTCCCATGGGAGAACAGGGCTCTGAACTGAAATGCTTACTGCCCTCTCCAGGTTGGAATACTGTAAATAAAGACCTGTTTTACTCAACACTAGTTGTTGGGTTTTACACCAAGGCGCCATGTGACAGAACCCCCTTTCTCTCTCTAACGGTTTGGGAGTCACCAGTTCCCTTGTCCCTTACATGTGAGAGGTGCAAACATGTACACAAGTGACAAATTAATTTGGTTTCACTTCCAGGGAAGATGTTGCTAAGTAAATGCACAGTGAGCTTCTTGTCCAGCATTACAGATGATGGGACAGTGTATCCTGTTTGAAGGGCTCACAGGGGCTGCTCAGGGCAATGACACCGAAAAGGAGTTTTCCAAGAATACACTCAGTGGCATAGTCAAAGGAGAAAATGCAGCAAGCATTTAATTCATGAGTTGCATTTACAGTTTTTATAGAGATCTGATTTAATTTAATATGTAATTGGTAAAAAGTGACGGCTTTGTTAAGCTTCACATTAACTGGTGGAGAATGTAGAAAGCTTCTTTGTTTTAGAAGTTGACTTAATATTCTTACGTTTGCTGTGCTCTCCTTATCTGACATGTTCCTTGTCAGTAGTTTCTCTTAGGCACGCTAAATTTGCTTATATTTCAAACTAAAGTTTCCTGTGGCATCTTATTCATTGTCTTAGTTTAGTAATAAGACCAATGTGAGGTTGTGATGTGTTTGCTGATGTGCTGACTATCTGGGCAGTTGAATGCAGAAATAATCCCTTTCTTTGGTGACCTGTATCAAGCTCTGCTTTAACTGGGAAAATGGTCCAATGGTCCCCATACTTCTAGACTCTCAGAGCCTCTTAGCAAATGACTAGGATCAGAATCAATTGCTTACCTTGGTTGCTGTGTCCTCAAGCCATTCAAGGGGTATTTCTCATTCAGCTCACGCAGGTCACTCCCACTCAAAACCCTCAGTGACTCCTCACTACTGTTTGCATGGAACCCCAACTTATCAGCTCCTCTCAGAAGCCTCCATGGCCTGGCCCCCTCCATACTCACCTGGAAGCCCCTCCTTTTGCTCTCAGACACCAAGCTTCCCTGACTTCTTTGCTGCTTGAAAACTATGGTTTTCTGTTTTCACTATGACTCCATCCAAGTCAGATTCTTCTCTGTCTGTTGTGGGAAAATGGATTTAAATTTGAGATGACACATAGCGAAAACACAACTTTTGGTAACTATGAATTATCTTAATGACAGGACATATACATGATGTATTTTCATGTGCATTGTGTAAAATTTCCAAATATTACACGTAGAAAGAGAGAATTTAAAAATATATATACATAATGTAGAGAATTTTAAGTTACACAAATTATTGAGAATAGTTCAAAAAATCCACCTGTCTCCACCATCCCCTTAACATCATCACTAGGACTCTTCTTGTTAAATCTTCCATCCTCCATACCTACACCTAGTCCCTGGCTGACCGTGAAAACACACAATCTCCCTCTATCAGTATGTGCTTTAGCACATAGGTGTATTTCAAATGTCCTTAAACTCTTGCACATGAAAGCAATGGACTACAACTACTCTCACATAAATGTATGTGTTTTATACTCTCCAGAATGGTGAGCTAATAGATTGTTGTACTGATTGAAAGAGTGAAGGAGGAACAAGTCATCCTATGTTTGGAGCCGTGAGGTTCATGGATGACATGCGTGAGTAGAAGGAAGTCCAGACCAGCACAAATTCTCGGACAGTCATTTATTGGCTTCTTTCCCCCATGCCACAGTGAAGAATTGTGTCTTTTTTCAAACAGAGATTTCAAACCCATCACACATATATGATTATATATAAATATTATTCACTTCTAAAAGTAGATAGACTTTTAGGAAGATAAGCTAAGTGATATAAGTCTATAGAGGATGACAAACACCATATGGTCACACTTATAACTGGATTTAAAACATAGTCAAGAAAACAAAAGAAAAAACAAGAAACTCACAAATACACAAACAAACAAACAGAAAACAAGCTCATAGATACACAGAATAGATTGGTGTTTGCCAGAGGCTAGAGTGGGAGGTGGGAGAAATGACTAAATGTCAAAAGGTATAAACTAGTTATAAAGGGTCAAGTTATTAAACAATATGTGCCTGGCCATTTGTTTATTGTTTAGCCCCACCCTTTCCTAATATTACCTGAGGTGTTCACAGCGCCACCCACCTCAGGACACCGTAGGTCGTAGGTGCTGGGAAGCCCCCAGTGTGCAGACGGGGGGACTAGGAGGCCTTGAGAAGACATAACTTGCTGAGGGTCACGTCACCGGTGAGAAGGAGGAGCCTGAACCTGGTCTGTGTCCTCAAAGCCGGAGTCCTGGCTGCTCGCGGGCTCCCTGGGGCTGGGGCTGGGGGTGTCAGTGTGACAGTGTGTGGACAGCGGGGCTGTAACTGTGTGAGGCGTGGGTGCACAGGGAGCAGCCAGCAGCCCAGAGACGCTCTTGGGGAGCTCATTTCTGAGGTGCAAGCACAAGCAGGGACCCCAGGATGCTTCCTGGTGATAGAGCAAAACAGAACTTGGAACCCTGGTGACCAGGCAGCCACGTTCTAGAGAAGCTTCTACTCACTTGGCTGGGGATGCTACAGGGACAACATGCTTACTTGTTCTGTCCACAGTTCGTGAGGCGCTTGCCTCAGGAAATCGCGCAATGGCAGCCTCTTTAGACGTTGTGGGTTGTTGGGTCAGCCTCACCCCAGATGTCTCTGACCCCTTCCTGGAGGGACCCAAAGATAATCCAGGGAGGCCCAAGGTAGTCCTGGTCCAGCAAGACACCACTCCTATTCCTCCTGGGCAGCCCTGTGTCCCCTCCCTGTTTTGTGCGTGGAGGGTGAGGTAGCCACATGGACAAAAGCAGGCTGAGGGGGACCGGAAGTCGTGTGTGCTGGTCACGTTCACGCCCCAGTACAAGGCGGGCGGGGATGATGTGGAGTGAGGGGCAGCGCCCTCTGACCCCAATTTATCCTGAGCCCTGGAGTGGAAACTCCTGTCCCCGGGGCAGAGTTCTGGGGAGACACAGGGCTTCACCTTTTGGTGGCACAGAAAGTGAAATGGGTAGAAGATGCCCCGTGGAGGGTCTGGGAGGCCTCCAGTGCCTCCGGTCAGCTGCCTGGCACTGTCACTGCAGAGCTGCACTCAGAATATGGACGAGGAGATGATCGATGGGGACACCCCCTCCATCCGCACTAGTGAAATGCAGCTGGGCCACAGCACCAATAAGGGCCATAGGGGCGCAGGATAAGTGTGGCCATTGGGAGGGGGTCTCTAAAAAATAAAAGCCCAGGCAGGCAGGGGAAGGCCTTCTGCCCAGACGCCTCCCTGACCACCACCCAGGGTCCCTGTCACAGTCCGCATATAGTTCACCATTTCCGCCTGACCTGGAGCACTGTGTTCATCTCCCCTGGACCTGAGAAGCTGGAGCTTTCAGAGGCAGAGACCGCCAGTGAGAGCTGGGTGGGAATCAGTGGTGCACGAGAGTCTGTGGGGAGGGGCCGGGTCTGGACACACAGAAAGTAAGCCTGGAGGCTGTTGGTGGGACAAGGGCAAAGGCTGGCTTCAGACCACCCATCTGGTGGACCACAGGCAACGCCAACATCTATTCCATTGGCCACTCCGGAGGCTACAAGTCCACAGTGTGAGTGACAGGGCCATGTCCCTCTGACTCCTGTAGGGACACCTTCCTTGCCCCTCCAGAGGTAAAGGAGGTTTTCCAGAAATGTCAGGGTTCCTTGGCCTGTAGCTGCATAAATCCAGTCTCTGCCTCTGCCTTTACAGGGCGATCTCCTTGTGTCTGCCTGACTTCACATGGCCGTCTTCTTCTATGGGCATCAGTCATGATAGGTCAAAGGGCCACCCTCCCATAATATGGCCACATTGCTACTCAGATAGTATTTTTAAATAAAACTACACTCTGAAGAACCTGCGTATGGGTTTTAACATATTTCCTAGTAACAATTTAACAGTCACCGTTTGGGAAAAAGAATTCTTCCCAGGTATTTTTTACTGGATTCTGGACATTTTAGAAAACACATTAGGACCCTCTGGGTCCCATCTACTTTCTTTTTAATCAGGTGAGCCTTCTGCTGAGCTGCACCTGGTCAGGGAGTGTGTTTGGTTGCCACCGGCCACAGCAAAGGTGGAGTCCTGCCTCCAAGGCCAGCTCTGTGCTGCTGACACTTTCCTAACACACTGAATCAGTGATTGTCACCAGCTGGTTCCCATCAGGTGGGGTGTGACACAAGCTCCCTGCTGCTGAGTGAGCTCCTGAGCTGCAGAGGGGGTGGGCACTCAGCCCCCTACTGGGCCCTTTGGTCTCTTACAGCAGGGAGGGTGGAAGGCAACTGCAGTCCCAACTCCCCTGCCTCCTACTTCTGAGTTAGTGCTGTTAGTGCAGGATGGGGTCAAGGCTCATTTCTCACTGGTCCCCACGGTCACCATCAGGGGCGCACGTGTGCACACTAGCTCTGCCCTGTACCACCTCATTTAGTCTCTTTGCTGCAAAGTGGGGTTGAAGTTCAGCTCCCCACTGAGCTGCCACAATCACTGATGGGACCGTGGGTCTTTCCTTTAACTGTTTTGTCTGGTTAGAGTAACAGGGAAGGCCTGGCCTTATGCAATATGTTCCAAAGCATTTCCTCCTCCTCTGTTTTCTTTTAAATATTGGTGTACAATATTTATTAATTCCAACTTAAACAATTGATACAATTCACCAGCAAAGTCACCTGAGTCACCTGAACCAGGCCCAGACACTCAGGACCACTGGGGAGACACCCATGTGGGCGTGTTGGCCAAAGCTTAGGAGCAGCTTGAGCATTATGTCATCTGTCTGGGTGACTCACTCCTCTCAGAATCAATCCTGCTAAACACCTGCTATGGAGAAACCCGGGGCCCTGCACAGCTAGTGGAAATGCCAGTTGTCCAAACACATGAGGAAATATTCTGTCATTGATTTCTATGTTGTAAGATGCCGAGTCTCAGAATGTCTGCCCCGAATCAGTCAGGATACTCTGTGTAACGCTGGGTAACAAAGAAACACTCACTCACAGACTGACGGCAAAACATGCAGCCAACGGAGCAGCGGTTCAGAGCATTTCCCAGCTGTCCATATAACAGGACTCCAGTTCCACTCAGTGTCCCTGGGGTACCTGTTGATGGATACCCTGCCTCCTGGAGATTCTGACCCTGAGGACACTGGTTCAGCAGAGGGTGAGCCTTGACTCCTGGAGAAACAGAGGAGCCTGAAATCTGCAGAGTCCAGAACAACATCCACTCAGAGAGAGGAGAGCTGTGTGTGTTTGGAAAAGAGTGTACATCCAATACACCCTCAGGGTCCAAGCATGAGGACAAGTGGCCCCCTGTCCATCTTATATGCCTCCCATCTCCTGAGGGCAGTTCTCCAGCAAACTTACTCCTGGGGCTGGTTCTCTGTAAGAGCCTTTAGGCCCTGGGGCCTGGAGCTAGAGAAGGCCAGTGTGTGAGAGGCCACGCCCCTCGGACCAGGCTGAATCAGAGGCAGAAAGGAGGCATCTGGTGCAGATTAGCTCTGATAACAATTGCACTTCATCGGAGGTCCAGGTCCCGAGGGGGAGGGATATCTGTGCACTTTCACCCTGAAGGCACAGCGTCCTCAGCCATGGAGTCTTCACGTGTCAGGGAGCACAGGACAGGGGTGAGCACGCAGCCCCTTCTTTCAGCCCTGACACCACAGCCAGGCCCCACAGTGCCCTGAGACCCCAGGTGCCTCCCTGGGGGTGACCAGCAGAGAGTGTTAACTTTTATTTTGTAAAAATAACAATGCATGGGATTTCATTAATGTGAGCAAAATATGTATGTGGCTGAGTTAGTTCTGATGTTCTCAGGAAACACATATTCTCAGAAGGAAGAAGAAATGTTTGTATGTTTTGAAAAAGGCAGCCAGTCCTTCCTTTGTCTATGCCATCCAGGCTGACTTTTGCGGGGATCAGTATTTCTGAAGGGTGAATAACAAATACATCAACAGCTTCTATGGGCAAATACTCAAAGGTTGGGTGGACACATCCTTTAAAGAAAAAAATAATAATTTTATTGTCCTATTACAGAGATCGGCTTGGGTGGTGGACAGCGGACAACTATAACTGGGAGATGACAGCAGGAAAGAACTGGGCAGTGAGTTCGTGCTGGTAATATCTGTTACCCACCCTCCCTAGAGGCAGAGCCCTGGGAGCTACAGCAAGGACTTGGTACTGTTTTTCTGAAAACTTAAGTGAGGAATAGAATTAAGACCCGAAGAGCCAGCGGGGGAGATGAGGAGGGTGAGGGAAGCAGCAGCAGGGAGAGGGGGGGAGAGGAGAGGGGAGGAGAGGCCATGTGAGGGGTGCTGGCAGGGAGGGTCTGTAGGACGAGGTCTGTTTACATGTGCGGGCTGATCCAGAGAGAGAGGAAACTGTCTATGACCAGGGTGAATATTAACGTATCACCATGGACATATCATTAGCAACACAATATTGACACTTTAAGGCTTAAGTTTTGCAGGTGAACGTCACTGTCTTTTTTTTCTTTTTATCCTTAATTGACAAAATGCTTATTTATTTCAGTGAGAGAGGAAGGGAGGGAGAGAAAGAGAGAGAGAAACAATAAAACTTTGATCAGTTGCCTCCCACACATGCCTGGACTAATTGTGCCTGACTGGGAATTGAACCCACGACTCCTTGACTTGTGGGACCTCACTCCAACCACCTGAGCCACACCGGCCAGTGCAAACATGACTGTTTTGATCATCATTTGTAGTTGCAGACACAGTATTAAGTTATTGCCTTACTACTCCCCTGTGCGCACGGACTGGGGCTGGACTACCTCACCTGTGTGGGTCCCTGGAATGCCCGTCCTACCTTAGTTGCTCATTCCCGCTCATGACCAGTTCTTACTGAGGAGTCTCCATTGTAGGCGCCTCCACAGAACTTTCTCAATAAAAGAGGCTCAGAGCCAAGGTCATTGGGCCCAGGGGTTTTTGTCTCACTTCCTCGTCATCTGAGCCACTGTGGTAACTATAGCTGCTCCCACTACCATGAGCTGTAGCACAGTAATAGTCAGCCTCGTCCTCAGGCTGCAGCCCGGAGATGAGCAGGAGCCCTGCGTTGGCCGAGGCGTCTTTGGCTCCTGAGAAGCGGCTGGGGACCCCGGAGCCCTGGTGCTTGCTTGAGTCTGATTTATAGTACAGGAGATACCGGGGAGGGCTATCTGGCTTCTGCTGGTACCAGTATATGTAGTAACCACCAACACTGAAGCCACTGCTCAGGGTGCAGGTGAGTCTGGCTGTTGCTCCCAGAGATGCAGAGATGGAGGGCGGCTGAGTCAGCACAGGCTGCGAGAGGGAACCTGCAAACACGAATACTTGTGGGTGATGGCAGGGACCCACGTAAAATTTATCAAGATTCTGAGAAAGAGGGGAGTGACATGGGTTGATGCCCAGGGTGTCTGAGGCCTGTCCCTACCTGAGCAGTGAGAGAGGAGCACGAGGAGGAGAGGAGTCCAGGCCATGGTGCACAGCCCCTGAGCCCACAGTGGGGCTCGGCGGCCCAGGCCCCCTTTTCTTCCCCACCCTCTGCCAGGGGAGGGGCTGTCCATGCAAATGTGTGTCCATCCCAGGACTGCCCAGCCCCGCCCTGAGCCCTGGTGCTGGGGCTCAGCTCACAGCTCAGACAGAGGGCGATGGAGGTTATCCTCACCCTTTGCAAGAGCTCTGGGTGGAAGCACCTGCTGAGAGCACGCAAAGGTTATTGCTCAGGACAACATGCCAGACCAGAAGGAGACACAGCTGGTGAGTCCCCAGCAAGGAGCACAGGCCCAGTTCCCAAGCCCAGGCAACTTTGAATGAAGAGTCCTCACTCAGCAGCTGTGTAGGGACCACAAGGCACTCCCACAGCGCCCCCTCTTGGCCACAGGGCACACATGCCCCCCCCTGGATCAAAGCCTTGAGAGCTCAGCTGGTTTCTGCAGCTCAGCAGCTCACTGCCTCTATTCACACATGCGCGGTCTGGTTCTCAGATACTGTGATTCTGATACCCTGTACTGACTACTGTAGCACCTCACTCCCCAGGGTCCCTTCTGTGTGAGGTACAAACACGTACACGAGTGACAAATTAATTTGGCTTCACTTCCAGTGAAGATGTTGCTAAGGAAATGCACAATGAGCTTCTTGTCCGACATTAGAGATGGTGTATCCAGTTTGAAGGGCTCACAGGGGCTGCTCAGGGCAATGACACCGAAAGGGAGTTTTCTGGTCATACACTCAGTGGCATATTCAAAGGAGACAATGCAGCAAGCATTTAATTCATGTCATACATTTAAGTTTTCATAGAGATCTGATTAATTTAGTATATAACTGGTAAAAAGTGACAGCTTTGTTAAGCTTCACATTTACCAGTGGAGAATGTAGAATGCTTCTTTGTTTTAGAAACTGACTTAATATTCTTACGTTTGCAGTGTTCTCCTCATCTGTGTCACGTGTTTCTTGTCAGAAGCTTCTCTTAGGCATCCTAAAATCTGTTTATATTTCAAATAGAATGTTCCTGTATTTCCTTACTCATTGTCTTAGTTTAGTAACAAGTTAAATGTCAGACTGTGATGTGTTTGCAAATGTGGTGAATGACTGGGCAGTTGAATGCAGAAAAGATCACTTCCTTCTGTGCCCCGTATGCAACTCTGCTTTAACTGTGCAAACGGTCCAATGGTTCCCACACTTCTAGACCCATATGGCCTGTTAGTAACTGACTATGACCAGGAAACGCAGCTGCCTAAGGCTTTCTCTTCTCCCGGCGCCCCGAGGGATCTTCCCCATTTATCTCAGGCAGGTTGCTCCCAGCTTAAAACGATCAGATAAGCGAGTTCTCACTGCTCTTTGAATAAAAGCTTATTCTCTGCTCTGAGAGAGAATACAATGCAATTTGGTCCTGACGCCTCAGAGCTGACAATTCCATGCTGGAGGTGTGCAAGGAGACCAAGCTTGCAGTTCCTGAGGCCCTTTATCCCTGGCGGCTGGGCAGCTACCATGTGTGGGTTTCATGAAGGGTGTTGGCTCAAGAGGAGGTAGTTCTGCTGCTTTACAAGACTGCAGAGGCTGCAGTATTAATGAGCATTTTGCAGATAATATACAGACCCCATGCAGATGTCAAGTGGGACTTTCCGATTGACAGGGATTAGCTCAGGAGCAAGGATCCACCTTCTTCTATGGTAGAGCCTTCAGAGTAGATGATTCAACACTTGGCATGACAGGGCCCTGCTGCAAGCTGCTTCCCAGAGGGAAAAAAAGGACAGACAGGGTCAGGGGAGGTGGTGACAATAAGGCTATTCTGCTAGGGTCCAGGACATCCAAGTCCCGTCTCCCAAAGCACAACTGTTTCCTAGAATGTAGTCAGCCCTTTCATCCAGGTGAGCACCAGAAGAGAGGTTTGACCTCACTGTAACCCCCGGACTTTATGAATTTATCCGGAGACTATTGAATGAAAAATTCTTTACATTTCTACCCACACAGATGTACTTGGTTTATATTTTGCCTCTCGATTGCCATCATTGTGGCTTAATTACAGTATTATGTTTTTATTTCCCAGAATGGTGTTGCCCAGGCTGGCCCTGGTGCTGTCACTTCTGTGTCCCTGGCGGGGGCAGGGGTCTTCCTTGGGGCCCATGTGGAGTCTCTGAGTCAGAAGACTTCATTATAGGGGGTTGTCCAGGTGTCATTGACCTTCAGGTAGACATGTGGCTGAAGGAAGAAAATGGTCTCAGATTTGGGCTACAGTAAGATTCCACTAATTTGTGGATTCTTAAAATCTCTTCATACTTACTTGTTAAAATACTGGTAGGGTGTTTACCATATGGTAAAGAGAAACAATGAAGAGTGAGGAATTGAGAGTTCTATGTATAAGGAAATGAAAATGGCAAATATGAAACAACATCTCCCATCATAGTAAGTGCAAAAGTAAATAAAGGAGACATTCCAGATGTTTTCACTCTAACTGGCACATCGAAGTCATGTTTAAATGGCAGAAGAGAACAACCACTTACTAATGTTTGAGTGACAACGCACAAATACACAAAATTAAAAATGACACGCTGAAAACATAACAATGAAAAAACCTATTAAAAGTAGATAACATCCATATTTTCCTAGGAAGATAAAAAGGGTTTCAAAAAATCAAGTAAAAGAACAATTTTCTTAGGAAAAAACAGAACACATAATAATAATGGAACTATTCCACAAAAAAAGGCGTAAGATACAGTTAGTTTCACAATGAACACTAACAAACCTTCCAAGACTGGATGTTTCAAATGTGTTTGCTACATATATATTTTCCAAACATTGAAAGAAATGGAAACTTTCCTAAACCTTATAGAAAGCAGGTGGAACAGTAATACCTCTACCTGACAGATAAAATACAGAAAAGGGAAAATTACAACTAATAACATAAAGTAATCAAATAGTCTAAATAAAATATTAAAGAAGATTCCAATATCAGACTAGTTGGTTGATACACCATATTTGTTTTATTCAAGATACACAAGTGGGGTTCCCTATTGATAAACCATTTAATGTAATACATCATATTAATAGATCAAAATATAAAATCATATGATCTCAATAGTTTCAGAAAAAGGTGTTGACCAAATTTTAAAACAAATTTCTAATGAAAACATATACACATATGAACAGACAGGCACACTTATGTCACGGTAACTCACACTGTGCACACACATATGACTTAGTCCTACAGTCAGCACGTTAGCTAATGAGACAGGAGGAGGACATTCCCACAAAGATCAGGAACTGGCCAATGAGACTTCAACTCCATGATTATTCAACATCACTCGGCAAGTTTAGACGATGCAAATAAACAAGAAGAAATCAATGGTTGGGTCTTAGCCTTGATGGGAATGGGCAAGTGGTCATTCCCAAGCCCCAAACAAAGGCTGCAGCCCGAGGTACTGCGGTGCCGGTGCCAAAGGGACAGAGGACTCCTGTGAGCTGCTGACAGGCATTCACGGCGGGGACTAATGAGAGGGTGGCAGCTCTGGAACGTCTAGGAAAGAAATAAATGGT
Source organism: Furipterus horrens (assembly GCF_987537825.1). Lineage (NCBI taxonomy): Eukaryota > Metazoa > Chordata > Mammalia > Chiroptera > Furipteridae > Furipterus > Furipterus horrens. The sequence goes on along the minus strand of NW_028327181.1, from coordinate 17,192,379 downwards.
CAATGATAGAGATGGAGGATTCCATGGTCTGAGTTTCAGTCTGAAATGACCAGATTGTATCTCAAAGAGACTGTGTCCCCAGCTGATGGGGAGCTGGACTTTCTGTTTCATTTACGACCTTTTGTCTAGGAATGGGCTGCTGGGAGGTCCTCTGAGGACAGCAGGTGAAGGAGGCATATTCATTCTCCAGGGAAAGGGGGTCCCTGGATGAACTTGGCCCACGGAGGTGGCTGCAGAAGTAGAAGCCTATCAATGACTCCCAGGGCAGCCTCACCTGATATACAGGCACTCCTGCTCAGTTTGAGAAAGTTATACAATGTGTTGCTGCCCAGACAGGCTTGAGGGGCAGAAGTCAAAGAATGTGGGCAGACATCCCAGTCAAAGTTCTCCATGGTAGGTCTCAGAGCCCAGTTGCAGGCCACCCAAACTAAGAAAGAATCTCTCTTATCAGAGGAGTGGGGACAGCCCAAGGGAACTGCATTGCAGGGGTACAGCAGGTTTTTGTCTCACTTCCCCACAGGCCTGCACCACTGTGGGAGCACTGAGACTCTTGTCCCATGCTGAGCAGTAATAATCGGCCTCGTCCTCAGCCTGGAGCCCACTGATGGTCAGGGTGCCTGAGCTGCCAGACCTGGAGCCGGAGAATCGGTCAGGGATGCCTGAGGGCCGGTTGCTGGTACCATAGATGACGGTTTTAGGGGCTGATCCTGGGAGCTGCTGGTACCACTGCACACTGTAACCATCCCCAATGTTCGTGCTGCTTCCAGTGCAGGAGATGGTGACACTCTGTCCAGGGACCCCCGACACTGAGGGCGGCTGAGTCAGCACTGACTGAGCCCAGGATCCTGGAAGGGGGAGACACACAGAGATGGTGATTCTGAGTCTGGAGACAAGTGCAGGAAGAAGACCCCCACATGTCTTCCCTTGTTCCCTTCCCCTGTCCCCTTATCCTCTCACCTGTGAAGTGAGTGAGGAAGCTGAGCAGGAGAGGAGCCCAGGCCATGGTGGAGACTATCACGGGGTTCTGCCTTCAGTGGTCCCACAGCTGAAGCAGAGCTTCCCTTGAACCTCTCCTTCCCCCTTTTCATACTCTGAGAGAGGGAGGGTCCGTTCATGCAAATAAGATTCCCCAGATTACTGATCCCTCACTGGGCCCTGGGTCAGGTACCTGTGACTGAGAATTTAATTGGGTTTAATGGGGTGGGGCTGTGTGGGGCCCAGAGGATGGCAAGGTCACAGCTGTGTACCCTGAGCAGAGGACACCAGGCAGTGCCGAGTAGCAGATCCCAACTCTGATTACCCCAGACCTTCAGGCACAGTCCCTGGGCGCCCCCTGGTGCCCAGACTTAGACACACCATTGTGGGACATGGTGACTAAGACTCATCAGAGACAGATCCTGCCTCCCTATAGCTCTGTTCACTGACCCCCTGTCTTAGGGACAGTCCAGGTGCCCCCTTATGTGGCATCCTCATCACTCCAGGACACTTTTATGTTCTACTCAGACTCCTCAGGGTGAGTCTGTCCATGCGTCCCTTGACTATTCAGTGGCCGGCATCCTTCTGTTTCACTCACGTAATCTTATCTTAGAGCAGCATCAGGTCCTGAGCAGTGACTGGCCCATGGAGGTATGTCCCTCATTTTCAGGACACAGCTTTATTTTTTTAATATGATTCCTCCCTTGTTAGAAATCAATCACTATTGCTCTAATACACCAAATATATTTTTCAATGTCTGTGCTTTTTTCCAGCAGATTGTATGTTTGTTTTTACATACGTTTTTTGGTCACGCTTTACCTATTAACTGGCACCTTCATTAACATATAGGTTGAATAAATAATTCACACCTGTCTATTGTATATTTGTATGAGAATCGAATGTCTGATTTTTGAGTCAGGCTCACTCTGATCCCAACTCCCTGGACAAGAAGGGGAAGGTGACAGTGACGGTACCACCTGTGACCAGGACATGTGAAGTGGGGATTCTCAGCAGTGACTTCAAGGTGACCTGGGAAGCAGTTTTGGAAATAAAAGCAGAAGGAGACGCATCATGGAGTGTGTGGCCAGAGGTCCTAGTGCTGGTCCTCTGGGACTGTCCTCACCTGAGAGGGGGCAGGTGAAGTGGAGATGCCCAGGGCAGGGTGGGCAGTGTCTCCAGGCAGCTTACAACCTGCTTTGCCCGTGTCAGTCCCTCTGGGAAAAGGAGGCCACACTTTGGCATTTTTGCCACTTCCTAACCTTCCTAAGAGCACTTGACTTCAGGTCATTGCCTCTCTGATGGGAGGGCTGTGGCTTTCCTTAGAACTAAACTTCTGTTTCCATGAGCAGTTTCCAGTGTCCATATCACCAGACCCAACAGGAACTGACGAGGCAGGTGGAAGGCAGAGTGATGCACGTGGTGAGACCAGTGACAGAATTGTCTTGTTCTCTTTTATTTGGACCCAAATCTCCCAGCCGTGGGGTCAGCACATGATTGACTCCAGTTCCAACTCCAGGGACAGGCATCATGTTCCCCAGATCAATTAGACGGTCCCCTCGCCTGTCACAGTAAAGGTGTCAGGGGAGATGTTGTGAGTGATCTAGTCCGGCCTCCAGATCAGTTGGTGAGAGAGGCCGAGTCTCTCTCCCTTGGAAGGCTTCTGAGGCGATCAGATGCCTGGTAACGCTGAGAGGTTTCGCTCCCAAGAGGAAAATCAGCCTGAATGCCACGGTCATGGGGCGGGGTGGGGGACATCTCAAATAAATCTCAGAGGAAATGAGAAACTGAGCCAGACTCCCACTAGTCGTCTGGAGAACTAACCTCCCTGTGTCACCACTGAACAAGCAGGGAGGCAGTGGCTCAGTTTCCATCACAGGGGTGACCTTGGGACCTCGGCCACTCACACCTGGCTGTGAACGTCACCCAGGAGGTGCAGCTGCTCCCCTCCTGCCAAGTTTTCAAGGACCAGCCTCTTCCCCAGGGCGTCCTTGACTTCCTCCCCCTGAAACCTGCAAAATGTGACCTTTTCTCTCTACCTCACCTGCTCCATTCTCGGTCAAGGACCCCGGGTTCATCTTTTTACCAAACCCACAGCCTGCTCCTGCTCACTGACTTGGCTCTCACCGCCTCTCAGTCACCTGCTGGGCAGCAGATGGAACCCAGGAGCTTTATCAGATTCTGTATCTTCCTTGTCACACCCTCTAAGGCTCCCAGCCCTGCCTGGGCCCCGCACACAGCAGGTGGTCACTCATAGGTGTAGTCATACGGAGGCGTGAGTCAGCAACCCGGAGTCAGACACAGCTGAACAGTGTGCGTCCCTGCCCCTGCCCTGCCCCGTCATGGATTGTCCCTGGGCAGCCTGCCTCTGGCATCAGGGACTATCTGCTGAATGGGAGACCATCAGATGGCATGTGGTTTCCAAGGACTCTCTTGGGGGCCTATATTGAGAAAATGGGGTATGTGTTGTAGACCCTGTTACCCAGTATGAGTGTGAGACACTTGATTCTGGTTAAATAAATAATCAGGGATACATAAAAATCTCACTTTGGTAAGGAAGCTCTCTGTCCAAGTTTGCCAAAGGAAGTAGAGCATTTCCCATTTTGGCCTTTTCCTGAACCCAGCCCTGGCAGGACCTGCCCTGCAGTGCCCCCTGCTGGTGTCTGATCCAGCGCTCCTGGAGGGCAACCTGATTTTGCTCCTGGATCTTGTGATGTCACTGCCCAGAACAGGAGAATGAGTAGGTTTCTCAATGGGTTGGTCTAAGACAGTGAATGTCTCTAGATAACTAATGACGTCCAGGCTGCTGAATGCAGGGTGTAGGCATAGTTTTTATGTTGCCAGATATTTTAGGTTTTCTTGACCTTTTGTTTTGCATCTTCCGCTTGTGTGGTACCACGACACATATAGGACCATTTTAAACCAGTTCGAGGCTCAAAACTCTTCACTGCACTCTGTCAGTTCATACTGACAAAAAGTCTTGTGAATTACACTTCTCAGGTGACCTTGTGTTGTTGGTGGTGATGCTGTGAGAGACTCCTGTTCAATTCCTACCCCCATTGCCCTGATAATGACGTTTTATATCTCTCTTAGTCACTACACTTTACTCTGTCACAGACAAGTGTCCTCTCTCCTGCTTTCCACTCTGAGTTGTCTTGTCCCCTTCAGTGCTCTTCTGAGGATTCATTCTCTTCTTTTGAATATATTATATAATATATTATATATTTGTGATTCTTTTTCCTTTTTTCCTTTTTTACTCTAATCTTAAAAATTATTCAGTCTAAAGATTGAAAACTGTAGGGGAAACTTTATTCTCTCTATAAAAAATAACTGACATAAAATATACATTAATTATTGTATTTCACTCTGTTATTTTTGGATTTTACCATTTTATTATTTGAGGATTTTCTCTAAAGTCAGTGAGAGGTGAATATTTTTCTGTTTTTATTATGTTTCTATTAAATTTCACTTTAACATTTATCTTTAAAAATTAAATCATAAGCGTATAATATCACTACTGTTAACTTAAAAATTAAAAGCCAGAGTGAGAGACAAGAGGCATTTATTTGGTATAAAAATTAATTGCAAGCCTGGGGCATAGATTCACACAGAAAGCCAGATTTTGCCATTAAGAGGTGAAGGCAGTGGTTTTTATGAGGAAGGGGAGGAAAGTAATTACATGAATAGAAGGGAAGTATTTCTATTGGTGATAATAAGCCACTGAAGGAATTCCTACAGGTAAATTATTCTTTAGCTAAATATGGTGGTGCACATGCTAAAGAATGTGTTTAATTTTTAGCCCTACAGTCAGGTGTCTGCTCTCCTGTTAGCTTTAAGAACAGCTGTTTGGAACATACCGTTGCTCTGACCCAGCCCAGAGGCTTTTCTTTGGCCTCAACCATTAATTACAGAGGCTGGAGGAGGAAGATGTGCAAGGCAGTTCCCCCTGGATGGAGGCTCCAGCTCCATCCTACAGTGGCTGTGTTTCTATTGTTTCTTACACTCTATTATTAAGTATTGTCTTGCTTATTAAATGCTGGCCAAGCTACCTTCAGCCTTGACTGTGTGTGCACATGTGTGTGTCCATGTGTGTATAGCTCTTCCTTTCACTGCTCTTGTTCTTTATCTGTTAAATTGTTGGTTTTATTTGCTCTTTTTTAAAAAATATTTAATTTATTAATTTTTAGAGGGAGGGGAAGAGAGGGAGAGAAACATCAATGCGTGGTTGCCTCTTGTGCACTCCCAGCTGGGGACCTAACTCACAACCCAGGCATGGGCCCTGACTGGGTTCTCACCTGGGAGCAGATGGCCCAGGAAAACCAGGTAACAGAAAGTGGGAGTACTGCTTTTCTTGCCATGCCACCCAGGAACTCTGAAATGGGATACACAGTGATTCTGGTTGTCTTAGGAAACCAGTAAGAAAATGAGATATTTGTGTTGACCCCATGAAGGCAGACAACGGTGAGAACATGAGGTCTCTCAGTTTATAGCACAAGTGATAACAGAGGCCACACCATAAATGAATGTTGGTCACAGTCAGGGACAGGGCAGTGATGGGTCACTAGAGAGAGGAGGGCAGATGTTTACTTCACTTCCACGTGGCATGGGAGTTCTTTGTGGCAGTGGGTTTATTCAGCCACGTGACAGAGCTAGTCGGCCTCCTCACCAGGCCAGAGATCAAAGGTGGTCACAGAGGCCATGAGCGAGACTGTGCGCTGGTGAAGAGGGCTGAAGCCCTGACTGTCAGTGACCTTTGTCCCAAGTCACAAGGTAGAGTAGGTGCTCTGTCCGTGATTTGGGGACCATTACTATGGCAATGCTCAGTGTGTTTGCTGACGCATGTTCAGGAGAAGGTGACTTCGGATCTGGGCTCATCAAGAGCTCCACAGGGGCGGTGACACAGGAGCACATTGGGGAGCACCTGCTCCTGACGGCCCACAGCCCAGCCCACATCCTGGATTGAAGACACCTTCCAGTGGAGTGTGAGAGGGGAGGGGGACGCGTCAGGGCCTGTGGGCTCAGGAAAACCCCCTCACAAGATCCTCATGTCCTGCATGGTGGCAGCTGTAAGACCATCTCATCCATGGACCTTCTTCACCCACATCCCCCGCAGCAGGCTCAGCATTATCCCAGCAATGGTGGAGCGTTCTCACCATCTGTGACCCAAAAAGAGATTCCTGGGCCTCAGGCCACAAATTTCCCCTTTGATAACCCCCTCTATCTGAGTTCACTGAAGGCTTCCATACTCAGAAAAGGTTCCAGGCCAGCTTTGCCTCTGGAATTCTTCCTGGGCCTGACTCTGCACCCAGGATCTCGCTTTCTGGTGCCTTGTCAATAGTACACAGCGCTTTTCAGCCAGCCCGGAGCACAGGAGCCTGGGAGGAAGGAGAAGGCCGCGGCTCTGACTGCCAGAACAGCAGGGTCCCTGCAATGGAGGACAGTCCACCTGCTGGGATGGTCCCAGGGCTCTGGAAAAGAAAAACAACTCTTTCCTTATTTCAAGAGTAAAACAGTAGTTCCACATGCTCTGGTTTTATTACACTTGGATAACAGGCAACATTTTGGTGACACAATAAATAATTTAGTTTGTATAGGTTCTGTTTTCCTGAGACTTAATAAATATGAATAAAAAACTGACACTAGACACACTGTAAACCAGGAGGTACTTCCAATTCTAGTTTGCATTAATAGAAGCTATTTTTAAATACTCATTAGTTGTGACCAAGACTCTGGGAGGTCGAGGTTTTTGTCCCACTTCCCCTTCTGTGTGTGCCACTGTGAGAAGCACTACTATGCCATATAGCACAGTAATAGTCAGCCTCGTCCTCAGGCTGCAGCCTGGAGATGAGCAGGAGCCCTGCATTTGCCGAGGTGTCTTTGGATCCAGAGAAGCGGCTGGGGACCCCGGAGCCCTGGTGCTTATCTGAATCTGAGTAGTACCTCAGGAGATACCGGGGAGGGCTCCCTGCCTTTTGCTGGTACCAGTATATGTAGTAACCACCAACACTGATATCGCTTCTCAGGGTGCAGGTGAGTCTGGCTGTTGCTCCCGGAGATGCAGAGACAGAGGGCGGCTGAGTCAGCACAGGCTGCGAGAGGGAACCTGCAAACACAGACATTCATGGAAACTTACTCGAGAAACTGTACAATCTAAGAAATCTGAGCAAGAGGAGAGTAATATTGGGAGATGCACAGGGTCCCTGAGACTTGTCCCTACCTGAGCAGTGAGAGAGGAGCACGAGGAGGAGAGGAGTCCAGGCCATGGTGCACACAGCCCCTGAGCCCCACAGTGGGGCTGGGCTGCCCAGGCCCCCTTTTCTTCCCCACCCTCTGCCAGGGGAGGGGCTGTCCATGCAAATGTGTGTCCATCCTGTGATGCCCAGCCCCTCCCTGAGCCCTGGTGCTAGGGCTCAGCTCATACCCTAGATTGAGAAGTTGGAAGTTCTCTTCATCTTTTGGAAGAGCTCACAGAGGAAGCACCTGCTAAGACCACACATATTGCTCAGGAGAATATGCTAGACCAGACAGGAGACACAGCTGGTGACTCCCCAGCAAGGATCAAAGGGCCCAGCCCCCAGGCCCAGGCACCTTTGAGTGAAGAGTCCTCATGAGCTGCTGTGTGGGGACCACTTGGCTGGCCACACAGTGCCCCCTGCTGGCCATAGGATACAGCTGTCTCCCTGGACCAAAGTCCTGGGAGCCCTGCTGGTTTCTGCTGCTCAGCAGGTGACTTACACTATTCAAACATCCATGGTCTGGTGCCCAGATATACTGTGATTCTGATATACTGTACGGGTTACTGTAGTGACTCATCCTAGGTGTCCCCTTCTGTGTGTGAGAAACGCTCACAATTAAAACACTAGGACACAGAACTTTAGCAGTAACCGAGGCAGTTGTTCATTCACAGATCTGCAGCTCTGGGCACAGCCAGATCAAAAGGTGCGCCCGAAAAGGCGGAGCTGGCTGTTTTTATCCTAACGCAAGTAAAACTCCCCCTACCCCACCTCCTCCTCCCCCTACTCCTCCCCCTTCCCTTCCTCTCCTTCTCCATGTTTCCATGCTGAATTCTCCAGAGTTACAATCTAACTCGATTAGCTAAATTAACTGAGGGTGATAATTAACTCAGGGTTATCTTGTTATAGGTCTATCTCCAGCTCTCCTTTGAAATGTTCTTAACTTGTTTGCTGGGCTGTCTAGCTACATTTTCTCATTTCCCTGTGTTTGGTGATGGATATCTCCGCCCCTTTGATCTCAGATATCCTTTGTCCTCAGAAGCATTTGTGCTGAGCTGCAGAATGCCCCCGTCCTGACTTGTAAGTGTGCTAATACTGTTAACTCTGGCTCGGAGACCCTTTGATTACATTTGCCCTTTGCTACTAATTGTTTTCTCCCGGTTTTGTTACAGAGTGGGGGTCTCCAAAAATCCTCAGAGCCTGTGGGTTGGGGGATGGGGAAGAAGGAACAACTTTTAAGATGCCTTTGCATGACTATGGCTAGTAGCTAGTGTCTTAGTTATGCAAATGGCTTTGGTTCTTCCAAGGCCCCAAGAAGATGGGAAGGGTTTTGACCATGGAATGGTGCAGAAAGAGAATACAGAGCCTGTGCAAGATTCTGTGAGTGGTCAGAACTGGTTACCACGCCCACTTTGTCACAGGCCTCAGTCAGGGATTTAAAAATATGGTGGCAACCATTTTAGAAAAGGGAGGAGAGGAGATCCACACGGTTTGCAGGAAAAGTAGAACTCCACGCAGCTTGGAAGGGAAAGAGAGAACTCCATGCTGCTTTGAAAGAGAGAATACCATGTGGCTTTGAAAGGGCAAAGCACATGTTTTCCTGGACTGCTTTATGGAGGCTGATGACATTGTACCCCAGATCCTGAAGGAGACAGCTGACAGATAAGGGATGGGGAACTTCTGGGCATGTTTTTGGCTTCTAACCTTTTGGGGAGCATGGGAAGTACTGGGTCCCATGGGAGAGCAGGTCTCTGAGCTGAAATGCTTACTGCCCTCTCCAGGTTGGAATACTGTGACTAAAGACCTATTTTACTCAACACTAGTTGTTGGGTTTTACACCAAGGTGTCATGTGACAGAACGCCCTTTCTCTCTCTAACAGTTTGGGAGTCACCAGTTCCCTTGTCCCTTACATGTGGGAGGTACAAACATGTACACAAGTGACAAATTAATTTGGTTTCACTTCCAGGGAAGATGTTGCTAAGTAAATGCACAGTGAGCTTCTTGTCCAGCATTACAGATGATGGGACAGTGTATCCTGTTTGAAGGGCTCACAGGGGCAGCTCAGGGCCATGACACCGAAAAGGAGTTTTCCAAGAATACACTCAGTGGCATAGTCAAAGGAGACAATGCAGCAAGCATTTAATTCATGTGTTGCATTTACAGTTTTTATAGAGATCTGATTTAATTTAATATGTAATTGGTAAAAAGTGACGGCTTTGTTAAGCTTCACATTAACTGGTGGAGAATGTAGAATGCTTCTTTGTTTTAGAAGTTGACTTAATATTCTTACGTTTGCTGTGCTCTCCTTATCTGACATGTTCCTTGTCAGTAGTTTCTCTTAGGCACGCTAAATTTGCTTATATTTCAAACTAAAGTTTCCTGTGGCATCTTATTCATTGCCTTAGTTTAGTAATAAGACCAATGTGAGGTTGTGATGTGTTTGCTGATGTGCTGACTATCTGGGCAGTTGAATGCAGAAATAATCCCTTTCTTTGGTGACCTGTATCAAGCTCTGCTTTAACTGGGAAAATGGTCCAATGGTCCCCATACTTCTAGACTCTCAGAGCCTCTTAGCAAATGACTAGGATCAGAATCAATTGCTTACCTTGGGTGCTGTGTCCTCAAGCCATTCAAGGGGTATTTCTCATTCAGCTCACGCAGGTCACTACCACTCAAAACCCTCAGTGACTCCTCACTACTGTTTGCATGGAACCCCAACTTATCAGCTCCTCTCAGAAGCCTCCATGGCCTGGCCCCCTCCATACTCACCTGGAAGCCCCTCCTTTTGCTCTCAGACACCAAGCTTCCCTGACTTCTTTGCTGCTTGAAAACTATGGTTTTCTGTTTTCACTATGACTCCATCCAAGTCAGATACTTCTCTGTCTGTTGTGGGAAAATGGATTTAAATTTGAGATGACACATAGCGAAAACACAACTTTTGGTAACTATGAATTATCTTAATGACAGGACATATACATGATGTATTTTCATGTGCATTGTGTAAAATTTCCAAATATTACACATAGAAAGAGAGAATTTAAAAATATATATACATAATGTAGAGAATTTTAAGTTACACAAATTATTGAGAATAGTTCAAAAAATCCACCTGTCTCCACCATCCCCTTAACATCATCACTAGGACTCTCCTTGTTAAATCTTCCATCCTCCATACCTACACCTAGTCCCTGGCTGACCGTGAAAACACACAGTCTCCCTCTATCAGTATGTGCTTTAGCACATAGGTGTATTTCAAATGTCCTTAAACTCTTGCACGTGAAAGCAATGGACTACAACTACTCTCACATAAATGTATGTGTTTTATACTCTCCAGAATGGTGAGCTAATAGATTGTTGTACTGATTGAAAGAGTGAAGGAGGAACAAGTCATCCTATGTTTGGAGCCGTGAGGTTCATGGATGACATGCGTGAGTAGAAAGAAGTCCAGACCAGCACAAATTCTCGGACAGTCATTTATTGGCTTCTTTCCCCCATGCCACAGTGAAGAATTGTGTCTTTTTTCAAACAGAGATTTCAAACCCATCACACATATATGATTATATATAAATATTATTCACTTCTAAAAGTAGATAGACTTTTAGGAAGATAAGCTAAGTGATATAAGTCTATAGAGGATGACAAACACCATATGGTCACACTTATAACTGGATTTAAAACATAGTCAAGAAAACAAAAGAAAAAACAAGAAACTCACAAATACACAAACAAACAAACAGAAAACAAGCTCATAGATACACAGAATAGATTGGTGTTTGCCAGAGGCTAGAGCGGGAGGTGGGAGAAATGACTAAATGTCAAAAGGTATAAACTAGTTATAAAGGGTCAAGTTATTAAACAATATGTGCCTGGCCATTTGTTTATTGTTTAGCCCCACCCTTTCCTAATATTACCTGAGGTGTTCACAGCGCCACCCACCTCAGGACACCGTAGGTCGTAGGTGCTGGGAAGCCCCCAGTGTGCAGACGGGGGGACTAGGAGGCCTTGAGAAGACATAACTTGCTGAGGGTCACGTCACCGGTGAGAAGGAGGAGCCTGAACCTGTCTGTGTCCTCAAAGCAGGAGTCCTGGCTGCTCGCGGGCTCCCTGGAGCTGGGGGTGGGGGTGTCAGTGTGACAGTGTGTGGACAGCGGGGCTGTAACTGTGTGAGGTGTGGGTGCACAGGGAGCAGCCAGCAGCCCAGAGATGCTCTTGGGGAGCTCATTTCTGAGGTGCAAGCACAGGCAGGGACCCCAGGATGCTTCCTGGTGATAGAGCAAAACAGAACTTGGAACCCTGGTGACCAGGCAGCCACGTTCTAGAGAAGCTTCTGTTATGGAGCATTAGCGAGCAAAGAGGACACGAGGCAATTTAGAAGTAAATTTATGGCGTTTATTTACCTGGCCAGGGACGGGTCTTCCCACTTTCAGAAGCAGAAAATGGGAGAGCCGCGCCGCCTTACAGACTATAAGGTTTTTTAAAGGCAACAGAACTATTCCTATGTCCTTGACGTAACTAGATAACAACAAAAGAAAAAACTACACAGGCGTGAGAAACTACATATATACATACTTTCTAATTTAGAAGGAACTTCAGCTGATAAATACTTGGCCGGACACTATTCTCATGTCCTTGGGGTAGCCAGATAACAGCTAGAGTCAGCTAGCAAAAGGGGGGCTCAAGGTTGCTAGGATATGTGAGTAAAAAATAACTTGCCACTGAGGTAAAACGCAAAAGATGGCAAAGAGTAAAAAATAACCTATTACATTCCCCACTGGTTTTTTGTGACTGATTCAAATCCTTGAATCCTGAGTATTTAATTTATTATACTGGCTATGGAGAACTAGTAGCTTTACTGCTTGAATTCTACGTTTGATATACTTTACTAGGCAGTTAATAATGTAAGGTCCTACTGTTAACATAAAAAGGAGAAGGGCAAGCGGCCCAGTTAAGGCTGTTAAAAGAGTTGTTGCCCAAGGGGACATAGATAACAATCGTTCATACTAATTTTCATCTTTTTCCTGGCCTCTTCCCTATCCTGCAGCCTCTTTCGAAGCTGGCTAAGGCTGTCTTTTATAACTCCAGAGTGGTTAGTATAAAAACAGCAGGTTTCTTCAAGAGCTAAGCATAATCCTCCCTGTTTAAGAAGCAAGTTTAGACCTCTTCTATTCTGTACACTACTTCTGCTAGAGAACTGAGTGAATTTTCTAATTTACTGATACTTTCTTCTAACGTCCCTAAATCCTGATCTATTTGAGTACTTAAATCCTTAAAGTTCTTGTCTCCAACTAGTAAGGCCGAGGTTCCTATGGCAGTAGATCCTGCTATTCTAAGGCTAATGAGAGCCGGGACCAGTACTGGAGCTCTCTTATACCAGTATAAACCTTCTAACCTTAGGTGCTCTCGACCTTGACTGCCAGAATAATAGTATACTTGGGGGAGGATATGAGCTAAAATACATAATTCAGGAAAACTGGGATCTAGTGCAGAGGAAGAAATACAGGGAGTTAATCCACTTGTACATGCAAACCAGGTACCTGAAGGACCAACTAAGACAAATTCCGCTGTACCTCTGGGAGGTAGGGTAGTCATATGGGAGCAGGAGCTACTATACGGGGAAGTGGTGAGGGCAAAACTGGAGGAGAGAACACAAGCTCCCTGGCCTTCAAAAGACACTAAAGTTAGTTTAGGAGCATGGCCCTACCAGCAGTCTTGGGGTCTTTTGGCTAACTGGGATAGAGTTAAGTTCTGTATATTCTCATTTTGGTTACCAAAACTGCGGTTGGCACCTATGCCAACATAATATGGAGGCTCTGGGTTAAGGCACAGCCAGCAGTCTTTAGTCATGTTAGGCTGCGTCTTGTTTAGATATTGAAAGACAGTGCTCAGGGTCCTGAATATAGGCTGGGTCTCCGGCTCCTGGGTAGTAAGTGAGACTGGTCTGAGGGTGACCGCCCTACTGCTTCGGGGGCCTGGCTTCCTAGAAGGGGACGGTGAAGCTCTGGGCAGGGGCGGGGGTGCCTTGGGCTTCTCGGGTAACCCGAAACCTGCAAGGGGACTGACTGGGAGGCTAGGCTGGGAGATACGATGCTTCTGGATGGTAAGGAGAATTCCAGGATCCCAACCAACTGCGACAAGTCTTAGCCCCTAGGTTTTTCCACTTTCCCACTGTTTGTCCCAGGGTTCGAGAGGCCACATTGAGACAGGTGCGCAAGGTTTCACAGGTCATCGGACCTTTAGGCCGGCTCTGGGAGAGGGATGTATCAGAGCTGGCTTGCTGGCTTATAGTGACACAAGACCATTGGGGACAGTAAAACTCTATGGGTTTGTTACACGGTGGGGATTCTGATAGGGGGCACATGTAATATTGAATAGATTGTAACTGTTTTTCTCCTGATAGGGTACCGTACCCAGGCCCGGTTAAAGCTTTATTAAAGGCCCCAGTACCTAACTGGGCACCTAACGGCCCTGGAGGGAGTCTGGGGGTCCACTCTTGCCCCCATTCTCTAGGGTAAAACTGATTACCGAGAAGGGCACAAAGGTCAAAAGTAAACACTGGGGCTCCAGGAGTGCTAACCTGGCTGACGATTTTTCCGTCTCCGGTTCGGGAGAGATGCCAGGTGTAATTAATTAAGCGGTGGGGGTTTTTTGCAACTATAGTTAGGAGGGGGAAGGGGGAGAGGAAGAGGAAGAGTCCCGCCACAGCCGCACCCGCAGGGGGTGCTCTATTCGCTCAACTGTCCATTTCTCAAGGTCCTTGTCCGATAGTTCTGCCAGCTTGACCTGGGAGCGGTGGATCCGGTACCTTTCCCGGCGACTTTAACTGCAGTGGGGGTACTGAAGATCACCTGGTGTGGTCCAGTCCACCTTGGTCCGAGCTTGTCCGGATTCCACTTCTTTAGCTACACAAGGTCTCCCGGTTCCGCCAGTGGTTGTCTGGAGTTGTTGTCACTTGGAGCGGGCCGGCACTCTCGGATATAGGCGTGCAGTCCTCGGGTGTTTGCTGAAAAAGGCTGTAGGGCCTTAAGAAGTTCTTGGTTAGTTATAACAGCTGTAAAATTGGCCCTGAGCTTGGGGAGCAAGGGCGGTGGCCATCCGAACAAAATTTCAAAAGGACTATACTTCTGAAAATAAGGAGTACAGCGGGCTCTTAACAGGGCAAAGGGAAGGAGGCTTAGCCAATCATCGCCAGTTTCTAGCTTTAATTTAGTCAAAGTCTCTTTTAGAGTTCTATTCATTCTTTCTACCTGACCTGAACTCTGGGGTCTATATGTGCAGTGGAGTTTCCACTTGATGCCTAAAACTTTGCTTAATTGTTGGGTTATTTGGCTAATGAAAACCGGGCCATTGTCGGACCCCATAGCTAGGGGGAGGCCAAATCGAGGAATGATATCTTGTAATAACTTTTTAGCTACTACTAGGGCCGTCTCTGACCGAGTGGGGAAAGCCTCAACCCAGCCCGAGAAGGTATCTACAAACACTAGAAGGTATTTGAAACCACTTCGAGCCGCGGGCATTTCTGTGAAGTCAACTTCCCATAGTTCTCCCGGAGTGAGTCTACACTTACGGTGATGAGGTGCTAATGGGTCCTTGGAGACTGGAGCTGGGTTGACAGCAGCACACTGGGGGCACCGGCGACTAACACTCTTTGCCTCTTGGTATAGGCCCGGGATATAATAGACTGTCTGCAGGAGTTCTGCTAATCTTGTTCCCCCTAAGTGTGTGCTTTGATGTACTTGCCTGATGAGCTCCCTCCCTAAAGCCTCTGGAACTAAGAGGCGGCGGTCCTTGAGGCACTTCTATCCGTCCTGGGTCTCCGGGGCTTTTAGTCTGATAGCCAGCGCCTGATCTTTCTCTGAGTATACAGGAGGCTCTTGGAGAACTGGAGGCGGGATAAGCGGCAAAAGAGTGAGTGGTTCCACTGGCTGCAGGGCAACCTTCCGGGCCTCCTGATCAGCGAAGGCTTTTCCCCGGGCCTCTGGCGTCCGGATAACCTGGTGCCCTTTACAGTGAATTACAGCAACCTGCTTTGGGAGCCAGATAGCAGCAAGGAGGTTCAGGATTTCCTGAGCATTTTTTATATGCTTTCCTTCTGATGTTAAGAGTCCCCTTTCCTGATAGATGCTACCATGAACATGTACAGTAGCGAAAGCATACTGGCTATCTGTATAGATGTTTACCTACTTCCCCTTTGACCAGCGCAGCGCTTGTGTCAAGGCTATCAGTTCCGCCTTCTGGGTAGATGCCCCAGGTCCTAAAGCCTGCGCCCAGATGACAGTATCTATGGTTACAACAGCTGCTCCTGTATACCGGATCCCTTCCTTGACAAAGCTGCTGCCATCGGTGTACAGGATGGCATCAGGATCTGTCAGGGGAATATCTGTTAGGTCTTCCTGGTAATTGGTGAGGGCAGTGAGCACATCAAGACAGTCATGAAGTGGCTGGCTGGGATCATCATCCGGGAGGAGAGTAGCTGGATTGAGGGCTGCAGACTGGAAAAACTTGACACGGTCTGGATCTAGAAGTAAAGCTTGATACTGTACAATACGAGCATTGGAGAGCCATCTATCAGGGGGGCTTTTTAGCAGAGTCTCTACTGCATGGGCAGTGATAATTTGTAGTTCTTGCCCGAAAGTTAACTTCGTGGCTTCCTTCACTAGTTGTGCAGTAGCCGCTATAGCTCGCAAGCAGTTCGGCCATCCCGCAGCAATGGGGTCTAATCAGTTTGATAGATATGCTACGGGCCTCCTCCAGGGACTTAGTTGTTGTGTGAGCACCCCCTTGGCGATTCCTTTGTTTTCTGCTGCATAAAGTTGAAAGGGCCTGTCAAGTTTGGGTAGGGCTAAGGCGGGGGCAGTTGCTAAAGCCTCCTTAAGCGCCTGGAACGCCTCCTCCTCTGTTTCAGTCCATTTTAGAGAAGATCTCGACCCAGGAGAGGAAACGGGCAGTCAGGCATGACTAAAACGGAGTGCATGACTGTGCGGCCACCGAGGTCTGTGATTCTGGCCTCAGTCCAGGAGTACGACTTAGACTTGCCTGTATAAGAGCCCCTTGTATAAGAGTCTTTTTCTGGCTGATTGGCCCCCAGGCTTCCTGAAGAACTGAGAAAGTCCCGCCTGTGTCCACTAAGAAGTTGATAGGTTGGCCCCCTACTTTGAGACAGACCCTGGGCCCTTTGGGCGCATAAAGTAGAGAGCCCCGGCCCCATCATTCCTGAGCTTCCTGTGCCAAGACTGGCTGACTGGGCATATGAGCCTTGCGCCTGGGGCACTCATGTTTCCAATGTCCTTCCTGTTTGCAGTAAGCGTACTGGTTTCTGCCAAGGGGGGAGTGTCTTTTCCTGTCCTATATGCCTTGGTCCTTTAAACAGTCGTTTGTCCCTCCGTGGGGGATCTCCTGTCATAGTTAGGAGAACACGAGCCATTTTCTTATTCAAGTCCCTAGGATCCTCTTGGTTGTTAAAGACACACTGGGCAATCTCTACCAACTCGGCCAGGGGCTTTCCCTCAAAGCCTTCTAATTTCTGCAACTTCTTCCTAATATTAGGGGCCGACTGGGATGCAAAAGCTATATTTAGAGCCCTCCAAGAAACGCGGCTGGCAACTCATCAGAGCCCTGACTTACCTCTGTGACCTTAGACGGATTAGTCAGCCGGAAAGCCGCAGCGTGGAGGGCGCAGAGGAGAATCTGGCGATATTGATTTAATGCCCCCTTACCTCATTCACTGGGTCCCAAGTTGGGCACGTTAAGGGGAAGACGTGCTCTAGTCTCACCGGGTCCTCAGACGGTTGCCCGTCCGGCCCAAGGACGAGCTTCCGCCCTTCCCCTCTTACGCGCTCTCGCTCCTCCGAAGTGAAGAGGGTCTGAAGCAACTGCTGACAGTCATCCCAGGTTGTCTGGTGAGTAAAGGAAACAGACTCTAAAAGGGAGATAAGTCCAGTGGGATTCTGTGAAAAAGACGGGTTCTGATTCTTCCAGTTATATAAGTCACTGGTAGAGAAAGGGACATACACCATAAAGGGCCGACCTGAGGGCTCAGCGGGGGCTGAGGCCTCTCGCAGCGGGAGAAGGGGAGCTGGCCCTATTGTCGAGTCAGGGGGAGTGCAATCCCGGCCTGAACGGGTGTGGGAAGGACTAAAAGGAGGATTGCGGCCTGCCGCATCCCCCTCATCAGTAGGCTCCGAGACTGGTCGTATGTAGGGAGGGGGTCTCACAGGAAGGGGACTTTCCTGTGAGGCCGGGAGGACCGGAGGGGGACCCTTAGAAGGGCTACCCTTCGGTTTAGATGTAAGCAAAATAGTTGCATTTCTCTTCTGACATTTTTGTAACCATTTGGGTTGTTCTTCCAAAATTTCAATCCAAATTTGAATATAAGGAATTTGGTCGGGGTGGCTAGGCTTCCCGGCACAGACCTGGCAGACCCCGTAGGCCGTTTGAAGGTCAAAAGACTCCTCAGATGGCCAGGAGGCCTCTGAGAATGTAGGCCATTCCAATTCATAAAATTCACAACGAGTCCGTAGTCGTCTGGGGGACACCTTCCCCCTAAAGAGGCTATAAGCCCTTCATTTAAAATCAGGAAAATTCTCGAGAAAACATTCTAAAGGAGAACAAGACGAACACGAAGAGGACTGACCTATTTCAGCAAAAAACAGACCAAGACCGAGACAGACAGCAAACAGAACAGCAAACAGAACAGTAACCAGAAAACCTGAGGTTCGAACCCACCGTCGTGCGGTTCGACCTAGTCCGGGGAGTAAGACTGCGTCCAGTCCTCCGCCAGACCCCCTGGGTGCACCAATTCCAGACCTGTCCAAATACACCTTTCCCTCGGTGTATTTGGCAATACCTGAACGCCAAACAGCCAATCAAGGATACAGTAGTGGTACGGCTCGGACTGCAGAGTCGGGGCCGAGAAAAATTTCTCGGAGATCTCCCCCTTACTCTCGTCCAGTGGCCGTCCAGCCTCGACCTCCTTTCCCAACAAACGTTGGGGATCTCGCTGGGGCCTCCAAATGTTATGGAGCATTAGCGAGCAAAGAGGACACGAGGCAATTTAGAAGTAAATTTATGGCGTTTATTTACCTGGCCAGGGACGGGTCTTCCCACTTTCAGAAGCAGAAAATGGGAGAGCCGCGCCGCCTTACAGACTATAAGGTTTTTTAAAGGCAACAGAACTATTCCTATGTCCTTGACGTAACTAGATAACAACAAAAGAAAAAACTACACAGGCGTGAGAAACTACATATATACATACTTTCTAATTTAGAAGGAACTTCAGCTGATAAATACTTGGCCGGACACTATTCTCATGTCCTTGGGGTAGCCAGATAACAGCTAGAGTCAGCTAGCAAAAGGGGGGCTCAAGGTTGCTAGGATATGTGAGTAAAAAATAACTTGCCACTGAGGTAAAACGCAAAAGATGGCAAAGAGTAAAAAATAACCTATTACACTTCTACTCACTTGGCTGGGGATGCTACAGGGACAACATGCTTACTTGTTCTGTCCACAGTTCGTGAGGCACTTGCCTCAGGAAATCGCATAATGGCAGCCTCTTTAGACATTGTGGGTTGTTGGGTCAGCCTCACCCCAGATGTCTTTGAACCCCTCCCGGAGGGACCCAAAGATAATCCAGGGAGGCCCAGGGTAGTTGCGGTCCAGCAAGACACCACTCCTATTCCTCCTGGGCAGCCCTGTGTCCCCTCCCTGTTTTGTGCGTGGAGGGTGAGGAAGCCACATGGACAAAAGCAGGCTGAGGGGGACCGGAAGCCGTGTGTGCTGGTCACGTTCACACCCCAGTACAAGGCGGGCGGGGATGATGTGGAGTGAGGGGCAGCGCCCTCTGACCCCAATTTATCCTGAGCCCTGGAGTGGAAACTCCTGTCCCCGGGGCAGAGTTCTGGGGAGACACAGGGCTTCACCTTTTGGTGGCACAGAAAGTGAAATGGGTAGAAGATGCCCCGTGGAGGGTCTGGGAGGCCTCCAGTGCCTCCGGTCAGCTGCCTGGCACTGTCACTGCAGAGCTGCACTCAGAATATGGATGAGGAGATGATCGATGGGGACACCCCCTCCATCCGCACTAGTGAAATGCAGCTGGGCCACAGCACCAATAAGGGCCATAGGGGTGCAGGGTAAGTGTGGCCATTGGGAGGGGGTCTCTAAAAAATAAAAGCCCAGGCAGGCAGGGGAAGGCCTTCTGCCCAGAGGCCTCCCTGACCACCCCCAGGGTCCCTGTCACAATCCGCACATAGTTCACCATTTCCGCCTGACCTGGAGCACTGTGTTCATCTCCCCTGGACCTGAGAAGCTGGAGCTTTCAGAGGCAGAGACCGACAGTGAGAGCTGGGTGGGAATCAGTGGTGCACGAGAGTCTGTGGGGAGGGGCCGGGTCTGGACACACAGAAAGTAAGCCTGGAGGCTGTTGGTGGGTCAAGGGCAAAGGCTGGCTTCAGACCACCCATCTGGTGGACCACAGGCAACGCCAACATCTATTCCATTGGCCACTCTGGAGGCTACAAGTCCACAGTGTGAGTGACAGAGCCATGTCCCTCTGACTCCTGTAGGGACACCTTCCTTGCCCCTCCAGAGGTAAAGGAGGTTTTCCAGAAATGTCAGGGTTCCTCGGCCTGTAGCTGCATAAATCCAGTCTCTGCCTCTGCCTTTACAGGGCGATCTCCTTGTGTCTGCCTGACTTCACATGGCCGTCTTCTTCTATGGGCATCAGTCATGATAGGTCAAAGGGCCACCCTCCCATAATATGGCCACATTGCTACTCAGATAGTATTTTTAAATAAAACTACACTCTGAAGAACCTGCGTATGGGTTTTAACATATTTCCTAGTAACAATTTAACAGTCACCGTTTGGGAAAAAGAATTCTTCCCAGGTATTTTTTACTGGATTCTGGACATTTTAGAAAATACATTAGGACCCTCTGGGTCCCATCTACTTTCTTTTTAATCAGGTGAGCCTTCTGCTGAGCTGCACCTGGTCAGGGAGTGTGTTTGGTTGCCACTGGCCCCAGCAAAGGTGGAGTCCTGCCTCCAAGGCCAGCTCTGTGCTGCTGACACTTTCCTAACACACTGAATCAGTGATTGTCACCAGCTGGTTCCCATCAGGTGGGGTGTGACACAAGCTCCCTGCTGCTGAGTGAGCTCCTGAGCTGCAGAGGGGGTGGGCACTCAGCCCCCTACTGGGCCCTTTGGTCTCTTACACCAGGGAGGGTGGAAGGCAACTGCAGTCCCAACTCCCCTGCCTCCCCCTTCTAGTTAGTGCTGTTAGTGCAGGATGGGGTCAAGGCTCATTTCTCACTGGTCCCCACGGTCACCATCAGGGGCGCACGTGTGCACACTAGCTCTGCCCTGTACCACCTCATTTAGTCTCTTTGCTGCTAAGTGGGGTTGAAGTTCAGCTCCCCACTGAGCTGCCACAATCACTGATGGGACCGTGGGTCTTTCCTTTAACTGTTTTGTCTGGTTAGAGTAACAGGGAAGGCCTGGCCTTATGCAATATGTTCCAAAGCATTTCCTCCTCCTCTGTTTTCTTTTAAAAATTGGTGTACAATATTTATTAATTCCAACTTAAACAATTGATACAATTCACCAGCAAAGTCACCTGAGTCACCTGAGCCAGGCCCAGACACTCAGGACCACTGGGGAGACACCCATGTGGGCGTGTTGGCCAAAGCTTAGGAGCAGCTTGAGCATTATGTCATCTGTCTGGGTGACTCACTCCTCTCAGAATCAATCCTGCTAAACACCTGCTATGGAGAAACCCGGGGCCCTGCACAGCTAGTGGAAATGCCAGTTGTCCAAACACATGAGGAAATATTCTGTCATTGATTTCTATGTTGTAAGATGCCAAGTCTCAGAATGTCTGCCCCGAATCAGTCAGGATACTCTGTGTAACGCTGGGTAACAAAGAAACACTCACTCACAGACTGACGGCAAAACATGCAGCCAACGGAGCAACGGTTCAGAGCATTTCCCAGCTGTCCATATAACAGGACTCCAGTTCCACTCAGTGTCCCTGGGGTACCTGTTGATGGATACCCTGCCTCCTGGAGATTCTGACCCTGAGGACACTGGTTCAGCAGAGGGTGAGCCCTGACTCCTGGAGAAACAGAGGAGCCTAAAATCTGCAGAGTCCAGAACAACATCCACTCAGAGAGAGGAGAACTGTGTGTGTTTGGAAAAGAGTGTACATCCAATACACCCTCAGGGTCCAAGCATGAGGACAAGTGGCCCCCTGTCCATCTTATATGCCTCCCATCTCCTGAGGGCAGTTCTCCAGTAAACTTACTCCTGGGGCTGATTCTCTGTAAGAGCCTTTAAGCCCTGGGGCCTGGAGCTAGAGAAGGCCAGTGTGTGAGAGGTCACGCCCCTCGGACCAGGCTGAATCAGAGGCAGAAAGGAGGCATCTGATGCAGATTAGCTCTGATAACAATTGCACTTCATCGGAGGTCCAGGTCCCGAGGGGGAGGGATATCTGTGCACTTTCACCCTGAAGGCACAATGTCCTCAGCCATGGAGTCTTCACATTTCAGGGAGCACAGGACAGGGGTGAGCACGCAGCCCCTTCTTTCTGCCCTGACACCACAGCCAGGCTCCACAGTACCCAGAGACCCCAGGTGCCTCCCTGGGGGTGACCAGCAGAGAGTGTTAACTTTTATTTTGTAAAAATAGCAATGCTTGGGATTTCATTAATGTGAGCAAAATGTGTGTGTAGCTGAGTTAGTTCTGATGTTCTCAGGAAACACATATTCTCAGGAGGAAGAAGAAATGTTTGTACGTTTTGAAATATGCAGCCAGTCCTTCCTTTGTCTGTGCCATCCAGGCTGACTTTTGCGGGGATCAGTATTTCCCAAGGGTGAATAACAAATACATCAACAGCTTCTATGGGAAATACTCAAAGGTTGGGTGGACACATCTTTTAAAGAAAAAAACAATAATTTTATTGTCCTATTACAGAGATCAGCTTGGGTGGTGGACAGCGGACAACTATAACTGGGAGATGACAGCAGGAAAGAACTGGGCAGTGAGTTCGTGCTGGTCTAATATCTGTTACCCACCCTCCCTAGAGGCAGAGCCCTGGGAGCTACAGCAAGGACTTGGTACTGTTTTTCTGAAAACTTAAGTGAGGAATAGAATTAAGACCCGAAGAGCCAGCGGGAGAGATGAGGAGGGTGAGGGAAGCAGCAGCAGGGAGAGGGGAGGAGAGGGGAGGGGAGGGGAGGAGAGGCCATTTGAGGGGCGCTGGCAGTGAGCGTCTGTAGGACGAGGTCTGTTTACATGTGCGGGCTGATCCAGAGAGAGAGGAAGGGGTCTATGACCAGGATGAATATTAATGTATCACCATGGACATATCATTAGCAACACAATATTGACACTTTAAGGCTTAAGTTTTGCAGGTGAACATCACTGTCTTTTTTTTCTTTTTTTTCTTTTTATCCTTAATTGACAACATGCTTATTGATTTCAGTGAGAGAGAAAGGGAGGGAGAGAGAGAAAGAGAGAAACAATAAAACTTTAATCAGTTGCCTCCCACACATGCCTGGACTAGTTGTGCCTGACTGGGAATCGAACCCACGACTCCTTGACTTGTGGGACTTCACTCCAGCCACCTGAGCCACACCGGCCAGTGCAAACATGACTGCTTTGATCATCATTTGTAGTTGCAGACACAGTATTAAGTTATTGCCTTACTACTCCCCTGTGTGCACGGACTGGGGCTGGACTACCTCACCTGTGTGGGTCCCTGGAATGCCCTGTCCTACCTTAGTTGCTCATTCCCGCTCATGACCAGGTCTTACTGAGGAGTCTCCACTGTAGGCGCCTCCACAGAACTTCCCCAATAAAAGAGGCTCAGAGCCTAGGTCAGTGGGCCCAGGAGTTTTTGTCTCACTTCCTCGTCATCTGAGCCACTGTGGTAACTATAGCTGTCCCCACTACCATGAGCTGTAGCACAGTAATAGTCAGCCTCGTCCTCAGGCTGCAGCCCGGAGATGAGCAGGAGCCCTGCGTTGGCCGAGGCATCTTTGGCTCCTGAGAAGCGGCTGGGGACCCCGGAGCCCTGGTGCTTCTCTGAGTCTGATTTATACCACAGGAGGTACCGGGGAGGGCTATCTGGCTTCTGCTGGTACCAGGATATGTAGTAACCACCAACACTGAAGCCACTGCTCAGGGTGCAGGCGAGTCTGGCTGTTGCTCCCGGAGATGCAGAGACAGAGGGCGGCTGAGTCAGCACAGGCTGGGAGAGGGAACCTGCAAACACGAATACTTGTGGGTGATGGACAGGGACCCACGTAAAATTTATCAAGATTCTGAGAAAGAGGGGAGTGACATGGGTTGATGCCCAGGGTGTCTGAGACCTGCCCCTACCTGAGCAGTGAGAGAGGAGCACGAGGAGGAGAGGAGTCCAGGCCATGGTGCACAGCCCCTGAGTCCCACAGTGGGGCTGGGCTGCCCAGGCCCCCTTTTCTTCCCCACCCTCTGCCAGGGGAGGGGCTGTCCATGCAAATGTCTGTCCATCCAGGGACTGCCCAGCCCCTCCCTGAGCCCTTGTGCTAGGGCTCAGCTCACACCCTAGATTGAAAAGTTGGAAGTTCTCTTCATCTTTTGGAAGAGCTCACAGAGGAAGCACCTGCTGAGACCACACATATTGCTCAGGAGAATATGCTAGACCAGACAGGAGACACAGCTGGTGAGTCCCCAGCAAGGAGCACAGGGCCCAGCCCCCAGGCCCAGGCGCCTTTGAGTGAAGAGTCCTCACTGAGCTGCTGTGTGGGAACCACTATTTTGGCCACACAGTGCCCCCTGCTGGCCATAGGATACAGCTGTCTCCTTGGACCAAAGTCCTGGGTGCTCAGCTGGTTTCTGCTGCTCAGCAGGTGACTTACACTATTCAAACATCCATGGTCTGGTGCCCAGATATACTGTGATTCTGATATACTGTACGGATTACGGTAGTGACTCATCCTAGGTGTCCCTTTCTGTGTGTGAGAAACGCTCACAATTAAAACACTAGGACACAGAACTTTAGCAGTAACCGAGGCAGTTGTTCATTCACAGATCTGCAGCTCTGGGCACAGCCAGATCAAAAGGTGCGCCCGAAAAGGCGGAGCTGGCTGTTTTTATCCTAACGCAAGTAAAACTCCCCCTACCCCACCTCCTCCTCCCCCTACTCCTCCCCCTTCCCTTCCTCTCCTTCTCCATGTTTCCATGCTGAATTCTCCAGAGTTACAATCTAACTCGATTAGCTAAATTAACTGAGGGTGATAATTAACTCAGGGTTATCTTGTTATAGGTCTATCTCCAGCTCTCCTTTGAAATGTTCTTAACTTGTTTGCTGGGCTGTCTAGCTACATTTTCTCATTTCCCTGTGTTTGGTGATGGATATCTCCGCCCCTTTGATCTCAGATATCCTTTGTCCTCAGAAGCATTTTTGCTGAGCTGCAGAATGCCCCCGTCCTGACTTGTAAGTGTGCTAATACTGTTAACTCTGGCTCGGAGACCCTTTGATTACATTTGCCCTTTGCTACTAATTGTTTTCTCCCGGTTTTGTTACAGAGTGGGGGTCTCCAAAAATCCTCAGAGCCTGTGGGTTGGGGGATGGGGAAGAAGGAACAACTTTTAAGATGCCTTTGCATGACTATGGCTAGTAGCTAGTGTCTTAGTTATGCAAATGGCTTTGGTTCTTCCAAGGCCCCAAGAAGATGGGAAGGGTTTTGACCATGGAATGGTGCAGAAAGAGAATACAGAGCCTGTGCAAGGTTCTGTGAGTGGTCAGAACTGGTTACCACGCCCACTTTGTCACAGGCCTCAGTCAGGGATTTAAAAATATGGTGGCAACCATTTTAGAAAAGGGAGGAGAGGAGATCCACACGGTTTGCAGGAAAAGTAGAACTCCACGCAGCTTGGAAGGGAAAGAGAGAACTCCATGCTGCTTTGAAAGAGAGAATACCATGTGGCTTTGAAAGGGCAAAGCACATGTTTTCCTGGACTGCTTTATGGAGGCTGATGACATTGTACCCCAGATCCTGAAGGAGACAGCTGACAGATAAGGGATGGGGAACTTCTGGGCATGTTTTTGGCTTCTAACCTTTTGGGGAGCAAGGTAAATTCTGGGTCCCATGGGAGAACAGGGCTCTGAGCTGAAATGCTTACTGCCCTCTCCAGGTTGGAATACTGTGACTAAAGACCTATTTTACTCAACACTAGTTGTTGGGTTTTACACCAAGGTGCCATGTGATAGAACCCCCTTTCTCTCTCTAACAGTTGGAGAGTCACCAGTTCCCTTGTCCCTTAATGTGGGAGGTACAAACATGTACACAAGTGACAAATTAATTTGGTTTCACTTCCAGGGAAGATGTTGCTAAGTAAATGCACAGTGAACTTCTTGTCCAGCATTACAGATGATGGGACAGTGTATCCTGTTTGAAGGGCTCACAGGGGCTGCTCAGGGCCATGACACCGAAAGGGAGTTTTCCAAGAATACACTCAGTGGCATATTCAAAGGAGACAATGCAGCAAGCATTTAATTCATGTGTTGCATTTACAGTTTTTATAGAGATCTGATTTAATTTAGTATGTAATAGGTAAAAAGTGACAGCTTTGTTAAGCTTCACATTTACTGGTGAAGAATGTAGAATGTTTCTTTGTTTTAGAAGTTGACTTAATATTCTTCTGTTTGCTGTGCTCTCCTTATCTGACATGTTCCTTGTCAGAAGTTTCACTTAGGCATGCTAAATTTGTTTATATTTCAAACTAAAGTTTCCTGTGGCATCTTAGTCATTGCCTTAGTTTAGTAATAAGATCGGTGTGAGGTTGTGATGTGTTTGCTGATGTGCTGACTATCTGGGCAGTTGAATGCAGAAATAATCCCTTTCTTTGGTGACCTGTATCAAGCTCTGCTTTAACTGGGAAAATGGTCCAATGGTCCCCATACTTCTAGACTCTCAGAGCCTCTTAGCAAATGACTAGGACCAGAATCAATTGCTTACCTTGGGTGCTGTGTCCTCAAGCCATTCAAGGGGTATTTCTCATTCAGCTCACGCAGGTCACTCCCACTCAAAACCCTCAGTGACTCCTCACTACTGTTTGCATGGAACCCCAACTTATCAGCTCCTCTCAGAAGCCATGGCCTGGCCCCCTCCATACCTTCCTGGAAGCCCCTCCTTTTGCTCTCAGACACCAAGCTTCCCTGACTTCTTTGCTGCTTGAAAACTATGGATTTCTGTTTTCACTATGACTCCATCCAAGTCAGATACTTCTCTGTCTGCTGTGGGAAAATGGATTTAAATTTGAGATGACACATAGCGAAAACACAACTTTTGGTAACTATGAATTATCTTAATGTCAGGACATACACATGATGTATTTTCATGTTCATTGTGTAAAATTTCCAAATATTACACATAGAAAGAGAGATTTAAAAAATATATATATAATGTAGAGAATTTTAAGTTACACAAATTATTGAGAATAGTTCAAAAAATCCACCTGTCTCCACCATCCCCTTAACATCATCACTAGGACTCTCCTTGTTAAATCCTCCATCCTCTGTACCTACACCTAGTCCCTGGCTGACCGTGAAAACACACAATCTCCCTCTATCAGTATGTGCTTTAGCACATAGGTGTATTTCAAATGTCCTTAAACTCTTGCATGTGAAAGCAATGGACTACAACTATTCTCACATAAATGTATGAGTTTTATATTCTCCAGAATGGTGAGCTAATAGATTGTTGTACTGATTGAAAGAGTGAAGGAGGAACAAGTCATCCTATGTTTGGAGCCGTGAGGTTCATGGATGACATGCGTGAGTAGAAAGAAGTCCAGACCAGCACAAATTCTCGGACAGTCATTTATTGGCTTCTTTCCCCCATGCCACAGTGAAGAATTGTGTCTTTTTTCAAACAGAGATTTCAAACCCATCACACATATATGATTATATATAAATATTATTCACTTCTAAAAGTAGATAGACTTTTAGGAAGATAAGCTAAGTGATATAAGTCTATAGAGGATGACAAACACCATATGGTCACACTTATAACTGGATTTAAAACATAGTCAAGAAAACAAAAGAAAAAACAAGAAACTCACAAATACACAAACAAACAAACAGAAAACAAGCTCATAGATACACAGAATAGATTGGTGTTTGCCAGAGGCTAGAGCGGGAGGTGGGAGAAATGACTAAATGTCAAAAGGTATAAACTAGTTATAAAGGGTCAAGTTATTAAACAATATGTGCCTGGCCATTTGTTTATTGTTTAGCCCCACCCTTTCCTAATATTACCTGAGGTGTTCACAGCGCCACCCACCTCAGGACACCGTAGGTCGTAGGTGCTGGGAAGCCCCCAGTGTGCAGACGGGGGGACTAGGAGGCCTTGAGAAGACATAACTTGCTGAGGGTCACGTCACCGGTGAGAAGGAGGAGCCTGAACCTGTCTGTGTCCTCAAAGCAGGAGTCCTGGCTGCTCGCGGGCTCCCTGGAGCTGGGGGTGGGGGTGTCAGTGTGACAGTGTGTGGACAGCGGGGCTGTAACTGTGTGAGGTGTGGGTGCACAGGGAGCAGCCAGCAGCCCAGAGATGCTCTTGGGGAGCTCATTTCTGAGGTGCAAGCACAGGCAGGGACCCCAGGATGCTTCCTGGTGATAGAGCAAAACAGAACTTGGAACCCTGGTGACCAGGCAGCCACGTTCTAGAGAAGCTTCTACTCACTTGGCTGGGGATGCTACAGGGACAACATGCTTACTTGTTCTGTCCACAGTTCGTGAGGTGCTTGCCTCAGGAAATCGCGCAATGGCAGCCTCTTTAGACGTTGTGGGTTGTTGGGTCAGCCTCACCCCAGATGTCTCTGACCCCTTCCTGGAGGGACCCAAAGATAATCCAGGAAGGCCCAGGGTAGTCCTGGTCCAGCAAGACACCACTCCTATTCCTCCTGGGCAGCCCTGTGTCCCCTCCCTGTTTTGTGCGTGGAGGGTGAGGTAGCCACATGGACAAAAGCAGGCTGAGGGGGACCGGAAGCTGTGTGTGCTGGTCACGTTCACGCCCCAGTACAAGGCGGGCGGGGATGATGTGGAGTGAGGGGCAGCGCCCTCTGACCCCAATTTATCCTGAGCCCTGGAGTGGAAACTCCTGTCCCCGGGGTAGAGTTCTGGGGAGACACAGGGCTTCACCTTTTGGTGGCACAGAAAGTGAAATGGGTAGAAGATGCCCCGTGGAGGGTCTGGGAGGCCTCCAGTGCCTCCGGTCAGCTGCCTGGCACTGTCACTGCAGAGCTGCACTCAGAATATGGACGAGGAGATGATCGATGGGGACACCCCCTCCATCCCCACTAGTGAAATGCAGCTGGGCCACAACACCAATAAGGGCCATAGGGGCGCAGGGTAAGTGTGACCATTGGGAGGGGGTCTCTAAAAAATAAAAGCCCAGGCAGGCAGGGGAAGGCTTTCTGCTCAAAGGCCTCCCTGACCACCCCCCGGGTCCCTGTCACAGTCTGCATATAGTTCACCATTTCCGCCTGACCTGGAGCACTGTGTTCATCTCCCCTGGACCTGAGAAGCTGGAGCTTTCAGAGGCAGAGACCGACAGTGAGAGCTGGGTGGGAATCAGTGGTGCACGAGAGTCTGTGGGGAGGGGCCGGGTCTGGACACACAGAAAGTAAGCCTGGAGGCTGTTGGTGGGTCAAGGGCAAAGGCTGGCTTCAGACCACCCATCTGGTGGACCACAGGCAATGCCAGCATCTATTCCATTGGCCACTCCAGAGGCTACAAGTCCACAGTGTGAGTGACAGGGCCATGTCCCTCTGACTCCTGTAGGGGCACCTTCCTTGCCCCTCCAGAGGTAAAGGAGGTTTTCCAGAAATGTCAGGGTTCCTTGGCCTGTAGCTGCATAAATCCAGTCTCTGCCTCTGCCTTTACAGGGCGATCTCCTTGCGTCTACCTGACTTCACATGGCCGTCTTCTTCTATGGGCATCAGTCATGATAGGTCAAAGGGCCACCCTCCCATAATATGGCCACATCGCTACTCAGAGAGTATTTTTAAATAAAACTACACTCTGAAGAACCTGTGTATGGGTTTTAACATATTTCCTAGTAACAATTTAACAGTCACCGTTTGGGAAAAGTAATTCTTCCCAGGTGTTTTTTACTGGATTCTGGACATTTTGGAAAATACATTAGGACCCGCTGGGTCCCATCTACTTTCTTTTTAATCAGGTGAGCCTTCTGCTGAGCTGCACCTGGTCAGGGAGTGTGTTTGGTTGCCACCGGCCACAGCAAAGGTGGAGTCCTGCCTCCAAGGCCAGCTCTGTGCTGCTGACACTTTCCTAACACACTGAATCAGTGATTGTCACCAGCTGGTTCCCATCAGGTGGGGTGTGACCAAGGCCCCGCTGGCTGAGTGAGTTCCTGAGCGCAGTGGGAGTGGGCACTCAGCCCCCCACTGGGCCCTTTGGTCTCTCTTACACCAGGGAGGGTGGAGGGCAACTGCAGTCCCAACTCCCCTGCCTCCCAGTTCTAGTTAGTGCTGTTAGTGCAGGATGGGGTCAAGGCCCATTTCTCACTGGTCCCCACAGTCACCATCAGGGGCGCACACGTGCACACTAGAGCTGCCCTGTACCATCTCATTTAGTCACTTTGCTGCAAAGTGGGGTTGAAGTTCAGCTCCCCACTGAGCTGCCACAATCACTGATGGGACCGTGGGTCTTTCCTTTAACTGTTTTGTCTGGTTAGAGTAACAGAGAAGGCCTGGCCTTATGCAATATGTTCCAAAGCATTTCCTCCTCCTCTGTTTTCTTTTAAAAATTGGTGTATAATATTTATTAATTCCAACTTAAACAATTGATACAATTCACCAGCAAAGTCACCTGAGTCACCTGAGCCAGGCCCAAACACTCAGGACCACTGGGGAGACACCCATGTGGGCGTGTTGGCCAAAGCTTAGGAGCAGCTTGAGCATTATGTCATCTGTCTGGGTGACTCACTCCTCTCAGAATCAATCCTGCTAAACACCTGCTATGGAGAAACCCGGGGCCCTGCACAGCTAGTGGAAATGCCAGTTGTCCAAACACATGAGGAAATATTCTGTCATTGATTTCTATGTTGTAAGATGCCGAGTCTCAGAATGTCTGCCCCGAATCAGTCAGGATACTCTGTGTAACGCTGGGTAACAAAGAAACACTCACTCACAGACTGACGGCAAAACATGCAGCCAATAGAGCAGAGGTTCAGAGCATTTCCCAGCTGCCCTGATAACAGCACCCCAGTTCCACTCAGTGTCCCTGGGATACCTGTTGATGGATACCCTGCCTCCTGGAGATTCTGACCCTGAGGACACTGGTTCAGCAGAGGGTGAGCCCTGACTCCTAGAGAAACAGAGAAGCCTGAGATCAGCAGAGTCCAGAACAACATCCGCTCAGAGAGAGGAGAGCTGTGTGTGTTTGGAAAGAGTGCAGACCAATACACCCTGAGGGTCCAAGCATGAGGACAAGTGGCCCCCTGTCCATCTTATATGCCTTCCATCTCCTGAGGGCAGTTCTCCAGCAAACTTACTCCTGGGGCTGATTCTCTGTAAGAGCCTTTAGGCCCTGGGGCCTGGAGCTAGAGAAGGCCAGTGTGTGAGAGGCCACGCCCCTCGGACCAGGCTGAATCAGAGGCAGAAAGGAGGCATCTGGTGCAGATTAGCTCTGATAACAATTGCACTTCATTGGAGGTCCAGGTCCCGAGGGGGAGGGATATCTGTGCACTTTCACCCTGAAGGCACAGCGTCCTCAGCCACGGGATCTTCACGTGTCAGGGAGCACAGGACAGGGGTGAGCACGCAGCCCCTTCTTTCTGCCCTGACACCACAGCCAGGCTCCACAGTACCCAGAGACCCCAGGTGCCTCCCTGGGGGTGCCAGCAGAGAGTGTTAACTTCTATTTTGTAAAAATAGCAATGCATGGGATTTCATTAATGTGAGCAAAACGTGTGTGTGGCTGAGTTAGTTCTGATGTTCTCGGGAAACACATATTCTCAGGAGGAAGAAGAAATATTTGTATGTTTTAAAATGTGCAGCCAGTCCTTCCTTTGTCCATGCCATCCAGGCTGACTTTTACGGGGATCAGTATTTCCGAAGGGTGAATAACAAATACATCAACAGCTTCTATGGGCAAATACTCAAAGGTTGGGTGGACACATCTTTTAAAGAAAAAAACAATAATTTTATTGTCCTATTACAGAGATCGGCTTGGGTGGTGGACAGCGGACAACTATAACTGGGAGATGACAGCAGGAAAGAACTGGGCAGTGAGTTCGTGCTGGTCTAATATCTGTTACCCACCCTCCCTAGAGGCAGAGCCCTGGGAGCTACAGCAAGGACTTGGTACTGTTTTTCTGAAATCTTAAGTGAGGAATGGAATTAAGACCCAAAGAGCCAGCGGGAGAGATGAGGAGGGTGAGGGAAGCAGCAGCAGGGAGAGGGGAGGAGAGGCCATGTGAGGGGTGCTGGCAGGGAGGGTCTGTAGGACGAGGTCTGTTTACATGTGCGGGCTGATCCGGAGAGAGAGGAAAAGGTCTATGACCAAGGAGAATATTAACATATCACCATAGATGTATCATTAGCAACATAATAGTAACACTTCAAGGCTTAAGTTTTGCAGGTGAATATGACTGTCTTCTCTTTTCTTTCCTTTATCCTTAATTGACAACATGCTTACTGATTTCAGTGAGAGAGGAAGGGAGGGAGAGAGAGAGAGAGAAAAAATGATAAAACATTGATCAGTTGCCTCCCACACATGCCTGGACTAGTTGTGCCTGACTGGGAATTGAACCCACAACTCTTTGATTTATGGGACCTCACTCCAACCACCTGAGCCACACTGGCCAGTGCAAACATGACTGTTTTGATCATCCTTTGTAGTTGCAGACACAGTATTAAGTTCTTGCCTTCCTACTTCCCTGTGCGCATGGACAGTGGGGCTGGATTACCTCACCCGTGTGGGTCCCTGGAATGCCCTGTCCTACCTTAGTTGCTCATTCCCGCTCATGACCAGGTCTTACTGAGGAATCTCCACTGCAGGCGCCTCCACAGAACTTTCTCAATAAAAGAGGCTCAGAGCCAAGGTCATTGGGCCCAGGGGTTTTTGTCTCACTTCCTCGTCATCTGAGCCAGTGTGGTAACTATAGCTGCTCCCACTACCATGAGCTGTAGCACAGTAATAGTCAGCCTCGTCCTCAGGCTGCAGCCCGGAGATGAGCAGGAGCCCTGCGTTGGCCGAGGCATCTTTGGCTCCTGAGAAGCGGCTGGGGACCCCGGAGCCCTGGTGTTTGCTTGAGTCTGAGTAGTAGTACAGCAGATACCGGGGAGGGCTCCCTGCCTTTTGCTGGTACCAGTACATGGTATAGCTGCCAACACTGAAGCCACTGCTCAGGGTGCAGGTGAGTCTGGCTGTTGCTCCCGGAGATGCAGAGAGGGAGGGCGGCTGAGTCAGCACAGGCTGCGAGAGGGAACCTGCAAACACAGACATTCATGGTTGGTGGAACAGGTACTGAGGGTAAAGTTTCTCAATGCTCTGGGCAAGTAAAGAAAGATGTAAGCTAAGTGGCTGTCCTGGCACCCTGAGACCTGTCCCTACCTGAGCAGTGACAGAGGAGCACGAGGAGAAGAGGGGTCCAGGCCATGGTGCACAGCCCCTGAGCCCCACAGTGGGGCTGGGCTGCCCAGGCCCCCTTTTCTTCCCCACCCTCCGCCAGGGGAGGGGCTGTCCATGCAAATGTGTGTCCATCCAGGGGCTGCCCAGCCCCTCCTGAGCCCTGGTGCTGGGGCTCAGCTCACACCCCACACTGAGGGGAATCAAGGTTGGCTTCACCCCTTGGGAGAGCCCTGGGAGGAAGCACCTGCTCAGACCACACAAAAGTCCCTACTCAAGGGACTCTGCCATGACCCATGGAACTGCACTTGGACTTTATTTGCACTCTCGTTGTGTCCTCAGGTGTAACTGTCTGCCATCAAGGTCCACCCCGGAAATGCAGAGACCAGCTGGGTCGAAAACGAAGGCACAATTCCCCAGGTGATCTCAGCAGTTACAGAAAGAGTGGCCACTTCTTCTTGTACCTTATCTTCCTGGGATTTAACAACCTTCCAGTTCAGGACAGATCACTACACAATAGAGATGAGGTAATTTTTTATACATTATGGATATGGCTCACTGACCTTGCAGGTACCATGCTGGGGTCGGTTCCTCCGCTGCACTTCCGAGTGTTCTGAATGTTATGTCCTCAGCCTGTCATTGGCTGTGCGCGGCCCTGATATGCTATGTCCCGGGGATGCTGTAACGAAGGACCGCAGACTGAGAGACTTAGCACAAAGGAATGAATTCTCTCCCAGTTGTGAAGTTCAAGTCTGAGATTAAGATGTCAGCAGGCCCGTGCTCCCATGGGGGCTCCGGGTAAGTCTTTTTCTTGCCTCTTTCTAGCTTCTGGTGGCTCCTGCCAATGCCTAACGTTCCTCACTTATGCACCAGTCCCTGTCACTGTCGTCACACCTCAACCCTGCAGGAAACACAGCACAGTCTTCAGAGATTCTGTAAGGAACACGCTGTATCACAGAAAAGCCAGAGATGGCCCTGATCGATGTGTCTCAGTGAGTTGGGCGTAGTCCCACCAAGCAAAATGTTGGCCGTTGGATTCCCAGTCAGGGCACATGCCTGGGTTGTGTGTTCAGTCCCCGAATGGGGCGTGTATGAGAGGCGACCGACTGATGTTTCTCTCTCACATCGATGTTTCTCTCCCTCTGTTTCTCTCTCTCTTCCCCTCTCCTCTAAAAATAAATATATAAATTCTTTAAAAAACAATAAGAGGAAGAATAACCAGAGCTGCTCTACTTTTGTGATTCCAATACTTTCCTCATGCGCACTAGGTGCTCTGTATCACAGCATTGGATTAAGGTGGGGGTTGGGGAAGAAGCTTTATGCTCGGTATAAAAATAATTGACATTAAATTTATATTAAGTATTACATTTTATGCGTTGGCTCTGTTATTTTGTTATTTTGGGCTTTTCTCCAAAGTCAGTGAAAGAGGTAATTTTATCTGGTTTTATTATGTTTTATTAAGTTTCTACTAAGTTTCTCTCTAGCATTCATCTTCACAAATAAAATCACAAATGTATAATATTACTGTTGTTAACCTGGAAATTAAAAGCCAAAGTGAGAGACAACAAGCATTTATTTGACATACAAAGTAATTGCAAACCTTGGACATAGATGCATACAGAAAGCCAAATTACACCCAATTATGGGGTGAAGGCAGTGGTTTTTATGAGAAAGGGGGGAAAGTAATTACATGAATAGAAGGGAAGTATTTCTGTTGGTAATAACAAGCCAATGAAAGAACTTTTACAGGTGGAAATAAGCTAAATTATTTTTCAGCTAAACGTGGTGGTGCACATGCTAAAGAATGTGTTTAATTTTTAGCCCTGTAGTCAGGTGTCTGCTCTCCTGTTAGCTTTGCGAACAGCTGTTTGGAACATATCATTGCTCTGACCCAGCCCAGAGGTTTTCCTTTGGCCTCAGCAATTAACTACAGAGGCTGGAGAAGGAAGACATGCAAGGCAGTTCCCCCGGGATGGAGTCTCCAGCTCCATCTTACAGTGGCTGTGTTTCTATTGTTTTTTATACACTATTATTAAGTTTTGTCTTGCTTATTAAATGTTGGCCAAGCTACGTTCAGCCTATATTGTCTCTATGTGCACATGTGTGTCTTTCCATATGTGTCTTTCCATGTGTGTATAAGTTTTCCTTTAGCTGCTCCTGTCAACTACCTGTGACATTGTTTACTATATTTGCTCTTGTTTTTAAGATGACTATGTCTTCATAAAATGGTGGATTAAAACATTTCACACCTAGAAATATTGATTTGATTGCATCCCCTGAGGTCATGGAAACAAACCTTCTGAGCCCACACTAGATGGTCACTGCCTCTGTGAATAGGAGCCAGGGGATATTAGAAGCAGAGGGTGCACCGAGCCCTGTGTTTCTGTCTCACTTCCCCACCTGCGTCTGTCACTGTGGCAATGGTTGCTGTACCACAGAGCACAGTATTACTCGGCCTCATCCTCAGCCTGGGCCCCTGAGAGGGTCAGGGCAGCTTTGTCCCCGATAATGGAGCCTGAGAACCGGGCAGGGGTCCAGGAGTGTTTATTGTTTGTATCATAAATCAGTGTCCTGGGGGTTTGGCCAGACTTCTGCTGGATCCAGTATGGATAGTTACTATTGGTGACGGCTCCAGTGTTATGGCCACAGGTGAGAATGACTGTCCCTCCTGGGGACACGGTCAGTGAGGGCTCCTGAGTCACCACAGCCTGAGATCTGGACCCTGAAAAAAAAACAGACACATGTCAGGTGTGAAGAATAAAGGCAGAGGGGGCCCTCCGAAGGCTGGTCTCTGAAATATCCATGAACCTGGGCTGAGAGTGAGGAGGGGGAGCAGCAGGAGCAGGAGAGAAGTCCAGGTCATGGTGGAGACTTTCCAAGATCCTGGGGCCTCAGGCTGATGCTGATCTCTGGGGTGTCCCTTTATCTCCTCCTCAGCTCCCTGGGCGAAGGGCGTGTTGGGTGGGACATTATGCAAATATGAGCCCACAGCAACATCCAGTTCTGGGTCCTCACTCTCAGGGGGAGGCTAGGTTGGTTGTGAGCGCTGAGTCTGTCCCCAGGAGAAGAAGCACCTGCTGTCTAGTGAGCATGGGTCAGGGCCCATTCAATTAGAACCATTTGAGTTGCTTTCAGCCTTGCAGCTCTGAGAAGACCCACAGCGCCCCCTGGTGACGTCCTCTATAGAACATTCATGGTGGTGCGAACTCTGCATTTCAAATGAATGGCGGCTCTTTCCAAAGACACACAAATAAATGGAACAAGTCGACCTACTCCAGATTCTCTGCGGAGAGTTTCCTTTTTTAATTTCACGTACTGTGTTTTTCAACTTCATAGTTTTCATTTGGTTTGTTTTGATGACTCCTATTTAAATCCAGTTTTTCTCTTTGTCCATTTGTACCAAGAACACTTGTACCTTCTCTTCCAATGGATTTTAGGATCATTGACATAATAATTTCTGTCACAATATTTCCTCATCAAATTCATCTCAGTGTTAGTATTAATAGATTCTCTTTTCTCATTCAAGTTTTCATTTTTCTAAATAAACAAGTATTGTATTTATACCAGATTCAGGACATTTGGGAGATCACATTAGGAGCCCTGGGTCCCATTTACTTTTCCTGTAATCAGGCCACCCTCCTGTTGAGCTGCAATTGAAAGGTAGGTGGTGTATGTTTTGCTCCCACTGGCCCCAGCAAAGGCGACACACTGACTCCCCTGCTCTGTGCTACTGACACCTTCCTGTGCACAGTAGGGCAGTGATTGTCACCAGCTGGTTCCGTTCAAGTGGGGTGTGAGAAAAGACCCCTCTCGGGCACTGCTGACTTCAGGGAGGGAAGCCCTGGGCTGAATGGAGGTCCTGGGCTCATTTGGGCTGGGCACTCAGATCCCCACTGGGACCTTGGTCTTCACTGACACCAAGGAGTGGAAGAGGCATCGCTAGATCAAACACCCAGCCTCCTACCCTTTATTCAGTGCTGGTAATGCAGGTGGGAGTCAAGGCTCCTCTCTCACAGTCACCAGCAGGGGGCGCAGACTAGCTCTGCCTCCTACCCTCTCACTGAGTCACTGCTGAGGGACAGGGTTGAAGATCAGCTCCGGGATGAGAGGCTAGAATCACACATGGGACCGTGGGTGTTTCCTTTCAACTCTTTTGTCTGGTTATACGAACGGGGAAAACTTGGCCTCATAAAATGTATTGGAAACCATTGCTCCCTCCTCTATTTTCTTTAAAAACTTGGTGTGGGATATTTCTTTTCTAGTTAAATGTTTGATAAAATAACCCAAATATTAACCCAAGTTTGGAGGTTTAAGACCACACTGACAAACTGATTAAAGTTTGTAATTACAAATATGGGATGAATCACCACCGATACCTCATTTCATTGGGCAATATTTACAGTGTACAAAAAGGGCAAGTTTACAGTAGTTTGTAATTTTATATTCAATAGTAATATCACTGTGGGTTGAAAATTAACTGCATTTATATCTTTTGAAGAGAATTATTTTGGTGATTTTAATCAAAATAACGTTTTCTGAAATAAAATTTATAGAAGCTTTTTAAATCCAACTTCAATTGTGCAAACTTTATCTCGTGTGGCACTGACAGATAACATAGTACTTCCTATCACGCAAAGGTTATTTCTCAGGAGAATATGCCAGACCAGACAGGAGGCACAGCTGGTGAGTCCCCAGCAAGGAGCACAGGGCCCCGCCCCCAGGCCCAGGCAACTTTGAATCAAGAGTCCTCACTCAGCAGCTGTGTAGAGACCTCAACACAGCACCACAGCGCCCCCTCTTGGCCAGAGGGCACACATGTCCCCCTGGAACAAAGCTTTGAGAGCTCAGCTGGTTTCTGCAGCTCAGCGGGTCACTGGCTCTATTCACACATCCGGGGTCTGGTTCTCAGATACTGTGATTCTGATACCCTGTACTGACTACTGTAGCACCTCACTCCCCGGGGTCCCTTCTGTGAGAGGTGCAAACACGTACGCGAGTGACAAATTAATTTGGTTTCACTTCCAGTGAAGATGTTGCTAAGTAAATGCACAGTGAGCTTCTTGTCTGACATTAGAGATGGTGGGACGATGTATCCGGTTTGAAGGGCTCACAGGGGCTGCTCAGGGCAATGACACAGAAAGGGAGTTTTCCAGGAATCCACTCAGTGGCATAGTCAAAGGAGACAATGCAGCAAGCATTTAATTCACGTGATGCATTTACAGTTTTTATAGAGATCTGATTAACTTAGTATATCATTAGTAAGAACGACTGGCTTTGTTAAGCTTCCCATTTACCAGGGGAGAATGTAGAATGCTTCTTTGTTTTAGAAACTGACTTAATATTCTTATGTTTGCTGTGTTCTCCTCATCTGTGTCATGTGTTTCTTGTCAGAAGTTTCTCCTACGTGTCCTAAAATCTGCTTATATTTCAAATAAAATGTTCCTGTATTTTCTTACTCATTGTCTTAGTTTAGTAACAAGCTAAACGTTAGATTGCGATGTGTTTGCAAATGTGGCGAATGTCTGGGCAGTTGAATACAGAAAAGATCACTTCCTTCTGTGCCCCATATGCAACTCTGCTTTAACTGTGCAAATGCTCCAGTGGTTCCCACACTTCTAGACCCATATGGCCTTTTAGTAACTGACTATGACCAGAAAACTCAGTTTGCTAAAGCACCTCTTCTCCAGGTGCCCCGAGGGATCTTCCCCATTTATCTCAGGCAGGTTGCTCCCTGCTTAAAACGATCAGATCAGTGAGTTCTCACTGCTCTTTCAATAAAACCCTACCTGCTCTGAGAGAGAATACAATGCAATTTGGTCCTGATGCCTCAGAGCTGACAATTCCACACTGGGGGTGTGCAAGGAGACCAAGCTTACAGTTCCTGAGGCCCTTTATCCTGGCGGCTGGACAGCTACCATGTGTGGGCTTCATGAAGGGTGTTGGCTCCAGAGGAGGTAGTTCTGCTGCTTTACAAGACTGCAGAGGCTGCAGTATTAGTGAGCATTTTGCAGATAATATACAGACCCCAGGCAGATGTCAAGATGGGACTTTCTGGGTGACAGGGATTAGCTCAGGAGCAAGGATCCACCTGCTTCTAAGGCAGAGCCTTCAGAGTGGATGATTAAGCACTTGGCATGACAGGGCCCTGTTGCAAGCTGCATCCCAGAGGCAGGAAAAGGACAGGCGGGGTCAGGGGAGGTGGTGACAACAAGGCTATTCTGCTAGGGTCCAGGACATCCAAGTCCCATCTCCCAAAGTGCAATGTTTCCTAGAATGTAGTCAGCCCTTTCATCCAGGTGAGCACCAGAAGAGAGGTTTGACCTCATTCTAACTCCCCGAGTTTATAAATTTATCTGGTACTATGGATGACAAATTCTTTACATTTCTACCCACACAGATGTACTTTGTTTATATTTTGCCTCTCGATTGCCATCGTTGAGGCTCAATTACAGTATTATATTTTCATTTCCCAGAATGGTCTTGCCCAGGCTGGCCCTGATGCTGTCACTACTGTGGTCCTGGCAGTGGAAGGGGTCTTCCGTGGGACCCATGTGGAGTCTCTGAGTCAGAAGACTTCATTAGAGTGGGTCGTCCAGGTGTCATTGACCTTTAGGCTGACATGTGGCTGAAGGAAGGAAATGGTCTCAGATTTGGGCTACAGTGAGTTTCCACTAGTTTGTGGATTTTTTAACCCCCTTCATACTTATTTATTAAAATACTGGTAGAGTACTCATCATATGGTAAAGAGAAAAATAATCAAGAGTGAGAAATTGAGAGTTCCCCATGTATAAGAAAATGAAAATGACAAATGAGAAGCAACATTTCCCATCATAATAAGTGCAAAAGTAAACAGAGACATTCCAGACACAGTCGCTCTAATTGGCACATCAAATTCACGTTTAAATGGCAGAAGAGAACAACCACTTACTAATATTTGAGTGACAATGCACAAATATACAAAATTTAAAATGACATATGAAAAACTTAAAAATGAAAAAATCTATTACAAATAG
Source organism: Furipterus horrens (assembly GCF_987537825.1). Taxonomy (NCBI): domain Eukaryota; kingdom Metazoa; phylum Chordata; class Mammalia; order Chiroptera; family Furipteridae; genus Furipterus; species Furipterus horrens. The sequence continues at coordinate 17,152,529 of NW_028327181.1, read as the reverse complement.
ATAAAATATATATTTTCCTAGGAAGATAAAAAAGGTTTTCAAAAAATTGAGTAAAAAGAACAATTGCCTTAAAAAAATAGAATGTATTATAAGGGAACTATTCCACAAAAAAAGGCATAAGATACAGTTAGTTTCACAATGAACAATAACAAACCTTCAGAGATTGATGATTCAAATGAGTTTGCTACATATATATATTTTTTTCAAACATTGAAAGAAATGGAAATATTCCTAAATCTTATAGAGAGCAGATGTAATAGGGATACCTCTACCTGACAAAAAAAATACAGAAAAGGGGAAGTTACAAACAATAATATGAAATATTAATGCAAATATTCAGAAGAAAATATTCACACAGATATTCCAATATCAGACTAATAAGCAGATACACCATTACAATATTTGATTTATACCAGATATCCAACTTGGGTTCTACATTGATCAACTCTTTAATATAATATGTCATATTAATATATCAATATATAAATCATATGATCTCAACAGATTCAGAAAAAGCCTTTGGCCACATTTTAGCCGCCCGTGGTGGCGGCCGCAGAAGCAGAAGCCACAGGCAGAGCTTGAGCAGCAGATGCTGGGGTGCCCCCTCCCTGCAGATGAGAACAGCTTCTCTGGTCTCAGGACCCCTCGGGCCTGCAGCTCTGTAGGAGCACGGAGACTGCTGTCACAGGAGAGGCTGTGAGAAGCAGCCTTGTCCTCAGCTCTCAGCCCAGTGATGCCAAGGAGCCTGAGCTGACAGACCTGATCCAGGGAATGGATTCTGGACCACAAAGGTGACTGCTATAGTGACAGATGAGGAGGGTGGAGGCTGTGTGGGGACCTATTGGTGACAGCACACACACTGGACCTTCCTGATGTGCACTGACTCAGACACAGCCAGTTTCTGTGTCCCTGGTTCTTCCTGAGCCATCATGGACTCCCAGGGCAGCCTCCCCTGACACGCAGGAACTTCTGCTCAGTTTGAGAAAATTATACAATGTGTTGCTGCCAAGACAGGCTTGAGGGGTAGAATTCAAATAATATGGGCAGACATCCCAGTTCAAGTTCCCCATGGTGGGTCACAGACCCCAGTTTCAGGCCAAGCAAACTCAGAAAGCAGCTCTCTTATCAGAGGAGTGGGGGCTGCCCCGGGGAACTGCATTGCAGGGGACCGCAGGTTTTTGTCTCACTTCCCCACAGGCCTGCAGCACTGTGGGAGCACTGAGACTCTTGTCCCATGCTGAGCAGTAATAATCGGCCTCGTCCTCAGCCTGGAGCCGACTGATGGTCAGGGTGGCTGAGCTGCCAGACCTGGAGCCCGAGAATCGGTCGGGGATGCCTGAGGGTCGGTTGCTGGTACCATAGATGACGGTTTTAGGGGCTGATCCTGGGACCTGCTGGTACCACTGCACACCGTAACCATCCCCAATGTTCGTGCTGCTTCCAGTGCAGGAGATGGTGACGCTCTGCCCCAGGGCCCCAGACACTGAGGCCGGCTGCGTCAGCACAGACTGGGCCCGGGATCCTGGAAAAGGGAGACACACAGAGATGGTGAGTCTGGGTCTGGAGACAAGAGGAAGAAGAAGACCCCAACATGTCTTCCCAAGGTCTCTTTCCTTGTCCCAACATCTTCTCACCTGTGCAGAGAGCGATGAGGGTGAGAAGGAGAGGGGCCCAGGCCATGGTGGAGACCATCACTGGGTCCTGCCTTCAGTGGTCCCACAGCTGAAGCAGAGCTTCCCCTGAACCTCTCCTTTCCCCTTTTCATACTCTGAGAAAGGGAGGGTCCATTCATGCAAATGAGATTCCACAGATTACTGATCCCTCAGTGGGCCCTGAGTCAGGTGCCTGTGACTGAGGATTTCAGTGTGGCATGGGTAAGGGGGAGCTGTGTGGGACCCAGGGGCTGACAGGGTCACAGCTGTGTGCCCTGAGCAGAGGGCACCATGCAGTGCCAAGTGACAGGTCTAGCTCTGATTACCATAGACCCTCAGGAGCAGTCTCTGAGTGCCCTCTGGTGCCTAGACATAGACACACCATTGGGTGACATAGTGGCTTTCCACAGACAGCTCTGTTCAATGACCCCCTGCCTTAGGGACAGTTCAGATACCCACCCTATGTGGCATCCTCATCACTCCAGGTCACTTCATGTTCTACTCAGACTCCTCAGGGTGAGTCTGTCCATGCGTCCCTTGGCTATTCAGTGGAGAACACCCAACTGTTTCACTCACGTACTCTTATCTTAGAGCAGGATCAGGTCCTGAGCAGTGACTGGCCCATGGAGGTATGTCCCTCATTTTCAGGACACAGCTTTATTTTTTTAATATGATTCCTCCCTTGTTAGAAATAAATCACTGTTGCTCTAATACAACAAAATATATTTTTCAATGTCTGTGCTTTATTTCAGCAGATTGTATGTTTGCTTTTACATATGCTTTTTGGTCAAGCTTTACCTACTAACTGGTACCTTCACTAATATATAAGTTGAATAAATAATTCACACTTGTCTACTGTATATTTGTATGAGAATCGAATATCTGATTTTTGAGTCAGGATTACTCTGATCCTGGCTCCCTGGACAAGAAGGGGAAGGTGACAGTGATAGTACCACCTGTGACCAGGACATGTGAAATGGGGATTCTCAACAGTGACTTCAAGGTGACCTGCGAAGCACTTTTAGAAATAAAAGCAGGAGGAGATGCATCATGGAGCATGTGGCCAGAGGTCCTAGTGCTGGTCCTCTGGGACTGTCCTCACCTGAGGGAGGGGCAGGTGAAGTGGAGATGCCCAGGGGATGGTGGGCAGTGTCTCCAGGCAGCTCACAAACCTGCTTTGCCTGTGTCAGTCTCTCGGGAAAAGGAGGCCATATTCAGGATTTTTGCCACTTCCTAACCTTCCTAAGAGTACTTGACTTCGGATCATTGCCTCACTGGTGGGAGGGCTGTGGCTTTCCTTAGAACTGAACTTCTGCAGAACATTAATAGGGTCAGGGGTCAGAGCTGGTAATTTGTGAGACTGGACCATGTGGCGTGTTTCCCTGATCAGCTTCCTGTGTCCACAGCACCAGACCCAACGGGAAACTGATGAGGCGGGTGGAAGGCAGAGTGATGCACGTGGTGAGACCAGTGACGGGAACCATCTTGTTCTCTTTTATTTGGACTCAAATCTCCCAGCCATGGGGTCAGCACATGATTGACTCCAGTTCCAACTCCAGGGACAGGCATCATGTTCCCCAGGTCAATCAGACGGTCCCCTTGCCTGTCACAGTAAAGGGGTCAGGGGAGATGTTGTGAGTGATCTAGTCCGGTGTTGTGAAGACCAGGGTTCCTGATGAATTGGTGAGAGAGGCCGAGTCTCTCTCGCTTGGAAGGCTCCTGAGGCTATTAGATGCCTGGTAATGCTGAGGGGTTTCGCTTCCAAGAGGAAAATCAGCCTGAATGCCACGGTCATGGGGTGGGTGGGAGACATCTCAAATAAACCTTAGAGGAAATGAGAAACCGAGCAAGACCCCCACTTGTCGTCTGGAGAAGGAACCTCCCTGTGTCACCACTGAACAAGCAGGGAGGCTGTGGCTCAGTTTCCATCAAAAGGGTGACCTTGGGACCTCGGCCACACACACCTGCCTGTTAATGTCACCCAGGAGGTGCAGCTGCTCCCCTCCCGCCCAGTCTTTAAGGACCAGCCTCTTCCCCAGGGCGTCCTTGACTTCTTCCCCCTGAAACCTGCAAAATGTGACCTTTTCTCTCTACCTCGCCTGCCCCATTCTCGGTCAAGGACCCCGGGCTCATCTTTTTACCAAACCCACTGCCTGCTCCTGCTCACTGACTTGGCTCTCACCGCCTCTCAGTCACCTGCTGGGCAGCAGATGGAACCCAGGAGCTTAATCAGATTCTGTATCTTCCTTGTCACACCGTCTAAGGCTCCCAGCCCTGCCGTGAACCCGCACACAGCAGGTGGTCACTCAGAGTGTAGTCCTAAGGAGGCGTGAGTCAGCAACCCGGAGTCAGACACAGCTGAACAGTGTGCGTCCCTGCTCCTGCCCTGCCCCGTCATGGATTGTCCCTGGGCAGCCTGCCTCTGGCATCAGGGACTATCTGCTGAATGAGAGACCATCAGATGGCATGTGGTTTCCAAGGACAGTCTTGGGGGCCTATATTGAGACAACGGGGTATGTGTTGTAGACCCTGTTACCCAATATGAGTGTGAGACACTTGATTCTGGTTAAATAAATAATCAGGGATACATGAAAATCTCACTTTGGTAAGGAAGCTCTCTGTCCAAGTTTGCCAAAGGAAGTAGAGCATTTCCCATTTTGGCCTTTTCCTGAACCCTGCCCTGGCAGGACCTGCCCTGCAGTGTCCCCTGCTGGTGTCTGATCCAGCGCTCCTGGAGGGCTACCTGATTTTGCCCCTGGATCTTGTGGTGTCACTGCCCAGAACAGGAGAATGAGTAGGTTTCTCCATGGGCTGGGGTCTAAGACAGTGAATGTCTCTAGATAACTAATGACGTCCAGGCTGCTGAATGCAGGGTGTAGGCATCGTTTTTATGTTGCCAGATATTTTAGGTTTTCTTGACCTTTTGTTTTGCATCTTCCGCTTGTGTGGTACCACGACACATATAGGACCATTTTAAACCAGTTCAAGGCTCAAAACTCTTCACTGCACTCTGTCAGTTCATACTGACAAAAAGTCTTGTGAATTACCCTTCTCAGGTGACCTTGTGTTGTTGGTGGTGATGTTGTGAGAGACTCCTGTTCAATTCCCACCCCCATTGCCCTGATAATGACGTTTTATGTCTCTCTTAGTCACTACACTTTACTCTGTCACAGAAAAAGTATCCTGTCTCCTGCTTCCCACACTGGGCTGTCATGTCCCCTTCAGTGCTCCTCTGAGGATTCAGTCTCTTCTTTTGAATATATTATATAATATATTATATATTTGAGATTCTTTTTCCTTTTTTCCTTTTTTCCTCTAATCTTAAAAATGTTTCAGTCTACAGACTGAACACTGTAGGGGAAACTTTATTCTCTCTATAAAGATAACTGACATAAAACTATATATTAACTATTGTATTTCACTCTGTTATTTTTGGATTTTACCATTTTATTATTTGAGGATTTTCTCTAAAGTCAGTGAGAGGTGAATATTTTTCTGTTTTTATTATGTTTCTATTAAATTTCACTTAGCATTTATCTTTAAAAATAAAATCATAAGTGTATAATATCACTACTATTAACTTAAAAATTAAAAGCCAGAGTGAGAGACAAGAGGCATTTATTTGGTACAAAAATTAATTGCAAGCCTGGGGCATAGATTCACACAGAAAGCCAAAATGTGCCATTAAGAGGTGAAGGCAGTGGTTTTTATGAGGAAGGGGAGGGAAGTAATTACATGAATAGAAGGGAAGTATTTCTATTGGTGATAATAAGCCACTGAAGGAATTCCTACAGGTAAATTATTCTTTAGCTAAATATGGTGGTGCACATGCTAAAGAATGTGTTTAATTTTTAGCCCTATAGTCAGGTGTCTGCTCTCCTGTTAGCTTTAAGAACAGCTGTTTGGAATATGCAGTTGCTCTGACCCAGCCCAGAGGTTTTTCTCTGGCCTCAACCATTAATTACAGAGGCTGGAGGAGGAAGACGTGCAAGGCAGTTCCCCCTGGTCGGAGGCTCCAGCTCCATCCTACAGTGGCTGTGTTTCTATTGTTTCTTACACTCTATTATTAAGTATTGTCTTGCTTATTAAATGCTGGCCAAGCTACGTTCAGCCTTGACTGTGTGTGCACATGTGTGTGTCCATGTGTGTATAGCTCTTCCTTTCACTGCTCTTGTTCTTTATCTTTTAAATTGTTGGTTTTATTTGCTCTTTTTTTTAAAGATTTAATTTATTAATTTTTAGAGTGAGGGGAAGAAAAGGAAAGAAACATCAATGCGTGGTTGCCTCTTGTGCACCCCCAGCTGGAGACCTAACTGGCAACCCAGGCATGTGTCCTGACTAGGTTCTTACCTGGGAGCAGATGGCCCAGGGAAACCAGGTCACAGAAGGTGGGAGTACTGCTTTTCTTGTCATGCCACCCAGGAACTCTGAAACGGGATACACAGTGATTCTGGTTGTGTTAGGAAAGCAGTAAGAAAATGAGATATTTGTGCTGACCCCATGAAGGCAGACAACGGTGAGAACATGAGGCCTCTTGGTTTATGGAACAAGTGATAACAGAAGCCACACCATAAATGAATGTTGGTCACATTCAGGGACAGGGCAGTGATGGGTCACTAGAGAGAGGAGGGCAGAGGTTTACTTCACTTCCACGTGGCATGGGAGTTCTTTGTGGCAGTGGGTTTATTCAGCCACGTGACAGAGCTAGTCGGCCTCCTCACCAGGCTACAGATCAAAGGTGGTCGTCACAGAGGCCATGAGCGAGACTGTGCGCTGGTGAAGAGGGCTGAAGCCTTGACTGTCAGTGACCTTTGTCCCAGGTCACAAGGTAGAGTAAGTGATCTGTCCGTGATTTGGGGACCATTACTATGGCAATGCTCAGTGTGTTTGCTGACACGCGTTCAGGAGAAGGTGACTTCGAATCTGGGCTCATCAAGAGCTCCACAGGGGCGGTGACACAGGAGCACATTGGGGAGCACCTGCTCCTGACAGCCCACAGCCCAGCCCACATCCTGGATTGTAGACACCTTCCAGTGGAGTGTGAGAGGGGAGGGGGACGCGTCAGGGCCTGTGGGCTCAGGAAAACCCCCTCACAAGATCCTCATGTCCTGCGTGGTGGCAGCTGTAAGACCATCTCATCCATGGACCCTCTTCACCCACGTCCCCTGGAGCAGGCTCAGCATTATCCCAGCAATGATGGAGCGTTCTCACCATCTGTGACCCAAAAAGAGATTCCTGGGCCTCAGGCCATAAATTTCCCCTTTGATAACCCCCTCTACCTGAATTAACTGAAGGCTTCCATACTCAGAAAAGGTTCCAGGCCAGCTTTGCCTCTGGAATTCCTCCTGGGCCTGACTCTGCACCCAGGATCTCACTTTCTGGTGCCTTGTCAATAGTACACAGTGCTTTTCAGCCAGCCTGGAGCACAGGAGCCTGGGAGGAAGGAGAAGGCCACAGCTCTGACTGCCAGAACAGCAGGGTCCCTGCAATGAAGGACAGTCCACCTGCTGGGATGGTCCCAGGGCTCTGGAAAAGAAAAACAACTCTTTCCTTATTTCAAGAGTAAAACAGTAGTTCCAAATGCTCTGGTTTTATTACACTTGGATAACAGGCAACATTTTGGTGACACAATAAATAATTTAGTTTGTATTGGTTCTGTTTTCCTGAGACTTAATAAATATGGATAAAAAACTTACACTAGACCCACTGTAAACCAGGAGGTACTTCCAATTCTAGTTTCCATTAATAGGAGTTATTTTTAAATACTCATTAGTTGTGACCAAGACTCTGGGAGGTCGAGGTTTTTGTCTCACTTCCCCATCTGTGTGTGTCACTGTGCAAAGCGTTATTGTGCCCAATCATACAGTAATAGTCAGCCTCGTCCTCAGGCTGCAGCCCAGAGATGAGCAGGAGCCCTGCGTTGGCCGAGGCGTCTTTGGCACCTGAGAAGCGGCTGGGGACCCCAGAGCCCTGGTGCTTCTCTGAGTCTGTGTGGTAGTACAGCAGATACCGGGGAGGGCTCCCTGCCTTTTGCTGGTACCAGTATATGTATTTACCACCGACACTGATATCGCTTCTCAGGGTGCAGGTGAATCTGGCTGTTGCTCCCGGAGATGCAGAGACAGAGGGCGGCTGAGTCAGCACAGGCTGCGAGAGGGAACCTGCAGACACAGACATTCATGGAAATTTACTCGAGAAACTACAATCTAAGAATTCTGAGCAAAAGGGGAGTAATATTGGCAGATGCATGGGGTGTCTGAGGCCTGTCCCTACCTGAGCAGTGAGAGAGGAGCACGAGGAGGAGAGGAGTCCAGGCCATGGTGCACAGCCCCTGAGCCCACAGTGGGGCTGGGCTGCCCAGGCCCCTTTTCTTCCCCACCCTCCGCCAGGGGAGGGGCTGTCCATGCAAATGTGTGTCCATCCAGTGATGCCCAGCCCCTCCCTGAGTTCTGGTGCTGGAGCTCAGCTCACACCCTAGATTAAAAAGTTGGAAGTTCTCTTCATCTTTTGGAAGAGCTCACAGAGGAAGCACCTGCTGAGACCACACGTATTGCTCAGGAGAATATGCTAGACCAGACAGGAGACACAGCTGATGACTGACTCCCCAGCAAGGAGCACAGGGCCCAGCCCCCAGGCCCAGGCGCCTTTGAGTGAAGAGTCCTCACTGAGCTGCTGTGTGGGAACCACTATTTTGGCCACACAGTGCCCTCTGCTGGCCATAGGATACAGCTGTCTCCCTGGACCAAAGTCCTTGGAGCCCAGCTGGTTTCTGCTGCTCAGCAGGTGACTTACACTATTCAAACATCCATGGTCTGGTGCCCAGATATACTGTGATTCTGATATACTATACGGATTACGGTAGTGACTCATCCTAGGTGTCCCTTTCTGTGTGTGAGAAACGCTCACAATTAAAACACTAGGACACAGAACTTTAGCAGTAACCGAGGCAGTTGTTCATTCACAGATCTGCAGCTCTGGGCACAGCCAGATCAAAAGGTGCGCCTGAAAAGGCGGAGCTGGCTGTTTTTATCCTAATGCAAGTAAAACTCCCCCTACCCCACCTCCTCCTCCCCCTACTCCTCCCCCTTCCCTTCCTCTCCTTCTCCATGTTTCCATGCTGAATACTCCAGAGTTACAAACTAACTCAATTAGCTAAATTAACTGAGGGTGATAATTAACTCAGGGTGATCTTGTTATAGGTCTATCTCCAGCTCTCCTTTGAAATGTTCTTAACTTGTTTGCTGGGCTGTCTAGCTACATTTTCTCATTTCCCTGTGTTTGGTGATGGATATCTCCACCCCTTTGATCTCAGATATCCTTTGTCCTCAGAAGCATTTGTGCTGAGCTGCAGAATGCCCCCGTCCTGACTTGTAAGTGTGCTAATACTGTTAACTCTGGCTCAGAGACCCTTTGATTACATTTGCCCTTTGCTACTAATTGTTTTCTCCCGGTTTTGTTACAGAGTGGGGGTCTCCAAAAATCCTCAGAGCCTGTGGGTTGGGGGATGGGGAAGAAGGAACAACTTTTAAGATGCCTTTGCATGACTATGGCTAGTAGCTAGTGTCTTAGTTATGCAAATGGCTTTGGTTCTTCCAAGGCCCCAAGAAGATGGGAAGGGTTTTGACCATGGAATGGTGCAGAAAGAGAATACAGAGCCTGTGCAAGATTCTGTGAGTGGTCAGAACTGGTTACCACGCCCACTGTGTCACAGGCCTTAGTCAGGAATTTTAAAATAAGGTGGCAACCATTTTAGAAAAGAGGAGGAGAGGAGATCCACACAGTTTGCCAGAAAAGTAGAACTCCACGCGGCTTGGAAGGGAAAGAGAGAACTCCATGCTGCTTTGAAAGGGAGAATACCATGTGGCTTCGAAAGGGCAAAGCACATGTTTTCCTGGACTGTGATATGGAGGCTGATGACATCGTACCCCAGATCCTGAAGGAGACAGCTGACAGATAAGGGATGGGGAACTTCTGGGTATATTTTTGACTTCTAACCTTTTGGGGAGCAAGGGAAGTACTGGGTCCCATGGGAGAACAGGGCTCTGAACTGAAATGCTCACTGTCCTCCCCAGATTGGAATACTGTAAATAAAGACCTATTTTACTCAACACTAGTTGTTGGGTTTTACACCAAGGTGCCATGTGACAGAACGCCCTTTCTCTCTCTAACAGTTTGGGAGTCACCAGTTCCCTTGTCCCTTACATGTGATAGGTGCAAACACGTACACAAGTGACAAATTAATTTGGTTTCACTTCCAGGGAAGATGTTGCTAAGTAAATGCACAGTGAGCTTCTTGTCTGACATTAGAGATGGTGGGACGATGTATCCGGTTTGAAGGGCTCACAGGGGCTGCTCAGGGCCATGACACCGAAAGGGAGTTTTTCAAGAATACACTCAGTGGTATAGTCAAAGGAGACAATGCAGCAAGCATTTAATTCATGAGTTGCATTTACAGTTTTTATAGAGATCTGATTTAATTTAGTATGTAATTGGTAAAAAGTGACGGCTTTGTTAAGCTTCACATTAACTGGTGGAGAATGTAGAATGTTTCTTTGTTTTAGAAACTGACTTAATATTCTTACATTTGCTGTGCTCTCCTTATCTGACATGTTCCTTGTCAGAAGTTTCTCTTAGGCATCCTAAATTTGTTTATATTTCAAACTAAAGTTTCCTGTGGCATCTTAGTCATTGTCTTAGTTTAGTAATAAGATCAGTGTGAGGTTGTGATGTGTTTGCTGATGTGCTGACTATCTGGGCAGTTGAATGCAGAAATAATCCCTTTCTTTGGTGACCTGTATCAAGCTCTGCTTTAACTGGGAAAATGGTCCAATGGTCCCCATACTTCTAGACTCTCAGAGCCTCTTAGTAAATGACTAGGAGGAGAATCAATTGCTTACCTTGGTTGCTGTGTCCTCAAGCCATTCAAGGGGTATTTCTCATTCAGCTCAGGCAGGTCACTACCACTCAAAACCCTCAGTGACTCCTCACTACTGTTTGCATGGAACCCCAACTTATCAGCTCCTCTCAGAAGCCTCCATGGCCTGGCCCCCTCCATACCCACCTGGAAGCCCCTCCTTTTGCTCTCAGACACCAAGCTTCCCTGACTTCTTTGCTGCTTGAAAACTATGGATTTCTGTTTTCACTATGACTCCATCCAAGTCAGATTCTTCTCTGTCTGTTGTGGGAAAACAGATTGAAATTTGAGATGACACATAGTGAAAACACAACTTTTGGCAACTATGAATTATCTTAATGACAGGACATACACATGATGTATTTTCATGTTCATTGTGTAAAATTTCCAAATATTACACGTAGAGAGATTTAAATATATATATATAATGTAGAGAATTTTAAGTTACACAGATTATTGAGAATAGTTCAAAAAATCCACCTGTCTCCACCATCCCCTTAACATCATCACTAGGACTCTTCTTGTTAAATCTTCCATCCTCCGTACCTACACCTAGTCCCTGGCTAACCCTGAAAACACACAATCTCCATCTATAAGTATGTGCTTTAGCACATAGGTGTATTTCAAATGTCCTTAAACTCTTGTACATGAAAGCAATGGACTACAACTACTCTCACATAAATGTATGTATTTCTTAGTCTCCAGATTGTTGGACTGATTGAAAGCGTGAAGGAGGAACAAGTCATCCTATGTTTGGAGCCGTGAGGTTCATGGATGACATGCGTGAGTAGAAGGAATTCCAGACCAGCACAAATTCTCAGACAGTCATTTTATTGGCTTCTTTCCCCCACGTCACAGTGAATTGTGTCTTTTTTCAAACAGAGATTTCAAACCCATCACACATCCTTCATGAGTTTTCCCAATTTTTGTGGGAGTTTGGGTGAAGGAGTTAAATTCTAAATCTCACTAATCTCATGGTGAATTTTGAGCTGAGTACTTAGTATCAGATGACACCTGATGATTGTACAGACTCCTGGTTATTGAAATGTGAGCAGATGTTTAAACGACCTTGCGCGTGGTCGTTCATTTGCTCATAGAAGTTGTCTTCGTTACTCAGAATTTGTTCCATACCCACTGCTGCTCTTCCTATACTCGGACCCACACAGAAATACAGACTTCAGAAGTAGGGGGCCTTGTCGTGTGTTTAATCATCTTTGTGTCTCATGCTTCAAAGATTGTCCCAAAGACAATAAATGAATACAAATACGATGTATATTCATGTGCACTGTGTGGGCTCCTGGGTGAACACTGGTCCTTAAAAAGACAAAGTCATGATTAGAAGCTTGGAATTTTCAGACATGCACCACCATTTCTTGAGGAGGGAGAGGGTCTCAGGTGGAATCCGCAGATTAATCTAGCAAATTAATTGAAAACAAGGGAAGGACCGTGGGCACATTTGATCTATAGCCAGTACGTAGAGTGAAACCTGGGAACATCCTGCTTGTGATTGGCACCTGAAGTACGGGGAGCCTTGTGGGACTGAGCCCTTCAACTGCGGACCTGACACCGTCCCCAGGCAGATCGCATGAGAACTGAGCTATGTTGGAGGGCATCCAGTGGGCGTCGCAGAGAATCGCCTGTTGTGAAGAACAACGCCCCATGTTTGGTGACCAGAAGTGTCAGAAGTGTGTGAGTACAAAACAAGGCACAACAGTGGGAAAAAACAGAGGTTTTTACTTAGAAGTACTTATCCTTGTTAAAATTTACTCCAGAAACTGTGGGGATGGCGAGTTGGGTTTTATTACCCCACCAGCATGTGTGATGCTGGGACACCCTGTGCTCTCACTCCTACCCGGGGGCTGCTCTGTCCTCCTTCCGCGGACATTTCTTACTGCAGAGGAGTGGACCTTACAGAGGCCTCCACAGACTTCTTGCTTCAGTGAGCCTTGACCTCTGGGCCTGGGGGGTTTTGTCTCACTTCCTTGTCATCTGAGCCACTGTGAGTGACTGAAGCTGCTCCCACTGCCATGGTCTATATTACAGTAATAGTCACCCTCGTCCTCAGGCTGGGCCCCGGTGATGGTGAGGGCGGCTCTGTTCCCAGAGATGCATCCGGAGAAGCGATCAGGGACCCCAGAGGGGCGGCTGTTTGTGTCATAGATGAGCATGCGGGGAGCCTTGCCTGGGGTTTGCTGAAACCAGCTAGGGTAGTTACTCATAGAGACTGACCCAGAGGTAAGGACACAGGTGAGTGTGACCGTCCCTCCTGGAGACACTGACAGTGATGGCTCCCGGGTCACCTGGGTCTGAGAATCCGCACCTAAAATCAGCAGGAGAGAGACAAGGGTTGTTATGGGAGACAAGAACACACTGAGACCCTGCTTTTATGTGTACCATTACCCCCCCCCCCCAAGGATGCAGAGTCCTTTTTTATTTACCGGGTCTATAAGCGAGGAGCTGGAGCAGAAGCACCATCCAGGCCATGGTGGGGACACACAGGACACAGCCTCCTCAGGCTCCTGGGGTGGAGCATTGTGTCCTTGGGGCCTTTTAATGCCTCCCAGACCCATTAGGAGGAGGTGCTTCATGCAAATCAGCTTCCTTTCCTTCGTACTCCAGGGTTCTCCTGATGTCCCCTGGGTGCTATCTTTAAAGAGGCAGATGCTGGCACCTCACACAGACAGTCTTCCTCCTAATAAGTTCATCACAATTCTAGTGATGTCATTACTGAGTTGTTTTCTGGATGGAATGGCTGAGGGCTGAACGATGAGATGGGTGTGTTCTCCTCTTGGCCCTAGCCCTCTAGTTTGTCCCAGTTATAACCCAAACCCCGAGTACACGTCCTTCCTGCTCAGTGAAATCCCTACTTGTCTTCTTTGGAGGAGCATAGCCGTCACCACTCCCTCCAGAAGTGAGAGGCCTGGGAAGTCACAAAGCCAACATCTGGAGTGTGAAGGGAGTGTGTTCTCCCAATCACGAAATCTCATTACCTGTCCCCAGGAGCATCGGGAAGACCAGGGCTCATGGTGTCCACACACAGCCTCACTGCTGGCCTTGGGATGGCAAGTCTCCTTTGCTCTAAGAAACCATAACTGCACATCCATTCAGTGTAATCACAGGTTTAGAGGAGGTCACAGTGCCACCGTGGAATTATGAGATACCCAACAACATCAGATATAGCAAAGTAGGCACATGTATCTCATTATCAGAAATGAGAACAGCACTGTGTGAACCAGCAGTGTAATCCTGAGAGAATATTTAAATCCTTCCTTTCCCTTCACATTCTACTGTGGAGCAGAAGGGTGGATAGGGATTTGGTAGGTAGGGGGACGAGCAGAGAGATCAATGCCTCCAGTGACAGGGAAGAGAACACACACAATGGGTGTTCATCAGCGTGTGAAATAAAACTATAGTTTGACATCCTTTTTGGAATTGCTAGTATATTTTCGGTTTATTGAAATATTATAAATATAATCTATCTATCTGATAGTATATAATATCAGGGAATTTCATATGTACCAAAGTTTGAGATAAGGAGAAGTATTAACACACAAGAAAAAAAGTTAGAAAGCTGAAAACACAAACAATATTAGTTTCCATGTCAGTTTAAAATATTGAAAAATCAGAAACAATAGAGCAGTAAGAAGAAAACAGCTGACATGATGGCAGATAAATGACTAACACACTTACTACATATTCCATCAGGAGTACCCTGGGAGTTGTAGTAGCAGCAGGGATATCTGAGTGGTCCACCCATACACACTGTCTCAGGCATTCTCCAGGACCTGTGAGGCAGATCTGAAAGGGAATTTGAATCCGACTAATGTCCATAGAATTAGGGGGTACTGAAAGTCATGATTTGAGAGACACACCTAGGGCCCCAGGAGCACCTCACATGCAGGAAAGAACAGCGCCCCCTGTTGGTCCTGAGGGACACTACTTGACTCAGGGAGGAGCTTGCTCTGGGCTTTGCTTTTCCCTTTGAGAGAACACGCTGCTTTGCTGCAGGCTTGTCGGGATCCCCCTGGGTAAAAGTATCGAGACTTGGAGCCCCATGCAGGCCAGGTGAAGGAAATGAAGCCTATAAGACCTGACTGGAAAACCGGGAAAGCTGGGTGCATACCTGCCTCTATGCTATAGCCAGTGGGTCCTGGTGGGAATCGGGCCATGAGAAAATGCTTTCTGTCCTTTGAAGCTTGACCTGCTCTTTTACCTCCCTTGATTGCTTTATCGTATCAGCAGCAGAAGTTTTAACTTTAACTCAGAATGAACTCACCCTCCCTATTTATGGCCATCTGAAGTCTTTGCATCCAACACACCCTGACCTGAGGGAGATCTCAACGTTCCTCCAATTGTCATCCCTGAACAACATCTGTTTTCTGTAACCAGCACTGTTTAACATTGATTGATGAGCTTTATGTGCAAGCTCTATGCACTTAAGCTGACTGCGCTCAATAAAAGACCTTGGAGGAAGGCAGTCGGGGCATTTGTCTTTCAGACATTTGCCAGCCTTCTCGCCGTTAGCACAAGCTTCCTGGGAAGTCTTTATTTCATCCATGACACCAGGGGATCTCTGCGAGTTGGGGGTCCCCAACACAGGCTGACCATGCCCTCTTCATATCTGCTTTCCCACAAATTCCAGATCCCAAATTTTCCCTGGTGATCAAGATAAATTTTGTGGATATGACATATATTCTTCTTGCCCATATGATGAGTCCATTTTGGAACTATCAGTTATTATATAGATGAGATTGGCTTCTAATTTGCAAATCAGATACTGTTTGTTGGGTGGGGATCCTTTGATTTGCTAGAATGATAAAATAGACTTAGGCTACATGACCTCATTTTAATATAAACTAAACATATTTAATCAGAGACTTAGGCACTGTGGATGGCAGAGCCATCAGCCTCTGACATAGGACCCTGGAAGGAGAGTTAGAAGGTGGCAGAAACTATGGATGAGGGCCACGTGTGCCAGGTGGCAGAAGCAAAAGACAGTGTAAATGCCCACACCTTCCACTGTTTCACTTTCTCCAAAGGGAAACTCTTAGTTCAGTGAGTGAGGAGACGAAGAGAGGAAGCTGGACCATTTCTGTGAAGCCCCAGAGCTCTGTTTGCTGAGGCCTAATTGTTGGCATTGAGGCAATCCCTCCTTACGTGTCTCCTATCCGAAACACACATAGCACTGTAGGTCACATTTAATCCTGCAAACTTACTTCAGTTGTGTGTTTGTTTATTTATCTTGACCTGTGAACTGGGCCTGGACAATTAACTCCATGAAGGCAGGAGGGTGAGGTATGAGGCACGTGTGTGAGTCAGAGCTGAGTGCTCATGTGATTTCTGGGGACCAGGTGCACGACAGTTGCGCTTCAGTGAGGACACTGCCTGCCCACGTGTGCAAGAGCCAGTAGAGTCTTTTCCCAGCTCACAAAGCGTAGTCATGCTTTCCTGAAAATGGGCATTGGGGATGTAGTGGTGTGTCTGCTTCCTGTTAAGGGAGCCTGGGCAGTGAAACCATGTTTTGATGTGTCCCCTCTCAGACATCATGCTACAAGTATGGCTTTGAATTAAACTTACTGAATTTCCTTGCATGATGTTTTTTCAAAGGACATAGCCTAGAGGGTGCCTCCAAAGAGGGAGGCATTTGCATTGTCTTTCTTGACACCTAAGTGTATCCTTGACATTTACAGAGATGGAAACAGAATATAAATCGAGACAGCTGCCCATAAGAATTCTGAAAATGCCCAAATTATGATTTCTTGAGTTGCTCATGGGTGCGCAGGGGTTCGTGTGGCAGAACTTCAGTGAAGGAGAGAAACCGCTGGAAATGATGCAACAGGAGAGAGAGGGAGGAAAGCTCAGGAGAGGTTCTAACTGCACAGGAGGCCCCTGTGCCGGGAATTCTTCTTCATGAACAGATCACGGACTCCTCAGTGGCAGCCCTGTGGGTATCCCAGTGGCCTTAACGTCATTCACCATTTATCCTGCTGGGTTTACAATTGTGTATACATTGTCACCTACAGTAGGTGGGGTCAGTCCCTCCTCCTGTCTCTCACTCCCCAGAACCACGCACTGAGCACCTGAGAGCAAGTCTTCCATGGTTGCGGGAACAATTTAGAATGTGATTTCTGGTCTCTTTCTAGAATTCTGCACTCCTTAGTTGAGAAGTGAAGGAAGTTGTTGTGTGGCGGCAGTCATTCAGATGAACAGCTGGAGACGGAATCTGTACTGGGGTTTCCACCTGCAGAGGAGAACGAACGCCCTTGCTCCCTAGGTAATTAATGACCCTGTGCGAGATCAGCAGGGTACACCAGGATTGCTTTCTTTTGTTCTTTATTTTTTAACGTTTTAAAAATTACTAAAGAATCAATTTACCCTGTAGAAGCCTAGCCACCTACTTTCCAGGGAGCTCATAGCTGGAATTGGTACATGTCAGGGCCTGCCCTTGAGAAATACGAGTATAAAGAAAAATCCAACACTTAAAGTGGTTCAGGATGGCAGCCTCTTTCTCTAACCCACATGACATTATTTGTAGCAGGTTATAGGAAACAGTATTTGTCCTACTTCCCCATTCATCTTGATCACTGTGTTTACCCAAATGACACTCCAATGCTATGAGATACTCCACAGATATACTCAGCCTCGTCCTCAGACTGGAGGTTGGAGATGGTTAGGTAGCGGTCAGCCCCAGCACTGGAGCCCGAGAAGCGGTCGGGGATCCCGTCCCCCTTGCTGTGGCTTCCATCACTCTTAACCTTCATCACATACCGAGGGGCCTTCCCTGGCTGCTGCTGATACCATTCAATGGTGTAGGTGCTGTGCTCCCTGCTCAGGGTGCAGGTGAGCTTGGCCGAGGCTCCCAGGGAGGCAGAAGCAGATGGGGGCTGGGTGAGCACAGGCTGGGCAAGGGAACCTGAAACACAGACACCCATTATGTCCTGGAGGACAGACAAGACAGAAGGACATTTCCAGCATGTGGGGGCAGAGGGTCTCAGGGAGCTCAGGAGTCAGGACATCCTGACCTGTGCAGTGAAGGAGGAGGGTGAAAAGGGAGAGTGGAGTCCAGGCCATGGTGCAGACGCCCCAGAGCTCTGCCGGGGCTGACGCACTGCTGATCTCTCTTATCCCCTGAGACACAGTAGAAAGGTTTCTTCATGCAAATTTGCTTCTTCCTCTGGCCAACCAACCCCTCCCAAGGCCCTGATGCCCCCCAGTGTCCTGGGTCATATCTGGGCGGAGTGGGCCTAAGCTGAGCTGGCCTGAGGCTCCCCAGGGACCCAAAGGGGACTCAGATGCTGGGCCCAGTGAGCACAGATACCAGTAGACACGTGCCAGCTTTCCCAGCTGAGAGACCCACATGGACCACTCATCAGAAACCATGGAGACCCCACTTTCCAAGCCCAGGCTCATCATGTCTGTGACCAGATGACAGGTGACTGACTGAGGCTCCCACCTCCCCTGTCACCTTGTCCACTGCCCGCTCCCTGCCCAAGGGCAGAGCGGGGCGCCTCCGCTGGTGCTGATGCTTCCTCCTTTCGGTCTGTTTGCTATTCGGGCCTCTTCAGCTAGATCAGCAAGAATTTATCCCACTTTATAAGGAGAACTTCAGGGAAATGGTACCTCCTACCCAAGCTGTACATGGCATAGAACACACGTTAGTTGAGAACAGGGAAGTTCAGCCATGAAGTCACCGCCCAGGCTGCCCAGGAATCCAGGTCTCTCACCTCCCACCTGACCCCTCACTAGATCTGCTCATAGAACACACAGTGCATGTCAGGTGGGGTTTGTGGACAGTGACCTTTGCCATTTTTTTGTGCTTTTAAAAGAATGTGGAGTCGCTCCCATGTTTACAGCCGACTTCTTTGGTGGTTTTATGAATAGAATATGGATTACTTTTTTAATCAAATGACCTGATTTTCTTTGTCAAGGGTTCTTTTTAGTGTCTGACTACATTTGTCTTTCCTTTTTATTTTATACCAACCTGATGAGTTTAATGATATTTAAATATGTATGTAGATATTTTTGGAGAACAGAGTCTTTAGACCCACTGGATCACAATCCACATTCTGTAAGGTCCCCAGAAGGTTCCCGTGCAGATTGAACCAGAAAACTCACTGCCTCTTTCCCCTTGTGAGCATCTCACCTCCAGACAGATGTTCCCCAGGCTTCCCACTGAGAATAGCAGGCATCTCCCTCTTACCTCACAGAGCACAAATGAGTGACTAGAGGTAACTTGTTAATAACAAGATGATCTTGGCATAATTACACTAAAAAACAATGGGAAGTGTATAATAGCCATATTATGTATTAGTTTCTACAGTCAAAATAATACTTAGTAGTCGTTATATGTTTGTATACATTTTAAGACAGGAGAAATTGTTTATATTAATCTTAAATAAAAACAGTAATTTATAAAAGATAGGCATATAAGCTCCAACATCCCAATAAGTTTGGAAAAATTAAGAAAGGAATTATGAAAACATATGCATACTGAAGAACACAGTTATGTTCATTGTTTCATGCTATTAATATCCTGGAGATGCCATATCAACATACAACAGACAGGGTGGATCATGTTCCTGGAGACTAGAAGTCTATATCATGAATGGCGGGACTTGTCCCTATAACACTAGGGGATCCTCCGTTGTCCTTCCAGAAGTGAGGGAGGTTTCCCTGAAGTGTCTGGGGTGCCTTGACTTGTAACTGAAGAACTCCAACCTCTGCCTCCACCTTCACATGGAGATCTCCTTGTGTCTCCCTGTGGTCATGTGCCCCTATTCTTATATGGACACTCGTCATGCTAGATTAGGAGGCCTCCCGACCCCAACATGGCCTCCTATTAATTACTTACATCCCCAAACAATATTTTTAAATAACAACACACTCTGAAATACTGGTGTTCAGATCTCAACACACCTCCTTTGAGTACCCAGTTTAACAGCCAGCATTCGAAAAGAATAATCGTTCCCAAAACCTTATATTTAAAAAATATTTTAAATGCACTAAACACACATGCATTGCAAAAAATATCTATTTTCTGATAAAACAAACTTCACTAATATACAAAAAGGGGGTTTCTCCTAATTACTGGAGGAAACGTGTTTGACTTCAGCCCTTAGTTCTAACGCAGCAGTTACTGTTCCTCCTGGACTATAGAGGAATAGGATTCTACCTTTTCTGGACATGGTTCCCAGGTTCCATACCCCCTGACCCCCGGGAGCGGTCTCCTGTGTGGGAGAGGTGGGCGAGGAGGAGAGGCCATGCAGAAGCTCTGACCTCACCATGGGGTCTCACTGTGGGGACTCTGCTTCAATCTCTAGTTGTCTGTACTGGGTCCAGGTGTCCCTTGGGTGGAGGCACCTCCTGCTGCCTAGGACACAGACATGAGCAAGAAGAGGTCTTTAGAAAATGGGAGGCTATGAGCAGACTCAAAAGCATCGTGGTGAAGGGCTAGGTCCAGGCCCAGGCAGTCAGGACCACTGGGGAGACAAGTGCAGAGAGACAGACACCCACGTGGGCGTGTTGGCCAAAGCTTAGGAGCAGCTTGAGCATTATGTCATCTGTCTGGGTGACTCACTCCTCTCAGAATCAGTCCTACTAAACACCTGCTATGGAGAAACCCAGGGCCCTGCACAGCTAGTGGAAATGCCAGTTGTCCAAGTGCATGAGGAAATGTTCTGTCATTGATTTCTAGGTTGTAAGATGCCTAGTCTCAGAATGTCTGCCCTGAATTATTAGTCAGGATACTCTGTGTAATGCTGGGTAACAAAGAAACACTCACTCACAGACTGACGGCAAAACATGCAGCCAATAGAGCAGGGGTTCAGAGCATTTCCCCGCTGCCCTGATAACAGCACCCCAGTTCCACTCAGTGTCACTGTTGATGGATACCCTGCCTCCTGAAGATTCTGACCCTGAGGACACTGGTTCAGCAGAGGGTGAGCCCTGACTCCTGGAGAAACAGAGAAGCCTGAAATCTGCAGAGTCCAGAACAACATCCGCTCAGAGAGAGGAGAGCTGTGTGTGTTTCGAAAAGAGTGTACGACCAATACACCCTGAGGGTCCAAGCATGAGGACAAGTGGCCCCCTGTCCATCTTATATGCCTTCCATCTCCTGAGGGCAGTTCTCCAGCAAACTTACTCCTGGGGCTGATTCTCTGTAAGAGCCTTTCCATCCTGGAGCCCGGAGCTAGAGAAGGCCAGTGTGTGTGAGGCCACGCCCCTCGGACCAGGCTGAATCAGAGGCAGAAAGGAGGCATCTGGTGCAGATTAGCTCTGATAACAATTGCACTTCATCTGAGGTCCAGGTCCCGAGGCAGAAGGATATCTGTGCACTTTCACCCTGAAGGCACGGCGTCCTCAGCCACGGGGTCTTCACATGTCAGGGAGTACAGGACAGGGGTGAGCACGCAGCCCCTTCTTTCTGCCCTGACACCACAGCCAGGCTCCACACTGCCCTGAGATCCCAGGTGCCTCCCTGGGGGTGACCAGCAGAGAGTGTTAACTTCTATTTTGTAAAAATAACAATGCATGGGATTTCATTAATGTGAGCAAAACGTGTGTGTGGCTGAGTTAGTTCTGATGTTCTCGGGAAACACATATTCTCAGGAGGAAGAAGAAATATTTGTATGTTTTAAAATGTGCAGCCAGTCCTTCCTTTGTCCATGCCATCCAGGCTGACTTTTGCGGGGTTTAGTATTTCCAAAGGGTGAATAACAAATACATCAACAGCTTCTATGGGCAAATACTCAAAGGTTGGGTGGACACATCTTTTAAAGAAAAAAACAATAATTTTATTGTCCTATTACAGAGATCGGCTTGGGTGGTGGACAGCGGACAACTATAACTGGGAGATGACAGCAGGAAAGAACTGGGCAGTGAGTTCGTGCTGGTCTAATATCTGTTACCCACCCTCCCTAGAGGCAGAGCCCTGGGAGCTACAGCAAGGACTTGGTACTGTTTTTCTGAAAACTTAAGTGAGGAATAGAATTAAGACCCAAAGAGCCAGCGGGAGAGATGAGGAGGGTGAGGGAGGCAGCAGCAGGGAGAGGGGAGGAGAGGAGAGGGGAGGGGAAGAGGGGCCATGTGAGGGGTGCTGGCAGTGAGGGTCTGTAGGATGAGGTCTGTTTACATGTGCGGGCTGATCCAGAGAGAGAGGAAACTGTCTATGTCCAGGGTGAATATTAATGTATCACCATGGACGTATCATTAGCAACACAATATTGATACTTTAAGGCTTAAGTTTTGCAGGTGAACATGACTGTCCTTTTTCTTTTACCCTTAACTGACAACAACATGCTTATTGATTTCAGTGAGAGAGAAAGGGAGGGAGAGAGAGAGAAAAAAAAAACAATAAAACTTCTATCAGTTGCCTCCCACACATGCCTGGACTAGTTGTGCCTGACTGGGAATCGAACCCACAACTCTTTGATTTATGGGACCTCACTCCAACCGCCTGAGCCACACCAGCCAGTGCAAACATGACCGTTTTGATCATCCTTTGTAGTTGCAGACACAGTATTAAGTTCTTGCCTTCCTACTTCCCTGTGCGCATGGACAGTGGGGCTGGATTACCTCACCTGTGTGGGCCCCTGGAATGCCCTGTCCTACCTTAGTTGCTCATTCCCGCTCACGACCAGGTCTTACTGAGGAGTCTCCCCTGCGGCGCCTCTACAGAACTTTCTCAATAAAAGAGGCTCAGAGCCAAGGTCATTGGGCCAGGGGTTTTTGTCTCACTTCCTCGTCATCTGAGCCACTGTGGTAACTATAGCTGCTCCCACTACCATGAGCTGTTTCACAGTAATAGTCAGCCTCGTCCTCAGGCTGCAGCCCGGAGATGACCAGGAGCCCTGCGTTGGCCGAGGCGTCTTTGGCACCTGAGAAGCGGCTGGGGACCCCGGAGCCCTGGTGCTTATCTGAGTCTGACTTATAGTACAGCAGATACTGGGGAGGGCTCCCTGGCTTCTGCTGGTACCAGTATATGTAGTAACCACCAACACTGAAGCCACTGCTCAGGGTGCAGGTGAGTCTGGCTGTTGCTCCCGGAGATGCAGAGACAGAGGGCGGCTGAGTCAGCACAGGCTGCGAGAGGGACCCTGCAAACAGATATTCATGGGAACTTGCTCAAGAAACTGTACACTCTAAGAATTCTGAGCAAGAGGGGAGTAATATTGGGAGGTGCATGGGGTCCCCGAGGCCTGCCCCTACCTGAGCAGTGAGAGAGAAGCACGAGGAGGAGAGGAGTCCAGGCCATGGTGCACAGCCCCTGAGCCCACAGTGGGGCTGGGCTGCCCAGACCCCCTTTTCTTCCCCACCCTCTGCCAGGGGAGGGGCTGTCCATGCAAATGTGTGTCCACCCAGGACTGCCCAGCCCCTCCCTGAGCCCTGGTGCTGAGGGGATGGGGGTTGGCTTCACCCCTTGGGAGAGCCCTGGGGGAAGCACCTGTTGAGACCATACAAAGATGGGCTCAGGGGACTCTACAAGGCCAGAGTGAGAACAGCTGATGAGCCCCCATTCGGTGCATAAGGCCCAGCCCTCAGCCTCAGGCTCCATTGAGTCAATGGCCTTCAGTGAGCAGCTGTGTAGGTGACTCAGGACAGTCCCACAGCGCCTCCTGCTGGTTGTAGGGCACAACCTCCTCATGGCCCAAAGCCCTGGGAGCCCCGCTGGTTACAGCCTCTCATCAGGTTACTGTTTCTAGTCACACATCAGGTTTCTGATTCCTAAAATTGGACCTAAAGTGTGATTCAGCTCTATCGCTTAGGGGTATCTGAAGCAAAGGAAAACACTAATTCAAAAACACCTATGCACCCCCACGTTCATGGCAGCGTTATTTATGAGAGCCAAAATATGGAAACACCCTAAATGTTCATCAATGGATTAATATATATATGATTATATATAAATATTATTCACTTCTAAAAGTAGATAGACTTTTAGGAAGATAAGCTAAGTGATATAAGTCTATAGAAGATGACAAATACCATATAATCACACTTATAATTAAAATTAAAACATAATCAACAAAACAGAACCAAGAAACTCACAAATACACAAACAAACAAACAGAAAACAAGCTCATAGATACACAGAATAGGTTGGTGTTTGCCAGAAGCTGCGGTGGGAGGTGGGAGAAATGGCTAAAGGTCAAAAGGTATTGAACTTCCAGTTATAAAGTTTCAAATTATTAAACAATATGTGTCTGGCCATTTTTTTATTGTTTAGCCCCACCCTTTCCGAATATTACCTGAGGTGTTCACAGTGCCACCCACCTGAGGACACCGTAGGACGTAGGTGCTAGAAGCCCCCAGTGTGCAGACAGGGGGGACTAAGGGGCCTTGAGAAGACATAACTTGCTGAGGGTCACGTCACCGGTGAGAAGGAGGATCCTGAACCTGGTCTGTGTCCTCAAAGCCGGGGCCCTGGCTGCTCGCGGGCTCCCTGGGGCTGGGGGTGGGAGTGTCAGTGTGACAGTGTGTGGACAGCGGGGCTGTAACTGTGTGAGGCGTGGGTGCACGGGGAGCAGCCAGCAGCACAGAGACGCCCTTGGGGAGCTCATTTCTGAGGCGCAAGCACAGGCACGGACCCCAGGATGCTTCCTGGTGATAGAGCAAAACAGAACTTGGAACCCTGGTGACCAGGCAGCCACGTTCTAGAGAAGCTTCTACTCACTTGGCTGGGGATGCTACAGAGACAACATGCGTACTTGTTCTGTCCACAGTTCGTGAGGCGCTTGCCTCAGGAAATCGCGCAATGGCAGCCTCTTTAGACGTTGTGGGTTGTTGGGTCACACCGGTCATGTCAGCTCAAAGGGCCACCCTCCTATAATGTGGTCTCATCTTTGCTCAGGTAATATTTTTAGATAAAACCACACTGCAAAGTACTAGGCATTAGGGTCCTCACATATTTCCTTTAGATTCAGTTTAACAGCCAACATCTGGGAAGACGAATTCTTCCCAAATCTTTATATTTTAAAAAATATTTCTAAATGTAACACACACAATTGCATTGCAATAAAATATTCATGATAAAATAATCTTGACTAGTATTAAAAAAGGTTTCTTTCCTTAGGAGGAATGTCTTTGATTTCAGTCCTTAGTTCTATTTCAGTAGTTACTGTTCCTCCTGGACTATAAAGGAAACAGATTCTACTCCCTGTAAACAAATTCTATCCAAGTTATTCACAAATATTCTCCACTTTAGGACTCAAACATTAATGAGGTTGATTCAGACCCTCTCGTTCACTTTCTTTCTATGAGTTGTCAGTATTTAGGCTGAGCTGGAGCTCAGGTGTCAGGTCATGTGATCCCATATCAAATGATTACATTTGTACCCACACATCCTGAAGCAAAAGTTTAGGTCCTGGTTTCCCACCTGGGTTCAAACAGTACTGAGCGCCACTATAGAGAAGCCTGCAGTCGTCCTCAGCTCGTCCTCAGGCTGGGCCTCTGAGGCTGTCCTGCCTCCAACACTCCGGCTCAGCTGGAAATTCTCTGTCCAGCGGAGAAACAGATTTATCCAGGACACTGTATTTTGTCTGGAGGGATGGGAGGTGGCTAATCTCTCTAGAGGAAAAGAGCACTGAATTTTCGTCTGCCATGCCTTTTATTGAGGAGGAGATTGGTGTGATACAAGGTCAGGACTTACGAATCATCAATAAGCTTTCAGATGCTTGAGTGACTGTTGACAGTTACTAATTACAGATATCAATATAGAGAACACAGTGATCATTCTGTGTCAGGGTCTATTAAATATCTTGATGCCACACTGGCATTATGTCCAAGGTTTCAACATTCTTCATTATGGGTTGTTTATAGCTAACTAAGAGATAAGAAAATCAGAGCAAGCTCCAAAGCATAATATGCGTTCTTTAAACCCAGTTCTCATGGGAACCTTCTGAGTGGCCTTTGGTCCTGTCTGTCACACAGCCTTTCTGTTTTCTGCTGAGATTTAAAGGCCTCCCAGGGGGACCTCACTCACAGCTTGGGCTACAATTCCCGAAACCAGAAGTGTTTCCCCACACCTACCCCGCCCCCGCCCCTTTTTTATGACACTTATAGTAGAAAGACCTATAAAGCTTATTACTTGCTTTTCTCAAATACGATTACGGGAAAACAGCTTGCAGACACATTGGAGAAGGTCAGGGCAGTTTTGTCCCAAGAATGGAGCCAGAGAACCAAACATGGGTCAAGAGTGTTTATTGCTTGTATTGTAAACCAGTGTCCTGAGGGCGTGGGCATACACTTGAACCAGTGTTGATAATGACCTTTGGTGACCACTTCAGTGCTGAAGCCATGGGTGATCGTGACTGTCCCTTCTGAGGACATGGTCAGTGAGGGCTCTGGCTCATCACGGCCTGAGAACTTGAGCCTGAAATGAAAATAGACACATGTCAGGAATGGAAAAAAAAAAATCAAAGGTTGAAACGTCCATGAACCTGAGCAGTGAGTGAGTGAGGAGGGGGAGCAGGAGGAGAGGAGTCCAGGTCATGGGGGAGACTTTACAAGATCCTCTGGCCTCAGGCTAATGATGGTCTTTGATGTCCCTTTTTCTCCCCCTCAGTCCCTCCTCCCCAGTAAAGGGTTGTTTGGTGTGACATTATGCAAATATAGGTCACAGTACCATTCAATTCAGGGTCTTCAGCAAAGTTTGAACAAGCTTCACTCTGAGGAGGAGGCAGTGAGCTCTGAGTGTGTCTCTTCAGAGGAAGCACCTGCTGTCACCTCTAACGCAGGCCAGTGAACATGGGCACAGGCCCATTCAATTAGAACCATTTCCGTTTGTTTCAGGCCTTGGAGATGAGAAAAGATCCACAGCGCCCCCTGGTGACGTCCTGTAGAATATTCATGGCGGTGGGACCTGCCAGAGGAATGGTACAGGCCTTTATTTTCTGTCAATAAGTAAAATAAGGAAGGAAGGAAGAAAATAGTGTTACCTATTCTTAAGTCCCTGTAGATAATTTTCTCTTGTAGTCTTAACTATTGTATTTTTCAGTTCTACAATAGCCATTTGGTTTGTTTCATGACTTCTACTTCAGTTCTGTGTTTCTCTTTTTTTATGTGTACCAAGAACGCTTGTAGTTTCTCATTAAATGTATGTTTTGCTTGCTGCCTAAAAATATCTGTCATGTAATGTCACATAATGTCTTCTGTGTCATGGCTCTGTTACTGTCAGGAGATTCTTTTTTCTCTGATTCTTTATGTGACACCAGGTGTTTTTACTGGATTCTAGACGTTTGGAAAATACATTAGGACCCTCTGGGTCCCATTTACTTTCTTTTTAATCAGGTGACCCTTCTGATGAGCTGTACCAGGTCAGCGGGTGTGTGTTTGATTGCCACTGGCCCCAGCAAAGGTGGAGCCCTGCCTCCAAAGCCAGCTCTGTGCTGCTGGCACCTTCCTAATACAATGAATCAGTGATTGTCACCAGCTGGTTCCCTTCAGGTGGGGTGTGACACAAGCCCCCTGCTTGTTGAGTGAGCTCCTGAGCTGCAGAGGGGGTGGGCACTCAGACCCCTACTGGGCCCATTGGTCTCTTACACCAGGGAGGGTGGAGGGCAACTGCAGTCCCAACTCCCCTGCCTCCTACTTCTGAGTTAGTGCTGTTAGTGCAGGATGGGGTCAAGGCTCATTTCTCACTGGTCCCCACGGTCACCATCAGGGGGCGCACGTGTGCACACTAGCTCTGCCTTGTACCACCTCATTTAGTCTCTTTGCTGCAAAATGGGGTTGAAGGTCAGCTCCCCACTGAGCTGTCACAATCACTGATGGGAGCGTGGGTCTTTCCTTTAACTGTTTTGTCTGATTAGAGTAACAGGGAAAGAGTGGCCTTATGCAATATGTTTAAAACTGTTTCTTCCTCATTTTATTTTAAAAACTCATGTATAATACAATATTAATTAATTCCAACTTAAATATTTGATACAATTCACCAACAAACTCACCTGAGTCTGGATTTGTGTTTTTGAAAGTATCTGACTACACTGATAAATGAGTTTAAATATGTAATTACAAATATGAAATTAAGCAGAACTTGTTTCTCAAATTATTAGACAATATTTATAGAAAACAAAAAGTTGAGTGGTCATTTAGTTGTAATTTTACATTTCATATTTATATTATTGTAGGTTGAAAGAAAACTCATTTTTATTTTTTAGAAGTAAATTAGTTCAAAGATATTGATAAAGGCAACATATTTTGAAACAAAAGGAGTACAATCTTTCCAAATCCAATTTCAAGGATTGTGCAAATTTTATCTCAAGAGTGACACAGATAGACAATAGTGTGTTTCTAATCCCTCGGGGTCTCTTGGCGCTTTCCTGGGAGCAGCTGGTCCTGGGGAAACCTGGTCACTGGTGCTGGACTTCAGCTTTCCTTGGCATTCTAACAAGCATCTCTGAGGAATAGTTTCTAAGCTGGTTACATGGTAATTCTGTTTGTATTACAAAGGCAGTAAAAGAATTAAATGTGTTTGTTGACCCTATGAAAATAAACCAACATGAGACCATGTGGTTTCTTGGGTGTAGCACAAGTGACAACAGAAGCTAAAATCTGAGCTGGTGTTGGTCACAGTCAGGAACAGGCAGTGACGGATCACAGGGGAGAGCTGAGCAGATTTTTACCTCACTTCCACATGTAATAGAAGTTCTGAGGGGCATTAGGTGTATTGAACCATGTGGCAGTGAAAATCAAGATACTGATTAGCTGGAGCCCACAGGTGGGCACTGAGTTCATGAGCACAAACAAGGGGCCAGAGAAGAGGGCTGAACCCCTGAGGGTCAGTCACCTCTGTCCTAGGTCACAAGGTAAGAGACCTGCCTGGGAGCCCTAAGAACCAGTGATTTGCTGCTCCCCGTGCAGGAGAAGGGGATCGTGGAACTGGGCCCATCAGGAGCTTCACAGGGGCAGTGACACAGGAACACACTGGGGACTTCCTGCTCCTGTCGGCCCACAGCCCAGCTCACACCCTGGACAGTTGGAACATTCACCTGCATCTGAGAGGAGATGGGGACGCATTCAGGGCCTGTGAGTCAGGTAAACCCACTCACAGCGTCCCCAAGGTCCTGAGTGGTGGCAGCTGTAAGAGCATCTCATCCATGGACCCACTTCACCCACGTCCCCTGGAGCAGACTCAGCATTTCCCAGACACTGTGGAGCATCCCCACCACCCTGTGACACAAAAAGAGATTTTCTGACCTCAAACCCCACATTTCCTGGGTGGGGACTCCCTTTCCCCCCAACTTCACAACTGAAAACTTAGGTCCTCAGCAAGATTCATAGGTCAGGTCTTGTGGGAGAAAGGCAGGCATGGTTCAAAAGACTTTGACTGCTGTGTGGAGCCTGACCCTGGGTCTTAACCGGCTGGTTTTGTCTATCATGCTTGCTATGAATCCTACCCTCTGGGGGGTCTTAAAGGTAGAATAGAAATACAAAATGGCTTTTAAGGAAAAGGAAACCTGCTCTATTTTTCTCCGTATTGCCTCAAATCCTTGTCAATAGAATGTGAAAAACAGAACAATTAGGTAAGAGTAAATATTTTTAAACTTGTATAAAACGCCTGGGCATTTCAACCCTATATTGATCTGCATTTCCCTTTGTTATTACTCCCAACCATTTGGTAAAGGGCTGCATGTTTTTCTTATTCATTTCCCATGTAGAAAGTAGATAATAACCCTGGCTAATAAAGAAACAGGGGCGATTTTCCTGAAAACAAAACAAAACAAAACAAAAACCCTACCTTCCTTCCTCAGATGGTGAGTGACTGAGTAGTTTCTTCATCTGTTCCAAGGGACGCGGAGTCTCTCACAATCGCTCTCCTGGAATTCCTCCTGGGCCTGAGTCTTCACCCAGCATCCCACATCTGAGTTTCTACTCAATGAAACACGGTCCTCCTTGGTCAGCCCAGAGCTCAGGAGCCTGGTAGGAAGGGGACAGTCTCTGCTCTGACCCCTCAGAGCGCAGAGCCCATGCTGTGAGAGACTGTCCACCTGCTGGGGAGGTCCCTGGCCTCTGAACAAGGAAAGAGATAGGAAAGTTCTTACCTTATTTCAAAGGAAAGAGGGCAGTTCCACAGGCTCTGGTTTCTTTACTCATGGAAACAAGCAGCATTTCTATGAGTCGTAAATTCTTGGTTTTTGGTTGTGTTTCTGCTTCTTGACACTCCAGACACACGGGAGAGAGAATTGAGAGTAGACCCTTGATGGACCAAAAGGTACTTCCAAATATATTAGCATATATACAAGTTATTTAAAAATGTTCCAATGTCATAAAGGAAAAGCAAGGGACTTCAAGGTTTTTGTCCCACTTCCCCTTCTGTGTGTGCCACTGTGAGAAGCACTACTGTGCCATGTAGCACAGTAATAGTCAGCCTCGTCGTCAGGCTGCAGCCCGGAGATGAGCAGGAGCCCTGCATTGGCCGAGGCGTCTTTGGATCCTGAGAAATGGCTGGGGACCCCGGAGCCCTGTTCTTTGCTTGAGTCTGATTTATAGTACAGGAGATATCGGGGAGGGCTCCTTGCCTTTTGCTGGTATCAGTACATGGTATAGCTGCCAACACTGAAGCCACTGCTCAGGGTGCAGGTGAGTCTGGCTGTTGCTCCCGTAGATGCAGAGAGGGAGGGCGGCTGAGTCAGCACAGGCTGCGAGAGGGAACCTGCAAACATGGACAATCATGGGTGACAGGCAAGGGCCCAGGTAAAGTTTATCAAGATTCTGAGCAAGAAGAGAGTGACAATCAGTGGATGCCCAGGGTGTCTGAGGCCTGCCCCTACCTGAGCAGTGAGAGAGGAGCACGAGGAGGAGAGGAGTCCAGGCCATGGTGCACAGCCCCTGAGCCCCACAGTGGGGCTGGGCTGCCCAGGCCCCTTTTTCTTCCCCACCCTCTGCCAGGGGAGGGGCTGTCCATGCAAATGTGTGTCCATCCAGGGACTTCCCAGCCCCTCCTGAGCCCTGGCGCTGGCGCTCAGCTCACACCCCACACTGAGGGGAATCAAGGTTGGCTTCACCCCTTGGGAGAGCCCTGGGAGGAAGCACCTGCTCAGACCACACAAAAGTCCCTACTCAAGGGACTCTGCCATGACCCATGGAACTGCACTTGGACTTTATTTGCACTCTCGTTGTGTCCTCAGGTGTAACTGTCTGCCATCAAGGTCCACCCTGCAAATGCAGAGACCAGCTGGGCCGAAAACGAAGGCACAATTCCCCAGGTGACCTCAGCAGTTACAGAAAGAGTGGCCACTTCTTCTTGTACCTTATCCTCCTGGGATTTAACAACCTTTCAGTTCAGGACAGATCGCTACACAATAGAGATGAGGTAATTTTTTATACATTATGGATATGGCGCACTGACCTTGCAGGTACCATGCTGGGGTCGGTTCCTCTGCTGCACCTCCGAGTGTTCTGAACGTTATGTCCTCAGCCTGTCATTGGCTGTGCGCGGCCCTGATGTGCTATGTCCCAGGGATGCTGTAACAAAGGACCGCAGACTGAGAGACTTAGCACGAAGGAATGAATTCTCTCCCAGTTGTGAAGTTCAAGTCTGAGATTAAGATGTCAGCAGGCCCGTGCTCCCATGGGGGATCCGGGTAAGTCTTTTTCTTGCCTCTTTCTAGCTTCTGGTGGCTCCTGCTGATGCCTAACATTCCTCGCTTATGCACCAGTCCCTGTCACTGTCGTCACACCTCAGCCTGGCAGAAAACACAGCACAGTTTTCAGAGATTCTGTAAGGAACATGCTGTATCACAGAAAAGCCATAGATGGCCCTGACCGATGCGTCTCAGTGAGTTGAGTATAGTCCGGCCAAGCAAAATGTTGGCCGTTGGATTCCCAGTCAGGGCACATGCCTGGGTTGTGGCTTCAGTCCCCGTCTGGGGCGTGTATGAGGCGACCGACTGATGTTTCTCTCTCACATCGACGTTCCTCTCCCTCTGTTTCTCTCTCCCTTCCCCTCTCCTCTAAAAATAAATATATAAATTCTTTAAAAAACAATAAGAGGAAGAATAACCAGAGCTGCTCTACTTTTGTGATTCCAGTACTTTCCTCATGCACACTAGGTGCTCTGTATCACAGCATTGGATTAAGGTGGGGGTTGGGGAAGAAGCTTTATGCTCGGTATAAAAATAATTGACATTAAATTTATATTAAGTATTACATTTTATGCGTTGGCTCTGTTATTTTGTTATTTTGGGCTTTTCTCCAAAGTCAGTGAAAGAGGTAATTTTATCTGGTTTTATTATGTTTTATTAAGTTTCTACTAAATTTCTCTCTAGCATTCATCTTCACAAATAAAATCACAAATGTATAATATTACTGTTGTTAACCTGGAAATTAAAAGCCAAAGTGAGAGACAACAAGCATTTATTTGAGATACAAAGTAATTGCAAGCCTTGGACATAGATGCATACAGAAAGCCAAATTACACCCAATTATGGGGTGAAGGCAGTGGTTTTTATGAGAAAGGGGGAAAGTAATTACATGAATAGAAGGGAAGTATTTCTGTTGGTAATAACAAGCCAATGAAAGAACTTTTACAGGTGGAAATAAGCTAAATTATTTTTCAGCTAAACGTGGTGGTGCACATGCTAAAGAATGTGTTTAATTTTTAGCCCCGTAGTCAGGTGTCTGCTCTCCTGTTAGCTTTGCGAACAGCTGTTTGGAACCTATCATTGCTCTGACCCAGCCCAGAGGTTTTCCTTTGGGCTCAGCCATTAACTAGAGGCTGGAGAAGGAAGATGTGCAAGGCAGTTCCCCCGGGGTGGAGTCTCCAGCTCCATCTTACAGTGGCTGTGTTTCTATTGTTTTTTATACACTATTATTAAGTTTTGTCTTGCTTATTAAATGTTGGCCAAGCTACGTTCAACCTATATTGTCTCTATGTGCACATGTGTGTCTTTCCATGTGTGTCTTTCCATGTGTGTATAAGTTTTCCTTTAGCTGCTCCTGTCAACTACCTGTGACATTGTTTACTATATTTGCTCTTGTTTTTAAGATGACTTCGTCTTCATAAAATGGTGGATTAAAACATTTCACATGCTCGCTTCGGCAGCACATATACTAAAATTGGAACGATACAGAGAAGATTAGCATGGCCCCTGTGCAAGGATGACACGCAAATTCGTGAAGCGTTCCATATTTTTACTGAAGAGTTTCTGCTCAGCAAAAGAAAACATCAGCAAGATGAAAAGGAAACCAACCATATGGGAAAACATATTTGCCAATGACATCACAGACAGGGGACTGATTTCCAAAATATATAAAGACCTGATACGACTCAACACCAAGAAAACAAACAACCCAATTAAAAAATGGGCAAGGGACCTGAACAAACACTTCTCCAAAGAGGACATACAGAAGGTCCATAGACACATGAAAAAATGCTCAACATCATTAGCCATCAGGGAGATGCAAATAAAAAACACAATGAGATACCATTTTACACCAGTCAGAATGGCCATCATCAACAAATCAACAAGCAACAAGTGCTGGCGAGGATGTGGAGAAACGGGAACCCTACTGCACTGTTGGTGGGAATGCAGACTGGTGCAGCCACTATGGAGAACAGTATGGAATTACCTCAAAAGATTAAAAATGGAACTGCCTTTTGAACCAGCGACTCCACTACTAGGATTATACCCGAAGAATCTTGAAACCCCAATTTAAAAGAACTTATGCACTCCTATGTTCATTGCAGCACTGTTTACAATAGCTAAGTGCTGGAAACAACCTAAGTGCCCATCTGTAGATGAGTGGATCAAAAAACTGTGGTACATTTACACAATGGAATACTATGTAGCAGAAAGAAAGAAGGAACTCCTGCCATTTGCAACAACATGGATGGAACTAGAGAGAATTATGCTTAGTGAAATAAGCCAGGCAAAGAAAGAAAAATACCATATGATATCACCTAATACAGGAAACTAAAGAACAACACAAACAAAGGAACTAAATAGAACAAAGAGCAGAATAGCAGTCAATAGGGGGGAGGGGAGAGGGAGAGAAGGGGGATAAGTAAGGGAAGGGTTTAATTAAAGAGCCTGTATGAAAGACTCATGGACATGGACAACGGGGAGGGATATGATTGTGGGAGAGGGGGTGGGTTGGGTGGGGGAGAGAAATTGGGGGAAAAGGGGACAACTGTAATTGAAAAACCAAAATAAAAAAATTAAAAAAAAAAAAAAAAAAAACCATTTCACACTTAGAAATATTGATTTGATTGCGTCCCTTGAGGCCATGGAAACAAACCTTCTGAGCCCACACTAGCTGGTCACTGCCTCTGTGAACAGGAGCTGGGGGATATTAGAAGCAGAGGGTGCACCGAGCCCTGTGTTTCTGTCTCACTTCCCCACCTGCGTCTGTCACTGTGGCAATGGTTGCTGTACCACAGAGCACAGTAGTACTCAGCCTCATCCTCAGGCTGGGCCCCCGAGAGGGTCAGGGCAGCTTTGTCCCCGATAATGGAGCCTGAGAACCGGGCGGGGGTCCAGGAGTGTTTATTGTTTGTATCATAAATCAGTGTCCTGGGGGTTTGGCCAGACTTCTGCTGGATCCAGTATGGATAGTTACTACTGGTGACGGCTCCAGTGTTATGGCCACAGGTGAGAATGACTGTCCCTCCTGGGGACACAGTCAGTGACGGCTCCTGGGTCACCACAGCCTGAGATCCGGACCCTAAAAAAAAAAAACAGACACATGTTGGGGTGAAGAATAAAGGCAGAGAGGACCCTCCAAAGGCTGGTCTCTGAAATGTCCATGAACCTGGGCTGAGAGTGAGGAGGGGGAGCAGCAGGAGCAGGAGAGAAGTCCAGGTCATGGTGGAGACTTTCCAAGATCCTGGGGCCTCAGGCTGATGCTGGTCTCTGGGGTGTCCCTTTATCTCCTCCTCAGCTCCCTGGGCGAAGGGCGTGTTGGGTGGGACATTATGCAAATATGAGCCCACAGCAACATACAGTTCTGGGTCCTCACTCTCAGGGGGAGGCTAGGTTGGTTGAGAGCGCTGAGTCTGTCCCCAGGAGAAGAAGCACCTGCTGTCACCTCTGCTCAGGACAGTGAGCACGGGTCAGGGCCCATTCAATTAGAACCATTTGAGTTGCTTTCAGCCTTGCAGCTCTGAGAAGACCCACAGCGCCCCCTGGTGACGTCCTCTAGAGAACATTCATGGTGGTGCGAACTCTGCATTTCAAATGAATGGCGGCTCTTTCCAAAGACACACACAAATAAATGGAACAAGTCGACCTACTCCAGATTCTCTGCGGAAAGTTTCCTTTTTTAATTTCACGTACTGTGTTTTTCAACTTAATAATTTTCATTTGGTTTGTTTTGATGAATCCTATTTAAATCCAGTTTTTCTCTTTGTCCATTTGTACCAAGAACACTTGTACCTTCTCTTCCAATGGATTTTAGGATCATTGACATAATTCCTGTCACAATATTTCCTCATCAAATTCATCTCAGTGTTAGTATTAATAGATTCTCTTTTCTCATTCAAGTTTTCATTTTTCTAAATAAACAAGTATTGTATTATACCGGATTCAGGACATTTGGGAGATCACATTAGGAGCCCTGGGTCCCATTTACTTTTCCTGTAATCAGGCCACCCTCCTGTTGAGCTGCAATTGAAAGGTAGGTGGTGTATGTTTTGCTCCCACTGGCCCCAGCAAAGGCGAAACACTGACTCCCCTGCTCTGTGCTACTGACACCTTCCTGTGCACAGTAGGGCAGTGATTGTCACCAGCTGGTTCCGTTCAAGTGGGGTGTGAGAAAAGACCCCTTTCTGGCATTGCTGACCTCAGGGAGGGAAGCCCTGGGCTGAGTGGAGGTCCTGGGCTCATTTGGGCTTGGCACTCAGATCCCCACTGGGACCTTGGTCTTCACTGACACCAAGGAGTGGAAGAGGCACCTCTAGATCAAACACCCAGCCTCCTACCCGTTAACAGTGCTGCTAACACAGGTGGGAGTCAAGGCTCCTCTCTCACAGTCACCAGCAGGGGGCGCAGGTGTGCAGACGAGCTCTGCCTCCCAACCTCTCCTGAGTCACTGCTGAGGGACAGGGTTGAAGATCAGCTCCGAGATGAGCTGCTAAAATCAAACATGGGACCGTGGGTGTTTCTTTTCAACTCTTTTGTCTGGTTATATGAACAGGGAAAACTTGGCCTCATAAAATGTATTGGAAACCGTTTCTCCCTCCTCTATTTTCTTTAAAAACTTGGTGTGGGATATTTCTTTTCTAGTTAAATGTTTGATAAAATAACCCAAATATTAACCCAAGTTTGGAAGTTTAAGACCACACTGACAAACTGCTTAAAGTATGTAATTACAAATATGGGATGAATCACAACCGATACCTCATTTCATTGGGCAATATTTACAGTGTACAAAAAGGGCAAGTTTACAGTAGGTTGTAATTTTACATTCAATAGTAATATCACTGTGGGTTGAAAATTAACTGCATTTATATCTTTTGAAGAGAATTATTTTGGTGATTTTAATCAAAATAACGTTTTCTGAAATAAAATTAATAGAAGCTTTTAAAATCCAACTTCAATTGTTGTGCAAACTTTATCTCGTGTGGCACTGACAGATAACATAGTACTTCCTATCACGCAAAGGTTATTTCTCAGGAGAACATGCCAGACCAGAAGGAGGCACAGCTGGTGAGTCCCCAGCAAGGAGCACAGGGCCCCGCCCCCAGGCCCAGGCACCTTTGAATCAAGAATCCTCACTCAGCAGCTGTTTAGAGACCTCAACACAGCACCACAGCGCCCCCTCTTGGCCAGAGGGCACACATGTCCCCCTGGAACAAAGCTTTGAGAGCTCAGCTGGTT
Source organism: Furipterus horrens (assembly GCF_987537825.1). NCBI lineage: Eukaryota > Metazoa > Chordata > Mammalia > Chiroptera > Furipteridae > Furipterus > Furipterus horrens. The sequence continues at coordinate 17,116,146 of NW_028327181.1, read as the reverse complement.
TCTGCAGCTCAGCGGGTCACTGCCTCTATTCACACATCTGCCGTCTGGTTCTCAGATACTGTGATTCTGATACCCTGTACTGACTACTGTAGCACCTCACTCCCCCGGGTCCCTTCTGTGAGAGGTGCAAACACGTACGCGAGTGACAAATTAATTTGGTTTCATTTCCAGTGAAGATGTTGTTAAGTAAATGCACAGTGAGCTTCTTGTCTGACATTAGAGATGGTGGGACAATGTATCCGGTTTGAAGGGCTCACAGGGGCAGCTCAGGGCAATGACACAGAAAGGGAGTTTTCCAGGAATCCACTCAGTGGCATAATCAAAAGAGACAATGCAGCAAGCATTTAATTCACGTGATGCATTTACAGATTTTATAGAGATCTGATTAATTTAGTATATCATTAGTAAGAACGACTGGCTTTGTTAAGCTTCCCATTTACCAGGGGAGAATGTAGAATGCTTCTTTGTTTTAGAAACTGACTTAATATTCTTATGTTTGCAGTGTTCTCCTCATCTGTGTCATGTGTTTCTTGTCAGAAGTTTCTCCTACGTGTCCTAAAATCTGCTTATATTTCAAATAAAATGTTCCTGTATTTTCTTACTCATTGTCTTAGTTTAGTAACAAGCTAAACGTTAGATTGCGATGTGTTTGCAAATGTGCCGAATGTCTGGGCAGTTGAATACAGAAAAGATCACTTCCTTCTGTGCCCCATATGCAACTCTGCTTGAACTGTGCAAATGCTCCACTGGTTCCCACACTTCTAGACCCATATGGCCTTTTAGTAGCTGACTATGACCAGAAAACTCAGTTTGCTAAAGCACCTCTTCTCCAGGTGCCCCGAGGGATCTTCCCCATTTATCTCAGGCAGGTTGCTCCCTGCTTAAAACGATCAGATCAGTGAGTTCTCACTGCTCTTTCAATAAAACCCTACCTGCTCTGAGAGAGAATACAATGCAATTTGGTCCTGATGCCTCAGAGCTGACAATTCCACACTGGGGGTGTGCAAGGAGACCAAGCTTGCAGTTCCTGAGGCCCTTTATCCTGGCGGCTGGACAGCTACCATGTATGGGCTTCATGAAGGGTGTTGGCTCCAGAGGAGGTAGTTCTGCTGCTTTACAAGACTGCAGAGGCTGCAGTATTAGTGAGCACTTTGCAGGTAATATACAGACCCCAGGCAGATGTCAAGATGGGACTTTCTGGGTGACAGGGATTAGCTCAGGAGCAAGGATCCACCTGCTTCTAAGGCAGAGCCTTCAGAGTGGATGATTCAGCACTTGGCATGACAGGGCCCTGCTGCAAGCTGCATCCCAGAGGCAGGAAAAGGACAGGCGGGGTCAGGGGAGGTGGTGACAACAAGGCTATTCTGCTAGGGTCCAGGACATCCAAGTCCCATCTCCCAAAGTGCAATGTTTCCTAGAATGTAGTCAGCCCTTTCATCCAGGTGAGCACCAGAAGAGAGGTTTGACCTCATTCTAACTCCCCGAGTTTTATAAATTTATCTGGTACTATGGATGACAAATTCTTTACATTTCTACCCACACAGATGTACTTTGTTTATATTTTGCCTCTCGATTGCCATCGTTGAGGCTCAATTACAGTATTATATTTTCATTTCCCAGAATGGTCTTGCCCAGGCTGGCCCTGATGCTGTCACTACTGTGGTCCTGGCAGTGGAAGGGGTCTTCCGTGGGACCCATGTGGAGTCTCTGAGTCAGAAGACTTCATTAGAGTGGGTTGTCCAGGTGTCATTGACCTTTAGGTTGACATGTGGCTGAAGGAAGGAAATGGTCTCAGATTTGGGCTACAGTGAGTTTCCACTAGTTTGTGGATTTTTTAACCCCCTTCATACTTATTTATTAAAATACTGGTAGAGTACTCATCATATGGTAAAGAGAAAAATAATCAAGAGTGAGAAATTGAGAGTTCCCCATGTACAAGAAAATGAAAATGACAAATGAGAAGCAACATTTCCCATCATAATAAGTGCAAAAGTAAACAGAGACATTCCAGACACAGTCGCTCTAATTGGCACATCAAATTCACGTTTAAATGGCAGAAGAGAACAACCACTTACTAATATTTGAGTGACAATGCACAAATATACAAAATTTAAAATGACATATGAAAAACTTAAAAATGAAAAAATCTATTACAAATAGATAAAATATATATTTTCCTAGGAAGATAAAAAAGGTTTTCAAAAAATTGAGTAAAAAGAACAATTGCCTTAAAAAAATAGAATGTATTATAATGGAACTATTCCACAAAAAAAGGCATAAGATACAGTTAGTTTCACAATGAACAATAACATTGCCCTGGCTGGTTTAGCTCAGTGGATTGAGCGTCGGCCTGCGAGCTAAGTGTCGCTGGTTCGATCTTCCAGTCAGGGTACATCAGAGAAGGAAAACTCTGACTCCAAAAAACCTCCGCTGCCTTGCGGCATACCTCTTATGGGGAGAGGCTAAGGGAGTAAACCCCGACAGAAAATCCGGAGCCGGAGTCCCTAAGGCGGTTTGATGTTGTAGTCAACACCGGCAACTCCTGCGGCGCACCTGAAGCCAAGCTGTATCGACTCCGTCTTTCCCTTGGACCCTTCAGCTGCGAAGAGAGGGGGGGTCTGCTGCATGGGCAACAGCAGACCCTCCATATCAACCTGCCCAGGCTCTGTAGCTTCAGCTCCACTGGAGAGGACACTCCAGCGTCATCGCAAGATGTCGATTCAACACGGGAGGAGACAGATACCGTGTCACTCCCGAGTCGGACTGCACAGCCATTCTCGGCGGTGCAGATAGACACTTAAGAAGCTACACCATCGTCTCTCGAGATGGACGGCTGCCGACGACGACGACGACGAACAATAACAAACCTTCAGAGATTGATGATTCAAATGAGTTTGCTACATATATATATATTTTTTTTTCAAACATTGAAAGAAATGGAAATATTCCTAAATCTTATAGAGAGAAGATGTAATAGGGATACCTCTACCTGACAAATAAAATACAGAAAAGGGAAAGTTACAAACAATAATATGAAATATTAATGCAAATATTCAGAAGAAAATATTCACACAGATATTCCAATATCAGACTAATAAGCGGATACACCATTACCATATTTGATTTATACCAGATATCCAACTTGGTTTCCACATTGATCAACTCTTTAATATAATGTGTCGTATTAATAGATCAATATATAAATCATATGATCTCAACAGATTCAGAAAAAGCCTTTGGCCACATTTTAGCCGCCCGTGGTGGCGGCTGCAGTAGCAGAAGCCACAGGCTGAGCCTGAGCGCAGATGCTGGGGCGTCCCCTCCCTGCAGATGAGAACAGCTTCTCTGGTCTCAGGACCCCTTGGGTCTGCAGCTCTGTAGGAGCACGGAGACTGCTGTCACAGGAGAGGCTGTGAGAAGCAGCCTTGTCCTCAGCTCTCAGCCCAGTGATGCCAAGGAGCCTGAGCTGCCAGACCTGATGCAGGGAATGAATCGTGGACCACAAAGGTGACTGCTATAGTGACAGATGAGGAGGGTGGAGGCTGTGTGGGGACCTATTGGTGACAGCACACACACTGGACCTTCCTGATGTGCACTGACTCAGACACAGCCAGTTTCTGTGTCCCTGGTTCTTCCTGAGCCATCATGGACTCCCAGGGCAGCCTCCCCTGACACGCAGGAACTTCTGCTCAGTTTGAGAAAATTATACAATGTGTTGCTGCCCAGACAGGCTTGAGGGGTAGAATTCAAATAATATGGGCAGACATCCCAGTTCAAGTTCCCCATGGTGGGTCACAGACCCCAGTTTCAGGCCAAGCAAACTCAGAAAGCAGCTCTTTTATCAGAGGAGTGGGGACGGCCCTAGGGAACTGCATTGCAGGGGGACAGCAGGTTTTTGTCTCACTTCCCCACAGGCCTGCAGCACTGTGGGAGCACTGAGACTCTTGTCCCATGCTGAGCAGTAATAATCGGCCTCGTCCTCAGCCTGGAGCCGACTGATGGTCAGGGTGGCTGAGCTGCCAGACCTGGAGCCCGAGAATCGGTCGGGGATGCCTGAGGGTCGGTTGCTGGTACCATAGATGACGGTTTTAGGGGCTGATCCTGGGACCTGCTGGTACCACTGCACACCGTAACCATCCCCAATGTTCGTGCTGCTTCCAGTGCAGGAGATGGTGACGCTCTGCCCCAGGGCCCCAGACACTGAGGCCGGCTGCGTCAGCACAGACTGGGCCCGGGATCCTGGAAAAGGGAGACACACAGAGATGGTGAGTCTGGGTCTGGAGACAAGAGGAAGAAGAAGACCCCAACATGTCTTCCCAAGGTCTCTTCCCTTGTCCCAACATCTTCTCACCTGTGCAGAGAGCGATGAGGGTGAGAAGGAGAGGGGCCCAGGCCATGGTGGAGACCATCACTGGGTCCTGCCTTCAGTGGTCCCACAGCTGAAGCAGAGCTTCCCCTGAACCTCTCCTTTCCCCTTTTCATACTCTGAGAAAGGGAGGGTCCATTCATGCAAATGAGATTCCACAGATTACTGATCCCTCAGTGGGCCCTGAGTCAGGTGCCTGTGACTGAGGATTTCAGTGTGGCATGGGTAAGGGGGAGCTGTGTGGGACCCAGGGGCTGACAGGGTCACAGCTGTGTGCCCTGAGCAGAGGGCACCATGCAGTGCCAAGTGACAGGTCTAGCTCTGATTACCATAGACCCTCAGGAACAGTCTCTGAGTGCCCTCTGGTGCCCAGACATAGACACACCATTGGGTGACATAGTGGCTTTCCACAGACAGCTCTGTTCAATGACCCCCTGCCTTAGGGACAGTTCAGATACCCACCCTATGTGGCATCCTCATCACTCCAGGTCACTTCATGTTCTACTCAGACTCCTCAGGGTGAGTCTGTCCATGCGTCCCTTGGCTATTCAGTGGAGAACACCCAACTGTTTCACTCACGTACTCTTATCTTAGAGCAGGATCAGGTCCTGAGCAGTGACTGGCCCATGGAGGTATGTCCCTCATTTTCAGGACACAGCTTTATTTTTTTTAATATGATTCCTCCCTTGTTAGAAATAAATCACTGTTGCTCTAATACAACAAAATATATTTTTCAATGTCTGTGCTTTATTTCAGCAGATTGTATGTTTGCTTTTACATATGCTTTTTGGTCAAGCTTTACCTACTAACTGGTACCTTCACTAATATATAAGTTGAATAAATAATTCACACTTGTCTACTGTATATTTGTATGAGAATCGAATATCTGATTTTTGAGTCAGGATTACTCTGATCCTGGCTCCCTGGACAAGAAGGGGAAGGTGACAGTGATAGTACCACCTGTGACCAGGACATGTGAAGTGGGGATTCTCAGCAGTGACTTCAAGGTGACCTGCAAAGCACTTTTAGAAATAAAAGCAGGAGGAGATGCATCATGGAGCATGTGGCCAGAGGTCCTAGTGCTGGTCCTCTGGGACTGTCCTCACCTGAGGGAGGGGCAGGTGAAGTGGAGATGCCCAGGGGATGGTGGGCAGTGTCTCCAGGCAGCTCACAAACCTGCTTTGCCTGTGTCAGTCTCTCGGGAAAAGGAGGCCATATTCAGGATTTTTGCCACTTCCTAACCTTCCTAAGAGTACTTGACTTCGGATCATTGCCTCACTGGTGGGAGGGCTGTGGCTTTCCTTAGAACTGAACTTCTGCAGAACATTAATAGGGTCAGGGGTCAGAACTGGTAATTTGTGAGACTGGACCATGTGGCGTGTTTCCCTGATCAGCTTCCTGTGTCCACAGCACCAGACCCAACGGGAAACTGATGAGGCGGGTGGAAGGCAGAGTGATGCACGTGGTGAGACCAGTGACGGGAACCGTCTTGTTCTCTTTTATTTGGACTCAAATCTCCCAGCCATGGGGTCAGCACATGATTGACTCCAGTTCCAACTCCAGGGACAGGCATCATGTTCCCCAGGTCAATCAGACGGTCCCCTTGCCTGTCACAGTAAAGGGGTCAGGGGAGATGTTGTGAGTGATCTAGTCCAGTGTTGTGAAGACCAGGGTTCCTGATGAATTGGTGAGAGAGGCCGAGTCTCTCTTGCTTGGAAGGCTCCTGAGGCGATTAGATGCCTGGTAATGCTGAGGGGTTTCGCTCCCAAGAGGAAAATCAGCCTGAATGCCACGGTCATGGGGGGCGGGGGGACATCTCAAATAAACCTCAGAGGAAATGAGAAACCGAGCAAGAGCCCCACTTGTTGTCTGGAGAAGGAACCTACCTGTGTCACCACTGAACAAGCAGGGAGGCTGTGGCTCAGTTTCCATCACAGGGGTGACCTTGGGACCTCGGCCACTCACACCTGCCTGTGAATGTCACCCAGGAGGTGAAGCTGCTCCCCTCCCGCCCAGTCTTCAAGGACCAGCCTCTTCCCCAGGGCGTCCTTGACTTCCTCCCCCTGAAACCTGCAAAATGTGACCTTTTCTCTCTACCTCACCTGCTCTATTCTCGGTCAAGGACCCCGGGCTCATCTTTTTACCAAACCCACAGCCTGCTCCTGCTCACTGACTTGGCTCTCACCGCCTCTCAGTCACCTGCTGGGCAGCAGATGGAACCCAGGAGCTTTATCAGATTCTGTATCTTCCTTGTCACGCCCTCTAAGGCTCCCAGCCCTGCCTGGGCCCCGCACACAGCAGGTAGTCACTCATAGGTGTAGTCATACGGAGGCGTGAGTCAGCAATCCGGAGTCAGACACAGCTGAACAATGTGCGTCCCTGCTCCTGCCCTGCCTGTCATGGATTGTCCCTAGGCAGCCTGCCTCTGGCATCAGGGACTATCTGCTGAATGAGAGACCATCAGATGGCATGTGGTTTCCAAGGACAGTCTTGGGGGGCCTATATTGAGACAAAGGGCTATGTGTTGTAGACCCTGTTACCCAGTATGAGTGTGAGACACTTGATTCTGGTTAAATAAATAATCAGGGATACATAAAAATCTCACTTTGGTAAGGAAGCTCTCTGTCCAAGTTTGCCAAAGAAGTAGAGCATTTCCCATTTTGGCCTTTTCCTGAACCCAGCCCTGGCAGGACCTGCCCTGCAGTGCCCCCTGCTGGTGTCTGATCCAGCGCTCCTGGAGGGCAACCTGATTTTGCTCCTGGATCTTGTGGTGTCACTGCCCAGAACAGGAGAATGAGTAGGTTTCTCAATGGGTTGGTCTAAGACAGTGAATGTCTCTAGATAACTAATGACGTCCAGGCTGCTGAGTGCAGGGTGTAGGCACAGTTTTTATGTTGCCAGATATTTTAGGTTTTCTTGACCTTTTGTTTTGCATCTTCCGCTTGTGTGGTACCACGACACATATAGGACCATTTTAAACCAGTTCAAGGCTCAAAGCTCTTCACTGCACTCTGTCAGTTCATACTGACAAAAAGTCTTGTGAATTACCCTTCTCAGGTGACCGTGTGTTGTTGGTGGTGATGTTGTGAGAGACTCCTGTTCAATTACCACCCCCATTGCCCTGATAATGACGTTTTATGTCTCTCTTAGTCACTACACTTTACTCTGTCACAGAAAAAGTGTCCTGTCTCCTGCTTCCCACGCTGGGCTGTCATGTCCCCTTCAGTGCTCCTCTGAGGATTCATTCTCTTCTTTTGAATATATTATATAATATATTATATATTTGAGATTCTTTTTCCTTTTTTCTTTTTTTCCTCTAATCTTAAAAATGTTTCCGTCTACAGACTGAACACTGTAGGGGAAACTTTATTCTCTCTATAAAAATAACTGACATAAAAATATACATTAACTATTGTATTTCACTCTGTTATTTTTGGATTTTACCATTTTATTATTTGAGGATTTTCTCTAAAGTCAATGAGAGATGACTATTTTTCTGTTTTTATTATGTTTCTATTAAATTTCACTTTAGCATTTATCTTTAAAAATAAAATCATAAGTGTATAATATCACTACTATTAACTTAAAAATTAAAAGCCAGAGTGAGAGACAAGAGGCATTTATTTGGTATAAAAATTAATTGCAAGCCTGGGGCATAGATTCACACAGAAAGCCAAATGATGCCATTAAGAGGTGAAGGCAGTGGTTTTTATGAGGAAGGGGAGGAAAGTAATTACATGAATAGAAGGGAAGTATTTCTGTTGGTGATAATAAGCCACTGAAGGAATTCCTACAGGTAAATTATTCTTTAGCTAAATATGGTGGTGCACATGCTAAAGAATGTGTTTAATTTTTAGCCCTACAATCAGGTGTCTGCTCTCCTGTTACCTTTTCGAACAGCTGTTTGGAACATACTGTTGCTCTGACCCAGCCCAGAGGCTTTTCTTTGGCCTCAGCCATTAATTACAGAGGCTGGAGGAGGAAGACGTGCAAGGCAGTTCCTCCTGGTCGGAGGCTCCAGCTCCATCCTACAGTGGCTGTGTTTCTATTGTTTCTTACACTCTATTATTAAGTATTGTCTTGCTTATTAAATGCTGGCCAAGCTACGTTCAGCCTTGACTGTATGTGCACATGTGTGTGTCCATGTGTGTATAGCTCTTCCTTTCACTGCTCTTGTTCTTTATCTTTTAAATTGTTGGTTTTATTTGCTCTTTTTTTTTAAAGATTTAACTTATTAATTTTTAGAGGGAGGGGAAGAGAGGGAGAGAAACATCAATGCGTGGTTGCCTCTTGTGCGCTCCCAGCTGGGGACCTAACTCGCAACCCAGGCATGTGCCCTGACTATGTTCTTACCTGGGAGCAGATGGCCCAGGGAAACCAGGTCACAGAAGGTGGGAGTACTGCTTTTCTTGTCATGCCACCCAGAAACTCTGAAATGGGATACACAGTGATTCTGGTTGTGTTAGGAAACCAGTAAGAAAATGAGATATTTGTGTTGACCACATAAAGACAGACAATGGTGAGAACATGAGGTCCCTTGGTTTATGGCACAAGTGTTAACAGAAGCCACACCATAAATGAATATTGGTCACAGTCAGGGACAGGGCAGTGATGGGTCACTAGAGAGAGGAGGGCAGATGTTTACTTCACTTCCACGTGGCATGGGAGTTCTTTGTGGCAGTGGGTTTATTAAGCCACGTGACAGAGCTAGTCGGCCTCCTCACCAGGCCAGAGATCAAAGGTGGTCACAGAGGCCATGAGTGAGACAGTGCTCTGGTGAAGAGGGCTGAAGCCCTGACTGTCAGTGACCTTTGTCCCAGGTCGCAAGGTAGAGTAGGTGCTCTGTCCGTGATTTGGGGACCATTACTATGGCAATGCTCAGTGTGTTTGCTGACACGCGTTCAGGAGAAGGTGACTTCGGATCTGGGCTCATCAAGAGTTCCACAGGGGCGGTGACACAGGAGCACATTGGGGAGCACCTGCTCCTGACAGCCCACAGCCCAGCCCACACCCTGGATTGTAGACACCTTCCAGTGGAGTGTGAGAGGGGAGGGGGACGTGTCACGGCCTGTGGGCTCAGGAAAACCCCGTCACCAGATCCTCATGTCCTGCGTGATGGCAGCTGTAAGACCATCTCATCCATGGACCCTCTTCACCCACGTCCCCTGGAGCAGGCTCAGCATTATCCCAGCAATGGTGGAGCGTTCTCACCATCCGTGACCCAAAAAGAGATTCCTGGGCCTCATGCCACAAGTTTCCCCTTTGATAACCCCCTGTGCCTGAGTTCACTGAAGGTTTCCATACTCAGAAAAGGTTCCAGGCCAGCTTTGCCTCTGGAATTCCTCCTGGGCCTGAGTCCGCACCCAGGATCTCGCTTTCTGGTGCCTTGTCAATAGTACACAGTGCTTTTCAGCCAGCCCGGAGCACAGGAGCCTGGGAGGAAGGAGAAGGCCGCGGCTTTGACTGCCAGAACAGCAGGGTCCCTGCAATGGAGGACAGTCAACCTGCTGGGATGGTCCCAAGGCTCTGGAAAAGAAAAACAACTCTTTCCTTATTTCAAGACTAAAACAGTAATTCCACATGCTCTGGTTTTATTACACTTGGATAACAGGCAACATTTGGGTGACACAATAAATAATTTATTTTGTATTGGTTCTGTTTTCCTGAGACTTAATAAATATGAATAAAAAACTGACACAAGACACACTGTAAACCAGGAGGTACTTCCAATTCTAGTTTGCATTAATAGGAGTTATTTTTAAATACTCATTAGTTGTGACCAAGACTCTGGGAGGTCGAGGTTTTTGTCCCACTTCCCAATCTGTGTGTGTCACTGTGCAAAGCATTATTGTGCCCAATAATACAGTAATAATCAGCCTCGTCCTCAGACTGCAGCTCGGAGATGAGCAGGAGCCCTGCGTTGGCCGAGGTGTCTTTGGATCCAGAGAAGCGGCTGGGGACCCCGGAGCCCTGGTGCTTGCTTGAGTCTGTGTGGTAGTACAGCAGATACCGAGGAGGGCTCCCTTGCTTCTGCTGGTACCACCATATACCATAGCTGCTAACACTGATGTCACTCCTCAGGGTGCAGGTGAGTCTGGCTGCTGCTCCCGGAGATGCAGAAACAGAGGGTGGCTGAGTCAGCACAGGCTGCGAGAGGGACCCTGTGAAAATATAGACACTTATGAATGAGGGGTCGGGGACCTAAGTAAATATTCTATGTATTATGAACAAAAATAGAGTGATGTTTACAGATGCACATGACCCCGAGGCCTGTCCCTACCTGAGCAGTGAGAGAGGAGCACGAGGAGGAGAGGAGTCCAGGCCATGGTGCACAGCCCCTGAGCCCGCAGTGGGGCTCGGCTGCCCAGGCCCCCTTTTCTTCCCCACCCTCTGCCAGGGGAGGGGCTGTCCATGCAAATGTGTGTCCATCCAGGGACTGCCCAGCCCCTCCCTGAGCCCTGGTGCTAGGGCTCAGCTCACACCCTAGATTGAGAAGTTGGAAGTTCTCTTCATCTTTTGGAAGAGCTCACAGAGGAAGCACCTGCTGAGACCACACATATTGCTCAGGAGAATATGCTAGACCAGACAGGAGACACAGCTGGTGAGTCCCCAGCAAGGAGCACAGGGCCCAGCCCCCAGGCCCAGGCGCCTTTGAGTGAAGAGTCCTCACTGAGCTGCTATGTGGGAACCACTATTTTGGCCACACAGTGCCCCCTGCTGGCCATAGGATACAGCTGTCTCCTTGGACCAAAGTCCTGGGAGCCCAGCTGGTTTCTGCTGCTCAGCAGGTGACTTACACTATTCAAACATCCATGGTCTGGTGCCCAGATATACTGTGATTCTGATATACTGTACGGGTTACGGTAGTGACTCATCCTAGGTGTCCCTTTCTGTGTGTGAGAAACGCTCACAATTAAAACACTAGGACACAGAAGTTTAGCAGTAACCGAGGCAGTTGTTCATTCACAGATCTGCAGCTCTGGGCACAGCCAGATCAAAAGGTGCGCCCGAAAAGGTGGAGCTGGCTGTTTTTATCCTAACGCAAGTAAAACTCCCCCTACCCCACCTCCTCCTCCCCCTCCTCCTCCCCCTTCCCTTCCTCTCCTTCTCCATGTTTCCATGCTGAATACTCCAGAGTTACAAACTAACTCGATTAGCTAAATTAACTGAGGGTGATAATTAACTCAGGGTGATCTTGTTATAGGTCTATCTCCAGCTCTCCTTTGAAATGTTCTTAACTTGTTTGCTGGGCTGTCTAGCTACATTTTCTCATTTCCCTGTGTTTGGTGATGGATATCTCCACCCCTTTGATCTCAGATATCCTTTGTCCTCAGAAGCATTTGTGCTGAGCTGCAGAATGCCCCCGTCCTGACTTGTAAGTGTGTTAATACTGTTAACTCTGGCTCAGAGACCCTTTGATTACATCTGCCCTTTGCTACTAATTGTTTTCTCCCGGTTTTGTTACAGAGTGGGGGTCTCCAAAAATACTCAGAGCCTGTGGGTTGGGGGATAGGGAAGAAGGAACAACTTTTAAGATGCCTTTGCATGACTATGGCTAGTAGCTAGTGTCTTAGTTATGCAAATGGCTTTGGTTCTTCCAAGGCCCCAAGAAGATGGGAAGGGTTTTGACCATGGAATGGTGCAGAAAGAGAATACAGAGCCTGTGCAAGATTCTGTGAGTGGTCAGAACTGGTTACCACGCCCACTTTGTCACAGGCCTCAGTCAGGGATTTAAAAATATGGTGGCAACCATTTTAGAAAAGGGAGGAGAGGAGATCCACACGGTTTGCAGGAAAAGTAGAACTCCACACGGCTTGGAAGGGAAAGAGAGAACTCCATGCTGCTTTGAAAGAGAGAATACCATGTGGCTTTGAAAGGGCAAAGCACATGTTTTCCTGGACTGCTTTATGGAGGCTGATGACATTGTACCCCAGATCCTGAAGGAGACAGCTGACAGATAAGGGATGGGGAACTTCTGGGCATGTTTTTGGCTTCTAACCTTTTGGGGAGCAAGGTAAATTCTGGGTCCCATGGGAGAGCAGGTCTCTGAGCTGAAATGCTTACTGCCCTCTCCAGGTTGGAATACTGTGAATAAAGACCTATTTTACTCAACACTAGTTGTTGGGTTTTACACCAAGGTGCCATGTGATAGAACCCCCTTTCTCTCTCTAACAGTTTGAGAGTCACCAGTTCTCTTGTCCCTTACATGTGGGAGGTGCAAACATGTACACAAGTGACAAATTAATTTGGTTTCACTTCCAGGGAAGATGTTGCTAAGTAAATGCACAGTGAGCTTCTTGTCCAGCATTACAGATGATGGGACAGTGTATCCTGTTTGACGGGCTCACAGGGGCTGCTCAGGGCAATGACACCGAAAGGGAGTTTTCCAAGAATACACTCAGTGGCATATTCAAAGGAGACAATGCAGCAAGCATTTAATTCATGTGTTGCATTTACAGTTTTTATAGAGATCTGATTTAATTTAGTATGTAATTGGTAAAAAGTGACGGCTTTGTTAAGCTTCACATTTACTGGTGAAGAATGTAGAATGTTTCTTTGTTTTAGAAGTCGACTTAATATTCTTCTGTTTGCTGTGCTCTCCTTATCTGACATGTTCCTTGTCAGAAGTTTTGCTTAGGCATGCTAAATTTGTTTATATTTCAAACTAAAGTTTCCTGTGGCATCTTAGTCATTGCCTTAGTTTAGTAATAAGATCGGTGTGAGGTTGTGATGTGTTTGCTGATGTGCTGACTATCTGGGCAGTTGAATGCAGAAATAATCCCTTTCTTTGGTGACCTGTATCAAGCTCTGCTTTAACTGGGAAAATGGTCCAATGGTCCCCATACTTCTAGACTCTCAGAGCCTCTTAGCAAATGACTAGGACCAGAATCAATTGCTTACCTTGGGTGCTGTGTCCTCAAGCCATTCAAGGGGTATTTCTCATTCAGCTCAGGCAGGTCACTACCACTCAAAACCCTCAGTGACTCCTCACTACTGTTTGCATGGAACCCCAACTTATCAGCTCCTCTCAGAAGCCATGGCCTGGCCCCCTCCATACCTTCCTGGAAGCCCCTCCTTTTGCTCTCAGACACCAAGCTTCCCTGACTCCTTTGCTGCTTGAAAACTATGGATTTCTGTTTTCACCATGACTCCATCCAAGTCAGATACTTCTCTGTCTGCTGTGGGAAAATGGATTTAAATTTGAGATGACACATAGCGAAAACACAACTTTTGGTAACTATGAATTATCTTAATGTCAGGACATACACATGATGTATTTTCTTTTTTTTTTTTTTTTCAGATTTAATGTGTTTTATTGATTAAAATATTACATTTGTGCCAATTTCCCTTCCCTCTGCTCCCCTCCACCCGGTGGCCCCCCTCCCTCCAGTTGTCCCCCCCTTTTAGATTATGTCCATTAGTTGTGCATACAGTTCCTCCCAACCTCTCTCCGTCTATTCCATTCCCTCCTACCTTGATCCCCAATTCCTATATCATCTCCTTCCCTTTCCCCATTCCCCCTCCCTGTTGACCTCCCCCCAATATGCTTCCCATACCCACAGTTCCTTTTCCACTCTCGTTGCCTATTTAGTTTGCCTTTGTTTCATCTCCCTAGCTTCTGTTTTTTTAAACCAGTCCCTTTAACATCTCATATAACAGTGGTTTGGATCTAATGAACTCTTTCAGTTTTATTTTGTCCTGGAAACACTTTCTCTGTCCTTCTATTCTGAATGACAGTTTCGCTGGATAGAGTATTCGTGGTTGTAGGTTTTGGACTTTCATTACTTTGAATATTTCTTGCCAGTCCCTTCTTGCCTGTAGGGTCTCCCTTGAGAAGTCAGCTGATAGTCTAATTGGGACCCCTTTGTACATAATTCTTTTCTTCTCTCTTGCTGCTTTTAAGATTCTCTCTTTATCTTTAATTTTTGACATTTTGATTATAATGTGTCTTGGAGTGGTTCTCCCTGGGTCCAGTCTCTTGGGAACTCTCCTTGCTTCCTGGACCTGCAAGTCTATTCCCTTCCCCAAGTCTGGGAAGTTCTCCTTTATTATATTTTCACTCAATTTTTCAAGTTCTAGTTCATCTTCCTCATTCTCTGGCAAACCAATGATTCTTATGTTGGGCCTTTTATAGCTGTCCCAGAGGTTTCTGATCCTCTCATTGTTGCTTCCCATTTCCTCTCGCTGCATTGGTTGACTGCTTGTTCCTTCTCCATATTCCAGTTTGTTGAAATGAACTCTGGATTTTTTCTCACCTTCTATCTCGTATGCGGTTTTGTTCCTTTCGTTATGAAATTTTTTCGCTTCTTTCTTATCTTTTTCCTTCTCTTTTGTGAATTCTGTAAGCCACCTGATAACAATGGCCCAGAACTGAGCCTCTGACAGGTTTCTTATCTGTTCATCTGTCAGGTTCTCTATCTGCTGCCTGGTGAGTTGTGTCACCGGGATCTCTATAGTTGTCTGCCTCATTTTGACAGATGCGTTTTGTTTTCTTGGGCCGGCTGTCGGGGGCAGTGCCTGTGTACTCGTAATGACCCAGTGACCGGCGCCGTTTGGCGTCACAAGTCAGCGACCGGCGCCTGCCTGTCCGCGACCTATTTCGCAGCCCTGTGGTGCTTTCTTTGGGGGCGGGGGTCCAAGATGGATTCACACAGTTATTCAGCTAGGAGACCGGGATCCGTCCTCCCGTCCCCCTGGGCCTCACTGTTCAAGGCGATGCAGCGGCCGCTCTCCCCAGCGCCGGAGTCGCACACCGCCAGGGGCTTGCGCAGCCGGGATTCCTCGCCGCCCGCCGCTCCAAGTGCGACCGCAAACAGCACTGCCCTCTTTAACTCTTACCTGCCCAAATGGCACCGCTGGTTTATAACTTCATATGTTGGACTTCCGTGTAGTTTTATTTTCTGGAATTTCTAGTTATCCTTTGTTTTGAAGTAGTTGTATTCCTCTCTAGTTGTAGAGGGAGACCTAGCATGTCCGTCTAAGCCTCCATCTTGGCCGGAAGTCCACATGATGTATTTTCATGTGCATTGTGTAAAATTTCCAAATATTACACATAGAAAGAGATATTTAAAATATATATATAATGTAGAGAATTTTAAGTTACACAAATTATTGAGAATAGTTCAAAAAATCCACCTGTCTCCACCATCCCCTTAACATCATCACTAGGACTCTCCTTGTTAAATCCTCCATCCTCTGTACCTACACCTAGTCCCTGGCTGACCGTGAAAACACACAGTCTCCCTCTATCAGTATGTGCTTTAGCACATAGGTGTATTTCAAATGTCCTTAAACTCTTGCATGTGAAAGCAATGGACTACAACTATTCTCACATAAATGTATGAGTTTTATATTCTCCAGAATGGTGAGCTAATAGATTGTTGTACTGATTGAAAGAGTGAAGGAGGAACAAGTCATCCTATGTTTGGAGTCGTGAGGTTCATGGATGACATGCGTGAGTAGAAGGAAGTCCAGACCAGCACAAATTCTCGGACAGTCATTTATTGGCTTCTTTCCCCCATGCCACAGTGAAGAATTGTGTCTTTTTTCAAACAGAGATTTCAAACCCATCACACATATATGATTATATATAAATATTATTCACTTCTAAAAGTAGATAGACTTTTAGGAAGATAAGCTAAGTGATGTAAGTCTATAGAGGATGACAAACACCATATGGTCACACCTATAACTGGATTTAAAACATAGTCAAGAAAACAAAAGAAAAAACAAGAAACTCACAAATACACAAACAAACAAACAGAAAACAAGCTCATAGATACACAGAATAGATTGGTGTTTGCCAGAGGCTAGAGTGGGAGGTGGGAGAAATGACTAAATGTCAAAAGGTATAAACTAGTTATAAAGGGTCAAGTTATTAAACAATATGTGCCTGGCCATTTGTTTATTGTTTAGCACCACCCTTTCCGAATATTACCTGAGGTGTTCACAGCGCCACCCACCTCAGGACACCGTAGGTCGTAGGTGCTGGGAAGCCCCCAGTGTGCAGACCGGGGGACCAGGAGGCCTTGAGAAGACATAACTTGCTGAAGGTCATGTCACCGGTGAGAAGGAGGAGCCTGAACCTGTCTATGTCCTCAAAGCTGGAGTCCTGGCTGCTCGCGGGCTCCCTGGGGCTGGGGGTGGGGGTGTCAGTGTGACAGTGTGTGGACAGCGGGGCTGTAACTGTGTGAGGTGTGGGTGCACAGGGAGCAGCCAGCAGCCCAGAGACGCTCTTGGGGAGCTCATTTCTGAGGTGCAAGCACAGGCAGGGACCCTAGGATGCTTCCTGGTGATAGAGCAAAACAGAACTTGGAACCCTGGTGACCAGGCAGCCACATTCTAGAGAAGCTTCTACTCACTTGGCTGGGGATGCTACAGGGACAACATGCGTACTCGTTCTGTCCACAGTTCGTGAGGCGCTTGCCTCAGGAAATCGCGTAATGGCAACCTCTTTAGACGTTGTGGGTTGTTGGGTCAGCCTCACCCCAGATGTCTTTGAACCCCTCCCGGAGGGACCCAAAGATAATCCAGGGAGGCCCAGGGTAGTCCTGGTCCAGCAAGACACCACTCCTATTCCTCCTGGGCAGCCCTGTGTCCCCTCCCTGTTTTGTGCGTGGAGGGTGAGGTAGCCACATGGACAAAAGCAGGCTGAGGGGGACCGGAAGCTGTGTGTGCTGGTCACGTTCACGCCCCAGTACAAGGCGAGCGGGGATGATGTGGAGTGAGGGGCAGCGCCCTCTGACCCCAATTTATCCTGAGCCCTGGAGTGGAAACTCCTGTCCCCGGGGTAGAGTTCTGGGGAGACACAGGGCTTCACCTTTTGGTGGCACAGAAAGTGAAATGGGTAGAAGATGCCCCGTGGAGGGTCTGGGAGGCCTCCAGTGCCTCCGGTCAGCTGCCTGGCACTGTCACTGCAGAGCTGCACTCAGAATATGGACGAGGAGATGATCGATGGGGACACCCCCTCCATCCGCACTAGTGAAATGCAGCTGGGCCACAGCACCAATAAGGGCCATAGGGGCGCAGGGTAAGTGTGGCCATTGGGAGGGGGTCTCTAAAAAATAAAAGCCCAGGCAGGCAGGGGAAGACTTTCTGCTCAGAGGCCTCCCTGACCACCCCCAGGGTCCCTGTCACAGTCCGCATATAGTTCACCATTTCCGCCTGACCTGGAGCACTGTGTTCATCTCCCCTGGACCTGAGAAGCTGGAGCTTTCAGAGGCAGAGACCGACAGTGAGAGCTGGGTGGGAATCAGTGGTGCACGAGAGTCTGTGGGGAGGGGCCAGGTCTGGACACACAGAAAGTAAGCCTGGAGGCTGTTGGTGGATCAAGGGCAAAAGCTGGCTTCAGACCACCCATCTGGTGGACCACAGGCAACGCCAACATCTATTCCATTGGCCACTCCAGAGGCTACAAGTCCACAGTGTGAGTGACAGGGCCATGTCCCTCTGACTCCTGTAGGGGCACCTTCCTTGCCCCTCCAGAGGTAAAGGAGGTTTTCCAGAAATGTCAGGGTTCCTTGGCCTGTAGCTGCATAAATCCAGTCTCTGCCTCTGCCTTTACAGGGCGATCTCCTTGCGTCTGCCTGACTTCACATGGCCGTCTTCTTCTATGGGCATCAGTCATGATAGGTCAAAGGGCCACCCTCCCATAATATGGCCACATCGCTACTCAGAGAGTATTTTTAAATAAAACTACACTCTGAAGAACCTGCGTATGGGTTTTAACATATTTCCTAGTAACAATTTAACAGTCACCGTTTGGGAAAAAGAATTCTTCCCAGGTGTTTTTTACTGGATTCTGGACATTTTAGAAAATACATTAGGACCCTCTGGGTCCCATCTACTTTCTTTTTAATCAGGTGAGCCTTCTGCTAAGCTGCACCCGGTCAGGGAGTGTGTTTGGTTGCCACCGGCCACAGCAAAGGTGGAGTCCTGCCTCCAAGGCCAGCTCTGTGCTGCTGACACTTTCCTAACACACTGAATCAGTGATTGTCACCAGCTGGTTCCCATCAGGTGGGGTATGACCAAGCCCCCCGCTGGCTGAGTGAGTTCCTGAGAGCAGTGGGAGTGGGCACTCAGCCCCCCACTGGGCCCTTTGGTCTCTCTTATACCAGGGAGGGTGGAGGGCAACTGCAGTCCCAACTCCCCTGCCTCCCACTTCTAGTTAGTGCTGTTAGTGCAGGATGGGGTCAGGGCTCATTTCTCACTGGTCCCCACAGTCACCATCAGGGGCGCACGTGTGCACACTAGAGCTGCCCTGTACCATCTCATTTAGTCACTTTGCTGCAAAGTGGGGTTGAAGTTCAGCTCCCCACTGAGCTGCCACAATCACTGATGGGACCGTGGGTCTTTCCTTTAACTGTTTTGTCTGGTTAGAGTAACAGAGAAGGCCTGGCCTTATGCAATATGTTCCAAAGCATTTCCTCCTCCTCTGTTTTCTTTTAAATATTGGTGTACAATATTTATTAATTCCAATGTAAACAATTGATACAATTCACCAGCAAAGTCACCTGAGTCACCTGAGCCAGGCCCAGACACTCAGGACCACTGGGGAGACACCCATGTGGGCGTGTTGGCCAAAGCTTAGGAGCAGCTTGAGCATTATGTCATCTGTCTGGGTGACTCACTCCTCTCAGAATCAATCCTGCTAAACACCTGCTATGGAGAAACTCGGGGCCCTGCACAGCTAGTGGAAATGCCAGTTGTCCAAACACATGAGGAAATATTCTGTCATTGATTTCTATGTTGTAAGATGCCGAGTCTCAGAATGTCTGCCCCGAATCAGTCAGGATACTCTGTGTAACGCTGGGTAACAAAGAAACACTCACTCACAGACTGACGGCAAAACATGCAGCCAATAGAGCAGCGGTTCAGAGCATTTCCCAGCTGCCCTGATAACAGCACCCCAGTTCCACTCAGTGTCCCTGGGATACCTGTTGATGGATACCCTGCCTCCTGGAGATTCTGACCCTGAGGACACTGGTTCAGCAGAGGGTGAGCCCTGACTCCTGGAGAAACAGAGAAGCCTGAGATCAGCAGAGTCCAGAACAACATCCGCTCAGAGAGAGGAGAGCTGTGTGTGTTTGGAAAGAGTGCACGACCAATACACCCTGAGGGTCCAAGCATGAGGACAAGTGGTCCCCTGTCCATCTTATATGCCTTCCATCTCCTGAGGGCAGTTCTCCAGCAAACTTACTCCTGGGGCTGATTCTCTGTAAGAGCCTTTAAGCCCTGGGACCCGGAGCTAGAGAAGGCCAGTGTGTGAGAGCCCACGCCCCTCGGACCAGGCTGAATCACAGGCAGAAAGGAGGCATCTGATGCAGATTAGCTCTGATAACAATTGCACTTCATCTGAGGTCCAGGTCCCGAGGGGGAGGGATATCTGTGCACTTTCACCCTGAAGGCACAGTGTCCTCAGACAAGGGGTCTTCACGTGTCAGGGAGCACAGGACAGGGGTGAGCACGCAGCCCCTTCTTTCTGCCCTGACACCACAGCCAGGCCCCACAGTACCCAGAGACCCCAGGTGCCTCCCTGGGGGTGCCAGCAGAGTGTCAACTTCTATTTTGTAAAAATAGCAATGCGTGGGATTTCATTAATGTGAGCAAAATGTGTGTGTGACTGAGTTAGTTCTGATGTTCTCAGGAAACATTCTCAGGAGGAAGAAGAAATGTTTGTACGTTTTGAAATGTGCAGCCAGTCCTTCCTTTGTCCATGCCATCCAGGCTGACTTTTGCGGGGATCAGTATTTCCCAAGGGTGAATAACAAATACATCAACAGCTTCTATGGGAAATACTCAAAGGTTGGGTGGACACATCCTTTAAAGAAAAAAACAATAATTTTATTGTCCTATTACAGAGATCGGCTTGGGTGGTGGACAGCGGACAACTATAACTGGGAGATGACAGCAGGAAAGAACTGGGCAGTGAGTTCGTGCTGGTCTAATATCTGTTACCCACCCTCCCTAGAGGCAGAGCCCTGGGAGCTACAGCAAGGACTTGGTACTGTTTTTCTGAAAACTTAAGTGAGGAATAGAATTAAGACCCGAAGAGCCAGCGGGAGAGATGAGGATGGTGAGGGAGGCAGCAGCAGGGAGAGGGGAGGAGAGGGGAGGGGAGGAGAGGCCATGTGAGGGGTGCTGGCAGAAGGGTCTGTAGGACGAGGTCTGTTTACGTGTGCGGGCTGATTGGGAGAGAGAGGAAACTGTCTATGACCAAGGAGAATATTAACATATCACCATGGACATATCATTAGCAACATAATAGTAACACTTTAAGGCTTAACTTTTGCAGGTGACTATGACTGTCTTCTCTTTTCTTTTCTTTATTCTTAATTGACAACATGCTTATTGATTTCAGTGAGAGAGGAAGGGAGGAAGAGAGAGAGAGAGAAAAAAAAAAAACAATAAAACATTGATCAGCTGCCTCCCACACATGCCTGGACTAATTGTGCCTGACTGGGAATCGAACCCACGACTCTTTGATTTATGGGACTTCACTCCAGCCACCTGAGCCACACCGGCCAGTGCTAACATGACTGCTTTGATCATCATTTGTAGTTGCAGACACAGTATTAAGTTGTTACCTTACTACTCCCCTGTGCGCACGGACTGGGGCTGGATTACCTCACCTGTGTGGGTCCCTGGAATGCCCTGTCCTACCTTAGTTGCTCATTCCCGCTCATGACCAGGTCTTACTGAGGAGTCTCCCCTGCGGCGCCTCCATAGAAGTTCCCCAATAAAAGAGGCTCAGAGCCAAGGTCAGTGGGCCCAGGGGTTTTTGTCTCACTTCCTCGTCATCTGAGCCACTGTGGTAACTATAGCTGTCCCCACTCTTAAGATATATACCACAGTAATAGTCAGCCTCGTCCTCAGGCTGCAGCCCGGAGATGAGCAGGAGCCCTGCGTTAGCCGAGGTGTCTTTGGATCCTGAGAAGCGGCTGGGGGCCCCGGAGCCCTGGTACTTGTCTGAGTCTGACTTATAGTACAGGAGATACCGGGGAGGGCTCCCTGCCTTTTGCTGGTACCAGTATATGTATTTACCACCGACATTGATGTCGCTGCTCAGGGTGCAGGTGAGTGTGGCTGTTGCTCCCAGAGATGCAGAGATGGAGGGCGGCTGAGTAAGCACAGGCTGCGAGAGCGACCCTGCAAACACAGATGTTCATGGAAACTTAAGAAACTGTACAATCTAAGAATTCTCAGGAAGAGGGGAGTAATATTGGGAGATGCCCAGGGTGCCTGAGCCCTGCCCCTACCTGAGCAGTGAGAGAGGAGCACGAGGAGGAGAGGAGTCCAGGCCATGGTGCACAGCCCCTGAGCCCCACAGTGGGGCTGGGCTGCCCAGGCCCCCTTTTCTTCCTCACCCTCTGCCAGGGGAGGGGCTGTCCATGCAAATGTGTGTCCATCCAGTGATGCCCAGCCCCTCCCTGAGCCCTGGTGCTCGGGCTCAGCTCACACCTCAGACAGAGGGGGATGGAGGTTATCCTCACCCTTTGCAAGAGCTCTGGGTGGAAGCACCTGCTGAGAGCACGCAAAGGTTATTGCTCAGGAGAACATGCCAGACCAGACAGGACACATAGCTGATGCGTCCCCAGCAAGGAGCACAGGGCCCAGCTCCCAGGCCCAGGCACCTTTGAATGAAGAGTTCTCACCTAGCAGCTGTGTAGGGACCACAAGGCAGTCCCACAGCGCCCCCTCCTGGTCACAGGGCACACATGCCCCCCCCCCCCCCCCCCCGGATCAAAGCCTTGAGAGCTCAGCTGGTTTCTGCAGCTCAGCAGCTCACTGCCTCTATTCACACATGCGCGGTCTGGTTCTCAGATACTGTGATTCTGATACGCTGTACTGACTACTGTAGCACCTCACTCCCCAGGGTCCCTTCTGTGTGAGGTACAAACACGTACGCAAGTGACAAATTAATTTGGTTTCACTTCCAGTGAAGATGTTGCTAAGTAAATGCGCAGTGAGCTTCTTGTCCGACATTAGAGATGGTGGGACAGTGTATCAGGTTGAAGGGCTCACAGGGGCTGCTCAGGGGAATGACACCAAAAGGGAGTTTTCTGGTCATACACTCAGTGGCATAGTCAAAGGAGACAATGCAGCAAGCATTTAATTCATATCATACATTTAAGTTTTCATAGAGATCTGATTTAGTATGTAATTGGTAAAAAGTGATGGTTTTGTAAAGCTTCACATTTACCAGTGAAGAATGTAGAATACTTTTTTGTTTTAGAAATTGACTTAATATTCTTACATTTGCAGTGTTCTCCTCATCTGTGTCACATGTTTCTTGTCAGAAGTTTCTCTTAGGTGTCCTAAATGTGTTTATATTTCAAACAAAATGTTTCTCTACCTTCTTATATTTTCTTAGTTTAGTAACAAGCTAAATATTAGAATGTGATGTGTTTGCAAATGTGGTGAATGACTGGGCAGTTGAATGCAGAAAAGATCACTTCCTTCTGTGCCCCGTATGCAACTCTCTTTTAACTGTGCAAATGCTCCACTGGTTCCCACACTTCTAGACCCATATGGCCTTTTAGTAACTGACTATGACCAGGAAACACAGCTGCCTAAGGCTTTCTCTTCTCCCAGCGCCCCGAGGGATCTTTCCCATTTATCTCAGGCAGGTTGCTCCCCACTTAAAACAATGAGCGAGTTCTCACTGCTCTTTCAATAAAACCCGACTATCTGCTCTGAGAGAGAATACAATGCAATGTGATCCTGATGCCTCAGAGCTGACGATTCCCTTCAGAGGTGTGCAAGGAGACAAAGCTTGCAGTTCCTGAGGCCCTTTATCCCAGAGGCTGGGCAGCTACCATGTGTGGGTTTCATGAAGGGTGTTGGCTCCAGAGGAGGTAGTTCTGCTGCTTTACAAGACTGCAGAGGCTGCACTATTAGTGAGCACTTTGCAGATAATATACAGAACCCAGGTAGATGTCAAGATGGGACTTTCTGATTGACAGGGATTAGCTCAGGAGCAAGGATCCACCTGCTTCTAAGTCAAAGCCTTCAGAGTGAATGATTCAACACTTGGCATGACAGGGCCCTGCTGCAAGCTGCATCCCAGAGGCAGGAAAAGGACAGGCAGGGTCTGAGGTGGTGGTGACAACAAGGCTATTCTGCTAGGGTCCAGGACATCAAGTCATGTCTTCCAAAGCACAACTGTTTCCTAGAATGTAGTCAGCCCTTTCATCCAGGTGAGCACCAGAAAAGAGGTTTGACCTCATTGTAACCCCCGGAGTTTATGAATTTATCTGGTACATGGATGACAAATTCTTTACATTTCTACCCACACAGATGTACTTTGTTTATATTTTGCCTCTCAATTGCCACCGTTGAGGCTCAATTACAGTATTATATTTTCATTTCCCAGAATGGTGTTGCCCAGGCTGGCCCTGGTGCTGTCACTTCTGTGGCCGTGGTGGGGGAAGGGGTCTTCCTTGGGGCCCATGTGGAGTCTCTGAGTCAGAAGACTTCATTATAGGGGGTCGTCCAGTGTCAATGACCCTCAGGTTGACATGTGGCTGAAGGAAGTAAATGGTCTCAGATTTGGGCTACAGTGAGATTCCATTAATTTGTGTATTTTTAAAATCTCTTCATACTTACTTGTTAAAATACTGGTAGGGTATTTACCATATGGTAAAGAGAGAAACAATCAAGAGTGAGAAATGCAGAATTCTCCTATGTATTAGAAAATGAAAACAACATATAAGGAACATCTCCCAAAATAATAAGTGCAAAAGTAAACAAAGGCGACATTTCAGACACAGTCGCTCTAACTGGCACATCAAATTCACGTTTAAATGGCAGAAGAGAACAACCACTTATTAATTTTTGAATGATAATGCACAAATACACAAAATTAAAAATGACACGTGGAAAACATGAAAATTAAAAAATCTATTAAAAGTAGATAATATGCATATTTTCCTAGGAAGATAAAAAGGGTTTCAAAAATTCGAATAAAAGAACAATTTCCTTAAGAAAAAATAGAACACATTATAATGATAATGGAACTATTCCACAAAAAAAGGCATAAGATACAGTTAGTTTCACAATGAACAATAACAAACCTTCCAAGACTGGATGTTTCTAATGTGTTTGCTACATATATATTTTCCAAACATTGAAAGAAATGGAAATTTTCCTAAATCTTATAGAAAGCAGGTATAACAGTAATACCTCTACCTGACAGATAAAATACAGAAAAGGGAAAATTACAGATAATCACATAAAATAATGAAATATTCGAAATAAAATGTTAAAGAAGATTCCAATACCAGACTAGTTGGTTGACACACCATATCTGTTTTATTGAAGATACACAAGTGGGGTTCCCTATTGAAAAACCATTTAATATAATACATCACATTAATAGATCAAAAAATAAAATCATATGATCTCAATAGTTTCAGAAAAAGGCTTTGGCCAAATTTTAAAATTACTCTCTAATGAAAACATATACACATATGAACAGACAGGCACACTGATGTCACGGTAACTCACACTCTGCACACACATATGACTTTGTCCTACAGTCAGCACGTTAGCTAATGAGGCGGGAGGAGGACATTCCCACAAAGATCTGGAACTGGCCAATGAGACTTCAACTCCATGATTATTCAACATCACTCAGCAAGGTTAGACGATGCAAATAAACAAGAAGAAATCAATGGTTGGGTCTTAGCCTTGATGGGAATGGACAAGTGGTCATCCCCAAGCCCCAAACAGAGGCTGCAGCCCGAGGTATTGCAGTGCCAGTGCCGAAGGGACAGAGGACTCTCCTGTGAGCTGCTGACAGGCATTCACGGCGGGGACTAATGAGAGGGTGGCAGCTCTGGAACGTCTAGGAAAGAAGTAAATGGTTAATGATAGAGATGGAGGATTTTCTGGCCTGAGTTTCAGTCTGAAATGACGAGATTGTGTCTCAAAGAGACTCTGTGTCCCCAGCTGATGGGGGGCTGGACTTTCTGTTTCGTTTACGACCTTTTGTCTAGGAATGGGCTGCTGGGAGGTCCTCTGAGGACAGCAGGTGAAGGAGGCATATTCATTCTCCAGGGAAAGGGGGTCCCTGAATGAACTTGGCCCATGGAGGTGGCTGCAGAAGTAGAAGCCTATCATGGACTCCCAGGGCAGCCTCACCTGATATACAGGCACTTCTGCTCAGTTTGAGAAAGTTATACAATGTGTTGCTGCCCAGACAGGCTTGAGGGGCAGAAGTCAAAGAATGTGGGCAAACATCCCAGTCAAAGTTCTCCATGGTAGGTCTCAGAGCCCAGTTTCAAGCCACCCAAACTAAGAAAGAATCTCTCTTATCAGAGGAGTGGGGGCTGCCCCGGGGAACTGCATTGCAGGGGGACAGCAGGTTTTTGTCTCACTTCCCCACAGGCCTGCAGCACTGTGGGAGCACTGAGACTGTTGTCATAGGACTGGCAGTAATAATCGGCCTCGTCCTCAGCCTGGAGCCGACTGATGGTCAGGGTGGCTGAGCTGCCAGAGCTGGAGCCGGAGAATCGGTCGGGGATGCCTGAGGGTCTACCGTTGGTACCATAGATGACGGTTTTAGGGGCTGATCCTGGGAGCTGCTGGTACCACTGCACACTGTAACCATCCCCAATGTTCGTGCTGCTTCCAGTGCAGGAGATGGTGACAGTCTGGCCTGCGGCCCCAGACACTGAGGGCGGCTGCGTCAGCACAGACTGGGCCCAGGATCCTGGAAGGGGGAGACACACAGAGATGGTGATTCTGAGTCTGGAGACAAGAGCAGGAAGAAGACCCTCACATGTCTTCCCAAGGTCTCTTCCCCTGTCCCCTTATCCTGTCACCTGTGCAGAGAGCAATGAGGGTGAGAAGGAGAGGGGCCCAGGCCATGGTGGAGACCATCACCGGGTTCTGCTTTCAGTGGTCCCACAGCTGAAGGAGCACTTCCCCTGAACCTCTCCTTCCCCTTTTTCATACTCTGAGAGAGGGAGGGTCCACTCATGCAAATGAGATTCCCCAGATTACTGATCCCTCAGTGGGCCCTGGGTCAGGTACCTGTGACTGAGAATTTAATTGGGTTTAATGGGGTGGGGCTGTGTGGGGCCCAGGGGATGGCAAGGTCACAGCTGTGTACCCTGAGCAGAGGGCACCAGGCAGTGCCAAGTAGCAGATCCCAACTCTGATTACCCCAGACCTTCAGGCACAGTCCCTGGGCGCCCCCCTGGTGCCCAGACCTAGACACACCATTGTATGACATGGTGACTAAGGCTCATCAGAGACATATCCTGCCTCCCTATAGCTCTGTTCACTGACCCCCTGTCTTAGGGACAGTCCAGGTGCCCCCTTATGTGGCATCCTCATCATTCCAGGTCACTTCATGTTCTACTCAGACTCCTCAGGGTGAGTCTGTCCATGCATCCCTTGGCTATTCAGTGGACAACACCCAACTGTTTCACTCACGTAATCTTATCTTAGAGCAGGATCAGGTCCTGAGCAGTGACTGGCCCATGGAGGTATGTCCCTCATTTTCAGGACACAGCTTTATTTTTTTAATATGATTCCTCCCTTGTTAGAAATCAATCACTATTGCTCTAATACACCAAATATATTTTTTAATGTCTGTGCTTTTTTCAGCAGATTGTATGTTTGTTTTTACATATGCTTTTTGGTCAAGCTTTACCTATTAACTGGTACCTTCACTAATATATAAGTTGAATAAATAATTCACACTTGTCTACTGTATATTTGTATGAGAATCGAATATCTGATTTTTGAGTCAGGATTACTCTGATCCCAGCTCCCATAGCCAAGAAGGGGAAGCTGACAGTGATGGTACCACCTGTGACCAGGACATGTGAAGTGGGGATTCTCAGCAGTGACTTCAAGGCGACCTGGGAAGCACTTTTGGAAATAAAAGCAGAAGGAGATGCATCATGGAGCGTGTGGCCAGAGGTCCTAGTGCTGGTCCTCTGGGACTGTCCTCACCTGAGGGAGGGGCAGGTGAAGTGGAGATGCCCAGGGGATGGTGGGCAGTGTCTCCAGGCAGCTCACAAACCTGCTTTGCCTGTGTCAGTCTCTCGGGAAAAGGAGGCCATATTCGGGATTTTTGCCACTTCCTAACCTTCCTAAGAGTACTTGACTTCAGATCATTGCCTCACTGGTGGGAGGGCTGTGGCTTTCCTTAGAACTGAACTTCTGCAGAACATTAATAAGGTCAGGGGTCAGAGCTGGTAATTTGTGAGACTGGACCATGTGGCGTGTTTCCCTGATCAGCTTCCAGTGTCCACAGCATCAGACCCAATGGGAAACTGATGAGGCGGGTGGAAGGCAGAGTGATGGACATGGTGAGACCAGTGACGGGAACCGTCTTGTTCTCTTTTATTTGGACTCAAATCTCCCAGCCATGGGGTCAGCACATGATTGACTCCAGTTCCAACTCCAGGGACAGGCATCATGTTCCCCAGATCAATCAGACGGTCCCCTCGCCTGTCACAGTAAAGGGGTCAGGGGAGATGTGAGTGATCTAGTCCGGTGTTGCGAAGACCAGGGTTCCTGATGAATTGGTGAGAGAGGCCAAGTCTCTCTTGCTTGGAAGGCTCCTGAGGTGATTAGATGCCTGGTAATGCTGAGGGGTTTCGCTCCCAAGAGGAAAATCAACCTGAATGCCACGGTCATGGGGGGGGGGGGTGGGGGTGGGGGACATCTCAAATAAATCCCAGAGGAAATGAGAAACTGAGCCAGACTCCCACTAGTCGTCTGGAGAACTAACCTCCCTGTGTCACCACTGAACAAGCAGGGAGGCAGTGGCTCAGTTTCCATCACAGGGGTGACCTTGGGACCTCGGCCACACACACCTGCCTGTGAATGTCACCCAGGAGGTGCAGCTGCTCCCCTCCCGCCCAGTCTTCAAGGACCAGCCTCTTCCCCAGGGAGTCCTTGACCTCCTCCCCCTGAAACCTGCAAAATGTGACCTTTTCTCTCTACCTTGCCTGCTCTATTCTCAGTCAAGGACCCCGGGCTTATCTTTTTACCAAACCCACAGCCTGCTCCTGCTCACTGACTTGGCTCTCACCTCCTCTCAGTCACCTGCTGGGCAGCAGATGGAACCCAGGAGCTTAATCAGATTCTGTATCTTCCTTGTCACACCCTCTAAGGCTCCCAGCCCTGCCTGGGCCCCGCACACTGCAGGTGGTCACTCAGAGTGTAGTCATACAGAGGCATGAGTCAGCAATCCGGAGTCAGACACAGCTGAACACAGTGTGCGTCCCTGCTCCTGCCCTGACCCGTCATGGATTGTCCCTGGGCAGCCTGCCTCTGGCATCAGGGACTATCTGCTGAATGGGAGACCATCAGATGGCATGTGGTTTCCAAGGACAGTCTTGGGGGCCTATATTGAGACAATGGGCTATTTGTTGTAGACCCTGTTACCCAATATGAGTGTGAGACACTTGAATCTGGTTAAATAAATAATCAGGGATACATAAAAATCTCACTTTGGTAAGGAAGCTCTTTGTCCAAGTTTGCCAAAGGAAGTAGAGCATTTCCCATTTTGGCCTTTTCCTGAACCCAACCCTGGCAGGACCTGCCCTGCAGTGTCCCCTGCTGGTGTCTGATCCAGCGCTCCTGGAGGGCAACCTGATTTTGCCCTTGGATCTTTTAATGTCACTGCCCAGAACAGGAGAATGAGTGTTTCTCAATGGGTTGGTTTAAGACAATAAATGTCTCTAGATAACTAATGACTTCCAGACTGCTGAATGCAGGGTGTATGCACAGTTTTTATGTTGCCAGATATTTTAGGCTTTCTTATTTTTTAAAGTATATTTTATTGATTATGTTGTTACAAATAGTCCCAACGTTTTTTACCTTGACTACACTCTGCCCTGTATTCCCTTCCCTCCAACAATTCCACCCCCCTTAGTTCATGTCTATGGGTCATGCATACAAGTTCTTTAGCTTCACCCTTTCCTATATTATTTTTAACTTCCCCCTGTCTATTTTGTACCAACCAATTATGCTTCTTAATACCTGCACCTTTCCTCATTTCTCCCCCTTCCCAGCTGATAACCCTCCAAATGATCCCCATACCTATGATTCTGTTCCTATTCTGTTTGCTTAGTTGGATTTTGCTTTTATTTTTTAGATTCAGTTGTTGATAGTTGTGAGTTTGTTGTCATTTTAATGTTCATAGTTTTGATCTTCTGTTTCTAAATGAGTCCCTTTAACATTTCATATAATAATGGTTTGGTGATGATGAACTCCTTTAGCTTTACCTTGTCTTGGAAGCACTTTATCTGCCCTTGCATTCTATATGATAGCTTTGCTGGATAGAGTAAACTTGATTGTAGGTCCTTGTTTTTCATCACTTTGAATATTTCTTGCCAGTCTCTTATTGTCTACAAAGTTTCTTTTGTGAAATCAGCTGATAGTCTTATAGGCACCCCTTTGTAGGTAACTCTCTGCTTTTCTCTTGCTGCTTTTAAGATTTTCTCTTTCTTTCAGGTTTGGCATTTTAATTATGATGTGTCTTGGTGTGGTCCTCTTTGGACTTAGCTTATTTGGGACTCGCTGTACTTTCTGGACTTGTATGTCTATTTCCTTCACCAACTTTGGGAAGTTTTCCTTCATTATTTTCTCACATAAGTTTTCAATTTCTTGCTCTTCCTCTTTTCCTTCTGGCACCCCTATGAGTCAAATGCTGGCACATTTAAAGTTGTCCCTGAAGTTCCTAAACCTCTCCTCTTTTTTTTTCAGTTCTTGTTTCCTCATTCTGTACTGGTTGACTGTGTTTTTCTTCCTTATGTTCCAAATCATTGATTTGAACCTTAGTTTCCTTCCCTGCACTATTGGTTTTGTGTGGGTTTTCCTTCATTTTATTTAGCATAGCCTTCACTTCTTCTCTTATGCATTTGCCATACTCAAGCATATCTGTCAAGCCTGTGAGCATCTTGATCACTAGTGTTTTGAACTCTACATTGTTAGATTGCCTATCTCCTCGTCGCTTAATTTTTCCACTGGAACCTTGACCTGTTCCCTCTTTTGGGCCATACTTCTCTGTCTCCTCATTTTGACAGGCTCCTGTGTTTGTCTGCCTCTGTGTCTAAGGTAGAGCTGTCACAACTGTTACATTGTAAGGGGCAGAGCGTTAGCTATTCGTCAGTACATGGCAACCCATTTCACCATGTTGTGACACTGTATGTGGGGGAGAAGTCTGAGAGGGAAAACTGCAGCTTGCTCAGTATCACCTCCTTTCCAGTCACTTCTCCCACTTCTTTACGGGACTGGTGCCTCTCTAGCTGTTGCCCTGGTCATTTCCAGAGTGGATGGGTCTGCGGATGTTTTAGGACTGTGGGGGCCCTTTAAACAAGCTGACTCTGCTGAAATACC
The DNA here is from genome assembly GCF_987537825.1 of Furipterus horrens. Lineage (NCBI taxonomy): Eukaryota > Metazoa > Chordata > Mammalia > Chiroptera > Furipteridae > Furipterus > Furipterus horrens. The sequence goes on along the minus strand of NW_028327181.1, from coordinate 17,085,413 downwards.
AGCAGTTTCTGCCTCCATCCCAACCCCCACTGGTTTGCACAGTCAGAAGCAATGAGGCTTTATTTTTCCTGGTGCTGGAACCATAGCTTCGAGGTCTGGTCCTGCTGATGGGAGCCTTCCCCAGGTGTCCCGCCCCACTTTTTAAAACGTGTGACTGTGCTTTCTGCCAGCCTGCCACTGCTGCTGCTGCTGCCCCAAACTGCTGCCACCACCACACTGCGTCCGTTCGACCCTGGTGATTATTTCTTTCTTATATCTTTATTTGTTGGACTTCCATGCAGCTTGATTTTCTGGAACTTCTGGTTGTCTCCACTTTTGAGGTAGTTGTATTCCTTCTTAGTTGTGGAGGAAGATGCAGCGTGTCTGTCTAGGCCTCCATCTTGGCCGAAAGTGCTATTTTAGGCTTTCTTGACATTTTCTTTTGCATCTTCTGCTTGTGTGTAAGGCGCATATAGAAACATGACACATATAGGAACATCTCAAACTAAGTTCGAGGCTCGAAACTCTTCACTGCACTCTGTCAGTTCATACTGACAAAAAGTCTATGTGAATTCCCCTTCTTAGGTGACCTTGTGTTGTTGGTGGTGATGTTGTGAGAGACTCCTGTTCAATTCCCACCCCCATTGCCTTGATAATGACGTTTTATGTCTCTCTTAGTCACTACACTTTACTCTGTCACAGAAAAATTGTCCACCGTCCCACTCTCCATGCTGGGCTGTCATGTCCCCTTCAGTGCTCTTCTGAGGATTCATTCCCTTCTTTTGAATATATTATATAATATCTTATATATTTTTGATTCTTTTGCCCTTTTTCCTTTTCTGGTCTAATATTAAAAATGTTTTCAGTCTAAAGATTGAAAAGTATAGGCAAAACTTTATTCTCTATATAAAAATAGTTGACATAAAAATGTACATTAACTATAATATTTTATAAGATGACTGTTATATTTGGATTTTTCCCATTATTTGAGGCTTTTCTCCAAAGTCAGTGAGAGAGGTGGATATTTTTCTGTTTTTTATTATGTTTCTATTAAATTTCACTTGGCTTATTTTTATAAATAAAATCATAAGTCTATAATATGACTACTGTTAACTCAAAAATTAAAAGCCAGAGAGACAATAAGCGTTTATTCAATATAACAAATAATTGCAAGTCTGGAGCATAGATTTATAAAGAAAGCCCAAGTATGCCCAATTATGAGGTAAAGGCAGTGGGTTTTATGAAAAATGGGAAGAAAGTAATTACATGAATAGATGGGAAGTATTTCTATTGGTGATAATAAGTCAAGGAAGGAATTTCTACAGGTGGAAATAAGCTAAGTTATTCTTTAGCTAAACATGGTGGTGCACATGCTAAAGAATGTGTTTAATTTTTAGCCCCGTAGTCAAAACATCTGCTCTCCTGTTAGCTTTGCAAACAGCTATTTAGAATATGCAGTTGCTCTGACCCAGCCCAGAGGTTTTTCTTTGGCCTCAGCCATTAATTACAGAGGCTGGAGAAGGAAGATGTGCAAGGCAGTTCCCCCGGGACGGAGTCTCCAGCTCCATCCTACAGTGGCTGTGATTCTATTGTTTTTTACACCTATTATTAAGTTTTGTCTTGCTTATTAAATGCTGCCCAAACTACATTCGGCCTTGATTGTCTGTGTGTGCACATGTGTGTGTTTCCATGTGAGTATAAGTTTTCCTTGTGCTGCTCCTGTTCATTACCTGTGAAATTGTTGGTTATATTTGCTGTTTTGTTTTGTTTTTTAAGATTTTATTTAGTTATTTTTAGAGGGAGGAGGAGGGAGGAAGGAAGAGAGGGAGAGAAACATCAATATGTGGTTGTGTCTCACGCAGCCCCAACTGGGGACCTGGCCCACAACCCAGACATGTGCCCTGACCAAGAATTGAACCAGTGACCCTTCAGTTTGCAGGCTGGCACTCAATCCACTGAGCCACACCAGCCCGGGCTATATTTGTTCTTTCTTTAAAGATGATTTTGTCTTCATAAATGGTGGATTAAAACATTTCACAGCTAGAAATATTGCTTTGATTACATCCCCTGAGGCCATGGAGAACAAACCTTCTGAGCCCGCACTACCTGGTCACAGCCTCTGTGAACAGGAGCCGGGGGATATTAGAAGCAGAGGGTGCACCGAGCCCTGTGTTTCTGTCTCACTTCCCCACCTGCGTCTGTCACTGTGGTAATGGTTGCTGTACCACAGAGCACAGTAGTACTCGGCCTCATCCTCAGCCTGGGCCCCCAAGAGGATCAGGGCAGCTTTGCCCCCGATAATAGAGCCTGAGAACCGGGCGGGGGTCCAGGAGTGTTTATCGTTTGTATCATAAATCAGTGCCTTGGGGGACTGGCCGGACTTCTGCTGAAACCAGTGTGGAGAGTTACCACTGGTGATGGCTCCAGTGCTGGAGCCACAGGTGAGAATGACTGTTCCTCCTGGGGACACAGTCAGTGAGGGCTCCTGGGTCACCACAGCCTGAGAACTGGACCCTGAAATAAAAACAGACACTTGTCAGGGGTGAAGAATAAAGGCAGAGGGGACCCTCCAAAGGCTGGTCTCTGAAATGTCCATGAACCTGGGCAGTGAGTGAGGAGGGAGAGCAACTGGAGAAGGAGAGGAGTCCAAGTCATGGTGGAGACTTTCCAAGATCCCCTGGCCTCCAGCTAGTGCTGGTCTCTGGGGTGTTCCTTTATCTCCTCCTCAGCTCCCTGGCTAGGGGTGTGTTGGGTGGGGCATTATGCAAATATGAGCCCACAGCAACATCCAGTTCTGGGTCCTCCTGCTCAGGGGGAGGCTAGGTTGGTTGTGAGCGCTGAGTCTGTCCCCAGGAGAAGCACCTGCTGTCACCTCTGCTCAGGCTAGTGAGCATGGGTCAGGGGTCATTCAATTAGAACCATTTGAATTGTGTTCAGCCTTGCAGCTCTGAGAAGACCCACAGCACCCTCTGGGGACGTCCTGTAGAATATTCATGGCATTGGGAACTGCAGCTGCAATGAATGGTGGCTCTTTTCAAAGACATAAAATAAACAAACAAACAAACAAACAAGTTGACATAGTCTTGATTCTCTGTGGAGAGCTTTTTATTTAATTTCACTTACTGTGTTTTTCAACTTAATAATTTCCATTTGGTTTGTTTTAATGACTTCTATTTAAATTCAGAGTTTTTCCTCTTTTTCCATTTGTACAAAGAACACTTGTACCTTCTCTTCAAATGGATTTCAGGATCATTGACATAATAATTTCTGTCACAGTATTTCCTTATCTGAGTTATCTCATTGTTACTACAAATAGATTCTCTTTTCTCATTCAAGTTTTGATTTTTCTGTAAGTTTTTTAAATAAATAAGCGATGTATTTACACTGGATTCAGGACATTTGGGAGATCACATTAGGAGCCATCGGTCCCATTTCCTTTTCCTATATTCAGGCCACCCTCCTCTTGAGCTGCAATTGAAAGGTAGGTGGTGTATGTTCTGCTCCCACTGGCCCCAGCAAAGGCAAAACACTGACTCCCCTGCTCTATGCTGCTGACACCTTCCTGTGCACAGTAGGGCAGTGATTGTCACCAGCTGGTTTCGTTCAAGTGGGGTGTGAGAAAAGACCCCTCTCTGGCACTGCTGACCTCAGGGAGGGAAGCCCTGGGCTGAGTGGAGGTCCTGGGCTCATTTGGGCTTGGCACTCAGATCCCCACTGGGACCTTGGTCTTCACTGACACCAAGGAGTGGAAGAGGCACCTCTAGATCAAACACCCAGCCTCCTACCCGTTAACAGTGCTGCTAACACAGGTGGGAGTCAAGGCTCCTCACTCACAGTCACCAGCAGGGGGCGCAGGTGTGCAGACGAGCTCTGCCTCCCACCCTCTCCTGAGTCACTGCTGAGGGACAGGGTTGAAGATCAGCTCCGGGATGAGCTGCTAAAATCACACATGGGACCGTGGGTGTTTACTTTCAACTATTTTGTCTGGTTATATGAACAGGGAAAACTTGACCTCATGAAATGTGTTGGAAACTGTTTCTCCCTCCTCTATTTTCTTTAAAAACTTGGTGTGGGGTATTTATTTTCTAGTTAAATGTTTAATAAAATAACCCAAATATTAACCCAAGTTTGGAGGTTTAAGACCACACTGATAAACTACTTAAAATATGTAATTACAAATATGGGATTAAACACAATTGATTTCTCATTTCATTGGACAGTATCTACAGTATACAAAAAGGGCAAGTTTACAGTAGGTTATAATTTTCCATTCAATAGTAATATCATTGTAGGTTAAAAATGAACCAAATTTATATCTTCTGATGAAATTATTTCAGTGATTTAATAAAGATAACGTATTTTGAAATAAAATTAGTAGAAGCTGGCTATATCCGATTTTAATTGTTGTGCAAATTTTATCTCATATGTGGCACTGACAGATAATATAGTATTTTCTATCACCCCATGGAATCTTGGTGCTCTCCTGGGAGCAGACTATTTTGGGGAAACAGGTCACGGGTGCTGGACTTCTGCTTTCCTTGTCATTGTAACAAGCATCTCTAAGGAACATTTTTGAAACTGGTCAAATGGCGGTTCTACTTGCATTACAAAGACCAGTAAGAAAAGAAGATATTTTTGTGGACTCTGTAAAGATAGACCCAGGTGAGAACATGCGGTCTCCTGGTTGATAGCACAAGTGACAGCTGAAGTTAATCCTGAGCTGGTATTGGTCACGGTCAGGACCAGGGCAGTGATCGGTCATTGGGGAGTGCTGGGCAGATGTTTACCTCACTTCCACATGTAATGGGAGTTCTTAGAAGTACTGGGTTGTATTCAGATATGTGAGAGTGATAATCAGCCTCCTGATTAAGCTGGAGCCCAGAGGTGGCCAAGGACGTTGTGAGCACCAACAAGGAGCCAGAGAAGAGGGCTGAACCCCTGAGGGTCAGTCACCTCTGTCCTAGGTCACAAGGTAAGAAACTTGCCTGGGAGTCCTTAGGAAGCACAAATTTGCTGCTCTCCATGCAAGAGAAGGGGATCGTGGACCTAGGTCCATTAGGATCTTCACAGGGGCAGTGACACAGGAACACACTGGGAACTTCCTGCTCCTGATAGCCCACAGCCCAGCCCATACCTGGACTGCTGGAACCTTCACTTCCATCTGAGAGGAGAGGGGGGACACAGTCTGGGCCGGTGGGTCAGGTAAACCCACTCACAAGTGTCCCCATGGTCCTGAGTGGTGGCAGCTGTAAGAGCGTCTCACCGACCGACCCACTTCACCCACATCCCCTGGAGCAGGCTCAGCATTTCCCAGCCACTGTGGAGCATCCCCACCATCTTGTGACCCAAAAACAGATTTCCTGAGCTCAGGCCCCACATTTTCTAGGTGGGTACTTCCTTTCCCCCTAAATTCACAACTGAAGACTCAGGTCCCCAGCAAAGTTCACAGGTCAGCTCTCTCCTGGAATGCCTCCTGGGCTTGAGTTTTTACCCAGCATCTCACATCCGAGTCTCTAGGCCCTGAAACACAGGGCTCCTCAGCCAGCCCAGAACTCAGGAGCCTGGTAGGAAGGGGACAGTCTCTGCCTGACCCCTCATAGTCCAGAGTCCATGCTGTGAGAGACTACCTGCTGGAAAGGTCCCTGGGTTCTGACCAAGGAAATAGATAGAAAAGCTATTACAGTACCTCATATCAGAGGAAAGAGGGCAGTTCCACAGGCTCTGGTTTCATTACACATGGAAAGCAGGCAGCACTGCTGTGTCGTAATGAATACTTTGTTTTTGTTTTGTTTTTCTAAGACTTAAGAAACATAGAGTAGAATATTGAGAGTATTCCCACGATAAAATATATGGTACTTCCAAGTGTAGTTTGCATTTATACAAGCTATTTTATAATGTTGAATTGTCATGAACCCAAACTCTGTTAGGTTGAGGTTTTTGTCTCACTTCCCCATCTGTGTGTGTCACTGTGGGAAGCATCATTGTGCCAGATCATACAGTAATAGTCAGCCTCGTCCTCAGGCGGCAGCCCGGAGATGAGCAGGAGGGGTCTGCATTGGTCGAGGTGTCAATGGATCCAGAGAAGTGGCTGGGGACCCCAGAGCCCTGGCCCTTGATTGAGTCTGAGCTATCGTCGTCGTCGGCAGCCGTCCGTCTCGAGAGACGATGGTGTAGCTTCTTAAGAGTCTATCTGCACCGCCGAGAATGGCTGTGCAGTCCGACTTGGGAGTGACACAGTATCTGTCTCCTCCCGTGTTGAATCGACATCTTGTGATGACGCTGGAGTGTCCTCTCCAGTGAAGCTGAAGCTACAGAGCCTGGGCAGGGTGATATGGAGGGTCTGCTGTTGCCCATGCAGCAGACCCCCCCCCTCTTCGCAGCTGAAGGGTCCAAGGGAAAGACGGAGTCAATACAGCTTGGCTTCAGGTGCGCCGCTATACCACAGGAGAAACTCGGAGAGCTCCATGGCTTCTGCTGGAACCAGCGTATGTAGTAACCACCAACACTGATATCGCTTCTCAGGGTGCAGGTGAGTCTGGCTGTTGCTCCCGGAGATGCAGAGACAGAGGGCGGCTGAGTCAGCACAGGCTGAGAAAGGGACCCTGCAAACATGGACACTCATGGGTGACAGGCATGAGCCCAGGTAAAGTTTATCAAGATTCTGAGCAAGAAGAGAGTGACAATCAGTGGATGCCCAGGGTGTCTGAGGCCTGTCCCTACCTGAGCAGTGAGAGAGGAGCACGAGGAGGAGAGGAGTCCAGGCCATGGTGCACAGCCCCTGAGCCCCACAGTGGGGCTGGGCTGCCCAGGCCCCCTTTTCTTCCCCACCCTCCGCCAGGGGAGGGGCTGTCCATGCAAATGTGTGTCCATCCAGGGACTGCCCAGCCCCTCCCTGACGCTGGTGCTGGAGCTTAGCTCACACCCCACACTAAGGAGAATGAAGATTGATTTCACCCTGTGAAAGAGCCCTTAGAGGAAGCACCTGCTGAGACAACTCTACGTCCCTGCTCAGAGGACTCTGTCAGACCATAGAGGATGCAGCTGCTGAATAACCATCAGTGAGCTCAGGTTGCATGTCCCCACAATGCCCCTCCAACACACACCTCACCACTCCCCCGCCCAGCTCCTTTGCCTGAGTGGTCCTCACTGAGCAGCTATGTGTGGACGACAGGACAGTCCCACAGCACCCCCTACTGGTGGCAGGGCACACACCGCCCATGACCCAAGAGAACCACTTTACGATCCAGCAATTCCAATAAAGCTTAGAAAAATTTCAGGTCACATTTGTTTTCTGGATTGCTTAGAAAACTATAATCAGCCACAACCAGCATGCCCAGCACTGCCTTCCTGTCTCTGTCCCCACCTCGTTACCAACCTCACACTGTGGGACTACAGCAGACAGGGAGTCCAACCAAAGTGTTCCCTGTCAGCCCTGGAGAATACGCGGTGGTTGTGCGCATTGGGCAGCTTGTCCTTCTGAAGGGTCAGAAGTGCTGCAGCCTCCACTACACCAGCTATGTGCTCCACGTGGTCACAGTGCACCCCAGCAACGACACGGTGGCTCTTGGGGGTGCAAACAGGAATGTCCACTTATACTCCATTTTGGCCACCATGATGAAGGATAAGGACAAGCTCCCAGAGGCCAGAGACCTGTGACTGATGTGGCATATAGCCAAGGTGACACCTTCCTCCGTGTGCAGTGCCAGCAAGGTGGTCACAGTCTTCCGCATTGCTGATTTCTACTCAGAGAGCAAACAACAATGTTTTCTACGGACACCATGCAAAGATCGTCTGCCTGGCCTGGTCACCACACCATGAGCACTTTGCCTCTGGTGGCATGGACATGATGGAGTAAGTCTGGAATCTGAGTGACCCAGACTAGGGTCAACATAGAAGAAGCTCACTGGCATCACCGTGTCAGCGACCTGGCCTGACTGCACGAGCACACGCTGGTTACTGCCTCCCACGATGCCTCTGTCACCGAGTGGACAATCGCCTACTGAAGACACCCGCCTTTGGAAGGACCGAGTCAGGGACTCGAGTTTAACTGTAGCAGAACACATTATTTCTCTAAATATTTCTGTATCGCCCTCACACCCCCTCCCCACTCAGGAAGGATGGACCCTAACTCCCAATGATCCTCTTCTCTCTGCCAGGTGTCCGCATCTAGACACATTCTTCTGAAAGCGTTAGCCAGTAATGGTTTGCACATGAAAAAATAAGTGAGCATTTGAACAGCATGTGGTGCATAACTCAAACCCACCCCCAGAGTCCTGGTGCAGAGCATTCCAGGGGCAGAGCCTCAAGCACACAGACCCACTCCTGTGACCCCTGCTGTCTGTCCAGGGAGGGTGTGTCCCATGGCCCCCGGCAGAAGGAGGCTGCATTGGCAGAGGAAGGCATGCCCTGGCGATCCTGCAAAGCCAGAGTTCTGTGTCGAGCAGATGTCACAGGATTCCGGAGCACGAGCCGCACCACGTGGTTGCCCCCAGAAAGCCTCAGAGCAGCTAACACACACATTACCTTGAGTTCACCGTCAGCTTTTGTGCTTGATGTTCAGCATGGGACCATGAATGTTGTTTTTGTATGTGTCTTAACTGTTGCCTGTTACTGTTTACAAAGTAGCTGGCTGAGGGCACTGCCTCCAGGATTTTAGGGCCCTTGTCACCCAGACTAGAGTGTCTTGGTCACCATTTCACTGTCAGGCTTGGATGTTTTCCTACCTAGCACTTTCAACAATTTTACTTATTTTGTGTTGGAAAAAAATGGTATATTTCTAATATATATTTTTAAGTGTCTTGAGTACATTTTGTTTGCAACAAAGAAAAATGAATTCATGGCATGATCTCCTGCAGGACACCCTCCCTGTGAGGTGCAGGTTCCTCATTAGGCCGGTCCCCACATGCATCTAAACAGAGGAAGACTGAGAAATGCTGAACATCTGCTGAACGGTGAAAAGCAGATATGTCCAAGTACAAACTCATTTTCAACAATGCCTTGAAAAACATTCTGCAAACAACGAGAAGGATCTTTGGGAGAAAATGTTTTTGGACCCATGGAGTCACTTGAGGCTATATTAATAATGTCCCCTACTGTCTATGGATGTTGAGTCAACACTTTGGCTGCCCCGCGAGCTCAGATGTCTGGTCATGTAATTTCCTATCATATGACCATATTTGTGCCCAGGCTTTCCAAAGGGCAGATGGTGTCTTGGTACCTCTTCAGATACTGTGACTGTGGCAATCACTACTACTGAATAGCCAGCAGTAGTACTCAACCCTTGTCCCCAGATAGGCCCCCAAGATGGTCAGGGTAGCTTTGTTGCTGAGGAGGGACCCTGAGAACAAGTCATGGGTTGGGGGGCAGAACTGCTTATTGTTTGGATCATAAATCGATGAATGTCCTGGGTGCTTAGCCAGATTCCTTCTGGAACCAGTATGAATAGTGACTGCTGGTAAATGCTCCTGTGCTGGAGCCACAGGTGAGAGTCACTGTCCCTCCTAAGGACACAGTCAGTGAGGGCTCCTGAGTCACCACAGACTGACAATTAGACCCCAAAATAAAAACAGGCACACGTCAGGAATGAAAAATAATGGCAGATGAATCCTTCCAAAGGCTGAAATGTCCATGAACCCAGGCAGTGAGTGAGGAGGGGGAGAAGGGAAAGAGGAGTCCAGGTCATGGTGGAGACTTCTCAAGATCCCCTGGATTCAGGCTGGTGATGATCTCTGAGGTTTTTCTTTATCTCCTCCTCCTCTTCCTGGGTAAGGGTGTGTTTGGTGCTGCATTATGCAAAATGAGCTCACAGCAAAATCCAATTTCAGGTCCTGGGCCCAGTTTGTAGCTTCACTCTCAGGAGGAGGCTGGGATTGTTGTGAGCTCTGGATCTGTCTCCTTAGTGGAAGCACCTGCTGCCACTTCTACTCAGGCCATGATCATCAGCACAAGGCCCATTTAATTAGAATCATTTGAGTTGGTATCAGGCCTTGCAGCTCTGATAAGATCCACAGCGCCCCCTGCTGACATCGTCTAGAGAATATTTATGGTGGTGTGAACTATTTCCGCAATCTATGAACATATAACACACAAATAAATAAAATCACAAATAGCATTACATATTCTTGATTCCCTCAGGAGAGTTGTCTTTAAATTACATCTATTGTGTTTTCAGTCTACATTTTCCTCTGGTTTCTTTTTATAACTTCATTTCTATTCTGAGGATTCTCCTTTTTCATTCTTCCCCAACCTGCATCCTCACCCAGCATCTCATATCTTAGAGCCTGGACCCTGACTCACAGTTCTCCTAGGCCAGCCCCGGACACAGGAGCCAAGGAGGAACAGGAATGTCTCTGCCCCGATCCCTTGAAGAGCAGGGTCTGTGCTGTGGAGGACAGTCCACCTGCTAGGGTAGTCTCTGAGCTGATGAGAATAAAATTTAGGAAAGGCTTGTTTTTGCTTTTGTTTTCTTATTTCAAGAGAAAAAGGGCAATTCCACAGGCTCTGATTTTATCACAGGAATAACCAGGCAATATTTCAGTGTCATCATGGATTAATTTTGTTTTAGTATTCCTGTGGTTTCAGGAATATTAAATGGACAATTAATATTAGACACACTGTGAATCAGAAATACTTCCAAGCAGAGTTTGTGTATATGAAACTTATTTTTAAATGATTAAGTTATCATGAACAAGACTGAGAAGGCTATGGTTTCTTTAATAGTTCATTTTTACTGTATTTTTTCCATTACCATTTATACCCCTATACCACCTTCCATCTCCAGCCACCCCTCCAACCCACAGTCACTATGAGCAGGCTGAGGTTTTTGTCCCACTTCCCCTTCTTGTGTGTCACTGTGCTAAGCATCACTGTGATCAGTCATACAGTAATAGTCAGCCTCGTCCTCAGGCTGCAGCCTGGAGATGAGCAAGAGCCCTGCGTTTGCCGAGGCATCTTTGGATCCAGAGAAGCGGCTGGGGACCCCAGAGCCCTGGTGCTTGATTGAGTCTGAGAAGTAGGACAGGAGATACCGGGGAGGGCTCCCTGGCTTCTGTTGATACCAGTGTATGAGATAGCTGTCAACACTGATGTCACTTCTCAGGGTGCAGGTGAGTCTGGCTGTTGATCCCGGAGATGCAGAGACGGAGGGCGGCTGGGTCAGCACAGGCTGCGAGAGGGAACCTGCAAACACAGATGTTCATGGGTGCTGGGGCAGGAATATTGTTTAAGCTGCATAGGGGTTTAAGCAACAGGGGCTGACAGAGGATTGGTGGGTGACCCTGGACACCTGAAGCCTCTCCGTACCTGTGTAGTGAGAGAGGAGCACGAGGAGGAGAGGAGCCCAGGCCATGGTGCAGGCAGAGTCTGGTGGCCCCAGGTTAGGTCTGAGGTGGGCCGGGCCTCTTTTATCTTCCCTAAGGGCTGGAAAGGGGAGGAGCCGTTCTCACTTATTTGTTTCCTCTAATGATGACTCTTTTCTGCCCTGACAACCAGCCAAGTCTGAGCTCAGTTGATTCAACAGAAGAGCTGATGGGCGAGACTGAGTTTACCCCTGGGAGGGTCAGGGACAGAAGCAGCTGCTGGGACCTTACACAGACCACTGAGCAGGAGACTCTGCCCAGCCCAGAAGGGAACAGCCACAGGGTCCCCATCAGCAACCACAGGCACCAAGGCCCCAGCCCTGGGGAGTCTGGGGGGTGGCACAGAGGGAGGCACCCACAGCACCCTGCTGCTCACTGGTCAGAATCCATCTGTGGATGGAAATGCTGTTGGGGGCACTGGCCTGATACCTGGTCACCGTCAGTCCACAGACGTTCAGGGGCGCATCACTTGCTATACCCCAAGTCACGGATACAAACCAACAACATTTCCCAGGGACGGGTTTTCTGGAGTCCGAGGAGATAGAGGTATGGAAAATATGACCACCGTGAGATGTGGCCTGAGCTGTAGGAGGTGAGAGTGCAGAGGCCTCTGGGAGCAGAACCTGAGCTGCCGCTTCAACAGGAGCCACATGGAGGGAACTGGTGACTGGGGCTTCGATTGCACGGTGGGGTCTTGCTGGAGAACAAGGCATGCATTTCGAGAAAAAGGGCAGTTTGGTTAGAAGATGCACCAGAGTGTGCAATTACCCAGGCACATGAGATAGTGAGGTATGTTGAGGCAAAGATTATGGACTGAACTTTGCAGAGTCAGATGGCGATGAATTGGCTGGACACCTAAGCACATCTGGATCCAGGTTGCAAAGAAGCTTCTCTGTTCTAATAAATAATTGTAAGATATTTATGACTCTTTAGGGAGCTATATTTAATAGGCAGCCAATTGCACATATTTAATGTGTACCATTTGATATATTTTGACATTTATATAAACCTGAGAAATCACCAGTATCAACATAATGAATATGTCAACCTCAAAACTGTATCCATATTCCTTGAAATTCCTTTTCTTTTATCCTCCTCCCCAGGCCAGCGTTGATCTGCATTTTCCCCACATACATTGGGTTGCATCTTTTAGAATTGTATAAAATTGAAATCATAGAGTATGCATTGCTTGTCTTTATATTTCATGTGGCAGTTTTAAATTTAATCCACACTTTATCATATATCCGTCTTTTCCTTGCTAAACGTACCCACTCTATGGATATAGCACAGTGTATTCCAACAATCGCCTACTGAGACATCAGGGTCATTTCCAATTTGCGGTGATCATAAAGAAAGCTGCTATGAATATTTGCGTGGGCCCATTGTGAGCACATATACTATGTATACATTTAACGTTTATCTAAAGTGATTACACCATTTTCACTCCCACCAGAGGACCTGAGAGTGGTGACTGTGCCGCGTCCCGGTCTGCACTTGGTGCGGTCAGTCCCGTGAACTTCAGACGTTCTCACAGGAGTGTGGCGCTGTCTCGCTACAGCTTCAACCTGCCTTTCACTGATTCCTTCTGAGACTGAGCTTTCTTCCAGGTGCTTATTTGCCACCTGCATGTTATCTTTGGTGGGTTTATTTATTTATTTATTTATTTTGAAATAACTTTTTTCAGCTCTACATGTTGTATATTACCTTTTTTTTTTTTTTATCAGATATTTGACTTGCAAATAGTCTGTGGCTTCTATTACCATTCTGTTAACATTGTCTTTCAAAGAGCACACAATTTAAAACTTGATAAACTACAGTTGATTCCTCTATGGTTTTTGCTTTTGCTGTGATAGCTCAGAACTCTTTGCTTGCTTGAGCATTTTGTACACGTCCTGGTGGAATTACGTTTTCATGGCTAAAAGTTGGCGATTCTATTTATAGTATACAGTGTTTTCCTCATTTATAGTGTAACACATTCCCCTCCTCACTCCTGTTTTACCATATGAGCAGTGATTTAAAACATGTTAGTCCTAACCAGTATATGAAGAATGCAAATGATCCAGTTAGATGAAAGAAACCCTCAGGAGTATTAGGCCTTAGATGCAGCTGGGTGGAACCACAGCATGTGAACAGAGGGCTCTGTCGGGCCCCTGGGGGCCGGAAGCAGCTGATGAGACCTCAGCCCTGAGCTCAAGGACCATGTGTCTCTCCCCAGCCTTCAGGTCAGCGGGGCCTCCCTGGCTGTGAGCTCACAGAGTCAGGAGAGAAGAAGGAATTTTATCTGGGAGGAGGGCCAGAGGGGCGGGGCCAGTCCAGGCTGTGCTCACATGCTGGCCTGAAGCCTGGACCCAGCCACTCACTAAGTCACGTTCACCTCTGGGCCCCTGCCAACCTCAGGCAGCTTTGTTCTCCCTCCACCATCTTCTCCTGGATGGTTCTCTTCTGGGAGCAGTGTGACGTTACCTGTGACAGCTGACTGGGCTTAAAGCATGTTAGGGGCTTCCTTAGACACTCAGATACCAGCAAGAGCCTCTGCAACTCAGGGAATGGGGGTGGATGTTAGAGCAGGCTCACACAGACATGGACCAGAGGGGCTGGGTGGGGCACAGGGCGGTGGGTCTGTCTGGTTCACAGGAACCTTGAGCAGGAGAAGGAGCTTCCAACTGGAAGGTTAGGATTGGAAGTGGTTCCTGCCTCTTTTAATGCATCAAGCTCTCAGCCTGATGCTAGGAAACAGCAAAGCACCAGTTCATCCATCCACCCCACTGAGTGTGGGTGGCCATCTTTTGATGCAAAGCATAAAAAGAAAAGACTGATTCTGAGGATTTTTATTTTAGGGAAGAGCTCTAAGAGAGCCATAGCAATAACTGAGATGTCTTTTGGATAAAAGCTGTCTTCAAAATAGAATAGGCAAACAAACCAAAACAAATAAGCAAAAATCCTATAAACCAGACCACCGTTTATAAAACACCTCCGAGAGAGAATACAATGCAATGTGGTCCTGATGCCTCAGAGCTGACGATTCCCTTCAGAGGAGTGCAAGGAGACCGAGCCTGCGGTTCCTGAGGTCCTTTATCCCTGGCGGCTGGGCAGCTACCATGTGTGGGTTTCATGAAGGGTGCTGGCTCCAGAGGAGGTAGTTCTGTTGCTTTACAAGACTGCAGAGGCTGCAGTATTGATGAGCATTTTGCAGACAATATACAGACCCCAGGAAGATGTCAAGATGGGACTTTCTGATTGACAGGGACTAGCTCAGGAGCAAGGATCCACCTGCTTCTATGGCAGAGCCTTCAGAGTGGATGATTCAGTAGTTAGCATGACAGGGCCCTGCTGCAAGCTGCTTCCCAGAGGTAGGAAAAGGACAGGCGGGGTCAGGGGAGGTGGGGACAATAACAACATCATTCTGCTAGAGTCGAGGACATCCAAGTCCTGTCTCCCAAGAACAACTCTTTCTCAGAATGTAGTCATCCCACCACACTGCCTGGTTTCTCACTCCCACCCACACACTCCGCTCCGGCAACAGGACTTCCCTTTCAGAGTGTCGTCCAAGTCCTGTAAGAAGCCAGGCCATTTCAGCGACAGCTGCTATGCTCGCAGAAGTGACTTCTTGCTGAAGATCAGTTTCCCAACTTGCTTAAAAGTTATTTATGTGGCTGTAGAGATAGCAAGGAGGTGATAAAAGCCATGGAGTAGAAGCCAGAATCAGAGCTAGGGTGCAGTGGGGTTGGGGGAATAGCCCTGACAGACACCTCTTCTTTTTCTCTCTTTTCCATCAGCTAAGCAGGCCCCCAAATCAAAGGTAGTTGAGAGCTGTAAGTTTACAGAGAATAAGAAATCTGCCTTTACCAACTGTTGGCTTCCTCACCAGAACGTGTAATGTCATAAATCACCATTATAGTATCATACTGAATTATTTCACTGCCCTAAAAATACATTGTTTTTCACCTGTTGCCTTCACTCTTTCTTCTTGGAGCCCCTGGAAACTACTGAAATTTTTATTGTCTCTAGTTTCACTTTTTACCGAATGTTATATAGTTGGAAACACACAGTGTATGGACTTTATAGATCATCTTTTTTCACTTACAAATATACATTTTAAATTTTTTCAAATTTTCATGGCTTGATAACTAAATTACTTTTATCGCTGAATAATTTTTCATTGTATGGAGACAATCGAGATTGTATCAGGAGCTCAGTTGAGAAAATAGAAAGAGCTGACCTGTCAGGTGTCAGAGCAGCCAATTAAAACAAAAGGACAAAAATGAGAGAATTCACCCTGCAATCTGATGGTATAAAAAGTGTCTAAAGTGGAGACATTGCCAGCTGCCCCTGTTTTCTTTCCCCCGTGCAACACGCCACCATTAAAGGATCGGGTGGGTAGGTGCTCCTTGCGGCCCCTTCACTTCAGAAGGAGCCTCTAGTAAAGCCTTTGACCATTTATGGACCCTGGGTCAGGAGAGGACAAGGGGGCAGGGATAGGTGTGGAAAGGTGCTGGTACTGAGTCAGCAAGTGGGGGACGTGTCTGCAAGGTTACCTCTCCTGCCCCACACAGCAGCCTTGGCAGAGGAGCCTGAAGTAAACCTGGAGTCAAAGCCTCAGATACAGAGACCCAGGAATCAAGGTGCTGGACCAGGAGCATGAATATGTGAAGAATATAACCTGACAGAGGGACCAAGTCCTTGACTACGACTCCCATCGGAGCCTGCAGTGCACCAGGTGTGGTGTGGGGCAGGCAGCGTCCCTCAGGAGTCCTCCAGGGAAAGGCTTTGTGCTTGCCTGGGGCCGGGCCTGGGTTTTACATACTGGTTTTTAACCAGGAGCGAGACTCCTCAGTCTGTTTCTCCATCACTTTCTCTCCTGCTCCCCGAGGAGGACTTCAAGGAGGAGCCTCCTAGTGGCTGGAGTGACCAAGAGTCCTTGTTTAAATGGCAGAATAGAACAAGCACTTACTAACATTTGAGTGAACATTGATAATGCACAAATATTCAAAATTAAAAATGACATGTGGAAAACATAACAATGAAAAAATCTATTAAAAATAGATAAAATGCATATTTTTCTAGAAATATTTTTAAAAGTGCTTCCAAAAATAAGTCAGTACAGAGAACAATTTCCTTAGGAAATATAGAACACATAATAAAACTATTTCACATAGAAGGCATAACATACAGTTAGTTTCACAATGAACAATAACAAACCTTCCGAGACTGGATGTTTCAAATGTGTTTGCTACATATATATTTTTCCAAACATTGAAAGAAATGGAAACTTTCCTAAATCGTACAGAAGGCAGGGGTAACAGGGATACCTCTACCTGACATAAAATACAGAAAAGGGAAAATTACAGACAATAACATGAAATATTAATGCAACTATTTTAAAGAAAATATTAACAGAGATATTCCATTATCAGAATAGTAAGTGAATACACCATTACCATTTTGATTTATTCCAGATATCCAGCATGGGTTCCATAGTGATCAACCCTTTAATAAAATACATCATATTGATAGACCAAAGGATAAAGTCATATGATTTCAATAGAATCAGAAAAGGCTTGTGACCAAATTTTAAAATAACTCTCTAATGAAAACATATACACATATGAACAGACAGGCACACTTATGTCACGGTAACTCACACTCTGCACACACATATGACTTATTCCTACAGTCAGCATGTTAGCTAATGAGGCGGGAGGAGGGCATTCTCACAAAGATCAGGAACTGGCCAATGAGACTTCAACTCCATGATTATTCAACATCACTCAGCAAGTTTAGACGATGCAAATAAACAAGAAGAAATCAATGGTTGGGTCTTAGCCTTGATGGGAATGGACAAGTGGTCATTCCCAAGCCCCAAACAGAGGCTGCAGCCCGAGGTACTGCGGTGCCTGTGCAGCAGGGACAGAGGACTCTCCTGTGAGCTGCTGACAGGCATTCACTGCGGGGACTAATGAGAGGGTGGCAGGTCTGGAACACCTAGGAAAGAAGTTAATGACCAATGATAGAGACGGAGGATTCCCCAGTCAGAATTTAGGTCTGAAATGACCAGACTGTGTCTCAAAGAGCCTCTGTTTCCCCAGCTGATGGGGAGCTGGACTTTCTGTTTCATTTGAGACCTTTTGTCTAAGAATGGGCTGCTGGGAGGTCCTTTGAGGACAGCAGGTGGAGGTGGCATATTCATTCTCCAGGGGAGCCCTGGATGAACCTAGCCCATGGTGGCGGCTGCAGTAGCAGAAGCCACAGGCTGAGCCTGAGCGCAGATGCTGGGGCGTCCCCTCCCTGCAGATGAGAACAGCTTCTCTGGTCTCAGGTCCCCTCAGGCCTGCAGCTCTGTAGGAGCACGGAGACTGCTGTCACAGGAGAGGCTGTGAGAAGCATCCTTGTCCTCAGCTCTCAGCCCAGTGATGCCAAGGAGCCTGAGCTGCCAGACCTGCTCCAGGGACTGGATTGAGGACCACAAAGGTGACTGCTGTCGTGACAGATGAGGAGAGTGGAGGCTGTGTGGGGACCCATTGGTGACAGCACACACACTGGACCTACCTGATGTGCACTGACTCAGACACAGCCAGTTTCTGTGTCCCTGGTTCTTCCTGACCCATCATGGACTCCCAGGGCAGCCTCCCCTGACACGCAGGAACTTCTGCTCAGTTTGAGAAAGTTACACAATGTGTTGCTGCCCACACAGGCTAGAGGGGCAGAAGTCAAAGGATGTGGGCAGACATCTCAGTTCAAGTTCCCCATGGTGGGTCTCAGACCCATTTCAGGTCATACAAACTAAGAAAGCAGCTCTCTTATCAGAGGAGTGGGGGCCGCCCCGGAGAACTGCATTGAATGAGGAGAGCAGGTTTTTGTCTCACTTCCCCACAGGCCTGCAGCACTGTGGGAGCACTGAGACTGCTGTCATAGGTCTGGCAGTAATAATCGGCCTCGTCCTCAGCCTGGAGCCGACTGATGGTCAGGGTGGCTGTGTTGCCAGAGCTGGAGCCAGAGAATCGGTCGGGGATGCCTGAGGGTCGGTTGCTGGTACCATAGATGACGGTTTTAGGGGCTGATCCTGGGAGCTGCTGGTACCACTGCACATAGTTACCACTCCCGATGTTGGAGCTGCTTCCAGTGCAGGAGATGGTGACACTCTGTCCTGGGGGCCCAGACACTGAGGGCGGCTGAGTCAGCACAGACTGGGCCCAGGATCCTGGAAGGGGGAGACACACAGAGATGGTGGTTCTGAGTCTGGAGACAAGAGGAGAGAGAAGGCCCCCACGTGTCTTCCCAAAGTCCCTTCCCCAGTCCCAATATCTTGTCACCTGTGCAGAGAGCCATGAGGGTGAGCAGGATAGGGGCCCAGGCCATGGTGGAGACCATCACTGAGTCCTGCCTTCCTTGAACCCAGGGCTCAAGCAGGCCTTCCCCAAATCTCTCTTCTCTTCTTTGTACTCGGAGGGAGGAGGACCCATTCATGCAAATGAAATCCCAGCTATTTGAATCCTTCCTGTTCCCCGACAAGGCCCTTCTGCCTGAGGATGGCTGTGGGTGTTCACAATGAGGTGTGTGTGTGTGTGTGTGAAGCCCATTGGTTGGGGAAGTCTCAGCTGTAAGTCCTGAGCAGAGGCCATAGGCATTGCTAGGGGCTGGTCCCAGCCATGATCCCCCAGGTACCTCAGGAACAAGACCCGAGCGCCCTCTAGTGTCCAAGACCAGACACACTATCTGGTAACCTGTGACCATACCCATCAGAGACAACTTCTGACTCCCTGTCTGTCCACTGAACTCTGCCTTAGGGCCAGGCCAGGTGTCCCCTCTTGTGGCCTCCCCATCACCTCAGGGCCCTTTAATGCTCTACCCAGAGTCCTCAGGATGAGCCTTTCCATACCTCCCTGGTCGTTCAGTGCTCAGGAATGAGGTGGTGTCTCTTACTTTAACCATTAGACAGGTATGAAGTCCAGAGCAGTGATGGGCCCCATGGAGGCATGTGCCCTTCTGTGCAGGACGTAGGTTCTTTCCTCCGTTTGTTAGAGGTCTCCTTCCCCATGGGTCCCCAGTAGAACTGAGGAGAAAGGGGCCCCTTCTCTATAGCAATGTGGAGGTTGTGGGGAGAAAGCCCTCATGCTCATCCCTAATGTGTGATGATGCTTTGTAAATCTTTGTATGTCAATATTTCCACCTGCAATAAATCAAAGTTCTCCACATGCTGTGAGCAGCGATCAGTCCTGGGAGTCTATTCTCAAGCTCACAGTCAAAAGTCGGCAGGGACCTTGCCATATGACATTGTTTGTGACATTATCTGAGAGTCAAAAGGGGCAATCATGCAGAAAGTTCTAGGAAAAAAAATTTTATTTGCCATGATAAAATTTTATTAATATAGTTTATATATTAGTCATCTCTTACCGATTTAAATGCATGTATGTTATTGTATATAAAAGTCACATCAATAAGATTGAGTTAAAAATTCAAAGATGACGAATAATGATGGAAATTGTGTTCAAAATATTGATAGTAAAGCACTGGAAATGCTGTTCTGGTTGAAAAGGGGGCTCTGAGACCGACCTCCCAGGACCACAATATTAGGGCTGAGCCGGTGCCTGTGTTCCAGGCCGTCCTGTGCATGTCTGTGGTGCTGCTCCTTCTGCTACGGATGACCTTGTGCCTGAGATCTGACCCTGTTGTGGGTGGGTGTGCCAGCCCAGCCTACAGGCAGGAGCCTGAAAGATATAAAAATAGGCCCAGATGGAGGCCTAGACTGACATGTTCCATTTCCCTCCACAACTGAGAAGAAATACATCTATTGCAAAACCAGAAATAACCAGAAGTCAGAGAAAATAAAGCTACATGGAAGTCCATCGTATGAAGTTATAAAGAAGGGGTGCTTGTCCAGAAGGGTAGGAGGGGTGAAGCCGGGGCAGAGAGGTCAAGCTGTGCTGGTGGCAGTGGCGATGGCAGCGGGACGGCAGTTAGCACAGACACCCATATTAAAAAAGAGGCGAGAAACACCTGGCGAGCACCCTCAGCTGCAGACCAGAAGCCGTCAACTCGCGATTCCAACGCCGGGGAAGGCTGACCCCCATTGCTTTGGACTGTGAAGGCCAGAGGGGGTGGGGATAGAGGAAGAAGCTCCCAGTCTCTCAGCAGAAAGTACAACAGCAAGAATCCATTTTGGACCCCCGCCCCCACACAAAACACCACAGTGTGGTCAGAAGTGTTACCCGGTATGATGAGTGCATGGGGCTCAGCCCCCTATAGTGTAGGAGGTGTGACAGCCCTGCCCAGGAAGCCCAGTAAACACAAAACTGTCAGGATGGCACAGATCATGAAAAAGATCCCGGTGGTGCAGCTGAGCAGACAGCAAATATCTGATCTAATGGATCAGCAAATAGGAAATCTTTCTGAGGAACAGTTCAGAGCTTTATTTATAAGAATGCTTACAGGCCTGAGAGCAGATCTTAAATAAGACAGCGAAGGAATGAAGGCTAGTCCTGCTGAAATGAACAAAAACACATACAAAACTAGTGGTAAGGGAAAGAAAATCAGGGATTAAATTAAAAAAATCAGAACATAGGGAAGGAACAAACAGTCAACCAGTGCAGAAAGAGGAAATGAAAAGTGAGGAAAATGTGGAGAGGTTCAGAAACCTATGGGACAGCTATAAGAGAGCAAACATCTGAATTATAGGGTTGCCAGAAGGTGAAGAAGAAGAACTAGAAATTAAAAAATTATGTGAAAAATATAATGAAGCAGAACTTCCCTAACTTGGGAAAGGAAATAGACTTACAGGTCCAGGAAGCACAGAGAGTTCCAAAGCAACTGGACCCAGGGAGAAGCACACCAAGACACATTATAATCAAAATGTCAAAAGTTAAGGATAAAGAATCTTAAAAGCAGCAAGAGAAAAGAGAATTATGTACAAAGGGGTCCCAATAAGACTACCAGTTGATTTCTCAAAGAAACTCTGCAGGCAAGAAGGGACCGGCAAGAAATATTCAAAGTAATGAAAATCAAAAAGCTACAGCCACGATTACTCTATCCAGTGAAGCTGTCGTTCAGAATAGAAGGGCAGAGAAAGTGCTTTCAGGACAAAGTAAAACTGAATGAGTTCATCAGATCCAAACCACTGTTATATGAAATGTTAAAGGGACTTTTTTAGGAGAAAGAGGATCAAAACTATGAACATTAAAATGAAAACTGCATCACAACAACCAACAACAGAAGCTAGGGACCCGAAACAAAGGCAAACTAAGTAGGCAACGAGAGTGGGAAAAGAATTATACATATGGGAACAGTATGGGGGGAGGTCAGCAGAGAGGAGGAAGCAGAGAAAGGGAAGGAGATGGTACAGGAATTAGGAAGCATAGTAGGAGGGAGTGGAGTAGACAGGAAGATGTTGAGAAGAACTGTATGCACAACCAATGGTCATGGACTAAGGTTGGGGACAACTGGAGGGAGGCGGGTCACTGGGTAGAGGGGAGAAAAGGGAAAAGAAATTGGGACAACTGTAACAGCATAATCAATATAGCATATTTTTAAAAAATTAATGTGAGCTGAGATTTAGGGGATGCTGCTCACTTTGTCCACAGCTTAATTCACACAAGAACCAACATTCCCAGAGCATGTGGGTGTTTCAGTGGGTGCAGAGTTTTGCTGAGGTATCAGAAACACTCACGGGTCAATATCACAGTGTTCTATCCCAGGCTGCTGCCTCTGCCAGGACAGTACTTGTTGGCTTTCTGTCCCGGGTCCCAGGCCCTGAAGGAGGCTGGATGAGCAGGGAGAGATGCAGGGACCTGTGTGCACAGGGCCGGGTCCCCACTGCATGAAGTGGGCAGAGCAGGGCGGGACACCTGTGTGAGCATGAGCAACAGGAAGCATCACAGGTGTCGTGTGTAATCTAGGAGGAGCAGGGGAACCCGGGACATGGTGGAGACAACCTGATCCCTGCTCCTTGGGCCCTGGTCAGCCTCCCATTCATAGCCAGAGCAGAGTGAGGGGCCTGCAGTGGTCATGGCTTAGGGCCGCCATGATCCCAGGTATCTGGTCAAACAGTATTCTAGTAGTTTCTGCAAATATATGTTTTTAATGATGTAGTAATTAAATTACTAGACTGATAAAAGAGGATTGCCATCTATAACGGGAGAGGGCCTCATCTGATCAATGGAAGGACTTGGTATCGCAAAGACTGGCCTTTCCCAGGAAGAAGGAATTCTGCCAGTAGACGGCCTTCAGATCAAACTACATCATCTACTCCACCTTCCCCAGGTCTCCAACCTGTCTCAAGGACCTAGAGAAGGTTATTCCAGAAGACTCTTATCTTTATCTTTTCTTACAGTTTCCATTTCTCTGCTGAAATTCCCACCTCATTTTCATTGAAAGTACGTATTACCTGAAAACCTTGCAGTTTGTTTTCTGTTCAATTTGGGACAAACTGTTGTCTTAACCACACTGAGAATGTTGAACCACAAACTAGAATATCTACTTTAGTATAAATCTTGCCAAATTTTGCAATTTTCACTGTATAAGACATTCATTTCTTTTAGATCTATCCTTAAGTATTTCTTCTTCATGTTCTTACAAATAAAACTGTAACTAAACAAATGGGTCCTGCTGCCTGCTGCAAGGACAGCCATTCGTGAGGCAGGTGTTTGCGCAAAAGAAAGAGGTTTCTTAGGTGCTGTGTCACCTGGGAGAATGCTGGGCTCCTGTCTCAAAGACCATCTCCCCTTCCTGCTCAAGCCCGCAGTTCTTGTAGGTGTAGCAAGGGGAGGGCTTCCTTTTCTACCCAAATTTCTTGCTGGCTTTCAGGATGCTTTGGGTGATGTCCATTCATCTTTCTAACAATTGGCAGCTCGGGGTAAGAATCTCCACTGACTGCTAACTTTGCCAATGGGGAAGAAGACTCCCCAGAGCTCCCTGACTGTCTACGGTTCTGAGTCAGTGGGGAGGTACTGGGGGCTGCAGGACCCGCTGTCAGGAACCCAGGAGATGCCACAGCCCTCAGCCCACATCCTCGTGCTAGACAAGGTGCCCTTACATCCAGGGGAGCCCGTTGAAGTCCACCGAGCACCCCCAGGTCCCAGCCCACCTGTGTGCCCTGGGAAGCCTCGCGTGGCACATGACTCCAAAGTGACCAGCTGGGACAACACTTTGACTGACCGCAGCCTATGAAAACTGTACTGTTGTTATTTTTTTAATTCTGATAGTTCACTGTTAGTATATATAAGACAATAATTTATGCCAAACGTTGGTTTCTATCACAAAATTCAGATCTGAGCCCTCAGATGAGAATCATATATTAGTCACTCCTCGACTCTGAGCTGACCTTGGTCTGAATCAACCTGACTAGACCTCTTTAAATGTCTCTATGAAAAATTTTTCTCTCACCAAGAACTTTATGTTCATGAAAGCATTAACACAATGAGAACATAAGCTCAAGGAATCAATATAAAAGTTGAACTGAAGAAAAAGATGTGACATTGTCAGAACTACGGGTCCTGAGAAACTCAGGTGGTGAATGATTATGTGAACACAGTCACTGCTGAGCTAGAGTCGGTCAGAGCCACCAGCTGGGGTGACGGCACCAGGACTGCAGAGCAGATGGGAGGTTTCTGTCTCACTTCCTTGCGGGTCTGAAACACTGTGTAAGTCTTAGAGGTGCCATCCCATGTAGCACAGTAATAGTCAGCCTCGTCCTCAGGCTGCAGCCCGGAGATGAGCAGGAGCCCTGCATTGGCCGAGGCGTCTTTGGCTCCTGAGAAGCGGCTGGGGACCCCGGAGCCCTGGTGCTTGTTTGAGTCTGAGTAGAACCTCAGGAGATACCGGGGAGGGCTCCCTGACTTCTGCTGGTACCAGTATATATGGTAGCTGCCAACATTGAAGCCACTGCTCAGGGTGCAGGTGAGTCTGGCTGTTGCTCCCAGAGATGCAGAGAGGGAGGGCGGCTGAGTCAGCACAGGCTGGGAGAGGGAACCTGCAGAAATACAGACACTGGTCAGTGCTGCCACAGAGACCACAGTGTGATTTCTCAGGAATTGAACATAAAAGGAACGTGACGAGGAAATGAGGCCTGGTCCCCGAGCTTGCCCCTACCTGAGCAGTGAGAGAGGAGCACGAGGAGGAGAGGAGTCCAGGCCATGGTGCACAGCCCCTGAGCTCCACAGTGGGGCTGGGCTGCCCAGGCCCCCTTTTCTTCCCCACCCTCCGCCAGGGGAGGGGCTGTCCATGCAAATGTGTGTCCATCCAGTGATGCCCCAGCCTCTCCCTCAGTCCTGGTGCTGGGGCTCAGCTCACACCCCACACTGAGGAAGATGGAGGTTTACTTCACCACCTGGGGGAGCCCTGGCAGGAGGCACCTGCTGAGACACACAAAGGTCCCTGCTCAGGGGACTCTGCCAGGCCAGAGAGGACACAGCCGCTGCTTCCTCTTCAGAGAGCACAAAGCCTGGCCCCCAGGCCCGGGCCCCTTTGAGTGAATGGTCCTCACTGAGCAGCTGTAGAAGGACCTCAGGGCAGCCCCACAGCATCACCTGCTGGTCGTACATGTAAAATAAATAAATAAAGCTAAGATTACTAACCTTTATTTAAAAATAGAGAAGATGTACACTTTACTAAGATGCAACACGGGCTACATCAAAAATAAAATAAATAATAGATCAATTTTCTTATAAAATAGAAAATGTTGTGGAACTCCTTCACACAAAGGCAAAGATATAGACTGTTTCACAGGAACATTCAACAGATCTTCAGAGATCAGATGACTTCAAATTATTTTTATTATAATTTTTCTGTAATATTGAAAAAGATGTAAAATGTTTTTGTTCATTTTAAAGCAGTTGGACAGTGACAAATGCACCAGATAATTACAGATCAATAAAATTTCATATTGATGCAGATGCTCCAAATAAAATATGAACCAGGAGTTAGAACCACAAAAAGTTAATGTACAATTACTAAGTGTCATTTAGTCTAAGATAGATCTTGGGTTTCATTTTAAGAAATATGTAATATAATACACCATAATAAGACATTAATAGATAATATATATTGTCTTTATTGGTCATAAAAAACATTTGTCCAAATTCTTATAACAGCCATATATATGTTTTCTATATTATTATATAAATGCGTGGTATTGCTCTAGTCCTAGAAACAGTTAGTGACAATGGAACAGTGGACAGAACAAGAGGAGCAGAGAAAAGGTCTGGGGGAACAGCAGCCTGTGAGCTCTGAGCCATCACCCCAGGTCTGAAGTAACAGCCTGCCTCCCATTCAGGCTGAATCCTCAGTAACATAGATCATTACATTATGGGGTGTCTGTCTCAGAGCCATAATAACCTCCATTGCAAAGGCTTCCAGTGCACAAAGGGGTGACTTTCTGCCCAAGTGACCAATATACTCAGACAGGGGTCTGTGAGTCTGCTGTCACAGGACCTACACCTTATGGAACTGAGGAGAAGACAGTCCTTTGTGGTTCCAGGAGCTCCTTCCTGGAAAACTTGACAAAGGCTCACTGCATAGGCCCTGAGAGAGGAAGGCTCCAGGACATGATGGGGACACTGCAGAGCTCTGTCTCCTGTGGTTCCATGGGGGGGATTCGGCCCACGAGAGGGTCTTGTCTTCTGGGAAGATTTTCCAGAAGCTTACTTCCTCCTTGGAAAA
The DNA here is from genome assembly GCF_987537825.1 of Furipterus horrens. Classification (NCBI taxonomy): domain Eukaryota; kingdom Metazoa; phylum Chordata; class Mammalia; order Chiroptera; family Furipteridae; genus Furipterus; species Furipterus horrens. The sequence continues at coordinate 17,059,428 of NW_028327181.1, read as the reverse complement.
GCATTCTGGTTCCTCATTGTCTACCAGCTCCAACCTGTCCCAGATTTGGCCAAAGACTCCACATTGTAAAAGAAGGAAAGGACCCAAATTTGAATCACTGTGGTGCGAGAGCTAGACCCAGCACTTATGGAGCAATTGGAAGGGGGGGGTCTAAGAGAGGAAGAAGGGTCACACATGAGGGAGGACACAGTGTGCCCAACTTCCCTCGACACAGTGAGTGGCTTACCAGCTGTCTGGCTCAGCACCCACACTGTGACATGGTGCACCGCTCCACCTGCTGGTCACAGGGGCCACATGATCCAGCCACTAGGATGTCCCTAAAGACAACACACACACTCGTCTTTCTACAGTAGTCTTTACTGATGTTACTCCCAAGAGCATGAGGTGAGAAAGGATGTTCCTAAGTCACCATGGGTGTAGTGATGTGCTCACATTTGGATATTAATCTCCATAGAAAACTATATTTTTTCAAAATGTCAATTTTTGCCCACTGTACCCATACATCTCCAATCTTGTTTGCTGTGCCAGACACTGAACATGTATGTAGAAGGACAGGTAATAGGTGCAACAGGAACACATAGCTAACATTTTCCTTTGTGTACATGGCAGAGGTGGGCCCAAGAAGCCTTGTGAAAACAATGGAGTGTAGCCCTGACTGGGTGGCTCAGTTGGAGCGCTGTCACATACACCAAAAGGTTGTCGATTCAGTCCCTGGTCAGGGCACATGCATAGGTTTCAGGTCCAACCATTGTCTGAACGCACTCAAGACTTAACAGATCAATGTTTCTCTCTCTCTCTCTTTCTACATTCTCCTCTCTCTAAAATCAATAAAAATATCCTTGAGTCAAGATTTTTAAAAGTGAGTATAAGTTGAATCTTTAGGATACTCAGATAATCACTGAAACAGTGTAGGGAAGAGCCCTTGAGTCAGAAGTCAGAACAGGTGCCAAGGCCAGAAAACAGGGAGGCTGCTTGGTGGTGACCCTGGGGAACAACCACTGAAGGTCAGAGAGGTGGATCCTCTGAGCTTATGTATCCAGTGGCTCTAAGTGAAATTTAAAAATCTGAGAAAATATATATTTCCTTACTCACACCTTGAAGTCCATTTTTACTATTTGTTATTTTATATGAGTATTTAATCATGTAGCCAGAGACTCAACCAAGGACCCAGAGGGTCAACTACTGTCATATAGATGAGGATTTGGGGGGATGGTCCCCAGAACTGTTGGGACCGGGGCACATACTGCACACTCCTGATGTGCTCTGACTCAGACACAGCTGGATTCTGTGTGTGTGGTTGTGCTGTGAACCATCATAGACTCTGTCTCAGGGCAGCCTGCGGCAGCATCAACAAATTCCTACTAAATTTAAGAGAATCACACAATGTGTTTCCGCCAAGGGCTGGTGTCGGGACAGAATTTAAAGGCTAAGGTCAGATATTCTTGACAAACTTCTTTGAAGTGGGACTCAGGCCCCAGTTATTGGCAGAATAAACACAGGAAGCAGCTGGCTTGTCAGAGGAGTGAAGTCAGGCCAGGGAGGCCCCAATTCAAGAGGGACAACAGGTTTTTGTCTCACTTCCTAATGGGCCTGCAGCATCGTGCGAGCATTGAGACTACTGTCCCATGCTAAGCAGTAATAATCAGCCTCCTCCTCAGCCCGGAGCCCAGTGACAGTCAGGGAGGCTGAGGTGCCAGACTTGGAGCCAGAGAATCGGTCAGTCACCCCTGAGGGTCGTTTGCTATTTTCATAGATGAGGAGCTTGGGTGCTTTCCCTGGGAGCTGTTGGTACCAGCTCACATAATAACCCCCGATGTTGGAGCTGCTTCCAGTGCAGGAGATGGTGACAGTCTGGCCTGCGGCCCCAGACACTGAGGGCGGCTGCGTCAGCACAGACTGGGCCCAGGATCCTGGAAGGGGGAGAGACACAAATGCTGATCATAGGTCCAGAGAAAAGAGCAGGAAGAGGACTCAGCCCACCCTCCCAGGGCCCGTCTCTGGTCTCCTACGCAGTCACCTGTGCAGTGAGCGAGGAGGGTGAGCAGAAGAGGGGCCCAGGCCATGGTGCAGACCATCACTGAGTCCTGCCTTCTGTGGTCCCACAGCTGAAGCAGGGATCCCCCAAATATCTCCCTTCCCCTCTTCATACTCTGAGAAGGGGAGGGTCCACTCATGCAAATGAGACCCCAGCTTTCTGATTCCTCACTGGTTCCTGGGTCAGAACCTATGTCTGAGGTTGTCAAGGTGGAGGTAGAGTTAGCGGTGTGTGGAGCTCAAGGGGTGGAAAGCTCACAGCTGTGAGCCCTGAGCAGAGGGCTCAGGCGGTGCCAGGTGGCGGGTCCCAGCTCTGGTAACCCCAGACCCCTCAGGAACAGGCCCTGAGCGCCCCCTGGTGTTCAGGCGGAGACACATAAATGTGTCACATGGTGACCAGAGCCATAAGAGGCAGCTCCTGCCTCACTACTGCTCCGCCCCAGGTCCTCCTGCCTTAGACCCAGGCCAGGTGTGTGGTGTGCCCTCCTGCAGCTTCCTCATCACCAAAGGGCAGACTTACGCTCTACATAGACACCTCGGCGTGAGTCTGTGCATGTCCCCTTTAGCTCTTTGTGTGTTTTATACAAACTTCTGATATCAGGATCAAGTCCAGAGCCAGGATCACCTCCATAAAGGCAGGTCCCCTCAGTGCAGGACATACCATTTTCCCCCATGTTTGATTCCTCCCTGCTGTCAGAGCTCTCTTCCCTGTGGAAACCCCACAGCCCTGGGAAGATTGAGGCCCTTCTGTCCAGGGAGTGGGAGGTTGTTGAAAGGAAGGCCCTGTGTGAATGCCTAGTGCGTGGTGTTGGGCAAGTCTTTATTGTCTGTCATCAGTATTTCCACCTGAAACAACTTGTGCTATACTGAGAGCGGGATTCACTGCTAGGACTTCATTCGCCGATCAGTCTTCAAGGGACCTTGCAAGGTAACTTTGTTTATGGCTTTTTATAAGAGAAAAGACCACAAATGTTCAGTTAGTTCTAGAATAGAATGAGTTGAGCTTTCAAATTGCTCTAATAAGGACTGATTAAGACAGTTTATTTGTTTGTTTGTTTGTTTATTTATGAGAATGATAGAGAAGCCAGTATCTGCCCAAAGGCAGAATCATGATTATGGAGTGCCATCATTTGCAAATCCTTTCAGCGGAGAGAACAATAAAATGTATATGAGTAAACTAATGCAGAAAATGCACATTTTAAGATATTTTTATGTGCAATTGTCTGTCTGCATGAAACTAAACATGAGTTTGTACTGCTCTCTGCCACTCCAATTCCTCACTGCAGGAATCCGTCAAGCCTTCTCCCTTGGTTATAAATGTCAGTTTGCATTCCTAAGGTCCGTCCACCCATTCCCTTAACTGTGTGATTCCAGGACACAGCACAGCCACACCCACATTGCTGACCTGCCCCATGGATCCGCTTTATCAGCAGAGCACAGTCTATGTGCGGTTTCCTTTGCTTTAGTCTGACAGGCCCCCCTCACTGTCACAGGCGCTTAGGTCTGGAACTTTCTCTCCTGCCCCCCAGGGCGGTGGCTCACAATCTCATAGTGCAAACCCATGGGCTCCTGTCCCTTTCCACTTTCCATCAGGGATCCTCAGCTTCCTAAATGGCATTCAGTGTGCCTATGTTAAGGCTCTGTCATTGTGTTTTCCAGTTTTCAATGTATTTGACAAAGTTGTAGTGTTATTTTAGTGCCATTGCATTATCATATAGAAAAATACTATTGCTCCTCAAGAAATACTTTGTATTCACATGATCAATTCTTCTTCTAAAACCCAGTTTATAATAAATGTTCATATTCACCCTAGCATTTTCCTCTTCCAAATGTGACAGAATTAGAATCATATTCAGAATAGCATCCCTTTTAAAAACAAGCCACTTGTTGGAGCACATCATAGCTGCTTCCAGCTTGGGGTGAGTCTATAGAGAGCTGTAATAAGCATCCATGCCCAGCCTGTGGTTGCTTTCAGAGTGGGGAGAGGATTAATAAGAAGCTATAAACATTCACATGCACATTTTCTGTGGACAGTATTAAATTTAATTTAATAATTTCATTTAGTTATCATATCTTTGTAATGAGGGTATAACTGACATACAGCACTATATTAGTTTCAGGTGTACAGCATCATTCCATATTCATATATACTGTAAAATCATCACCAGAATAAGTCTACTAAGTTTATACGTGGTAAAAATTTTTAGTATTTCTTGTGCTGAGAACATTTTGGGTCTACTCTTTCAGCTGCATTCAGACGTGCAGATTGCAGCATTCTCAGCCCAGGTCCCTGTGCTGTCTGTATTTCCTAACCGGAAGTTTGTACCCTGTGACTCCCTTTATGCAATGGGACAACTCCTGTCATTCCCCACCTCTGGAAACCACCAATCTATTACAATTTTATACTTGTAAATGGCCATATTTTGACTAAAAAGCAGAAAACAAAACAAAGCAGGTCAGCACTGATTACACTGAAGTAAATTATAATATGAGACCAAGCAGGGCTGACTTAGCCTTCATGCACAGCGCAGGCAGAGCTGAGGCCCCATGATGGCATCAGGGGCCCAGCAGAGTGTAGCTTTTACATTCCCATTGCACGAAAAAAAACTACACACCAGTGTGGAGTCAACTGTCTTCAGCATGTGGGGAAATGGACTTTCAGTTTCATTTGGACTCTGAGTCTGGGAAAGTACTGCTATGAGTGACTTTGGGGACAGAGGGAGAGGAGAATTCTATCCTCCAGACAGTGTGCCTGGATGAACCTCAGCCCAGGACATCTGCTGGAGAATAAGCAGAAATCACAGGGTCCAGGCTGAGCCTGAGCAGCAGCTGCAGGGGTGTTCACCAGGCTCACAGATGAGAGGGGGGGTTCTTGTCTCACTTCCCCACAGGCCGGCAGCACTGTGCTAGCACGGAGACTCCTGTCATGGGTCTGGCAGTAATAATCGGCCTCGTCCTCAGCCTGCAGCCTACTGATGGTCAGGGAGGCTGAGGTGCCAGCCTTCGAGCCAGAGAATCGGTCAGGCACCCCTGAAGGTCGTCTGCTATTACCATAGATGAGGAGCTTGGGTGCTTTTCCTGGGAGCTGTTGGTACCAGCTCATATAATTACCCCCTATGTTGGAACTGCAGGTGATGGTGACGCTCTGGCCTGGGGCCCCAGACACTGAGGACAGCTGAGTCAGCACAAGCTGGGCCCAGGATCCTGGAAGAGGGAGACACACACAGACGCTGATCATAAGTCTAGAGACAAGAGCAGGAAGAGGGCTCAGCCCACCCTCCCAGGGCCCGTCTCTGGTCTCCTGCGCAGTCACCTGTGCAGTGAGCGAGGAGGGTGAGCAGGAGAGGGGCCCAGGCCATGGTGCAGACCATCACTGAGTCCTGCCTTCTGTTGTCCCACAGCTAAAGCAGGAATCCCGCAAGTACCTCCCTTCCCCTCTTCATACTCTGACAGAGGGAGGGTCCATTCATGCAAATGAGAGCCCCCGGCTATTTGATTGCTTCCCTGGCCCTAACCAGGCGCCTCTGCCTGCAGGTAGTTGCCCATGGGTGTCTGCAGGGGTGGGGCTCTGGGAGGCCTGGGAGTTGAAAAAGTCACAGCTGTAAGCCCAGGGCAGAGGGCACAAGGTAGTGCCAGGTGGTTGGTAACAGCTCAAATCAGCCAAGATCCCTCAAAACAAGACCCAGTCGCCCTCTAGTGTCCAGTGTCAGACACTCCATTGTGTGACATGGTGACCAGAACCCATCAGACTCAACCTCTGCATCTCAGGGCTCTCTCTCCACTGAACCTGCTTTAGGTCCAGGCCAGGTGTCCCCTCCTGTGGCCTCCCCATCCCCTCAGGGAGTTTGTTTTCTGTCCTCAGCTCCTTTGACTGTCCAGGTTCTTACACAAACTCTTAGGTCAGGATCAAGTCCAGATCAGTGACCGGCCCCAGGCAGGCATGCCCCCGTCTTTGCAGCACGTGGGTCTTTTCCCTAAATGTGATTCATTCCTGGTTTTTAGACATCTCCTTCCAGGTGATCCCCAGCAGAACTTAGGAGAATAGGGCCCTTTTCTAGGGACGGGGTGCTTGTGGGGAGAAAGCCCTCCTGTGTTTCCTAGTGAGAGATGCCATGTAAATTTTTATATTCTTTCAGCATTTCCACCTGCAGGAAACCATAGTTCTCCACGTACTGTGAGCAGTGATCACTCCTATAGGCCTATTCTCAAAGTCACAGGCAAAAGTTGGCCGAGCGCCTGTTCACATGACATTGTTTGTGGCATTTGTCTCAGAGTTAAATGCACAAATATGTAGAAATTATAGGCAAAAATTTTAAATTATTGTGATAGGTTTTATTTAAAACATTCATATATGAGTCACCACTTAACCAACTTAAATATCATGTACGTTATTGTCTATAAAAGTTACCTCAATAAGATTGAGGTAGAAATTCAATAATAATAAATTTTACAGAAATTGTGGTGAAATTTTGATAGAGAAGCATTGGGAAGGCGATGCGTTCTGTGCTTGATTGAAAGGCATGTATAACACCTTTTAGTTACGAGCATAGCTGTGTATTGTAATCTGTCCTGCAGATTAAAAAGCTCGAGTTGGTGATCACTAAAACCCCATGAGGGTTTCTTTCTATGAACTTCCGATCCATCCCAGTGATAGGAAAAGCAACTGCAGACTGAGCTTCCAGGACAGAGAAGTGCTGGTTTCATCCTTGCCTCTGGGGTGGACACAGCTATAGTCCCTGCCACTTGTGTCTGGAATTTTCGGAATAATGAAATTCTTTACTCAGCCACCCAATGACAGCCACCCGAGCCAACTGGTGCCAGAAGTTTTTCTCAATGATCCCTTGTACAAAAAAGTGCAGCGACAAGAGGGGACAATGTCACAAGCCCTGTGGGCCTGGATTCAGAGAGAAGACTTTTCAGTAAATGCTGAGCCTGTCTAGAGTGTCACAGGTGGTGACCGACAAAGTGACAGCCCAGCCCTGAGAGCACAGGGAGGTCGTGTCTGGCGTCCCCATGGACCGTGAGCACCGTGGGAGCTTCCCTGAGGCTGCAGCTGTCCCACAATACATGCAATGACAGCCTCCCATGCTGCCTGGATCCCAGAGACGGTCAGGAGGGCTGAGCTGCTGACCAGGATCAGAGACTCACCTTGGGATCCTGAGTATCCAGCTCATCCCAGTAGAGCAGGTGTCCAGGAAGAAATCTCATAATTATGTTTTCTCTGCATGTACCATTTACCAATTTTACATACACATTGTATGTGAACTGTACCTCAATAGTTTAAAAAATATCCATCACCGCCTAGGAACATGCTCACAAGCTATAAACAGACAGAACTGTGTTCAGAATTACCGTTCCAGTTGGGTAATGACAATGACACTTAATCATGAACCATAGCCCAGCCCAGGCCTTTCTCCTTCTTTCACTTTATCTGAGTGACCATGATGGAAGGAAAGCAGCATCCACTCTCTTACTTCCCATGTGACAAAGACCTGAAAGTTGAGTGAATCACACAATGTCACTCTTGTGGGGATGAGGAACCAGGCAGTGTCACTGAGGTTCTTGTTCCAAATCCAAGCATTTCCCCTCAAACCGGCCTGAGACCGTGAACAGAAGTACACGAAAGGCCATGTGTCCAGCACCTGGACAATCACAACCATTTTCCACCTCAACCTCTGCCTGTGCGGCAGTGACCAGGCTGGGATGTTTTATCAGAACAGTCCAATATAAAGATGGGACTGTGCAAAAGACCCATGGATCCATGGAAGGGCCTTCCAACCTTGGTTCTTAAAGGACAAATTACTCTCAACTTTGGTGTTGGCCACACAAGGTGAGAATGGGCCCATGGGCCAGGCTGGGAGTCAGATGGAAGGCTTGTATCTCATTTTCCATGGGGGCTGGTGCCCTGGGGTGGCATGGGACCCTGCAAATCTTCAACAGCCATAGTCACCCTTGTTCTCTTCCTGTTCCATCCTCACACAGGAGCCCAGAGTTGTCAAGGAGAATGAGTGACTAGGTCTGGGGACCAAGAGACAGTTAGGGACTCTGTGAGTGGCTCCTGTGCGGGAACCATCGGTGCCAGGACACAGTGCTCACCCAACTCTGCTGCTCTTCCCAGGGCAAAAGGAGCTGATGCATCTTTGGGTTCTTGACAAAGACCAGAGATTAGATTGTTTGGATCCCTTGTGGTCAGATTCTGGTAGGTTCTAAAGTCCTGTGCTGAGGACATTGGCATCAGCCTCCCACAGACCCTCCATTGATTATCCAGAAAGAATCTGTGTCCTCAGGATAAAGTGTCTGCCGGTGGAGGTGTAAACAGACTGGGAATATGAAATTAGAACCGATTCAGTTATCCTCACAACCAGAGACACTTGGAGAGTCTTCAGATTCTCAGGGGGTGGTCAGAGATTTAACAACAGAGTCTCCTGACATGAAGTTAGGAGAAAGAAAGTGACCTGAGAGTAGGGGGACCACAGTGGGAGGGGCAGGGTTCTTTCTTCATTCTTCATGGATCTGGAACATATTACTAAAATCATTTTTTATCAGGTCCTATTGATCAGCCTCTTCTTGGGACAAGATCTGAGATACTTGCAAGAAGGATTCCTTGCCAACCCAAAGCCAGAGTTTCCATCGCAAAAGGCTCTGAGACAGACCTCCCAGGACAACAATTCTAGGGCTGAGCCGGTGCCTGTCTTCCAGGCCGTCCTGTGCATGTCTGTGGTGCTGCTTCTTCTGCTACGGATGACCTTGTGCCTGAGACCTGACCCCATGTTCTGGGTGGATGTGCCCACCCAGCCTACAGGCAGGAGCCTGAAAGATATAAAAATAGTGTGAACTGAGATTGGGGGTCACTGCTCATTCTGTCCACAGTTTAAATCACTGAAGAACCAACGTTCCCAGAAGATGAGGTTCTTTCAGTTTTGCTGAGGTATCAGAAACATTCACGGATCAACGTCACACTGTTCTATCCCGGGCTGCTGCCTCTGCCAGGACAGTACTTGTTGGCTTTCTGTCCCGGGTCCCAGGCCCTGAAGGAGGCTGCATGAGCAGGGAGAGATGCAGGGACCTGTGTGCAAAGGGCGGGGTCCCCACTGCACGGAGTGGGCAGAGCAGGGTGGGTCGCATGTGTGAGCATGAGCATCAGGAAGTGTCACAGGTGTCATGTGTAATCAGTGAGGAGCAGGGGAACCCGGGACGTGGTGGAGACAACCTGATCCCTGCTCCTTGGGCCCTGGTCAGCCTCCCATTCACAGCCAGAGCAGAGTGAGGGGCCTGCAGTGGTCAATGCTCTGCCTGCTTAGGGCCGCCATGATCCCAGGTATCTGGTCATACAGTATTCTAGTAGTTTCTGCAAATATATGTTTTTAATGATTTAATAATTAAATTACTAGAATGATAGAAGAGGATTGCCATCTCTAATGGGAGAGGGCCTCATCCAATCAGTGGAAGGACTTGGTCCAGCAAAGACTGACCTTCCCCAGGAAGAAGGAATTCCGCCAGCAGACGGCCTTCAGATCAAACTACATCATCTACTCCACTTTCCCCAGGTCTCTAACCTGCCAGCACATTTTGGAGATTTTGGATTTGGAAGTGACTCCAATGGTGTGAAACAATTCCTTAAAATAACTTGGTGTGGAGAGGGGTGATGTTCCTGGGAGAACCTGCACTCATGCACAGACCTCTTCCCAATTTTTTGCATTACTCGGCTTTTTTGATTGTTTGCAGGGTCCTGGTCTCTGAAACCATCTCTGATAAGGTCAGGGCAAAAGTAACATGTTCTCTGTGTCCTACCAAGTTATCTTTTTTTATAGTTTCCACTTCTCTGTCCCAAATTGAACAGAAAACAAACAGCAAGGTCTTAAGGTAACATATACTTTCAATGAAAACGAGGTGGGAATTTCAGCAAACTGTTGTTTTAAACACCCTGAGAACATTGGACCACAAATTAGAATATCTACTTTAGTATGAATCTTGCCATATTTTGCACTTTTCACAGTATAAGACATTCATTTCTCTTAGATCTATCCTTAAGTATTTCTTCTTCATGTTCTTACAAATAATATGTAACTAAATAAATGGGGCCTGCTGCCTGCTGCAAGGACAGCCATTCGTGAGGCAGGTGTTTGCGCAAAAGAAAGAGGTTTCTTAGGTGCTGTGTGACCTGGGAGAATAGTGGGCTCCTGTCCCAAAAACCATCTCCTCTTCCTGCTCAAGCCCGCAGTTCCTGTAGGTATGGGAAGGGGAGGGCTTCTATTTCTACCCAAACATCTTGCTAGTGTTCAGGACACTTGGGTGATGTCCACACATCTTTCTAACTATTGGCAGCTCAGGGTAAGAATCTCCACTGACTATTATCTTTGCCAATGGGGAATAACACTCCCCAGAGCTCCCTGACTGTCTATGGTTGGGGGTCAGTGGGGAGGATGTGGGGGCTGCAGGACCCACTGTCAGGGACCCAGAAAATTCCACAGCTCTCAGCCCACCTCCTCATGATAAACAAGATGCCATCATATCTAGGAAAGCCCATTGGAGTCCAGCAAGCACCCCTGGATCCCAGCCCACCCCTGTGCTCCGTGAAGCCTCGCGTGGCTCGTGACTCCGAAGTGGCCAGCCAGGACCACACTTCGAATGACCACATCCTACGAAAACTGTACTGTTGTTATTTTTTAAATTCTGATAGTTCACTGTTAGTATATACAAAAAAACAGTTTATGCCAAATGCTGGTTTGTATCACAAAGTTCAGATATGAGCCCTCAGACTAGAATCATATCTTAGTCAATCCTCGACCCTGAGCCAACATTGGCCTGAATCAACCTGACTTGACCTCCTCAAACATCTCTATGGGAAGTTTTTCTCTCTCAGGAAGGACTTTTTTTCTGTGAAAGCATGAAAACAGTGAGAATGTAAGTGCAAGGAATCAATATAAAAGTTGATAGAAGAAAAAGATATGACATTCTCAGAACTACTGATCCAGAGAAAATCAGGTGCTGAATGAAGATCTCATCGCACAGTCACCGCTGAGCTAAGGTCAGTCAGAGCCACCAGCTGGGGTGACGGCACCAGGACTGCAGAGCAGATGGGAGGTTTCTGTCTCACTTCCTTGCAGGTCTGAAACACTGTGTAAGTCTTAGAGGTGTCATCCCATGTTTCACAGTAATAATCAGCCTCGTCCTCAGGCTGCAGCCCAGAGATGAGCAGGAGCCCTGCGTTCGCTGAGGTGTCTTTGGCTCCTGAGAAGCGACTGGGGACCCCGGAGCCCTGGTGCTTGCTTGAGTCTGAGTAGAACCACAAGAGAAACCTGGGAGGGCTCCCTGGCTTCTGCTGGTACCAGTATATGTAGTAACCACCAACATTGAAGCCACTGCTCAGGGTGCAGGTGAGTCTGGCTGTTGCTCCCGGAGATGCAGAGATGGAGGGCGGCTGAGTCAGCACAGGCTGCGAGAGGGAACCTGCAGAAATATAGACACTGGTCAGTGCTGCCACAGAGACCACAGTGTGATTTCTCAGGAAACTGATCATAAAGGGAACGAAGCTGGGAAATGAGGTCTGGTCCCTGAGACCTACCCATACCTGAGCAGTGAGAGAGGAGCACGAGGAGGAGAGGAGTCCAGGCCATGGTGCACAGCCCCTGAGCTCCACAGTGGGGCTGGGCTGCCCAGGCCCCCTTTTCTTCCCCACCCTCCACCAGGGGAGGGGCTGTCCATGCAAATGTGTGTCCATCCAGGGACTGCTCAGCCCCTCCCTGAGCCCTGGTGCTGGGGCTCAGCTCACACCCCACACTGAGGAAGATGGAGGTTTACTTCACCACCTGGGGGAGCCCTGGAAGGAGGTACCTGCTGAGAAACTCAAAGGTCCCTGCTCAGGGGACTCTGCCAGGCCAGAGAAGACACAGCCGCTGCTTCCTCTTCAGAGAGCACAAAGCCTGGCCCCCGGACCCGGGCCCCTTTGAGTGAATGGTCCTCAGTGAGCAGCTGTAGGAGGACCTCAGGGCAGCCCCACAGCATCACCTGCTGGTCATACGTGTAAAAAACAATAAAGGTAAGATTACTAACCTTTATTTAAAAGTAGATAAAATGTATATTTTACTAGGAAGAGGCAACACTGGCTATATCAAAAATAAAATAAATAATATGTCAACTCTCTTATAAAATGGAAAGTGTTGCGGCACTCCTTCACACAAAGGCAAAGGTACAGGTTGTTTTCAGGAACATCCAACGGATCTTCAGAGATCAGGTGATCTCAAATTACTTTTTTCATAATTTTTCTGTAACATTTAGAAGGATGTAAAATGCTTTTTCTCTTTTTAAAACACTTAGCACAGAGACAAATGAACCAGAAAATTACAAATAGCATTAAATACTGAAAGATACATCAAACAAAATATGAACAAAGAGCTAGAATAATAAGTCAATGTGCAATTACTACATGTCATTTAATCCAAGATATATGTTGGGTTTCATTTTAAGAAATACGTAATATAATACAGCATAATAAGACATTAATAGATCATATATATTGTCTCTCTTGGTCATGAAAAGCATTTGATCAAATTCAACACCAAGTTCTTATAACAGCCATATATATGTTTTATAGAATATTATATAAATATGGGGCATTGCTCTAGACACCCTGGTGCTGGTACAGAAGTGACAGCAGAGATCTCCCCAGTGAGTGACCAGCTACCAACTGTAACTAGTCCTGGAAACAGTGACAATGGAGCAATGGACAGAGCAAGTTGAGCAGAGAAAAGGTCTTGGCCGCTTTGCCCAGGGGTGAAGGGCAGCCTGTGAGCTCTGAGCCATCACCCCAGGTCTGAAGTAACAGCCTGCCTCCCATTCAGGCTGAATCCTCAGTAACATAGATCATCACATTATGGGGTTTCTGTCCCAGAGCCATAATAACCTCCATTGCAGAGGCTTCCAGTGCACAAGGGGTGACTTTCTGCCCAGGTGACCAATATACGCAGACAGGGGCTGTGAGTCTGCTGTCACAGCACCTGCTCCCTGCGGAACTGAGGAGGAGCCAGGAGCTCCTTCCTGGAAAACCTGACAAAGGCTCACTGCATAGGCCCTGAGAGAGGAAGACTCCGGGACATGACGGGGACACCTCAGAGCTCTGTCTCCTGTGGTTCCATGGTGGGGATTCAGCCCACAAACTGAGTCTTGTCCTCTTGGAAGATTTTCCAGAAGCTCACTTCCTCCTTGGAAATGCATTCTGGTTCCTCATTATCCACAAGCTCCAACATGTCCCAGATTTGGCCAAAGACTCCACATTGAAAAAGAAGGAAAGGGCCCAAATTTGAAGCACTGTGGTGCAAGAGCTAGACCCAGAACTCATAGACAAATTGAGGGTCTCAGAGAGGCAGTATGGTCTCACATGAGTGAGGACACAGTTTGCCCAACTTCCCTCGACACAGTGAGTGGCTTACCAGCTGTCTGGCTCAGCACCCACACTGTGACATGGTGCACCGCTCCCTCTGCTGGTAACAAGGGACACATACGCCAGCCACTGGAATGTCCCTAAAGACAACACACACACTGGTCTTCCCAAAGTAGTCTTTACTGATGTTACTCCAGAGTGTGAGGTGAGAAAGGACATTCTTAAGTCACCATGGGAACAGTGATGTGTTCACATTAGTATATCAATCTCCATAGAAAACGGTAGTTTTTCAAATGTCAGTTGTTGCCCACTGTACTCATACGTCTCCACTTTGTTTGCTGTGCCAGACACTGAACATGTATGTAAAAAGCCAGGTAACAGGTGCAACAGAAACACATAGCTATCATTTTTCTTTGTGAACATGGGAGATGTGGGCCTAATAAGCCTGGTCAAACAATGGAGTGTAGCCCTGGCCAGGTGGCTTAATTGGAATACTGTCCCATACACCAAAAGGTTGTGGGTTCAGTCCCTGCTCAGGGCACATGCCCAGGTTTCAGGTTCCATCCACTGTCTCAACGCACACAAGAGATAACAAATCAATCTTTCTCTCTCACATCAATGTTCTCTCTCTCTCTCTCTCTCTCTCTCTCTCTCCGTTTTTCTCTCTCTAAAATCAGTAAAAATATCCTTGGGTCAGGATTTTAAATAGTGAGTATAAATTCAATGTTTAGGATAATCCAATAATCTCTGGACAGAGTGAGGAAGAGCCCTTGAGTCAGAAGTCAGAGCAGGTACCAAGGCCAGAAAACGAGGAGGCGACTTTGTGGTGATTCTGGGGAACAACCACTGAAGGTCAGAGAGGTGGATCCTCTGAGCTTGTGTATCCAGAGCTTCCAAATGAAATGTTTAAATTTGAGAAAACCCATATTCCCTTACTTAAACCTTGAAATCCATTTTTACTATTTGTTAACTTATATGAATATTTGATCATGTAGCCACAAATACATTCACGATTATGGTGCCTATATAAACTGGCTGATATGGGGGTAGACTTCCTTTTCATGACTATTACCCTCAATAGCCCTGAGTGGTGCACAGCATCATCAGTCAGAACCCAGCCTTGTCTTTCCCTGGGGCAGTTAACTGGTGCTCTGCGAGCTCAGCCACATGCAGGCTGAGGACGGGGAGCTCAGGGTTGGTGTCTCACTCCCCAAATGGCCTGGAGCACTGTGTGACCACAGAGGCTGCAGTCCCACACTGAGCAGCCGTCCTCAGCCTCGTGGTCAGGCTGGAGCCCAGTGAGGGTCGGGGAGACCGAGCTGCGTCCCCAAAGCCAGAGAATCTCTAAGAGACCCTGGAGCCTGCTGCTATTCCTGTGGGTCAGGATTTGGGGGATGTGGCCCTGGGGTTGCTTCAGACCAGCTTCTCCCTGGTGGCCACCATGCCTATCCCATGAGTTGTGCCTCTTCTCTGTAGCTGTTTTCTGTCTTTGTCCGTATATCTGCTTCACACAGGTGGTCCGCGCTCTGCTTCTGGTCATGGGCACAGGCACAGCCAGATACACAGAGAAAAGGTGAGCACGGGAGCAAGGGAGAGACCCTAGGATGGGCAGAGGACAATGTGGTCTAGGGCAGCGCTTTTTGGCGGGAGAATTCTTCAACAGGGATGAGAGGGTTCCTCCTTTAATCCCAGGTGAAGGTGTTGTTTCTTCCATGTTCTCTTAGAATAAAAGATGCGTTAGTTTGGGGGAAAGCAGGTAACTTACCTTTGTAGAGACTCCAAGTTTTGAGAGTCCCCTAACAAGAAAGGGAAGATGACACAGGAATATCAGAAAGAGGAAGGAGCATCTAAGGCAGAGAGAAAGGACCCCTTTGCCTGCTTTATGATTGGTCCCCCCAACAGGGGTCCCCACACCTCCACAGGACAGTTTCTGAGGATCCTGCAGAATATGGAGGAATGAACCGCTGAGGAAAAGAAAGGTGAACAGGCACAGAGAACCTGGGGGAAGATTGATCCAGTAAGAGTGAAGAAGGCAGTCAAGGGTGTGTGGGGCCCAAGGGGTGGAAAGCTCACAGCTGTGAGCCCTGAGCAGTCGGCACAGGCAGTGCCAGGTGTTGGGTCCCAGCTGTGATCACCCCAGACCCCTCAGGAACAGGCCCTGAGCGCCCCCTGGTGTTCAGGCAGAGACACATAAATGTGTCACATGGTAACCAGAGCCATCAGAGACAGCTGCTGCCTGGCTACTGCTCCGCCCCAAGTCCTCCTGCCTTAAAGCCAGGCTGTGTGTGCCCTCCTGTAGCTTCCTCATCAGCACAGGGCAGACTTACGCTCTACACAGACACCTCGGCGAGAGTCTGTGCGTGTCCCCTTTGGCTGATAGTGTTTTTTATACAAACTTCTGATATCAGGATCAAGTCCAGAGCCAGGACCATGTCCATAAAGGCAGGTCCCCTTCTGTGCAGAGCTCTTCCCTGTGGAAGCCCCCACAGCCCTGAGACAATCGAGGCCCCACTGTCCAGGGATTGAGAGGTTGTTGAAAGGAAGGCCCTGTGTGAATTCTTAGTGGATGGTGTTGGGCAAATCTTTACTGTCTGTCATCAGTAGTTCCACCTGAAACTAGTTTGCCCCATACTGAGAGCGGGATTCACTTTTAGCACTTAATTCCCTGGTCATGGTCATCAGTATCCAGGAGACCTTTCAAAGTAACCTTGTTTGTTCCTTTTCCCCGAGGTCAATGAGGGCAAATGTGCAGTAGATTCTAAAATCAAATGACTTGAACTTTCAAATGCTCTGATAGAGATTGATCGAAACAGTTTATACATTAGTCTACACTTACCTGTCTGTGCTCTTGAAGGGGTTGCGTGATGTCCTATATAAAAGTAAGCTCTGTAAGATTGATTGTAAAATTCTTATGATGAATATTGACAATTGTGCTTTAAAACCTGGACGGAAAAATAATAGAAAGTAATGCTTTGTTTTCCTGGCTGAACTGGGGCATATATTATTTTCCTAAAATTATTTTATATATGTATGTACATGTGCATTTATTTCCTTACTATGAGTTTGCATGTGGAATGGTCCTATAGAGAGAAAAGCCCCACCAGCTTCTCAGTGAAACCCCAGGAGAGGCCTCTTCCTATGACCTTCAGATCCACTTAGTGATGGAAACACATAGATAGAGCTTCGGGGATATGTTAATGTTGGGGTCAGGGGTGAGCCAACCTATCATTCTGCTCCTTGTGTCCACCATTTTCAAGATAAAAAAAACTTGTTCATTCAGTTACCCAGTGACTAGAGGAATAGATTTGTGTTGGTGAAGGCCAGCAGGACCCAATCTTATTTGTCAGTAGACCCATGTGTGACTCATGGAAAAGAGGAGACCAAGGCAGACTGTGTCCCTGAGGTACAAGCCTGTGGCTTTTGTTTGGGACAGAAGATTTTTCAGCAGAAGTCTAGCCACCTGGAGGTGACACAGGCAGTGACTAAACGTGTAACAATGCAGCTGTGACAGCACAGGGACATTGTATCTCGCATCCCCGTGGACCGTGAGTACCATGGGAGATGTACGGAGGCTGCTGTCCCACAACAACTGCAATGACAGCCTCACATGCTGCCTGGATCCCGGAGACAGTCAGGAGGGCTGAGCTGCTGACCAGGATCAGAGACTCACCCTGTGATCCTGAGCATCCAAGTCATCCCAGTAGAGCAGGTGTTCAGGACATCTCCTGGATGACATGGTAACAGGACCCCAGTGACGCTCCTGTTGCTGGTGTTTCCTGCTGAGGGAGAGTCGGCCTCCTGAGGATCCTGACCCTGAGGACGCAGGGTTCACGCGGATTGATTCCTGAGCTCTGTGGGGACAGGGGAGCCTGAGACCTGCAGAGCCCTGGACAACATACACTCAGAGAGAGGAAGGGTGTGTGTGTGTGTGTGTGTGTGAGAGAGAGAGAGAGAGAGAGAGAGAGAGAGAGCCTTAATCTGAGGACCTGACACCATTTGCACAGAGTGTTAGAATTGTGTCCCAAAGTGAGAGAGGGAGAAAGTGAGGTATCTGTCCAATGCACCCTCACGGAGCCATTTCCGCCCCTTTTGTTTTCTTTCTGTCCCCTGAGGGTGGTTGTTAGAGCAAAACCAACCCGGGGGCCAGCTCTGTGTGAGCCCTTGCAGGTCCTAGAGTCTGAAAAAAACAAGGCCACTTTCCTTGATAGAATTTAGGCAAGAAGGAGGAATTTGGTGCACATTAGCTCTGACAACAATTCTACTTAATCACAGGTCCAGGTCGTGTCGGGGGAGAGAAATCTGACAATACTCCTTTGAAAGACACAAGGCCCTCAGCCGTGGGGTCTTCAGGTTTAGGAAGCACAGGGCAGGGGGTGAGCACACAGCCCCTTTCTTGTTACACCTGACACTGCAGCCATGCCCCACAGTGGCCTGCGGTCCCCCAATGCCTCCCTGGGATTGATAAGAAGAGATTGTTTATTTTTATCTCGGAAAAGCGCTAACACATGGCACTTCAGCAGCATGGCAGAAATGTGTGTGTGGCTGAGTTAGTCCTGATGGTAAGGAAACCAATATTCTTGGGAAAGGCAAAAGGTGGTATGTACTGAACATCATGTCCAGGCCCTTGTTGTTTATGACATAAGACTGACCTCGTGCAGAGCTTCAGAACTGCTAAAGGAGGAATAATAAACACATCAAGAGCTTATTTTTATAACTACTCAAAGTTTGGAGGAAACATCATTTTTTGGTATAAACAATAATTGTGTTGTCAAATTAAAGAGATTGAGGGTGGTAGGGAGTGAAAAACAACAATTTAAAGTTGTAAATAGGAACAAAGTTATAAAAGTAATTTAAGGTGGTCTAATTTGTGTTCCTTTTCCTCCCTAGAAATGGGTTCCTAAAAAAGAAAATTACAGCAAAAACTTTTAACATTTTTCTGATGACCCGACGTGAGATAGAGTTAAGGCCATAAGTGCCAGAGGAAGAAATCTGGAGGGTGAGTGATGTAATAGAAGAGGAGAGACAAGGGCAGGTGTGGGAGCAGAACTTAAAGGGTGCACAGATATTCTAGACAAACATCACTGAAGTGGGTCTCAGGCCCCAGTTATTGGCAGAATAAACACAGGAAGCAGCTGGCTTGTCAGAGGAGTGAGGTCAGGCCAGGGAGGCCCCAATTCAAGAGGGACAGCAGGTTTTTGTCTCACTTCCTAACGGGCCTGCAGCACCGTGGGAGCACTGAGACTACTGTCCCATGCTGAGCAGTAATAATCAGCCTCGTCCTCAGCTTGGAGTCGACTGATGGTCAGGGAGGCTGAGGTGCCAGACTTGGAGCCAGAGAATCGGTCAGGCACCCCTGAGGGTCGGTTGCTACTACCATAGATGAGGAGCTTGGGTGCTTTTCCTGGGAGCTGTTGGTACCAGTTCACATAATTACCCCCGATGTTGGAACTGCTTCCAGAGCAGGAGATGGTGACGCTCTGACCCGGAGCCCCAGACACTGAGGGCGGCTGCGTCAGCACAGACTGGGCCCAGGATCCTGGAAGAGGGAGACACACACAGACACTGATCATAAGTCTAGAGAAAAGAGGTGGGAGAAGACCCTCAAGTGTTTTCCCAAGGTCCCATCTCCTGTCCCCATATCCTGTCACCTGTGCAGAGAGCCATGAGGGTGAGCAGGAGAGGGGTCCAAGCCATGGTGGAGACCGTCACTGAGTCCTGCCTTCCTTGAGCCCAGGGCTTAAGCAGGTCTTCCCTAAAGATCTCTCCTCTCTTTTTTGTATTCTAAGAGAGGAGGACCCATTCATGCAAATAAAGTCCCAGCTATTTGAATCCTCCCAATAAGGCGCCTCTGCCTGAGGATGGCTGTGGGTGTTCACAAGGGAGGGGGTGTGTCAAGCCCATTGGTTGGGGAAGTCTCAGCTGTAAGCCCTGAGCAGAAGCCACAGGCACTGCTAGGAGGCTGGTCCCAGCCATGATCCCCCAGGTCCCTCAGGAACAAGACCCAAGCCCCCTCTAGTGTCCAAGACCAGACACAGCATCTTGTAACCAGGTGACCAGACCCATCAGAGACCAATTCTGACTCCCACTTTCTGTCCACTGAATTCTGCCTTAGGGCCAGGTCATGAATTCTGCCTTACGGCCAGGTCAGGTGTCCCCTACTGTGGTCTCCCCATGTCCTTAATGCACCTTACTGCTCTACCCAGAGTCCTCACGGTGAGCCTTTCCACACCTCCCTGGCAGTTCAGTGCTCAGGAATGAGGTGGTGTCTCTTACTTTAACCATTAGACAGGTATGAAGTCCAGAGCAGTGACGGGCCCCATGGAGGCATGTCCCCTTCTGTGCAGGACATGGGTTCTTTCCTCCTTGTTTGTTAGAGGTCTCCTTCCCCATGGGTCCCCAGCAGAAATGAGCAGAAAGGGGCCCCTTCTCTCTAGGGATGGGGAGCTTGTGGAGAGAAAATTCTCATGCTCATTCCTAATGTGTGATGATGCTTTGTAAATCCTTGTCTGTCAATATTCCTACCTGCAATAAATCAAAGTTCTCCACATGCTGTGAGCAGTGATCAGTCCTGGGAGTCTATTCTCAAGCTCACAGTCAAAAGTCGGCAGGGACCTTGCCATATGACATTATTTGTGACATTATCTGAGAGTAAAAAAGGACAATCATGCAGAAAGTTCTAGGAAAAAAATTTTAAATTACTGTGATAGGATTTTATTCAAACAACTTATATATTCATCACCACTTACCCAACTTAAATGCACATATGTTGTTGTATATAAAATTCACCTCAATAAGATTGAGTTAAAAATTCAAAGATGATGAATAATGATGGAAATTGTGTCCAAATATCAATAGTAAAGCACTGGGAATGCTGTTCTTGGGTGAAAAGGGGGCTCTGAGACCGACCTCCCAGGACCACAATATTAGGGCTGAGCCGGTGCCTGTGATCCAGGCCGTCCAGTGCATGTCTGTGGTGCTGCTCCTTCTGCTACGGATGACCTTGTGCCTGAGACCTGACTCTGTTGTGGGTGGATGTGCCAGCCCAGCCTATAGGCAGGAGCCTGAAAGATATAAAAATAGAGTGAGCTGAGATTTGGGGCTCACTGCTCACTTTGTCCACAGCTTAATTCACACAAGAACCAACATTCCCAGAGCATGTGGGTGTTTCAGTGGGTTCGGAGTTTTGCTGAGGTATCAGAAACTTTCACGTGTCAACATGACACTCTTCTATTCAGGGCTGCTGCCTCTGCCAGGACAGTACTTGTTGGCTTTCTGTCCCGGGTCCCAGGCCCTGAAGGAGGCTGGATGAGCAGGGAGAGATGCAGGGACCTGTGTGCACAGGGCCGGGTCCCCACTGCACGGAGTGGGCAGAGCAGGGCAAGACGCCTGTGTGAGCGTGAGCACCAGGAAGTGTCACAGGTGTCGTGTGTAATCAGTGAGGAGCAGGGGAACCTGGGACGTGGTGGAGACAACCTGATCCCTGCTCCTTGGGCCCTGGGGACAGCCTCCCATTCACAGCCAGAGCAGAGTGAGGGTCTGTGGTGGTTAATGTTCTGTCTCCTTCGGGTGGCCCTCCCAGATATCTGGTCAAACTGTATTCTAGTAGTTTTTGCAAACATATGTTTTTAATGATGTAATAATTATTTTACTAGAACAATAAAAGAGGATTGCCCGCTATAATGGGAGAGGGCCTCATCCAATCAATGGAAGGACTTGGTACTGCAAAGAATGGCCCTCCCCAGGAAGGATTTCTGCCAGCAGATGGCCTTCAGATCAAACTAAATCATCTACTCTTCCTTCCCCAGGTCTCTAACCTGCCAGCCCACCCTGCGGATTTTGGACATGGCAGTGTCTCCAATGGTGTGAAACAATTCCTTAAAATAACTTGGCGGTGGTTTGTTCCTGGGAGAACCTTAACTCATACACAGACCGATTCCTAAGTTTTTGCACTACACTGCTTTTTCTCATTGTTTACAGGGTCCTGGTCTCTGGAACCTTCTCTGGTAATGGCAGGGCTAAAGTACCATGTGCTCTGTGTTCTACAAAGTCCTGGATGGGTCACAGTCACAAGGAAGGAAAGGATCAGCAATAGCATGCTCCCACTGTGCACAACTGCCCGTTCTCAGTACCCAGCAGACCCGGCTACCCGCACCCTGTACGTCACGGGGCAGAGTCACACTCATTCCCGGACAGGCTGATGCAGTTCTGGAAGTAAACTGTGGTTTTGTGAGGAGCGTCTCTGAGTTTCCATCCAGGATTCACACAAGCAGTTTCCATTTATACGACTTAAAATACTCCAAACTCTGATAACAGCTTTGAGCAACTGGGCATATTTCTTACTCCGCAAGTTTCAGGTCACAGGGCCCTACATCAGAGTGAGGCGAAGATCACAGACTTGTCCCCCCAGGTGCACGTCGCAGGGGACAGCACGGGCTCCTCACCCAGTGGCACCCAGCCAGGCCCCTGCACCCACACCCTGCCTATCAGCCCTCAGGGCAGCGTTCCCCACCTGGCCTGTGTGTCTTCTGAGACGGAAGCTGCCCTCCCTGTTTCCCCTTCCTGGGTTCCCTGGAGCTTCACCTGGACTCCCTTCACCTCCCCTTCTTCAGGGGCAGGCAGGTCGCAAGGACCTAGGGAGGGTTCCTCCAGAAGATTGTTGTATTTATCTTTTCTTCCAGTTCCCACTTCTCTGCTGAAATCCCCACCCCATTTTTCATTTAGAGTATTTATCACCTGGCAGATTCTTTTTTATTCAATTTGGGACAAACTGTTAACTTAACCACACCGAGAATGTTGAACACAAACTAGGATATATACTTAGTTTAAATTTCTTGCCATATTTTGCATTTTTCACTGTATAAAATTTTCATTTCTTTTATATTTATCCTGAAGTATTTCATATTTATGTTGTTACAAATAGTACTGTGACCCAACAAGTGGGGCCTGCTGCCTGCTGCAAGGACGGCCGCATTCCTGAGGCAGGTGCTGGTGCAAAAGAAAGAGGCGTATCAGGTGCTGTGTGACCCAGGAGAATGGTGGGCTCCTGTCTCAGAGGCCTCCTCCCCTTTGTGCTCAAGCCCGCAATTCTTGCAGGTGTAGGAAGCGGAGGGCTTTTCTTTTCTACCCAATTATCTTGCTAGCTTTCAGTACACCTGGGTGATGTCCACTCATCTTTCCAGCTATTGGCGTCTCAGGGTAAGAATCTCCCCTTACTTCTTTCTCTGCCAAATGGGAAGAAGACTCCCCAGAGCTCCCAGACTGTTCATGGGTTTGGGATCAGTGGGAATTTTGAGGGGACTGCAGGATCCACTGTCGGGAGTCTTAGAGAAATAGTAGCCCTCAGCCCACCTCCTAAGCTAAACAAGGTGCTCTCGCAATCAGGGGAGCCCGCTGGAGTCCAGCAAGCACCCCTGAGTCCCAGCCTGTTCGTGTGCTCTGTGAAGCCTCACGTGGCTCATGACTCCCAAATGACCAGCAGGGACCACACTTTGACTGACCACAGCCTACAAAAACTGTACTGTTGTTATTTTTTTAATTCTGACAGTTTAATGTTAGTATATACAAGAGAATAGTTTAGGCCAAATGCTGGCCTGTATCACAAAATTCAGATCTGAGCCCTCAGATGAGAATCATATCTTAGTGAATCCTCAACCCTGAGCTGACTGACCTTGGCCTGAATCAACCTGGCTTGACCTCCTCAAACGTCTCTATGGGAAAATTTTCTCTCTCACCAAGGACCTTTTGTCTATGAAAGAACTAACACAATGAGAACATATGTGCGAGAAATCAATCTAAACGTTGAACTGAAAAAAGAGATGTGACAATATCAGAACCACTGGTCCAAGGAAACTCAGGTGCTGCATGATTATGTCCACACAGTCACTGCTGAGCTAGAGTCGGTCAGAGCCACCAGCTGGGGTCACGGCACCAGGACTGCAGAGCAGATGGGAGGTTTCTGTCTCACTTCCTTGTGGGTCTGAAACACTGTGTGAGTCTTAGAGTTCTCATCCCATGTACTACAGTAATAGTCAGCCTCGTCCTCAGGCTGCAGCCCGGAGATGAGCAGGAGCCCTGCGTTGGCCGAGGCGTCTTTGGATCCTGAGAAGCGGCTGGGGACCCCAGAGCCCTGGTGCTTATCTGAGTCTGAGTAGAAATTCAGGAGGTACCGAGGAGAGCTCCCTGACTTCTGCTGGAACCAGTATATACGGTAGCTGCCAACATTGAAGCCACTGCTCAGGGTACAGGTGAGTCTGGCTGTTGCTCCCGGAGATGCAGAGACAGAGGGCGGCTGAGTCAGCACAGGCTGCAAGAGGGAACCTGCAGACATACAGACACTGGTCAGTGTTGACACAGAGACCACAGTGAGACTTCTCAGGAATTGAACATAAAAGGAACGTGACGAGGAAATGAGGCCTGGACCCAGAGGCCTGTCCCTACCTGAGCAGTGAGAGAGGAGCACGAGGAGGAGAGGGGTCCAGGCCATGGTGCACAGCCCCTGAGCTCCACAGTGGGGCTGGGCTGCCCAGGCCCCCTTTTCTTCCCCACCCTCTGCCAGGGGAGGAGCTGTCCATGCAAATGTGTGTCCATCCAGTGATGCCCAGCCCCTCCCTGAGCCCTGGTGCTGGGGCTCAGCTCACACCCCACACTGAGGAAGATGGAGGTTTACTTCACCACCTGGGGGAGCCCTGGGAGGAGGTACCTGCTGAGAAACTCAAAGGTCCCTGCTCAGGGGACTCTGCCAGGCCAGAGAGGACACAGCCGCTGCTTCCTCTTCAGAGAGCACAAAGCCTGGCCCCCAGGCCCCGGGCCCTTTGAGTGAATGGTCCTCAGTGAGCAGCTGTAGAAGGACCTCAGGGCAGCCCCACAGCATCACCTGCTGGTCATACGTGTAAAATAAATAAAGCTAAGAGTACTAACCTTTATTTAAAAATAGAGAAGATGTACACTTTACTAAGATGCAACAGGGGCTACATCAAAAATAAAATAAATAATAGATCAATTTTCTTATAAAATAGAAAATGTTGTGGAATTCCTTCACAGAAAGGCAAAGATATAGACTGTTTCACAGGAACATTCAACAGATCCTCAGAGATCAGCTGATTTCAAATTATTTTTATTATAATTTTTCTGTAACATTGAAAAAGATGTAAAATGTTTTTGTTCATTTTAAAGCAGTTGGACAGTGACAAATGCACCAGATAATTACAGATTAATAAAATTTCATATTGATGCAGATGCTCCAAATAAAATATGAACCAGGAGTTAGAACCACAAAAAGTTAATGTACAATTACTAAGTGTCATTTAGTCTAAGATAGATCTTGGGTTTCATTTTAAGAAATATGTAATGTAATACACCATAATAAGACATTAATAGATAATATATATTGTCTTTATTGGTCATAAAAAACATTTGTCCAAATTCTGATAACAGCCATATATATGTTTTCTATATTATTATATAAATGCGTGGCATTGCTCTAGTCCTAGAAACAGTTAGTGACAATGGAACAGTGGACAGAGCAAGAGGAGGAGAGAAAAGGTCTAGGAGAACAGTGAGCTCTGAGCCATCACCCCAGGTCTGAAGTAACAGCCTGCCTCCCATTCAGGCTGAATCCTCAGTAACATAGATCAACACATTATGGGGTTTCTGTCTCAGAGCCATAATAACCTCCATTGCAGAGGCTTCCAGTGCACAAAGCGGTGACTTTCTGCCCAGGTGACCAATATACTCAGACAGGGGTCTGTGAGTCTGCTGTCACAGGACCTACACCTTATGGAAGTGAGGAGAAGCCAGTCCTTTGTGGTCCCAGGAGCTCCTTCCTGGAAAACTTGACAAAGGCTCACTGCATAGGCCCTGAGAAAGGAAGGCTCCAGGACATGATGGGGACACTGCAGAGCTCTGTCTCCTGTGGTTCCGTGGTGGGGATTCAGCCCACAAGAGGGTCTTGTCTTCTGGGGAGATTTTCCAGAAGCTCACTTCCTCCTTGGAAAAGCATTCTGGTTCCTCATTGTCTACCAGCTCCAACCTGTCCCAGTTTTGGCCAAAGACTCCACATTGTAAAAGAAGGAAAGGGCCCAAATTTGAATCACTGTGGTGCGAGAGCTAGACCCAGCACTTATGGAGCAATTGGCTGGGGGGGGGGGGGTCTAAGAGAGGAAAAAGGGTCACACATGAGTGAGGACACAGTGTGCCCAACTTCCCTCGACACAGTGAGTGGCTTACCAGCTGTCTGGCTCAGCACCCACACTGTGACATGGTGCACCGCTCCCCCTGCTGGTCACAGGGGCCATGTGCTCCAGCCACTAGGATGTCCCTAAAGACAACACACACACTGGTCTTTCTACAGTAGTCTTTACTGATGTTACTCCCAAGAGCATGAGGTGAGAAAGGATGTTCCTAAGTCACCATGGGTGTAGTGATGTGCTCACATTTGGATATTAATCTCCATAGAAAACTATATTTTTTCAAAATGTCAATTTTTGCCCACTGTACCCATACATCTCCAACCTTGTTTGCTGTGCCAGACACTGAACACGTATGTAGAAGGACAGGTAATAGGTGCAACAGGAACACATAGCTAACATTTTCCTTTGTGTACATGGCAGAGGTGGGCCCAAGAAGCCTTGTGAAAACAATGGAGTGTAGCCCTGACTGGGTGGCTCAGTTGGAACGCTGTCCCATACACCAAAAGGTTGTCGATTCAGTTCCTGGTCAGGGCACATGCGCAGGTTTCAGGTCCAACCATTGTCTGAACGCACTCAAGACTTAACAGATCAATGTTTCTCTCTCTCTCTCTTTCTCCATTCTCCTCTCTCTAAAATCAATAAAAATATCCTTGAGTCAAGATTTTTTAAAGTGAGTATAAGTTGAATCTTTAGGATACTCAGATAATCACTGGAACAGTGTAGGGAAGAGCCCTTGAGTCAGAAGTCAGAACAGGTGCCAAGGCCAGAAAACAGGGAGGCTGCTTGGTGGTGACCCTGGGGAACAACCACTGAAGGTCAAAGAGGTGGATCCTCTGAGCTTATGTATCCAGTGGCTCTAAGTGAAATTTAAAAATCTGAGAAAATATATATTTCCTTACTCAAACCTTGAAATCCATTTTTACTATTTGTTATTTTATATGAGTATTTGATCGCATAGCCAGAGACTCAACCAAGGACCCAGAGGGTTGACTACTGTCATATAGATGAGGATTTTGGGGGATGGTCCCCAGAACTGTTGGGACCGGGGCACATACTGCACATTCCTCATGTGCTCTGACTCAGACACAGCTGGATTCTGTGTGTCTGGTTGTGCCATGAACCATCATAGACCCTGTCTCAGGGCAGCCTGCGGCAGCATCAACAAATTCCTACTAAATTTAAGAGAATAACACGATGTGTTTCTGCCAAGGGCTGTTGTCAGGGCAGAATTTAAAGGCTAAGGTCAGATACTCTGGACAAACTTCTTTGAAGTGGGTCGCAGGCCCCAGTTATTGGCAGAATAAACACAGGAAGCAGCTGGCTTGTCAGAGGAGTGAAGTCAGGCCCGGGAGGCCCCAATTCAAGAGGGACGGCAGGTTTTTGTCTCACTTCCTAACAGGCCTGCAGCACCGTGGGAGCACTGAGACTATGGTCCCATGCTGAGCAGTAATAATCGGCCTCATCCTCAGCCCGGAGCCCCGTGACGGTCAGGGAGGCTGAGGTGCCGGACTTGGAGCCAGAGAATCGGTCAGGCACCCCTGAGGGTCGG
This sequence comes from Furipterus horrens, assembly GCF_987537825.1. NCBI lineage: Eukaryota > Metazoa > Chordata > Mammalia > Chiroptera > Furipteridae > Furipterus > Furipterus horrens. The sequence continues at coordinate 17,032,277 of NW_028327181.1, read as the reverse complement.
TTGCTATTATCATAGATGAGGAGCTTGGGTGCTTTCCCTGGGAGCTCTTGGTACCAGTACACATAATAACCCCCGATGTTGGAGCTGCTTCCAGAGCAGGAGATGGTGACAGTCTGGCCTGCTGCCCCAGACACTGAGGGCGGCTGCGTCAGCACAGACTGGGCCCAGGATCCTGGAAGGGGGAGACACACACAGACGCTGATCGTAAGTTTAGAGACAAGAGCAGGAAAAGGACTCAGCCCACCCTCCCAGGGCCCGTCTCTGGTCTCCTACGCAGTCACCTGTGCAGTGAGCGAGGAGGGTGAGCAGAAGAGGGGCCCAGGCCATGGTGCAGACCATCACTGAGTCCTGCCTTCTGTCGTCCCACAGCTGAAGCAGGGATCCCCCAAATATCTCTCTTCCCCTCTTCATACTCTGAGAAGGGGAGGGTCCACTCATGCAAATGAGACCCCAGCTTTCTGATTCCTCACTGGTTCCTGGGTCAGAACCTATGTCTGAAGTTGTCAAGGTGGAGGCAGAGTCAGGGGTGTGTGAAGCTCAAGGGGTGGAAAGCTCACAGCTGTGAGCCCTGAGCAGAGGGCACAGGCAGTGCCAGGTGGCGGGTCCCCAGCTCTGGTAACCCCAGACCCCTAAGGAACAGGCCCTGAGCGCCCCCTGGTGTTCAGGCGGAGACACATAAATGTGTCCCATGGTAACCAGAGCCATAAGACAGCTCCTGCCTGCCTCACTACTGCTCCGCCCCAGGTCCTCCTGCCTTAGACCCAGGCCAGGTGTGCAGTGTGCCCTCCTGCAGCTTCCTCATCACCAAAGGGCAGACTTACGCTCTACATAGACACCTCGGAGTGAGTCTGTGCGTGTCCCCTTTAGCTCTTAGTGTGTTTTATACAAACTTCTGATATCAGGATCAAATCCAGAGCCAGGATCACCTCCATAAAGGCAGGTCCCCTCGGTGCAGGACATACACTTTTCCCCCATGTTTGATTCCTCCCTGCAGCCAGAGCTCTCTTCCCTGTGGAAACCCCACAGCCCCGGGAAGATTGAGGCCCTTCTGTCCAGGGAGTGGGGGGTTGTTGAAAGGAAGGTCCTGTGTGAATGCCCAGTGGGTGGTGTTGGGCAAATCTTTATTGTCTGTCATCAGTATTTCCGCCTGAAACAATTTGTGCTATGCTGAGAGCGGGATTCACTGCTAGGACTTCATTCCCCGATCAGTCTTCAAGGGACCTTGCAAGGTAACTTTGTTTATGGCTTTTTATAAGAGAAAAGACCGCAAATGTTCAGTTAGTTCTAGAATAGAATGAGTTGAGCTTTCAAATTGCTCTAATAAGGACTGATTAATACAGTTTATTTGTTTGTTTGTTTGTTTATTTATGAGAATGATAGAGAAGCCAGTATCTGCCCAAAGGCAGAATCATGATTATGGGGTGCCATCATTTGCAAATCCTTTCAGCGGAGAGAACAATAAAATGTATATGAGTAAACTAATGCAGAAAATGCACATTTTAAGATATTTTTATGTGCAATTGTCTGTCTGCATGAAACTAAACATGAGTTTGTACTGCTCTCTGCCACTCCAATTCCTCACTGCAGGAATCCGTCAAGCCTTCTCCCTTGGTTATAAATGTCAGTTTGCATTCCTAAGGTGCGTCCACCCATTCCCTTAACTGTGTGATTCCAGGACACAGCACAGCCACACCCACATTGCTGACCTGCCCCATGGATCCGCTTTATCAGCAGAGCACAGTCTATGTGCGGTTTCCTTTGCTTTAGTCTGACAGGCCCCCCTCACTGTCACAGGCGCTTAGGTCTGGAACTTTCTCTCCTGCCCCCCAGGGCGGTGGCTCACACTCTCATAGTGCAAACCCATGGGCTCCTGTCCCTTTCCACTTTCCATCAGGGATCCTCAGCTTCCTAAATGGCATTCAGTGTGCCTATGTTAAGGCTCTGTCATTGTGCTTTCCAGTTTTCAATGTATTTGACAAAGTTGTAGTGTTATTTTAGTGCCATTGCATTATCATATAGAAAACTACTATTGCTCCTCAAGAAATACTTTGTATTCACATGGTCAATTCTTCTTCTAAAACCCAGTTTATAATAAATGTTCATATTCACCCTAGCGTTTTCCTCTTCCAAATGTGACAGAATTAGAATCATATTCAGAATAACATCCCTTTTAAAAACAAGCCACTTGTTGGAGCACATCATAGCTGCTTCCAGCTTGGGGTGAGTCTATAGAGAGCTGTAATAAGCATCCATGCCCAGCCTGTGGTTGCTTTCAGAGTGGGGAGAGGATTAATAAGAAGCTATAAACATTCACATGCACATTTTCTGTGGACAGTATTAAATTAAATTTAATAATTTCATTTAGTTATCATATCTTTGTAATCAGGGTATAACTGACATACAGCATTATATTAGTTTCAGGTGTACAGCATCATTCCATATTCATATATACTGTAAAGTCATCACCAGAATAAGTTTACTAAGTTTATGCATGGTAAAAACTTTTAGTATTTCTTGTGCTGAGAACATTTTGGGTCTACTCTTTCAGCTGCATTCAGACGTGCAGATTGCAGCATTCTCAGCCAAGGTCCCTGTGCTGTCTGTATTTCCTAACTGGAAGTTTGTACCCTGTGACTCCCTTTATGCAATGGGCCTACTCCTGCCATTCCCCACCTCTGGAAACCACCAATCTATTACAATTTTATACTTGTAAATGGCCATATTTTGACTAAAAAGCAGAAAACAGAACAAAGCAGGTCAGCACTGATTACACTGAAGTAAATTATAATATGAGACCAAGCAGGGCTGACTTAGCCTTCATGCACAGCGCAGGCAGAGCTGAGGCCCCATGATGGCATCAGGGCCCAGCACAGTGTAGCTTTTACATTCCCATTGCACGAAAAAAAACTACACACCAGTGTGGAGTCAAGTGTCTTCAGCATGTGGGGAGATGGACTTTCAGTTTCACTTGGACTCTGAGTCTGGGAAAGTGCTGCTGTGAGTGACTTTGGGGACAGAGGGAGAGGAGAATTCTATCCTCCAGACAGTGTGCCTGGATGAACCTCGGCCCAGGACATCTGCCGGAGAATAAGCAGAAATCACAGGGTCCAGGCTGAGCCTGAGCAGCAGCTGCAGGGGTGTTCACCAGGCTCACAGATGAGAGGGGGGTTCTTGTCTCACTTCCCCACAGGCCGGCAGCACTGTGCTAGCACGGAGACTCCTGTCATGGGTCTGGCAGTAATAATCGGCCTCGTCCTCAGCCTGCAGCCTACTGATGGTCAGGGAGGCTGAGGTGCCAGCCTTCGAGCCAGAGAATCGGTCAGGCACCCCTGAAGGTCGTCTGCTATTACCATAGATGAGGAGCTTGGGTGCTTTTCCTGGGAGCTGTTGGTACCAACTCATATAATTACCCCCGATGTTGGAACTGCAGGTGATGGTGACGCTCTGGCCTGGGGCCCCAGACACTGAAGACGGCTGAGTCAGCACAAGCTGGGCCCAGGATCCTGGAAGAGGGAGACACACACAGACGCTGATCATAAGTCTAGAGACAAGAGCAGGAAGAGGGCTCAGCCCACCCTCCCAGGGCCCATCTCTGGTCTCCTACGCAGTCACCTGTGCAGTGAGCGAGGAGGGTGAGCAGAAGAGGGGACCAGGCCATGGTACAGAACATCATTGGGTTCTGCCTTCTGTGGTCCCACAGCTAAAGCAGGAATCCCCCAAGTACCTCCCTTCTCCTCTTCATACTCTGACAGAGGGAGGGTCTATTCATGCAAATGAGAGCCCCCGGCTATTTGATTGCTTCCCTGGCCCTAATCAGGCGCCTCTGCCTGCAGGTAGTTGCCCATGGGTGTCTGCAGGGGTGGGGCTCTGGGAGGCCTGGGAGTTGAAAAAGTCACAGCTGTAAGCCCAGGTCAGAGGGCACAGGCAGTGCCAGGTGGTTGATAACAGCGCAAATCAGCCAAGATCCCTCAAAACAAGACCCAGTCGCCCTCTAGTGTCCAGTGTCAGACCCTCCATTGTGTGACATGGTGACCAGAACCCATCAGACTCAACCTCTGCATCTCAGGGCTCTCTCTCCACTGAACCTGCTTTAGGTCCAGGCCAGGTGTCCCCTCCTGTGGCCTCCCCATCCCCTCAGGGAGTTTGTTTTCTGCCCTCAGCTCCCTTGACTGTCCAGGTTCTTACACAAACTCTGAGGCCAGGATCAAGGCCAGATCAGTGATCGGCCCCAGGCAGGCATGCCCCTTTCTTTGCAGCACATGGGTCCTTTCCCTGAATGTGATTCATCCCTGGTTTTTATATGTCCGCTTCCAGGTGATCCCCAGCAGAACTTAGGAGAATGGGGCTCTTTTTCTAGGGATGGAGTGCTTGTAGGGATAAAGCCCTCTTGTGCATTCCTAGTGAGAGATGCCATGTAAATTTTTATATTCTTTCATCATTTCCACCTTCAGGAAACCATAGTTCTCCACGTACTGTGAGCAGTGATCACTCCTATAGGCCTATTCTCAAGGTCACAGGCAAAAGTTGGCCAAGGGCCTGTTCACATGACATTGTTTGTGGCATTTGTCTCAGAGTTAAATGAGCAAATATGTAGAAAATTCTAAGCAAAAATTTTAAATTACTCTGATAGGTTTTATTAAAAGGATTCATATATGAGTCACCACTTAACCAACTTAAATATCATGTAAGTTATTGTCTATAAAAGTTACCTCAATAAGATTGAGGGAGAAATTCAATAATGATAAATACGGAAATTGCGGTGAAATTTTGATAGAGAAGCATTGGGAAGGCGATGCGTTCTGTGCTTGATTGAAAGGTGCGTATAACACCTTTTAGTTACGAGTATAGCTGGGTATCGTAATCTGTCCTACAGATTAAAAAGCTAGAGTTGGTGATCACTAAAACCCCATGAGGGTTTTTTTCTATGAACTTCCGATCCACCCCAGTGATAGGAAAAGCAACTGCAGACTGAGCTTCCAGGACAGAGAAGTGCTGGTTTCATCCTTGCCTCTGGGGTGGACACAGCTATAGTCCCTGACACTTGTGTCTGGAATTTTCGGAATAATGAAATTCTTTACTCAGCCACCCAATGACAGCCACCCGAGCCAACTGGTGCCAGAAGTTTTTGTCAATGATCCCTTGTATGAAAAAGTGCAGCGACAAGAGGGGACAATGTCACAGGCCCTGTGGGCCTGGATTCAGAGAGAAGACTTTTCAGTAGATGCTGAGCCTGGCTAGAGTGTCACAGGTGGTGACCGACAAAGTGACAGCCCAGCCCTGAGAGCACAGGGAGGTCGTGTCTGGCGTCCCCATGGACCGTGAGCACCGTGGGAGCTTCCCTGAGGCTGCAGCTGTCCCACAATACATGCAATGACAGCCTCCCATGCTGCCTGGATCCCAGAGACAGTCAGGAGGGCTGAGCTGCTGACCAGGATCAGAGACTCACCTTGGGATCCTGAGTATCCAGCTCATCCCAGTAGAGCAGGTGTCCAGGAAGAAATCTCATAATTATGTTTTCTCTGCATGTACCATTTACCAATTTTACATACACATTGTATGTGAACTATACCTCAATAGTTTAAAAAATATCCATCACCGCCTAGGAACATGCTCACAAGCTGTAAACAGACAGAACTGTGTTCAGAATTACCGTTCTAGTTGGGTAATGACAACATTTAATCATGAACCATAGCCCAGCCCAGGCCTTTCTCCTTCTTTCGCTTTATCTGAGTGACCATGATGGAAGGAAACCAGCATCACTCTCTTACTTCCCATGTGACAAAGACCTGAAAGTTGAGTGAATCACACAATGTCACTCTTGCGGGGATGGGGAACCAGGCAGTGTCACTGAGATTCTTGTTCCAAATCCAAGCATTTCCCCCCAAACCTGCCTGAGTTGTGAACAGAAGTACACGGAAGGCCATGTGTCCAGTACCTGGAAAATCACAACCATTTTCCACCTGAGCCTCTGCCTGTGCGGCAGTGACTGGGCTGGGATGTTTTATCAGAACAGTCCAATATAAAGATGGGACTGTGCAAAAGACCCATGGATCCATGGAAGGGCCTTCCAACCTTGGTTCTTAAAGGACAAATTACTCTCAACTTTGGTGTTGGCCACACAAGGTGAGAATGGGCCCATGGGCCAGGCTGGGAGTCAGATGGAAGGCTTGTATCTCATTTTCCATGGGGGCTGGTGCCCTGGGGTGGCATGGGACCCTGCAAATCTTCAACAGCCATAGTCACCCTTGTTCTCTTCCTGTTCCATCCTCACACAGGAGCCCAGAGTTGTCAAGGAGAATGAGTGACTAGGTCTGGGGACCAAGAGACAGTTAGGGACTCTGTGAGTGGCTCCTGTGCGGGAACCATCGGTGCCAGGACACAGTGCGCACCCAACTCTGCTGCTCTTCCCAGGGCAAAAGGAGCTGATGCATCTTTGGGTTCTTGACAAAGACCAGAGATTAGATTGTTTGGATCCCTTGTGGTCAGATTCTGGTAGGTTCTAAAGTCCTGTGCTGAGGACATTGGCATCAGCCTCCCACAGACCCTCCATTGATTATCCAGAAAGAATCTGTGTCCTCAGGATAAAGTGTCTGCTGGTGGAGGTGTAAACAGACTGGGAATATGAAATTAGAACCGATTCAGTTATCCTCACAACCAGAGATGCTTGGAGAGTCTTCAGATTCTTAGGAGGTGGTCAGAGATTTAACAACAGAGTCTCCTGACATGAAGTTAGGAGAAAGAAAGTGACCTGAGAGTAGGGGGACCACAGTGGGAGGGGCAGGGTTCTTTCTTCATTCTTCATGGATCTGGAACATATTACTGAAATCATTTTTTATCAGGTCCTATTGATCAGCCTCTTCTTGGAACAAGATCTGAGATACTTGCAAGAAGTATTCCTTGCCAACCCAAAGCCAGAGTTTCCATCGCAAAAGGCTCTGAGACAGACCTCCCAGGACAACAATTCTAGGGCTGAGCCAGTGCCTGTATTCCAGGCCGTCCTGTGCATGTCTGTGGTGCTGCTCCTTCTGCTACGGATGACCTTGTGCCTGAGACCTGACCCTGTTGTGGGTGGATGTGCCAGCCCAGCCTACAGGCAGGAGCCTGAAAGATATAAAAATATTGTGAACTGAGATTGGTGGTCACTCTTCATTCTGTCCACAGTTTAAATCACTGAAGAACCAACGTTCCCAGAAGATGAGGTTCTTTCAGTTTTGCTGAGGTATCAGAAACATTCACGGATCAACGTCACACTGTTCTATCCCGGGCTGCTGCCTCTGCCAGGACAGTACTTGTTGGCTTTCTGTCCCGGGTCCCAGGCCCTGAAGGAGGCTGGATGAGCAGGGAGAGATGCAGGGACCTGTGTGCACAGGGCCGGGTCCCCACTGCACGGAGTGGGCAGAGCAGGGTGGGTCGCATGTGTGAGCATGAGCATCAGGAAGTGTCACAGGTGTCATGTGTAATCAGTGAGGAGCAGGGGAACCCGGGACGTGGTGGAGACAACCTGATCCCTGCTCCTTGGGCCCTGGTCAGCCTCCCATTCACAGTCAGAGCAGAGTGAGGGGCCTGCAATGGTCAATGCCCTGCCTGCTTAGGGCCGCCATGATCCCAGGTATCTGGTCATACAGTATTCTAGTAGTTTCTGCAAATATATGTTTTTAATGATTTAATAATTAAATTACTAGAATGATAGAAGAGGATTGCCATCTCTAATGGGAGAGGGCCTCATCCAATCAGTGGAAGGACTTGGTCCAGCAAAGACTGACCTTCCCCAGGAAGAAGGAATTCTGCCAGCAGATGGCCTTCAGATCAAACTACATCATCTACTCCACTTTCCCCAGGTCTCTAACCTGCCAGCACATTTTGGAGATTTTGGATTTGGAAGTGACTCCAATGGTGTGAAACAATTACTTAAAATAACTTGGTGTGGAGAGGGGTGATGTTCCTGGGAGAACCTGAACTCATGCACAGACCTCTTCCCAATTTTTTGCATTACTCGGCTTTTTTGATTGTTCGCAGGGTCCTGGTCCCTGAAACCATCTCTGATAAGGGCAGGGCAAAAGTAACATGTTCTCTGTGTCCTACCAAGTTATCTTTTTTTATAGTTTCCACTTCTCTGTCCCAAATTGAACAGAAAACAAACAGCAAGGTCTTAAGGTAACATATACTTTCAATGAAAACGAGGTGGGAATTTCAGCAAACTGTTGTTTTAAACACCCTGAGAACATTGGACCACAAATTAGAATATCTACTTTAGTATGAATCTTGCCATATTTTGCACTTTTCACAGTATAAGACATTCATTTCTCTTAGATCTATCCTTAAGTATTTCTTCTTCATGTTCTTACAAATAATATGTAACTAAATAAATGGGGCCTGCTGCCTGCTGCAAGGACAGCCATTCGTGAGGCAGGTGTTTGCGCAAAAGAAAGAGGTTTCTTAGGTGCTGTGTGACCTGGGAGAATGGTGGGCTCCTGTCCCAAAGACCATCTCCTCTTCCTGCTCAAGCCCGCAGTTCCTGTAGGTATGGGAAGGGGAGGGCTTCTATTTCTACCCAAACATCTTGCTAGTTTTCAGGACACTTGGGTGATGTCCACACATCTTTCTAACTATTGGCAGCTCAGGGTAAGAATCTCCACTGACTATTATCTTTGCCAATGGGGAATAACACTCCCCAGAGCTCCCTGACTGTCTATGGTTGGGGGTCAGTGGGGAGGATGTGGGGGCTGCAGGACCCACTGTCAGGAACCCAGAAAATTCCACAGCTCTCAGCCCACCTCCTCATGATAAACAAGATGCCATCATATCTAGGAAAGCCCATTGGAGTCCAGCGAGCACCCCTGGATCCCAGCCCACCCCTGTGCTCCGTGAAGCCTCGCGTGGCTCGTGACTCCAAAGTGGCCAGCCAGGACCACACTTTGAATGACCACATCCTACGAAAACTGTACTGTTGTTATTTTTTAAATTCTGATAGTTCACTGTTAGTATATACAAGAAAACAGTTTATGCCAAATGCTGGTTTGTATCACAAAGTTCAGATATGAGCCCTCAGACTAGAATCATATCTTAGTCAATCCTCGACCCTGAGCCAACGTTGGCCTGAATCAACCTGACTTGACCTCCTCAAACATCTCTATGGGAAGTTTTTCTCTCTCAGGAAGGACTTTTTGTCTGTGAAAGCATGAAAACAGTGAGAATGTAAGTGCAAGGAATCAATATAAAAGTTGATAGAAGAAAAAGATATGACATTCTCAGAACTACTGATCCAGAGAAAATCAGGTGCTGAATGAAGATCTCATCGCACAGTCACCGCTGAGCTAAGGTCAGTCAGAGCCACCAGCTGGGGTGACGGCACCAGGACTGCAGAGCAGATGGGAGGTTTCTGTCTCACTTCCTTGTGGGTCTGAAACACTGTGTGAGTCTTAGAGGTGCCATCCCATGTTTCACAGTAATAATCAGCCTCGTCCTCAGGCTGCAGCCCGGAGATGAGCAGGAGCCCTGCATTGGCCGAGGCGTCTTTGGATCCAGAGAAGCGGCTGGGGACCCCGGAGCCCTGGTATTTATCTGAGTCAGATTTATACCTCAGGAGAAACCTGGGAGGGCTCCCTGACTTCTGCTGGAACCACCTTATGTGGTAACCGCCAACATTGAAGCCACTGCTCAGGGTGTAGGTGAGTCTGGCTGTTGCTCCCAGAGATGCAGAGAGGGAGGGCGGCTGAGTCAGCACAGGCTGCGAGAGGGAACCTGCAGAAATACAGACACTGGTCAGTGTTGACACAGAGACCACAGTGAGACTATAAAAAGAACAAAGCAGGGAAATGAGGCCTGGTCCCTGAGCTTGTCCCTACCTGAGCAGTAAGAGAGGAGCACGAGGAGGAGAGGAGTCCAGGCCATGATGCACAGCCCCTGAGCCCACAGTGGGGCTGGGCTGCCCAGACCCCCTTTTCTTCCCCACCCTCCACCAGGGGAGGGGCTGTCCATGCAAATGTGTGTCCATCCAGTGATGCCCAGCCCCTCCCTGAGCCCTGGTGCTGGGGCTCAGCTCACACCCCACACTGAGGAAGATGGAGGTTTACTTCACCACCTGGGGGAGCCCTGGGAGGAGGTACCTGCTGAGACACACAAAGGTCCCTGCTCAGGGGACTCTGCCAGGCGAGAGAGGACACAGCTGCTGCTTCTTCTTCAGAGAGCACAAAGCCTGGCCCACAGGCCCGGGCCCCTTTGAGTGAATGGTCCTCACTGAGCAGCTGTAGAAGGACCTCAGGGCAGCCCCACAGCACCACCTGCTGGTCATACGTGTAAAAAACAATAAAGCTAAGATTACTAACCTTTATTTAAAAGTAGATAAAATGTATATTTTACTAGGAAGAGGCAACACTGGCTCCATCAAAAATAAAATAAATAATAGATCAATTCTCTTATAAAATGGAAAGTGTTGCGGCACTCCTTCACACAAAGGCAAAGTTTTTCTGTAACATTTAGAAGGATGTAAAATGCTTTTTCTCTTTTTAAAACACTTAGCACAGAGACAAATGAACCAGAAAATTACAAATAGCATTAAATACTGAAAGATACATCAAACAAAATATGAACAAAGAGCTAGAATAATAAGTCAATGTGCAATTACTACATGTCATTTAATCCAAGATATATGTTGGGTTTCATTTTAAGAAATACGTAATATATTACAGCATAATAAGACATTAATAGATCATATATATTGTCTCTCTTGGTCATGAAAAGCATTTGATCAAATTCAACACCAAGTTCTTATAACAGCTATATATATCTTTTCTAGAATATTATATAAATATGGGGCATTGCTCTAGACACCCTGGTGCTGGTACAGAAGTGACAGCAGAGATCTCCCCAGTGAGTGACCAGCTACCAACTGTAACTAGTCCTGGAAACAGTGACAATGGAGCAATGGACAGAGCAAGTTGAGCAGAGAAAAGGTCTTGGCCGCTTTGCCCAGGGGTGAAGGGCAGCCTGTGAGCTTTGAGCCATCACCCCAGGTCTGAAGTAACAGCCTGCCTCCCATTCAGGCTGAATCCTCAGTAACATAGATCATCACATTATGGGGTTTCTGTCCCAGAGCCATAATAACCTCCATTGCAGAGGCTTCCAGTGCACAAGGGGTGACTTTCTGCCCAGGTGACCAATATACGCAGACAGGGGCTGTGAGTCTGCTGTCACAGCACCTGCTCCCTGCGGAACTGAGGAGCCAGGAGCTCCTTCCTGGAAAACCTGACAAAGGCTCACTGCATAGGCCCTGAGAGAGGAAGACTCCGGGACATGATGGGGACACCTCAGAGCTCTGTCTCCTGTGGTTCCGTGGTGGGGATTCAGCCCACAAACTGAGTCTTGTCCTCTTGGAAGATTTTCCAGAAGCTCACTTCCTCCTTGGAAATGCATTCTGGTTCCTCATTATCCACAAGCTCCAACATGTCCCAGATTTGGCCATGGACTCCACATTGAAAAAGAAGGAAAGGGCCCAAATTTGAAGCACTGTGGTGCAAGAGCTAGACCCAGAACTCATAGACAAATTGAGGGTCTCAGAGAGGGAGGATGGTCTCACATGAGTGAGGACACAGTTTGCCCAACTTCCCTCGACACAGTGAGTGGCTTACCAGCTGTCTGGCTCAGCACCCACACTGTGACATGGTGCACCATTCCCACTGCTGGTCACAGGGGCCACATGCTCCAGCCACTGTGATGTCCCTAAAGACAACACACACACTGGTCTTCCCAAAGTAGTCTTTACTGATGTTACTCCAGAGTGTGAGGTGAGAAAGGACATTCCTAAGTCACCGTGGGAACAGTGACGTGTTCACATTAGTATATCAATCTCCATAGAAAACGGTAGTTTTTCAAAATGTCAGTTGTTGCCCACTGAACCCATACAGCTCCACTTTGTTTGCTGAGCCAGACACTGAACATGTATGTAAAAAGCCAGGTAACAGGTGCAACAGAAACACATAGCTATCACTTTTCTTTGTGAACATGGGAGAGGTGGGCCCAATAAGCCTGGTCAAACAATGGAGTGTAGCCCTGGCCAGGTGGCTTAATTGGAACACTGTCCCATACACCAAAAGGTTGTGGGTTCAGTCCCTGGTCAGGGCACCTGCCCAGGTTTCAGGTTCCATCCACTGTCTCAACGCACACAAGAGATAACAAATCAATCTTTCTCTCTCACATTAATGTTCTCTCTCTCTCTCTGTCTCTCTCTCTCTCTCTCTGTCTCCCTTTTCCTCTCTCTAAAATCAATAAAAATATCCTTGGGTCAGGATTTAAAATAGTGAGTATAAATTCAATGTTTAGGATAATCCAATAATCTCTGGACAGAGTGAGGAAGAGCCCTTGAGTCAGAAGTCAGAGCAGGTAACAAGGCCAGAAAACGAGGAGGCTACTTTGTGGTGATTCTGGGGAACAACCACTGAAGCTCAGAGAGGTGGACCCTCTGAGCTTGTGTATCCAGAGCTTCCAACTGAAATGTTTAAATTTGAGAAAACCCATATTCCCTTACTTAAACCTTGAAATCCATTTTTACTATTTGTTAACTTATATGAATATTTGATCATGTAGCCACAAATACATTATGTTGCCTATATAAACTGGCTGATATGGAGATAGACTTCCTTTTCATGACTATTACCCTCAATAGCCCTGAGTGGTGCACAGCATCATCAGTCGGAACCCAGCCCTTGTCTTTCCCTGGGGCAGTTAAATGGTGCTCTGCGAGGTCAGCCACATGCAGGCTGAGGACGGGGAGCTCAGCGTTGGTGTCTCACTCCCCAAATGGCCTGGAGCACTGTGTGACCATGGAGGCTGCTGTCCCACACTGAGCAGCCGTCCTCAGCCTCGTGGTCAGGCTGGAACCCAGTGAGGGTCGGGGAGACCGAGCTGTGTCCCCAGAGCCAGAGAATCTCTAAAAGACCCTGGAGCCTGCTGCTATTCCTGTGGGTCAGGATTTGGGGGATGTGGCCCTGGTGTTGCTTCAGACCAGCTTCTCCCTGGTGGCCACCACGCCTATCCCATGGGTTGTGCCTCTTCCCTGTAGCTGTTTTCTGTCTTTGTCTGTATATCTGCTTCACACAGGTGGTCCGCGCTCTGCTTCTGGTCCTGGGCACAGACACAGCCAGATACACAGAGAAAAGGTGAGCACAGGAACAAGGGAGAGACCCTAGGACAGGCAGAGGACAATGTGGTCTAGGGCAGCACTCTTTGGCGGGAGAATTCTTCAACAGGGATGAGAGAGTTCCTCCTTTAATCCCAGGTGAAGGTGTTGTTTCTTCCATGTTCTCTTAGAATAAAAGATGCGTTAGTTTGGGGGAAAGTAGGTAACTTACCTTTGTAGAGACTCAAAGTTTTGAGAGTCCCCTAACAAGAAAGGGAAGACGACACAGGAATATCAGAGAGAGAAAGGAGCATCTAAGGCAGAGAGAAAGGACCCCTTTGCCTGCTTTATGATTGGTCCCCCCAACAGGGGTCCCCACACCTCCACAGGACAGTTTCTGAGGATCCTGCAGAATATGGAGGAATGAACGGCTGAGGAGAAGGAAGGTGAACAGGCACAGAGAACCTGGGGGAAGATTGATCCAGTAAGAGTGAAGAAGGCAGTCAAGGGTGTGTGGGGCCCAAGGGGTGGAAAGCTCACAGCTGTGAGCCCTGAGCAGAGGGCACAGGCGGTGCCAGGTGTTGGGTCCCAGCTGTGATCACCGCAGAACCCTCAGGAACAGGCCCTGAGCGCCCCCTGGTGTTCAGGCGGAGACACATAAATGTGTCACATGGTAACCAGAGCCATCAGAGACAGCTGCTGCCTGGCTACTGCTCCGCCCCAAGTCCTCCTGCCTTAAAGCCAGGCTGTGTGTGCCCTCCTGTAGCTTCCTCATCAGCACAGGGCAGACTTACGCTCTACACAGACACCTCGGCGAGAGTCTGTGCGTGTCCCCTTTGGCTGATAGTGTTTTTTATACAAACTTCTGATATCAGGATCAAGTCCAGAGCCAGGACCACGTCCATAAAGGCAGGTCCCCTTCTGTGTAGAGCTCTTCCCTGTGGAAGCCCCCACAGCTCTGAGACGATCGAGGCCCCACTGTCCAGGGATTAAGAGGATGTTGAAAGGAAGGCCCTGTGTGAATTCTTAGTGGATGGTGTTGGGCAAATCTTTACTGTCTGTCATCAGTAGTTCCACCTGAAACTAGTTTGCCCCATACTGAGAGCGGGATTAACTTTTAGCACTTAATTCCCAGGTCATAGTCATCAGTATCCAGGAGACCTTTCAAAGTAACCTTGTTTGTTCCTTTTCCCCGAGATCAATGAGGGCAAATGTGCAGTAGATTCTAAAATCAAATGACTTGAACTTTCAAATGCTCTGATAGAGATTGATCGAAACAGTTTATACATTAGTCTACACTTACCTGTCTGTGCTCTTGAAGGGGTTGCGTGATGTCCTATATAAAAGTAAGCTCTATAAGATTGATTGTAAAATTCTTATGATGAATATTGACAATTGTGCTTTAAAACCTGGATGGAAAAATAATAGAAAGTAATGCTTTGTTTTCCTGGCTGAACTAGGGCATATATTATTTTCCTAAAATTATTTTATATATATATGTACATGTGCATTTATTTCCTTACTATGAGTTTGCATGTGGAATGGTCCTATAGAGAGAAAAGCCCCACCAGCTTCTCAGTGAAACCCCAGGAGAGACCTCTTCCTATGACCTTCAGAACCACTTAGTGATGGAAACACATAAATAGAGCTTCGGGGATACGTTAATGTTGGGGTCAGGGGTGAGCCAACCTATCATTCTGCTCCTTGTGTCCACCATTTTCAGGATAAAAAAACTTGTTCATTCAGTTACCCAGTGACTAGAGGAATAGATTTGTGTTGGTGAAGGCCAGCAGGACCCAATCTTATTTGTCAGTAGACCCATGTGTGACTCATGGAAAAGAGGAGACCAAGGCAGACTGTGTCCCTGAGGTACAAGCCTGTGGCTTTTGTTTGGGACAGAAGATTTTTCAGCAGAAGTCTAGCCACCTGGAGGTGACACAGGCAGTGACTAAACGTGTAACAATGCAGCTGTGACAGCACAGGGACATTGTATCTCGCATCCCCGTGGACCGTGAGTACCATGGGAGACATACGGAGGCTGCTGTCCCACAACAACTGCAATGACAGCCTCACATGCTGCCTGGATCCCGGAGACAGTCAGGAGGGCTGAGCTGCTGACCAGGATCAGAAACTCACCCTGTGATCCTGAGCATCCAAGTCATCCCAGTAGAGCAGGTGTTCAGGACATCTGTCTCCTGGATGACATGGTAACAGGACCCCAGTGATGCTCCTGTTGCTGGTGTTTCCTGCTGAGGGAGAGTCAGCCTCCTGAGGATCCTGACCCTGAGGACACAGGGTTCACGCGGATTGATTCCTGAGCTCTGTGGGGACAGGGGAGCCTGAGACCTGCAGAGCCCTGGACAACATACACTCAGAGAGAGGAAGGGTGTGTGTGTGTGTGTGTGTGTGTGTGTGTGTGTGTGAGAGAGAGAGAGAGAGAGAGAGAGAGAGAGAGCCTTAATCTGAGGACCTGACACCATTTGCAGAGAGTGTTAGAATTGTGTCCCAAAGTGAGAGAGGGAGAAAGTGAGGTATCTGTCCAATGCACCCTCACAGAGCCATTTCCGCCTTCAACCATGAGGACAAGTGGCATCCTGTCCCTTTTGTTTTCTTTCTGTCCCCTGAGGGTGGTTGTTAGAGCAAAACCAACCCTGGGGCCAGCTCGCTGTGAGCCCTTCCAGGTCCTAGAGTCTGAAAAAAACAAGGCCACTTTCCTGGATAGAATTTAGGCAAGAAGGAGGAATTTGGTGCAGATTAGCTCTGACAACAATTCCACTTAATCACAGGTCCAGGTCATGTCGGGAGAGAGAAATCTGACAATACTCCTTCGAAAGACACAAGGCCCTCAGCCGTGGGGTCTTCAGGTTTAGGAAGCGCAGGGCAGGGGGTGAGCACACAGCCCCTTTCTTGTTACACCTGACACTGCAGCCATGCCCCACAGTGGCCTGCGGTCCCCCAACGCCTCCCTGGGATTGATAAGAAGAGATTGTTTATTTTTATCTCGGAAAAGCGCTAACACATGGCACTTCAGCAGTACAACAAAAATGTGTGTGTGGCTGAGTTAGTCCTGATGGTAAGGAAACCAATATTCTTGGGAAAGGGAAAAGGTGGTATGTATTGAACATCATGTCCAGGCCCTTTTTGTTTATGACATAAGACTGACCTCGTGCAGAGCTTCAGAACTGCTGAAGGAGGAATAATAAACACATCAAGAGCTTATTTTTATAACTACTCAAAGTTTGGGAGAAACATCATTTTTTGGTATAAACAATAATTGTGTTGTCAAATTAAAGAGATTGAGGGTGATAGGGAGCGAAAAACAACAATTTAAAGTTGTAAATAGGAACAAAGTTATAAAAGTAATTTAAGGTGGTCTCATTTCTGTTCCTTTTCCTCCCTAGAAATGGGTTCCTAAAAAAAGAAAATTACAGCAAAAACTTTTAACATTTTTCTGATGACCCGACATGAGATAGAGTTAAGGCCATAAGTGCCAGAGGAAGAAATCTGGAGGGTAAGTGATGCAATAGAAGAGGAGAGACAAGGGCAGGTGTGGGAGCAGAACTTAAAGAGTGCACAGATATTCTAGACAAACGTCACTGAAGTGGGTCTCAGGCCCCAGTTATTGGCCAGATAAACACAGGAAGCAGCTGGCTTGTCAGAGGAGTGCGGTCAACCCAGGGAGGCCCCAATTCAAGAGAGACAGCAGGTTTTTGTCGCACTTCCTAACGGGCCTGCAGCACCGTGGGAGCACTGAGACTATCATCCCATGCTGAGCAGTAATAATCGGCCTCGTCCTCAGCCTGGAGCCCAGTGACAGTCAGGGAGGCTGAGGTGCCAGACTTGGAGCCAGAGAATCGATCAGGAACCCCTGAGTTTAGATCGTTATCATAGTAGATGAAAAGCTTGGGTGCTTTTCCTGGGAGCTGTTGGTACCAGCTCACATAATAACCCCCAATGTTGGAGCTGCTTCCAGTGCAGGAGATGGTGACAGTCTGGCCTGCGGCCCCAGACACTGAGGGCGGCTGCGTCAGCACAGACTGGGCCCAGGATCCTGGAAGGGGGAGACACACAGAGATGGTGAGTCTGGGTCTGGAGACAAGAGGTGGGAGAAGACCCTCACATGTCTTCCCAAGGTCCCATCTCCTGTCCCCATCTCCTGTCACCTGTGCAGAGAGCCATGAGGGTGAGCAGGAGAGTGGTCCAGGCCATGGTGGAGACCGTCACTGAGTCCTGCCTTCCTTGAGCCCAGGGCTTAAGCAGGCCTTCCCCAAAGATCTCTCCTCTCTTTTTTGTATTCTAAGAGAGGAGGACCCATTCATGCAAATGAAGTCCCAGTTATTTGAATCCTCCCTGGGCCCCTTGCCTCTGCCTGAGAATGGCTGTGGGTGTTTGTAAGTGGGGGGCGGGAGGGGGGACGGCGGCATGTGAGGCCCATTGGTTGGGGAAGTCTCAGCTGTAAGCCCTGAGCAGAGGCCACAGGCATTGCTAGGAGGCTGGTCCCAGCCATGATCCCCCAGGTCCCTCAGGAACAAGACCCAAGCGCCCTCTAGTGTCCAAGACCAGACGCACCATCTTGTAACCAGGTGACCAGACCCATCAGAGACCAATTCTGACTCCCACTTTCTGTCCACTGAATTCTGCCTTAGGGCCAGGTCATGAATTCTGCCTTACGGCCAGGTCAGGTGTCCCCTACTGTGGTATCCCCATGTCCTAAATGCACCTTACTGCTCTACCCAGAGTCCTCAGGGTGAGCCTTTCCACACCTCCCTGGCCGTTCAGTGCTCAGGAATGAGGTGGTGTCTCTTACTTTAACCATTAGACAGGTATCGAGTCCAGAACAGTGACCAGCCCCAGGCAGGCATGTGCCCTTCTGTGCAGGACATGAGTTCTTTCCTCCCTGGTTGTTATAGGTCTCCTTCCCCATGGGTTCCCAGCAGAAATGAGCAGAAAGGGGCCCCTTCTCTCTAGGATTGGGGAGGTTGTGGAGAGAAAATTCTCGTGCTCATTCCTAGTGTGTGATGATGCTTCATAAATCTTTGTACGTCAATGTTCCCACCTGCAATAAATCAAAGTTCTCCACATGCTGTGAGCAGTGAGCGGTCCTGGGAGTCTATTCTCAAGCTCACAGTCAAAAGTCGGCAGGGACCTTGCCATATGACATTGTTTGTGCATTGATCTAAGAGTAAAAAAGGGAATACATGCAGAAATTTCTAGGAAAAGAAATTAAATTGCTGTGATAGGATTATATTCAAACAACTTATATATTCAACACCACTTACCCAACATAAATGCATGTATGTTTTTGTATATAAAAGTCACCTCAATAAGATTGAGTTAAAAATTCAAAGATGATGAATAATGATGGAAGTTGTGTTCAAAATATCGATAGTAAAACACTGGGAATGCTGTTCTGGTTGAAAAGGGGGCTCTGAGACCGACCTCCCAGGACCACAATATTAGGGCTGAGCCGGTGCCTATATTCCAGGCCGTCCTGTGCATGTCTGTGGTGCTGCTCCTTCTGCTACGGATGACCTTGTGCCTGAGACCTGACCCTGTTGTGGGTGGGTGTGCCCGCCCAGCCTACAGGCGGGAGCCTGAAAGATATAAAAATAGAGTGAGCTGAGATTTGGGGCTCACTGCTCACTTTGTCCACAGCTTAATTCACATAGCAGGTGCAGAGTTTTGCTGAGATGTCAGAAACACTCAGAGTCAACCTCACACTGTTCTATCCCGGGCTGCTGCCTCTGCCAGGACAGTACTTGTTGGCTTTCTGTCCCGGGTCCCAGGCCCTGAAGGAGGCTGGATGAGCAGGGAGAGATGCAGGGACCTGTGTGCACAGGGCCGGGGCCCCACTGCACGGAGTGGGCAGAGCAGGGCGGGTCGCCTGTGTGAGCATGAGCACCAGGAAGTGTCACAGGTGTCGTGTGTAATCTGGGAGGAGCAGGGGAACCCAGGGCGTGGTGGAGACAACCTGATCCCTGCTCCTTGGACCCTGGGACAGCCTCCCATTCCACAGCCAGAGCAGAGTGAGGGGCCTGCAGTGGTCAATGCTCTGCCTGCTTAGGGCCGCCATGATCCCAGGTATCTGGTCATACAGTATTCTAGTAGTTTCTGCAAATATATGTTTTTAATGATATAATAATTATTTTACTAGAATGATAAAAGAGGATTGCCCTGTATAATGGGAGAGGGCCTCATCCCATCAATGGAAGGACTTGGTACCGCAAAGACTGGTCCTCCCGAGGAAGAAGGAACTCTGCCAGCAAACAGCCTTTAGATCAAACTACAACATCCACTTGTCCTTCCCCAGGTCTCTAACCTGCCAGCCCACGCTGGGGATTTTGGACATGGCAGTGTCTCCAATGGTGTGAAACAATTCCTGAAAATAACTTGGCAGCGGGGGGCGGAGGATGGGTATTCCTGGGAGGGCCCTAACTCATACACAGACCGATTCCCAAGTTTTGCACTGCTCTGCTTTTTCTCATTGTTTACAGGGTCCTGGTCTCTGGAACCTTCTCTGGTAATGGCAGGGCTAAAGTACCATGTGCTCTGTGTTCTACAAAGTCCTGGATGGGTCACAGTCACAAGGAAGGAAAGGATCAGCAATAGCATGCTCCCACTGTGCACAACTGCCCGTTCTCAGTACCCAGCAGACACGGCTACCCGCACCCTGTATGTCACGGGGCAGAGTCACACTCATTCCCGGACAGGCTGACGCAGTTCTGGAAGTAAACTGGTTTTGTGAGGAGGGTCTCTGAGTTTCCATCCAGGATTCACACAAGCAGTTTCCATTTATACGACTTAAAATACTCCAAACTCTGATAACAGCTTTGAGCAACTGGGCATATTTCTTACTCCGCAAGTTTCAGGTCACAGGGCCCTACATCAGAGTGAGGCGAAGATCACAGACGTGTCCCCCCAGGTGCACGTCGCAGGGGACAGCACGGGCTCCACACCCAGTGGCACCCAGCCAGGCCCCTGCACCCACACCCTGCCCATCAGCCCTCAGGGCGGTGTTCCCCACCTGTCCTGTGTGTCTTCTGAGACGGAAGCTGCCCTCCCTGTTTCCCCTTCCTGGGTTCCCTGGAGCTTCACCTGGACTCCCTTCACCTCCCCTTCTTCAGGGGCAAGCAGGTCGCAAGGACCTAGGGAGGGTTCCTCCAGAAGATTGTTGTATTTATCTTTTCTTCCAGTTCCCACTTCTCTGCTGAAATCCCCACCCCATTTTTCATTTAGAGTATCTATCACCCGAAGACATTGCAGATTGTTTTTTATTCAATTTGGGACAAACTGTTACCTTAACCACACAGAGAATGTTGAACCACAAACTAGGATATATATTTACTTTAAATTTCTTGCCATATTTTGCATTTTTCACTGTATAAAATTTTCATTTCTTTTATATTTATCCTGAAGTATTTCATATTTATATTGTTACAAATAGTACTGTAACCCAACAAGTGGGGCCTGCTGCCTGCTGCAAGGACAGCCGCATTCCTGAGGCAGGTGCTGGTGCAAAAGAAAGAGGCGTATCAGGTGCTGTGTGACCCGGGAGAATGGTGGGCTCCTGTCTCAGAGGCCACCTCCCCTTCATGCTCAAGCCCACAGTTCTTGCAGGTGTAGGAAGCGGAGGGCTTTTCTTTTCTACCCAATTATCTTGCTAGCTTTCAGTACACCTGGGTGATGTCCACTCATCTTTCCAGCTATTGGCGTCTCAGGGTAAGAATCTCCCCTTACTTCTTTCTCTGCCAAATGGGAAGAAGAATCCCCAGAGCTCCCAGACTGTCCATGGGTTTGGGATCAGTGGGAATTTTGAGGGGGCTGCAGGATCCACTGTCAGTAGTCTTAGAGAAATAGTAGCCCTCAGCCCACCTCCTAAGCTAAACAAGGTGCCCTTGCAACCAGGGGTACCTGTTGGAGTCCAGCAAGCACCCCTGAGTCCCAGCCTGTTCGTGTGCTCTGTGAAACCTCTGCGTGGCTCATGACTCCAAAATGACCAGCAGGGACCACACTTTGACTGACCACAGCCTACAAAAACTGTACTGTTGTTATTTTCTTAATTCTGACAGTTTACTGTTAGTATACACAAGAGAATAGTTTAGGTCAAATGCTGGCTTGTATCACAAAATTCAGATCTGAGCCCTCAGATGAGAATCATATCCTAGTGAATCCTCAACCCTGAGCTGTCCTTGGCCTGAATCAACCTGGCTTGACCTCCTCAAACGTCTCTATGGGAAATTTTTCTCTCTCACCAAGGACGTTTTCTCCATGAAAGCATTAACACAATGAGAACATATGTGCAGAAAATCAATATAAAGGTTGAACTCAAGAGATGTGACAATATCAGAACCACTGGTCCAAGGAAACTCAGGTGCTGGATGATTATGTCCACACAGTCACTGCTGAGCTAGAGTCGGTCAGAGCCACCAGCTGGGGTGACGGCACCAGGACTGCAGAGCAGATGGGAGGTTTCTGTCTCACTTCCTTGAGGGTCTGAAACACTGTGTGAGTCTTAGAGGTGCCATCCCATGTTTCACAGTAATAATCAGCCTCGTCCTCAGGCTGCAGCCCGGAGATGAGCAGGAGCCCTGCGTTGGCCGAGGCGTCTTTGGATCCAGAGAAGCGGCTGGGGACCCCGGAGCCCTGGTGCTTCTCTGAGTCTGATTTATACCACAGGAGGTACCGGGGAGGGCTCGCTGGCTTCTGCTGCAACCAGACAATGTAGTAGCTGCCAACACTGAAGCCACTGCTCAGGGTGCAGGTGAGTCTGGCTGTTGATCCCAGAGATGCAGAGAGGGAGGGCGGCTGAGTCAGCACAGGCTGCGAGAGCGACCCTGCAGAAATACAGACACTGGTCAGTGTTGACACAGAGACCACAGTGTGATTTCTCAGGAAATTGAGCATAAAAAGAACAAAGCTGGGAAATGAGACCTGGTCCCCGAGGCCTGTCCCTACCTGAGCAGTGACAGAGGAGCACGAGGAGGAGAGGAGTCCAGGCCATGGTGCACAGCCCCTGAGCCCACAGTGGGGCTGGGCTGCCCAGGCCCCCTTTTCTTCCCCACCCTCCACCAGGGGAGGGGCTGTCCATGCAAATGTGTGCCCGTCCAGGGACTGCCCAGCCCCTCCTGAGCCCTGGTGCTGGGGCTCAGCTCACACCCCACACTGAGGAAGATGGAGGTTTACTTCACCACCTGGGGGAGCCCTGGGAGGAGGCACCTGCTGAGACACACAAAGGTCCCTGCTCAGGGGACTTGGCCAGGCCAGAGAGGACACAGCCGCTGCTTCCTCTTCAGAGAGCACAAAGCCTGGCCCCCAGGGCCCGGGCCCCTTTGAGTGAATGGTCCTCAGTGAGCAGCTGTAGAAGGACCTCAGGGCAGCCCCACAGCATCACCTGCTGGTCGTATGTGTAAAACAATAAAGCTAAGATTACTAACCTTTATTTAAAAATAGATAAAATGTGTACTTCACTAAGAAGATGTAACACTGGCTACATCAAAAATAGAATAAATAATATGTCAACTCTCTTATAAAATGGAAAGTGTTGCGGCACTCCTTCACACAAAGGCAAAGGTACAGACTGTTTCACAGGAACATCCAACAGATCCTCAGATATCAGGTCATTTCAAATCATTTTTATTATAATTTTTCTGTAATATTTAAAAAGATGTAAAATGCTTTTGTTCTTTTTAATGCACTTAGCACAGAGACAAGTGCACCAGAAAATTACAGACAAGTAGCGTTAAATATTGAAGCAGACACACTAAACAAAATATGAACAAAGAGATAGAAACAGAATAATAAGTTAACGTGCAATTACTACATGTCACTTAATCCAAGATATATATTAGCTTTCACTTTAAGAAATATGTAGTATAATACACCATAATGAGACTTTAATTGATAATACATATTGGCTCTCCTGGTCACGACAACATTTGACCAAATTCAACACCAAAATTCTTATAACAGCCATATATATGTTTTCTTTGTTATTATATAAATGTGTGGCATTGCTCTAGACACCCTGGTGCTGCTGCAGAAGTGACAGCAGAGATCTCCCCAGTGAGTGACCAGCTACCAACTGTGACTAGTCCTGGAAACAGTGACAATGGAACAATGGACAGAACAAGAGGAGCAGAGAAAAGGTCTGGCCCCCTCTACCCAGGGGTGAAGGGCAGCCTGTGAGCTCTGGGCCATCACTCCAGGTCTGAAGTAACAGCCTGCCTCCCATTCAGGCTGAATCCTCAGTAACATAGATCATTACCATAATAACCTCCATTGCAGAGGCTTCCAGTGCACAAAGCAGTGACTTTCTGCCCAGGTGACCAATATACTGAGACAGAGGGCTGTGAGTCTGCTGTCACAGCACCTGCTCTTTGTGGAACTGAGGAGAAGCTGGTCCTTTGTTACTCCAGTAGCTCCTTTCTGTAAAGCCTGACAAAGGCTCACTGCATAGGCCCTGAGAGAGGAAGTCTCCAGGACATGATGGGGACACCGCAGAGCTCTGTCTCCTGTGGTTCTGTTACAGAACCCCTGGGCTCCTCCAGTTGAAAACAAACCCACGGGCTCTTTAGTTAGGGGCCGTTTGCCCGCCGCCAATATTATAACTCTCAATACCAGAGTTTAGTGAAAAGGAAAAGAATAGTTTATTTAACAGTTATATAGATTTAATTATTTGCGGATTTCTGTTGTTAAGTCTTATGTTCTTTAAAATACCCACAAACACATATCCTTGCCTCCCCCCCTTCCAAACCAGGCTAGTTTTAGGAAAGTCAGAGAAACCCTTTCCCTACTTTCCAAACACAGTTCAGCTTTACCAGTAGCTGCCAATCATTCAATCCTGATTGGGGAGACCTCGTCTGTGTTATGGGGTCCACCAGCTTTTAATCCAGAACCTCATGGATTCTCAGCCTCCTTGTAAACTGCATAGTTAGTCCTTTTGTAATCCGCACAGTCAGCCTCAGCCTCAGTCAAATCCACACAGTCCGCCCAGTCAGCCTGGCTAAAATGTCTGCCGCTTATTTTTAAACCCCTGACTACGTCCTCTGATGCAGTGGGTGCGGTAACCAGTTCTGACCATTCACAGAACCTTACGCAGGCTCTGTGTGCTTTCTCCATACCATCCCCTGGTTCAAGTCCCCTCCCATCTACCTGAGGCTTTGGATGCATCAAAGCCATTTTGCATAAAAAAGACAGTAGCCACCAGCCTCAGGCATGTGGAAGCATTCTAAAAGCTGCTTCCTTCTCCCCATCCCCCAGCCGCAAACTCTGGGGTTTTTTTGGACTCCCCTGTTTCTGTAACAGTTCCGTGGTGGGGATTCAGCCCACAGACAGAGTCTTGTCTTCTGGGCAGATTTTCCAGAAGCTCACTTCCTCCTTGGAAATGCATTCCAGTTCCTCATTATCTATAAGCTCCAGGCTGTCCCAGATTTAGCCAAACATTCCACATTGAAAAAGAAGAAAAGGACCCAAATTTGAAGCACTGTGGTATGAGAATTAGACCAAGGATTCATGGAGTAATGGAGGGTCTAAGAGAGGGAGGAGGGTCTCACATGAGTGAGGACACAGTTTGCCCAACTTCTCTTGACACAGTGAGTGGCTTACCAGCTGTCTGGCTCAGCACCCACACTGTGACATGGTGCACCATTCCCACTGCTGGTCACCGGGGCCACATGCTCCAGCCACTGTGATGTCCCTAAAGACAACACACACACTGGTCTTCCCAAAGTAGTCTTTACTGATGTTACTCCAGAGTGTGAGGTGAGGAAGGACATTCCTAAGTCACCGTGGGAACAGTGACGTGTTCACATTAGTATATCAATCTCCATAGAAAACGGTAGTTTTTCAAAATGTCAGTTGTTGCCCACTGAACCCATACAGCTCCACTTTGTTTGCTGTGCCAGACACTGAACATGTATGTAAAAAGCCAGGTAACAGGTACAACAGAAACACATAGCTATCACTTTTCTTTGTGAACATGGGAGATGTGGGCCCAATAAGCCTGGTCAAACAATGGAGTGTAGCCCTGGCCAGGTGGCTTAATTGGAACACTGTCCCATACACCAAAAGGTTGTGGGTTCAGTCCCTGGTCAGGGCACATGCCCAGGTTTCAGGTTCCATCCACTGTCTCAACGCACACAAGAGATAACAGAGAAATCTTTCTCTCTCACATTAATGTTCTCTCTCTCTCTCTCTCTCTCTCTCTCTCTTTCTCTCTCTCTCCATTTTTCTCTCTCTAAAATCAATAAAAATATCCTTGGGTCAGGATTTAAAATAGTGAGTATAAATTCAATGTTTAGGATAATCCAATAATCTCTGGACAGAGTGAGGAAGAGTCCTTGAGTCAGAAGTCAGAGCAGGTACCAAGGCCAGAAAACGAGGAGGCGACTTTGTGGTGATTCTGGGGAACAACCAGTGAAGGTCAGAGAGGTGGACCCTCTGAGCTTGTGTATCCAGAGCTTCCAAATGAAATGTTTAAATTTGAGAAAACCCATATTCCCTTACTTAAACCTTGAAATCCATTTTTACTATTTGTTAACTTATATGAATATTTGATGATGTAGCCACAAATACATTCACCATTATGGTGCCTATATAAACTGGCTGATATGCAGATAGACTTCCTTTTCATGACTATTACCCTCAATAGCCCTGAGGGGTGCACAGCACCATCAGTCGGAACCCAGCCCTGTCTTTCCCTGGGACAGTTAAATGGTGCTCTGGGAGGTCCCCACGTGCAGGCTGAGGACAGGGAGCTCAAGGTCGTGTCTCGCTTCCCCACTGGCCTGGAGCACTGTGTGACCACGGAGGCTGCTGTCCCACACTGAGCAGCCGTCCTCAGCCTCGTGGTCAGGCTGGAGCCCCATGAGGGTCAGGAAGACCGAGTTGTGTCCCCAGAGCCAGAGAATCTCTAAGAGACCCTGGAGCCTGCTGCTATTCCTGTGGGTCAGGATTTGGGGGATGTAGCCCTGGTGTTGCTTCAGACCAGCTTCTCCCTGGTGGCCACCACGCCTATCCCATGGGTTGTGCCTCTTCTCTGTAGCTGTTTTCTGTCTTTGTCCGTATATCTGCTTCACACAGGTGGTCCGCGCTCTGCTTCTGGTCCTGGGCACAGACACAGCCAGATACACAGAGAAAAGGTGAGCACGGGAGCAAGTGAGAGACCCTAGGACGGGCAGAGGACAATGTGGTCTAGGGCAGCGCTCTTTTGGGGAAGAATTAGACAAAGGGAATGAGAGGTTCCTCATTTTATCCCAGGTGAAGGTGTGGTTTCCTCCTTGTTCTCCCAGAATAAAGGGTGCATTAGTTTGGTGGAAAGTAGGTAATTTACTGTGACAGAGACTCAAAGTGTTGGGGGTTCCCTAACAAGATGGAGAAGGTGACACAAGAAGATCAGGGGGAGGGAGGAGCATCTAAGGTAGAAAGAACTCCTTTACCTGCTTCATATTTGGTCACCCGCACACAGGGCCCTCCACCCCTCCACAGGGCAGTTGTGTGAGGAACCTGCAGAATATGGAGGAATGGATGACTGAGGAGGAGGAAGCAGAACGGGCACAGAGAACCTAGGAGAAGATTGATCCAGTCACGTGCAGCCCAGTATCAGCTCAGAGAAGCCTCTGTGAGCTCAGGCACCTGTCCTCCGTCATCCACCTCGTGTCCTCCAGTTGGGAAGATGTCCCTCCTTGCTTCTCTCAGGACACCCCACAGCTCCCCTTTTCATCAGAAGAGTCCCATCCCCACCTGCCCTCCCAGACATGGAGGTCACTATGTCAGGGACCTTCACTGCCCTGATTCTGCTGTGGCTGCTGTTTGGGTTCAGAGTGGAAGCAGGGGGCCGTTCTGGAATTCCACATGGGGTCAGGGATGCGAGGGGAGAAACTGTTCCCTGAGCTGC
Organism: Furipterus horrens; assembly: GCF_987537825.1. NCBI lineage: Eukaryota > Metazoa > Chordata > Mammalia > Chiroptera > Furipteridae > Furipterus > Furipterus horrens. Next base: position 17,005,269 of record NW_028327181.1, on the reverse strand, counting down.
GTTTGCACAGCAGGAAGCGTTCTCACGTGGACTGTTTATTTTACACATACCTGTCAGCTCTCCACAGGTGGCAGCTCTGCCAGCACATGGAGTCTGCTGTCCCAGGAGTGGCACTGAGAACCAGCCTCACCCTTAAGCCTCAGCCAGTGATGGACAAGGAATCCCGCTTGCCAGGCTTGAGCCACAGACTCAATCAAGGGTCAACCACTGTCATATAGATGAGGACTTTGCGGGATGGTGGCCAGAACTGTGGAGACTGGGGCACACACTGCACACTCCGGATGTGCTCTGACTCAGACACAGCTGGATTCTGTGAGTCCGGTTGTGCCCTGAACCAACATGGACTCTTTCCCAGGGCAGCCTGTGGCAGCATCAACAAATTCCTGCTCACTTTCAGAGAATCACGCGATGTGTTTCCACCAAGGATGGGTGTGGGGGCAGAATTTAATGGATGTGAACAGATATTCTAGACAAAGCTCACTTAAGTGGTCTCTGGCACCAGTTATTGGCCAAATAAACACAGGAAGCACCTGGCTTGTCAGAGGAGTGGGGTCAGCCCAGGGAGGCCCCAATTCAAGAGAGACAGCAGGTTTTTGTCTCACTTCCTAACGGGCCTGCAGCACCGTGCGAGCACTGAGACTATTGTCCCATGCTGAGCAGTAATAATCAGCCTCGTCCTCAGCTTGGAGTCGACTGATGGTCAGGGAGGCTGAGGTGCCGGACTTGGAGCCAGAGAATCGGTCAGGCACCCCTGAGGGTCGGTTGCTACTACCATAGATGAGGAGCTTGGGTGCTTTCCCTGGGAGCTGTTGGTACCAGTACACAGAATTACCCCCAATGTTGGAGCTGCTTCCAGAGCAGGAGATGGTGACAGTCTGGCCTGCGGCCCCAGACACTGAGGGCGGCTGCGTCAGCACAGACTGGGCCCAGGATCCTGGAAGGGGGAGACACACACAGATGCTGATCATAGGTCCAGAGACAAGAGCAGGAAGAGGGCTCAGCCCACCCTCCCAGGGCCCGTCTCTGGTCTCCTACGCAGTCACCTGTGCAGTGAGCGAGGAGGGTGAGCAGGAGACGGGCCCAGGCCATGGTGCAGACCATCACTGAGTCCTGCCTTCTGTGGTTCCACAGCTGAAGCAGGGATCCTCTAAATACCTCCCTTCCCCTCCTCATACTCTGAGAAGGGGAGGATCCACTCATGCAAATGAGACCCCCAGCTTTCTGATTCCTCACTGGTTCCTGGGTCAGAACCTATGTCTGAGGTTGTCAAGGTGGAGGCAGAGTCAGGGGTGTGTGGAGCTCAAGGGGTGGAAAGCTCACAGCTGTGAGCCCTGAGCAGAGGGCTCAGGCGGTGCCAGGTGGCGGGTCCCAGCTCTGGTAACCCCAGACCCCTCAGGAACAGGCCCTGAGCGCCCCCTGGTGTTCAGGTGGAGACACATAAATGTGTCACATGGTGACCAGAGCCATCAGAGACAGCTCCTGCCTCTCTTCTGCTCTACCCCATGTCCTCCTGCCTTAGACCCAGGCCAGGTGTGCGGTGTGCCCTCCTGCAGCTTCCTCATCACCGCAGGGCAGACTTACGCTCTACACAGACACCTCGGTGTGAGTCTGTGCATGTCCCCTTTAGCTCTTAGTGTGTTTTATACAAACTTCTGATATAAGGATCAAGTCCAGAGCCGGGATCACCACCATAAAGGCAGGCCCTCTGTGCAGGACATACACTCTTTCCTCCCTGTGGCCAGAGCTCTCTTCCCTGTGGAAACCCCACAGCCCAGAGAAGATCAGGGCCCTTCTGTCCAGGGAGTGGGAGGTTGTTAAAAGGAAGCCCCTGTGTGAATGCCCAGTGGGAGGTGTTGGGCAAATCTTTATTGTCTGTCATCAGTATTTCCACCTGAAACAATTTGTACCACACTGAGAGCGGGATTCACTTTTAGGGCTTTATTTTCAGATCATAGTCATTAGTGTTCAGGGGATCTTGCAAAGTAACTTTGTCTATTGCTTTTCCATGAGATAAAAGATGGCAAGTCTTCAGTTAGTTCTAGAATAGAATGAGTTGAGCTTTCAAATTGCTTCTAGAGAAATTGATTTAAACACTTTATATTTCTTTTTGAAAGAGTATAGAAGCCAATATCTACACAATGGCAGAATCGTAACTATGGTCGCCATCAGTGGAAATCCATTTAGTGGACAGAAAAATTAATTGTATATGAGTAAAATAATGCATGAAAATGCTCATTATTATGCAGAAAGTTCTAGGAAATAATTTTAAATTACTGTGATAGGATTTTATTCAAACAACTTATATATTCATCACCACTTACCTAACTTAAATGCACATATGTTGTTGTATATAAAAGTCACCTCAATAAGATTGAGTTAAAAATTCAATGATGATGAATAATGATAGAAATTGTGTTCAAAATATCAATAGTAAAGCACTGGGAATGCTGTTCTTGGTTGAAAATGGGGCTCTGAGACCGACCTCCCAGGACCACAATTCTAGGGCTGAGCCGGTGCCTATATTCCAGGCCGTCCTGTGCATGTCTGTGGTGCTGCTCCTTCTGCTATGGATGACCTTGTGCCTGAGACCTGACCCTGTTGTGGGTGGATGTGCCAGCCCAGCCTACAGGCAGGAGCCTGAAAGATATAAAAATAGAGTGAGCTGAGATTTGGGGCTCACTGCTCACTTTGTCCACAGCTTAATTCACATAGCAGGTGCAGAGTTTTGCTGAGGTATCAGAAACACTCACGGGTCAATATCACAGTGTTCTATCCCGGGCTGCTGCCTCTGCCAGGACAGTACTTGTTGGCTTTCTGTCCCGGGTCCCAGGCCCTGAAGGAGGCTGGATGAGCAGGGAGAGATGCAGGGACCTGTGTGCACAGGGCCGGGTCCCCACTGCACGGAGTGGGCAGAGCAGGGCGGGTCGCCTGTGTGAGCATGAGCACCAGGAAGCGTCACCAGTGTCGTGTGTAATCTGGGAGGAGCAGGGGAACCCGGGACGTGGTTGAGACAACCTGATCCCTGCTCCTTGGGCCCTGCCTGGGACAGCCTCCCATCCACAGCCAGAGCAGAGTGAGGGGCCTGCAGTGGTCAATGCTCTGCCTGCTTAGGGCCGCCATGATCCCAGGTATCTGGTCATACAGTACTCTAGTAGTTTCTGCAAATATATGTTTTCAATGATGTAATAATTAAATTACTAGACTGATAAAAGATGACTGCCATCTCTAATGTGTGAGGGCCTCATCCAATCAGCAGAAGGACTTGGTACAGCAAAGACTGACTTCCCCGGGAAGAATAAATTCTGCCAGCAGACGGCCTTCAGATCAAACTACATCACTACTCCACTTTCCCCAGGTCTCTAACCTGCCAGTCCACGCTGGGGATTCTGGATTTGCTGGTGTTTCCAATGGTGTGAAACAATTCCTTAAAATAACTTGAGGAGCAGATATGTTCCTGGAGGAACCCTAATTCATACACAGACCTTTTCACAAATTATCGCTCTACTCCACTTTTTCTGATTGTTTGCAGGGTCCTGGTCTCTGGAACAATCTGTGATAAGGGCGGGGCAAAAGTAACATGTTCTCTGTGTCCTACAAAGTCCTGGATGGGTCACAGTCACAAGGAAGCGAAGGATCAGGAATACCATGTTCCCACTGTGCACAACTGCCCGTTCTCAGTACTCAGAGACCATCACGGGGCAGAGTCACACTCATTCCAGGACAGGCTGACGCAGTTCTGGAAGTAAACTGTGGTTTTGTGAGGAGGGTCTTTGAGTTTCCATCCAAGATTCACACAAGCAGGTTCCATTTATAAGACTTAAAATACTCCAAACTCTGATAACAGCTTTGAGCAACTGGGCATAATTCTTACTCAGCAAGTTTCAGGTCACAGGGCCCTACATCAGAGTGAGGCGAAGATCACAGACATGTCCTCCCAGGTGCACGTTGCAGGGGACAGCACGGGCTCCGCACCCAGTGGCACCCAGCCAGGCCCCTGCACCCACACCCTGTCCATCAGCCCTCAGGGCGGCGTCCCCCACCTGGCCTGTGTGTCTTCTGAGACGGAAGCTGCCCTCCCTGTTTCACCTTCATGGGGTCCCTGGAACTTCACCTGGACTCCCTTCAACCCCCCTTCTTCAGGGGCAGGCAAGTCTCCAGGACCTAGGGAGGGCTACTCCAGAAGATTGTTATATTTATATTTTCTTCCAGTTCCCACTTCTCTGCTGAAATCCCCACCTCATTTTTCACTGAAAGTATCTATCACCTGAAGACCTTGCAGTTTGTTTTTTGTTCAGTTTAGGACAAACTGTTACCTTAACCACACCGAGAATGTTGAACCACAAACTAGGATATCTGCTTAAGTTTAAATGTCCTGCCACCTTTTGCAGTTTTCACTATATAAGACTTTCAATTCTCTCAGACATACCCTTAAGTAGTTCCCATTTATGTTGTTACAAAGGGCACTATAACCCAATAAGTGGGGCCTGCTGCCTGCTGCAAGGACAGCCGCATTCCTGAGGCAGGTGCTGGTGCAAAAGAAAGAGGCGTATCAGGTGCTGTGTGACCTGTGAGAAAGGTGGGCTCCTGCCCTGAAGACCATCTCCCCTTCCTGCTCAAGCCCGCAGTTCTTGTAGGTGTAGCAAGGGGAGGGCTTTTCTTTTCTATCCAATTATATTGCTAGTTTTCACTATGCTTGGGGGATATCCATTCATCTTTCTAGATACCGGCAGCTCAGTGTAAAAACCCCTTTACCACCATCTGTTTTAAATTCTGATAGTTCACTGCTAGTATATACAGGAGAATAGTTTAGGCCAAATGCTGGCTTGTATCACAAAATTCAGATTTTAGCCCTTAGACTAAAATCATACCTAAGTCACTCCTCGACCCTGAGCTGACCTTGGCCTGAATCAACCTGACTTAACTTCCTCATATGTCTCTATGGGAAATTTTTCTCTCTAAGCAAAGACTTATTCTTTGTGAAAGCATTAACACAATGAGTACATATGTGCAAGAAATCAACCTAAAAGTTGAACTGAAAAAAGAGATGTGACAATGTCAGAACTACTGGTCCAAGGAAAATCAGGTGCTGAATGATTATGTGAACAGTCACCGCTGAGCTAGAGTCGGTCAGAGCCACCAGCTGGGGTGACGGCACCAGGACTGCAGAGCGGATGGGAGGTTTCTGTCTCACTTCCTTGTGGGTCTGAAACACTGTGTGAGTCTTAGAGTTCTCATCCCATGTACTACAGTAATAGTCAGCCTCGTCCTCAGGCTGCAGCCCGGAGATGAGCAGGAGCCCTGCGTTGGCCGAGGCGTCTTTGGATCCAGAGAAGCGGCTGGGGACCCCGGAGCCCTGGTACTTATCTGAGTCTGACTTATACCTCAGGAGAAACCTGGGAGGGCTCCCTGACTTCTGCTGGAACCACCGTATACCATAGCCGCCAACACTGAAGCCACTGCTCAGGGTGCAGGTGAGTCTGGCTGTTGCTCCCGGAGATGCAGAGAGGGAGGGCGGCTGAGTCAGCACAGGCTGCGAGAGGGAACCTGCAGAAATACAGACACTGGTCAGTGTTGACACAGAGACCACAGTGAGACTTCTCAGGAATTAAACATAAAAGGAATGTGACAAGGAAATGAGGCCTGGTCCCCGAGGCCTGTCCCTACCTGAGCAGTGAGAGAGGAGCACGAGGAGGAGAGGAGTCCAGGCCATGGTGCACAGCCCCTGAGCCCACAGTGGGGCTGGGCTGCCCAGACCCCCTTTTCTTCCCCACCCTCTGCCAGGGGAGGGGCTGTCCATGCAAATGTGTGTCCATCCAGTGATGCCCAGCCCCTCCCTGAGCCCTGGTGCTGGGGCTCAGCTCATACCCCACACTGAGGAAGATGGAGGTTTACTTCACCACCTGGGGGAGCCCTGGGAGGAGGTACCTGCTGAGACACACAAAGGTCCCTGCTCAGGGGACTCTGCCAGGCGAGAGAGGACACAGCCGCTGCTTCCTCTTCAGAGAGCACAAAGCCTGGCCCCCGGACCCGGGCCCCTTTGAGTGAATGGTCCTCAGTGAGCAGCTGTAGAAGGACCACAGGGCAGCCCCACAGCATCACCTGCTGGTTGTATGTGTAAAACAATAAAAAAAGCTAAGATTTTAAACGTTTGTTTAAAAATAGATAAAATGTATACTTTACTAGGAAGATGAAGAAATAAAGACAATTTCCACAGGCCCTTGTGGGTGACCAGGAGTCTCCACTCCTCGTCCCTTACCCCCTTTCTTCCTTCTTTTTTCCCCTTTCCCCTTTTCCCCTTGCTCTGCAGGGCTCTCGAGTTGGTCCTAGCGTTTCCTCTTATCTCTACCCCCTTTCCCTCACATAAAAATAAAATAAAATAAATAATAGATCAATTTTCTTATAAAATAAAAAGTGTTGCAGAACTCCTTCACACAATGACAAAGATAGAGACTGTTTCACAGGAACATCCAACGGATCTTCAGAGATCAGGTGATTTCAAATTATTTTTATTATAATTTTTCTGTAACATTTGAAAAGATGTAAAATGCTTTTGTTCTTTTTAAAGCACTTAGCACAGAGACAAGTGCACCAGAAAATTACAGACCACTAGCATTAAATATTGAAGCAGACACACCAAATAAAATATGAACATAGAGTTAGAACCACAATCTTAAGTTAATGTGAAATTACTAAGTGTCATTTAGTCCAAGATATATCTTGGGTTTCATTTTAAGAAATACGTAATATAATACACCATAATAAGACATTAATAGATAATACATGTTGTCTCTCTTGGTTCTGAAAAGCATTTGATCAAATTCAACCCCAAAATCTTATAACAGCCATATATATGGGAGGCTGAGCTGCCTCCAATGCCCCGGTTCAGCTGGAACCTACTCTGTCCAGCAGAGGTTTCACAACCATGGCAGAACAAATCTATCCAGGACACTGTACTTTGGCTGGGGGGTAAGGGAGATGGCTGTTCCCTCTAGTGGAGAAAGCTCAAAACCTTCGCCCTTCATGCTTTTTATTGAGAATAGTATGCATCGGAGATACAAGGTCAAAATTCATATATCATCAATAGCTTTTAGGCGTTTGGATTGCAGTTGACAGTAACAGATTACAAGTACCAGTACAGAGGGCACAGTGACCAGTATGTATCAGGGTCTATTAAACATCTTGATGCGACACTGGCATTGGTATAAAGTTTCATACATTCCTTGCTAGAGAGTGTTTATAGTTAACTAAGAGATATGGAAAGCAGAGCAAGTTCCAAAGCATAATAAGGATTCTTTAAATCCAATTCCCATGGAAACCCCTGTTGCAGGAAGACAGATCTCTGGGTAGGGGCATTCTCATGCCCCACCACCCAGGTGACATCCCATGACTCAGGAGACGATGAGCAACTCTCGTCTCCGCCTTCGGCTTTAGGCTGTTGAGGCCACTGAGTCATGGAATCCTGGGTAAAACAGGTTCTGTTGTGTACTCCGTCTGCTTCCTTGTTAATGAAGTCTTGATATGGAGCTGGCTTTGAAGATTAGAGTGTCTGCCTTGCTTCCCTGATAGGTGCTAGACATATCAATGATACTATCACTTGTAAAATTCTCCTATTGTTGGCTGTAAAGCTCATACCCCCTGTTCTATTTTTAGTAACTTTTGAAACCCTAATAAAAGGAGGATGAGGCTTCTCGCTCTCCGCTGATGGTCTGAGCGAGCCACAGCCCTCCGTTCGTTACTGGCCAATCATCCTGCCTGCCGGATTTATTTCAGCGCCCGAAACCACAACAAACGCAACAAACCCCTGAGTGGTTTTTAGTTATGTCTCCTGCGCAGCCTTCCAGTGTGCTGTTGAGACTTAAAGACAAGCCAGGGAAGGGGGGTGGGGGGCAAGTCAGGCTCACAGCCGGGGTTACAATTCCTGAAACCACAAGGAGCGGTTCCCCACATATATGTTTTCTATATTGTTATATAAATGTGTGGCATTGCTCTAGACACCCTGGTGCTGCTGCAGAAGTGACAGCAGAGATCTCCCCAGTGAGTGACCAGCTACTAACTGTAACTAGTCCTGGAAACAGTGACAATGGAGCAATGGACAGAACAAGAGGAGCACAGAAAAGGTCTGGCCTCTTTGCCCCAGGGTGAAGGGCAGCCTGTGAGCTCTGAGCCATCACCCTGGTGTTAGGTTCCCCGGCGAGTCTTTATCGCCAGTCTCTGTTCCGTGTGCCACTTGCGAGGTTTCCTGTTCCTCAGATCCCTCGGCGCGGATGAAGGAACTGACTCAGAAACATGTTGTCTGAGGAGAGAGGAGGGTGAGTGCCTCTCAGAGGAGATCACCGATCACTCCTTTCTCAGGGTTTTTACTGAGTTTGCTACGTGCAGAAACGCACAGGGTGAGCACGCAGACCCCCGCCAAATGGTTGGGAGTGAGAACAAAGGGAAGGTATAAATCAGCACAGGGAGACAGGCAGCCAGACTGCGAGGCACCGAGGCATATCATAGGACTCCAGAAGCCTCTTTTTCCTTAAACATTTTGTTTCCACATTCTACTGAGAAGAACTTGGGGCTACACAGAGCAAGCAGGCTTCATCAGCTTCAAAGAGTGCATTGCATCCCTTTTCTACTTCTCAGTCTCCTGGAGTGTGGGACTGGCAGCGTTTCTCTCCCCGCAGTGTTCGAGCAGTACCAGAAGGCCCGGACTCAGTTCGTGCAGATGGTGGCAGAGCTGGCGACCAGACCCCAAAACATCGAGACCCTGCAGAACGCGGGTGTGATGTCTTTGCTGCGGCCTCTTCTTCTGGATGTGGTCCCGACGATTCAACAGACTGCTGCTTTGGCTCTTGGGAGACTGGCTGATTATAATACTGACCTAGCAGAAGCGGTTGTGAAGGGCAACATCCTTCCACAGCTTGTTTATTCATTGGCTGAACAGAATGTAAAAATTGTTTTTTAAGTTATGTTTTTGACTTAAAAATTTTGATAGTTTGGGTACATTTACAAGGTTATAGGCCTTAGAATTATTAAGATGTTGATACACCTTCAATTCTTTAAACTGAACATAATATCTTTAGGGCATTCTGCTTTGAAGTTGGTATGCAGCTTTTTTCCATTATGGTATTAACAGATTTAAAAATGTAATGAAGTTAGACATAAAGCAATATTTCTGTGTATCAGAGTATTAAAATTATAGAATTAGTCTTAGGAATATAAAGCCTTAGGCAAACAAAAAGCTGTTTACAGAAATCTTTATATACAGATGAAATTTGGTTAATGGTAACTATAGGAGATTGCTTTAGAGCAAGGGGGAGAGACAACCAAAAGGAAGAATGTGTTTAATGGAAGGTCTGATAAAGAATTTTACCAGGTATGCAAGCATGTCAGGCCTTTTAAGGATCATCTAAGAGTGCCCCAATATATGTTTCGCCCTCTCTCTGGTTCTACTCTATGTTTCTGTACAGAGCCACCTAACAGCACCTAACAGTAGTTAAGGACCTTCCTATAGGTGGGGTCTTGGACTGTTCATTCCAGTCTGCTAGTTTATCATAACCTAGGAATATATCTTTCTTGAAATATCTTTAAGATCACATTCATATTTGTGTAACCAAAGGATGAACAATCCAATTAAAAATGGGAAAAAGATTTGAATAGACATTTATTCAAGGAACATATACACATGGTTACCCTGGCTGGTTTGGCTCAGTGGATTGAGCGTCGGCCTGCGAGCTAAGTGTCGCTGGTTCGATCTTCCAGTCAGGGCACATCAGAGAAGGAAAACTCTGACTCCAAAAAACCTCCGCTGCCTTGCGGCATACCTCTTCAGGGGAAAGGCTAAGGGAGTAAACCCCGACAGAAAATCCGGAGCCGGAGTCCCTAAGGCGGTTTGACGTTGTAGTCAACACCGGCAACTCCTGCGGCGCACCTGAAGCCAAGCTGTATTGACTCCGTCTTTCCCTTGGACCCTTCAGCTGCGAAGAGAGGGGGGGTCTGCTGCATGGGCAACAGCAGACCCTCCATATTACCCTGCCCAGGCTCTGTAGCTTCAGCTTCACTGGAGAGGACACTCCAGCGTCATCGCAAGATGTCGATTCAACACGGGAGGAGACAGATACCGTGTCACTCCCGAGTCGGACTGCACAGCCATTCTCGGCGGTGCAGATAGACTTTTAAGAAGCTACACCATCATCTCTCGAGATGGACGGCTGCCGACGACGACGACCTAAATAGTATAAATAATTGGTGGAGGTTGAAATGATAATATTGAATATGTAGCTTTAGTCTAAACTCTAAACCTTAGGAATTGGGATTTGAACCTTCCAGGGCCCCTAAACTTGCCATCACCTCCATGAAAAACCTCACCCTCGTGATTTTTATAAATAAAATACACTGCGAGGTTACTAGACCCACAGGACCCTTGGCGCGGAAAGAGTGACCCAGAGACTGTCTGCCTGGGGAGAGAAGGGGGAGCACGTCTTAGAGGAGAATGCTCCTGAGCTTCTTCTCTCAAGAAGCTCTATTGCATGCATTGTGTGCAAAGGTAGGACACCCCAGATAGCAAACATTATGAGGGTACATTGGCTGCTGTCCAGGGTCAATATTTTACAAAGGTCAGGCGATTCTTATCTATTATCCCTACAACACAGCACAGACTTCTATGTTCTATATGGGAACCAGGGAAACTGAGTCTCTCCCATTATCCCCCTTTATTCTTGGGAATGGAAACGATTCATGCAAATATGGTTGGTGTTTTTTCCATGGGCTAAGGGAGATCAGCATTTAGTTTCTCAATTAGATTAATGCCGTAACAACTGCGAGAGAGTCACACATGGGTGAGTTTCATTGCTCCTGGCCCCATTAGAGTAGCTCAACCTTTTCCCACGAGATGGTGAGGGTGAAGGTAAGGGATGGCATCAGTCTCTCAAACTTTTAACAGGCCCAAAGTGCCTCTCAGTGGCTGCATAATTACAACCCTGTATTTCCATTATGTAGCCAACTCTATAAGGGCACTAACCAGCTTCTGACCACTTTTCCTGCATCTACAGAGAAAAGATGAAGTGGTTGGAGAATTTGCTGTGGAGTCACCAGAGCCTAGAACAATCCCCAGCTGGCCTGCTTTATCCTGCAGGGACAGCCGTGATCCCACTGTTATAAGACCATGGTTTTCTCTCTCCACTGGAGTTTCAGGATGCTCTGCTCACAGATTCATAAATTATCTGTTAAATATCCAATAAGTTACCCCATTTTGAGTTTTGAGTAAGCCAGATATTTCCTACAGGATTCTTGATTAATAATTATTCATCATAATCGACCACAAATGGGATCATTGTGGTGAAGAAATCTCTTGTGCGATGTGAGAGACAAAATTCCCTCCAGTATTGTCATCCTAGAGGTTCTGGGTACTGAACAAGGGGTTGATGCCATGTAGAAATGAGGAGGATCAGAAGGTTGTATTAGTGAGAGTGCAAATATTCTCTAAGTGACTCCTCCTGGCAGCCCTTGGAATCTCAGCAGTGAGACATAAATGGCCACAATTGTCACCCCAATGCTGGCTGTCATCACCAGCAGCAAGGGCTACAGAGAGCACTAGGAGGTCAAGCAGAAGGGTTTGTCTTTCTCCCCAGTGACCTGGGCACAATGTGAGCAGTGGCAATGTCACCCTGTATCTGACAATATGAGCAGCTATAGTCTCAGGGAGAAGGCCACAATTTAGCAAGTAACCTGAGTTCACTGAGGCATCTCTGGGCCCAGAGAAGTGGCTGGGACACCAGAGCCTGGTTCTTATTTGAGACTGAGTAGGATCTCAGAAGATACTGGGAAGGGCCCCTGGCTTCTGGTGCTACCAGATCATAGTATTTGCTCCCAACCTTGGGAAATTTCTGCACCTTCTGTTCAAAATTGCTGTAAAGCAAAAGCTTCTTTTAAAAATAAAGTCTAATGAAAGAAAAAAGGGGGAAATTAAAGCTCCGTGGAAACCATATGCCAAAGGGAAAAACAACCAAGAGGGAGGCTGAGAGCTCTGCCAGCACAAGAAAATAAAAGAGTAAGAAAATGAGGGAGAGGGTTGAAAAACAGTAGCTCTAATTGGCACAACCAAACCATTCTTTTAAATAGCAGAATAGCCCTGGCTGGTGTGGCTCAGTGGGTTGGGTGACCTCCCACAGACTGAAAGGTTGCTGGGCACGTGCCTGGGTTGTGGGACAGGTTCCTGGTTGAGGATGCTTAGATCAATGGTTCTCTTACACTCTGTTTCTCTCCTCCCTCTCTTCCTTCCTTTCCCTCTCTCTAAAGTTAAGTCAAATCTTTTGATGCCCAGTACCTAAGATCATCCACAGCAGTGTTCCTGGTGGCCATCATCCAATATCTGACCTCCACGATCCTGGAACTGGGAGGCTATGAGGCCCAGAGAAGAGGCTGCAGGCGCATCACCCCTTAGCTCGTGGACATGGCCACATACAATAACGCATTGCGCAGCGGCTTCTTTGGGAATACCACTATTTCCCAAGTGACCCCAGGGTGGGAAGAGCTGCCCAACATGACATGGATTCCCCAGGCCTCAACCCTCTGGCCCAAGCAGCCCGGGACTTGTCTGGTGTAAGGAACCACTCATTGTGGTTTAGGGAATTGTAGCCCCGGCCTGAGCATGACTGCTGCCGGCATCCTGGCTGTGCTTGTCCTTAAGTCTCAACATAAGGCTGTGTGTGTAACATGACTGAAGACCACTCAGAGGGTTGCCATGGGAGTTGAATTTGAAAAATGCTTATTATGCTTTTATGCTTTGGAACTTGCTCTGCTTTCTTTATCTGTAGTATAACATAAACAGTCTCTAGATAAGAATTATGAAACCTTGCACCTACTGCCAGTGTGACATCAAGATGTTTGATAGACCCTGACACAGACTAGTCACTGTACCCTCTGTACTAGTACATGTAATCTGTTACCGTCAACTGTAATCCTAATGCCTCCAAGCTATTGATGATTCATGAGTCTTGACCTTGTATCTCTCGTGCGTATCTTCCTCAATAAAAGGCATGAGGGAAAAGGGTCTAATTGCTGTTCTCCACTAGAGAGAGCAGTCACCTTCCTTTCCCCAGACATAATGAAATGTCCTGGGTAAAAGTTTGTTCATCAGACATAATAAAGTGTCCTGGGTAGGAGTTTGTTCCACCGTGGTCACGAAGCCTCTGCTGGACAGGGCAGCTTCCAACCGAGCCTAGGGTGTGTGAGGCACATCTGCCTCAGTCTGGTGCCTTGGAGAGTCATTGAAAATGAAGTGTTTAAATAAATAAATAAATAAATATACATGTATATTTTTAAAAATTAAGTAAAGTCTTTTGAATAAATAAAAGACAGAATAAAATAGCAATTTAATAAAATTTTAATAAAAATTAAGAAATATGCAAAATAGAATACTTAGGGAAAAATTTTAAAATTTAAAATTTTAAGTGTTAACCTCTATTAAAAATAGATAAAAGTCATATTGCCCTAATATGATAAAAGTTGTTTCCATTACAAAAAATAAATAAAAAGTCAATTTTTTTAGGAAAAATGGAAATATTATTATAGAACTCTTTCATAAACAGCACAAAATATAGTTATTTCCCCCCAAGGAACAATGACAACCCTTCATGGTTGAGATGATTTCAATTTGTTTGTTTTTATGTACATGTACACATATATTTTCAATAGTCATATGTGTTTTCAAAATTTTTTTAAATTGGAAAATTTTCTACATCTTGAAAAAAGGTGTAATAACAATAACTATACTTATAGAAATAAGACATTTACAGACCTATATGATGAAATATTAATGTAAATGTTCTAATAAAATATTAACAGATATTCCAATATTAGATTAATAAATAGATACACCATTACCACATGTGATTTATTCTAGGTATACAAGTTGGGTTCCATATTGATAGGCCCTTTAATATTACATATCATAGTAATAGATCAACAGATAAAGTCATGTTACCTCAATAGATTCCAAAGAATCTTTCACAAATTTAAAGCAAACTCCTAATAAAAATCACATGAAACTAGAAACAGATACATTCATAATACAGTAATACACACTCTCTTCCACACACATGACTTAGTCCTGCAGCCAGCATCTCACATAGTGGGGTGGGAGGAGGACATTTCCACAAAGATCAGGAACAGACCAAAGTGACTTTGACTCCGTTATAATTCAACATCATTCTGCACGTATAAGACAATGCCATTCAACAAGAATACATTGATGTTTAGATCTTTGCATTGATGGGAATGACAATTGGTCATTCCCAAAGACCCAAAAGTAGGATTCAGCCCGAGGTACTGTGGTGCCAGTGCAGCAGGGACATAAGAAATCTGCCCGTTTGAAAAAACAAAAACAAACAAAAAATATTATAATAAACAGGCATTCTTACTGGGGACTAATGAGAGAATGAAACTGGTCTGGAAACTTCTGGAAATAGGTAAATAACCAATGATGGACCCAGCTGCTGGGGTCTCTCTTTTCCTGGTAGATGAGAAAGGAGCTCTGGTTTCAGTTCCCCACAGGCCTGGGGCACTGGGTAAGCATTGAGACTGTAGTTCCATGCTGAGCTTTGTCCTCCGTCAGGGCCTAGTGATGGTCAGGGAGGCCAGGTTTTCACCCTGAAGCTAGAGAATCCATCAGGGACCCACAAGGGTTGAGGGCTATCATGGTATATCAGGAGTTTGGGGGGTGTTCCTGACCATTTCTGGTACCAGTGAACATATTCAAACTCAATATTGGAGCTGCTTCCAGTGCAGGAGATGGTGACAGTCTGGCCTGCGGCCCCAGACACTAAGGGCGGCTGAGTCAGCACAGACTGGACCCAGGATCCTGGAAGGGGGAGACACACAGAGATGGTGAGTCTGAGTCTGGAGAGAGGAGGAGAATACAGGGCCCCACTTGTTTTCTTTGGGCCACTTTCCCTGTCCCCTTATCCAGTCACCTGTGCAGTAAATGATGAGGATGAGGAGAGGGGACCAGGCCATGAGAGAAATTGTCACCTTGCCCTGGCTTCTATGACCCCACCGCTGAAGCAGAGTTTCCCTGGAATATGCTCTGGAATCAAGGGAAATTTACTTTCTCTCATGCTTGTGCCCCAGACCCCTGAGAGCAGTAAAATGACTTGAAATTCTGGCATTGTCCTGTCTGGCATGCAACCTTCTATGGGGCCCATTATGGCCAGACTCGGGGTCAAGGGCCTCGTCTCAGCCTATGTGGTGGGCTGCCCCACAATGGCTCCCAGCTCTCCCACCACTTAGTCTCACGTCTCTGTGTGATAACCTCCCTTGAGGCTGGGTGGACTCTGTGACTGTGTTCACACAGATCGAGTAGGACAGGATGATGAGGCGTCCTTCTGAGGTGCAGCTATGAACAGTCTGGCCTGCTGGTGTCCGCTCTCCTATGCTTATTCTGTCTCTCACTCTGTGCGTGTCTCTCTTTTTTTTGTATTTATCTGTCTCCCTCTCTCTCATTGTCAATCTCTGACTCTGTCTCTGGGCTCGTCTCTTTTTCTCTGTGTCTCTGACTTGCTCTCTCTGTCTCTCTCTCTGATCCAATACACTGGAGAAGCAAGATGAAACATGAGGGGCTGCCCTCTGAAGCCCCAGGGCAAAGAACCCACAGAGGGTCTCAGCCCACAGACTGAGAAAAGCTGGGACCCTTAAGTCTAAACTAAATCCTGCCAACGACTGGTGTTCGATCATGAAGACAGACCTTGCACAGGTAGAGTCTCAGGTTGGACCAAAGCTCCAGCCTCCTGGAAGACCTTGAGGAAGAATGTACTATCTGAGACAAAATGGATCCTGGTCAGAGACTGTGAGAAGATCCATGCTAGGTCGCGCAAGTGCTACATTAGGGCAATGCTGTCACATAGCAGAGACAACAAGCACATTCCTCCCGGCTTGACCCGGCCCTGCCTTCCTGCTCCTCCTCTCACCCACCCCCAGCTCTCTGAGCTGCTGGCTGAATCCACTGGCTGAATTTTCTTCTGGTTCTGAGTCTCTGCAACTTGGGCTTCCCCTGGTGTGTGCAGAGATTGCAGTCCTTGTCCTCCTGCTCACAGTGTAAGTTTCACCATGGAGGTCTTATGGACCCCATCCAGCATCCTGCCCTCCCACCAGCACCTGCATTATTTTCCGGCAGCACCTGCATTTCTCTCCCACATGGAGTTGCTGTCAGGCTCTTGTCCACCTGCCCCTTCAGGCTGTGAGCCCCTGGAGGGCAGGGAGGCTGTAGGTCCTGCCAGAAACACCCCTAGGCCTAGGAAGGCTCCTGCTCAGGACCTATTGTGGATGCATACTAGCTAAATCAATCATGAGAGGGTCTCAAAGCCACTCCTGCTTCTGAGAATCTCACAGTGTGGGGATGGGATCTAATAATAAGTATGTGTGTTGGTTGGAGGCAGGGAGATGCTCGGAATGACCCTGGACTGTCCCGTCCCTGCTCCAAGTGCTCCACTGAGCACAGATGACACCCTAGGAAGTAGATGTTAGGAAGACCCCATTGTGAAGTTGGCAACAATGGGAAAACCTTGAGAAGACATGGCTTGTTTAGGGTCACATCACTGGTAAGAAGGAAGATTGGGTCTGACACCAGCTCTCTGTCTTCCAAGCTGGGGCCCTGGCTGCACTCAGGCCCTACCATGGCTGAGTGAGGTCTCTGTCAGTGGTAATGTGTATGGATAGTGATGGTGTAACTCTGTTTGCCGTGGGGTGCTAGATGAGCTGTCAGCCACCCGGATGGGTCCTTGGGGAGCTCTTGTGTCAGGAGGAAGTGACCTCAGTTCCTGGCGACACAGCACAGCAGAACTTGGGACCATAGTAACCAGGCAGCCACATTCTAGAGAAGCTTCTACTCAGCTCACTTGGCTGGAGACACTCAAGAGAGTAGCAGGCATACTTTTTGTGTCTCCAATAAGACCATGGACTCAGGAAATTTCACAATGACAGCCTCTTTAGATGCTGCAGACCTTGGGTCAGGTCTTGTTGCTGGTGGAAACGGGGCTCTTTCACAGAGTCACAAAAAATGCATTTCCAGAGACCCGCGCATGAGAAGTTGAGGAGCAGTGGTAAGATTTACTGAGATTGAAATAAATGACTGCCTTCATGTTCCCTGTGTCTTATCCCCATCTGTCCCTCTGAAGAAAATGTCCAGCCTTGTCTTCATCAAGCCCAGAAGAAAGACCAGGGTTCCAAAATTCTGTACCATGTAAAGCTTAGTCTAGTTCAGCCTCTGTCCCCATTGGCTGGCTTCATACCTGTTCCCAGCTGTTCTCTGGCTGGTGCTGCACTGCCATAGCCAGGCCGTACCTGGAGCCTGCACTGGGTGTCAATGGAACTGCTAGTCCAGCATGGCTGCTATGGACAGAGAATGCTTGAGCACAGGAGCATACAAACGAACAGGAGAACACATGTTACTAAGCAAGTGAAAGAGTTGGTGGGGGAGAGGGGGAGAGAGAAGGGAGGGAAAAGAGCGAGCAAGAGAGAGAGAGAGAGAGAGAGAGAGAGAGAGAGAGAGAGCCTCTTTTTTAAGCTTATATTATACTACCTTGGGCTTTGGATGCACCAGGCTCTTTTCAAATTAACCAATCGATTTCCCCACCCTTTGCAAACTCATGTTGGATTTTCCCCCTAAACAATCTATTTTCTAGATCTTCTGGGGTTCTGTTTTTTTTTACCCAACCTTATCTTTCTTTCAGACTAGGCTCTGCCCCTTATGGTCACCATCCTAGTTCCTACTGCACATGCCTCATAGTAGAAGGACCACCCCCTGTGCCATCCTGGCTTCTACTGGGCATGCACCCAGCAGAGGAATTTCTCCTTTACTGTTTTATTCCCCCTCCCCTTAGTGTGGGAGAATGGACCAGTTGTACCTTGGGGAGCTTGGAAAGCCAGCCTTTCCTCCCTATATTGAGGGAGGGAGGGGTGTTATTCCCCTTGGCGGGGAAATGCTGTGATCTCCTGGGGTGCCTATGAATGCTGCAACTTTCTAATGAAGCAGGCATTATCTGATTCAGCTCCTTAGTTTATTAGGCTTAATAATGTTTGATTCCCTCTGCTCTCTTTATTAATATCTAGCTACCTATGTTATGGAGCATAGTACGAGAACCAAATGGTCGGAGACAACCAAATTAGAATTCAAAGAGCCTTTATTAGCTGGCCAGTGACTACCCACTCTCACTCCACGCAGGGATTCAAATGAGTAGCCCCGAACCTCACTTTCCGGGTCCTTATAAAGGAGAAAACTATATCCTTGTTCTTGCAGGTACAGGAACCGTTGCAAGAACTTGTTTGAACAAACAACTTTGTACACACAAACGGGTTTCTAGGTCATTGTACAAGGGTAGTACATTCTGGTCAACTGTTCATTATGCTTGGCTTGAGCATGCAACCACAGAGGTCTGGCTTCCTTGGCTAAGTTCCTCTATTGTTGCAACCTTGGAGCTTAGGGCTGCAGGACTGCTGGAGGTAAGAAGGTAAAGTGACCTGTAACAACCTGCACTAAGTGTCACCCCAGACACCTCTAGCCTTTTTCTCAGAGGGACCCAAATGTAGCATAAGGAGGCCCCAGGTGGTCCCATTCAGGCCAGACTACCCCTGTCATCCCACCCAAGTGGCCATATGTAACCTTACTGTGGCGAGGGGAGGGAAAAGGTTCCCACCAGGAAGGACCACCCTGAGGAAGAGCAGACTTAGAAAGATCAGAAGTCAAATGGGCTGAGCATGTTCCAACCCCAGTCAAGGCTAGCTGGGGGTATATGAAGTGTGGGATGGTGCCCTCTGCCTGAGGTGTATCCTGAGCTCTGGAGATGAGTCTCATTTCCCCTGAGCGCAGGTCTGTTCAGAAACAGGGCTAGGTCTGATCTGAAATCAGAATGTGAAGTGGGCAGAAGAAGCATCAACAACGGCCTGGCAGGACTCTGATCCCTCCAGATGGGCCAATGGTCACTCTCATTGCAGAGCTCCATTCATGACATCGGTGAGATGGTCCATGGGGACACCCACTCCATCTCCCTGAGTGAGAGACAAGTGCACAAGATATCCAACAAGTGTCAGCGCAGGCTCAAGGTGATTATGATTCCTGAGAAGTCTCCAGAAACAGGGTCTAGGTTTAGCCGGGAATAGGCCCCTGCCCAGCTGCCTGCCCTGTCACTTCCCAGGGTTCCATCCAGTTTCTACGTGCAGTTTAGCATATGCAGCACTGACCTGCAGAAGAACCATGCTCAAATCCTCCAGACTGGTCCTGAAAACTTGGATCCCAAAGTGTCAGATATAAGCAGTGAGTAAGCAGGGATGGAGTGGGGAGAGCATGTAAGCCTACAGAGATGGGTCAAGCCTGTACACACAGGAAGGCCCCATGAAGGCTCATGTCAGTCCAGGAGCAAAGTCTTTAGAGAGATATTTGATCACAGAGATAACATTTTCTGGTGGATAATAAACAGTTGATTTATTAGCATTTTTTTAACTCATAGTCATTAAGCATGGCATGGGTTCACATAAGGCCAAGAAGATTGATTTTGTTTGGGGAAACCAATGAATGGCCACAGAAATGAACTAAATAATCAAACTAGAACTTCAGTTATTTTGTTTTTGTCACAGGTTTATCCTTCTATAAAATAGCATAAAGTGGGAAAAGGACAACTATGTAAAATGAGTCTCTGGCTTCAGTGGGCCTCTTTGTCTTGTGCGTGTCTGAGACAAATCTTGTCATAAAAAGTCACTAAACAGGTAAGTATTAAAAATTAGAAAACATTTTCCCTGCCAAAGTGAGAAATGTGTTTATTCTACAAGGGTAGCAAATGTATTTTCTTTCGTTCATAGAACAAACAATCCATCTCAGTTTTAGCCATGCTCAGCCACAATTGCTGACTATATTTAAAGTGTATAAATGTATAGTGCACACTTACATGACATCTATATTTGTTAGAAAATAAGTTTGTATGATGCCTAGATTTGTTAGGAAATGTGTTTATACATGGTACAATGCTGAGGAATAATGGGTTGGTTTTAGTCTGCCAGCATCCAGCTCCAGCTCTGTTATTTTATAGCTTATTTCTTGACTGGCTGTAAGATGAGAATAAAATGTGCATCAAATTTATGGGTTTATTTTAAGGTTTAATCGCATGAAATAAGTGTTTTGAAGACCTAGTACACTTTAGTAAATATTCAAAATCTATAAATTACCACTACAGTGAATGCATGTAACAGAGATTACTGTGGACCATGTGTGTTTAATTTTTCATTGTTCCTGGGCAGTTGCTGATTGTTCCCATTTTTAGTAGCCATTTTTAGAACCCCTGTGGTGAGTTTAATATCTCTGTTTCTCTCACATGTTATTTAATATTATTAAAGAGTTCATAGGGACTTAGGCTCCAGTCTCCCTCCATTTAAAGCTCATTTTTTTAATCTCTCTGCAATGCCTGCCATTTTACTTAGCGAATAACCTGAGCAGGAAATAAGGATACACATTTCCACTCCCCCCAGATTCTCAAAAAACTAAATGCTTTTAAGCATTTTTTCGGAAGCTTAATGTAACAGTAAAAATTACCAGATCTCAGCCCTGTGCATTATATACCATAAGTGACCGTCTGTTTACCCCACAAAATTAAAAAACGCATTTTGAAATCTAGATACAAACAAATTCATGGAGAAGCGCATGACACCACCTTCATGGTGCTCAAAGATTTAGAAAACAAGGACTTGGACTCTGCCACAGCTGACTCTGGTGATGAAGGAAGAGAGCCACGAAACACGGCCAGTGAGCCGAATGGTGGGAGCAGAGGTGAATGATGTAAAACGTGGTTAACAAAATATATATATATTTCTGTATAAGAACAATGGGAAGCCACTGGAAAGTCTTAGGCAGAACAATAATATGATCTGATTTCCAGTTTTAAGAACTCAGTGGATTATAGGGTGGATGAGTGGAAAAGGGGAAACCCCTGAGAGTGGGTGTTTATGCAGTAGAGAAAGGGAGCCTGTCCAGTGGTAAGAGTGTGGAGGAGGGTGTTAACAGGAAATATGGTGACAAATGGAGGAGGGGGTTGTCACCAGAACCTACAGATGGATTGGGCCTAAGGGAACAGGAAAGATGAGTCAACAATGGCAGCCAGAATTTTGTTCTGAGCACGAGGCTGGATAACGGTGCTTTTAAGGGAGTAAAGAAAGGAACGTGGCTTCATCAAACAGCGTGGAGCCTGGGGACCTGCACATAGCTCGGTGCTGCTGAAATGTCACACGTGAGACCCTGTTGGGTAAATAAGAAGGGAGACTGCAAACGGAGAAAGGCTACATTGTGAAAAGCCTCCTTTTTTGGTGGGCTGTTTTGATTTAGGCCAATGAATGGCTTCCAGCCACTTTCTTCAAAGAAAGAGTGGGGCATGATGTTGAAAGTGTTCTCTCGGGTGATGTGGTGAAGTTTAGATTATAGGAAAAGATGCTGGAGGGAGGAGCCAGGTGAGGAGGCCAGAGCGAGAAGTCAGGATGCCTAAATATTGTCCCCACTGACCTACTTGTCTGAAATAGAATTCCCCATTACCTGACATTAGCATTCTTTTTTGCCAAATCTCTTCACTTGCATTACAAATTCTATTATGCTTTCAGCTATGGATAATTATCTAAATCTCTTACCCAGTGTGTGCTTCGCGAGTTTCCTCTGCTTTCTCCCCTTTGGTGAATGTGCGGCTGTGGGCTGACTCGGGAAAGGTAATTGGACCCGGCCTTATCAGCACAGCCTTAGTGGGGAGAAGACCTCATGGAAAAAGAGCCTTCTCTTTGCAGGAGCAGAGCGGTCATTGATTTCTAATTATTGAAATTACTATCTTTCAACCAGGGAGGCACATGCCCACTTTCCAAGGCTACAGGGAGCAAGCACATGGGTTTGAGACATGCTGCGAAGGCCTGAAGGGAGAGATGCTAAGAAGAATGAGACTTTGAAAACACTTTTGAAGATACACTTTTGGATTTTGCATGTGAGCTTTTCACTGTGAAGCATGAAGGATGGTGCTGGGATTGGGACTGAGGGGCGTCCCTCAACAGTGTGATCCTGAGAAGGCTGTCCCAGAGTCCCAGGGGTTTCCTAAGGGCAGGGGGAAACGACATCAAAGAAAGAGCAAGAAATAAACTGAGCCCTTAACGTCATCAGATGCTGCTCACGGACAGTTATAGAATAACTGTTATGGTGTTGGGGTCAGCATGTGCACCAACATACCAGAGGGGCACTGGGTAGATGTCGACTGGGGAGGAAGACCAGGCAGAGGACCCCAGACAGTGACCTCATTTCTACACTAATAACCAGGCAACCATATTCTAGAGAAGCCCCAACATAGCCTACTTGACTGGAAACATTTACACGGAAAGGATATTTTCTTGTTGCTGCCCCAGGTTGCCAGGCCGTGGCCTCAGAAGAGCTTACAGTGATATCCTCTAGACGTTGCTGGCTTTGGGTCTGCTCTCACGCTGAGAACCTCTGGCCTTTTTCTCACAGAGACCCAAAGGAGACACAGGGAGGCCCAGGGTGGTTTATTTCATATCAGGCCACCACTCTGATCCCACCTGGGCATCACCATGTCCCCAACTCGTGAGTGTGTGTTTTATATGAAGGGGGAGAAGTTCCTAAGGGGAGGGCCTGCCGTGAGCAAGAGCAGGCAGAGAAGGGGTCAGAACCCTCATGGGTCGGTCATGTTCACACCACAGATCAACACTGGCTGGGAGTGTGGATGCATAGTGTGGAGTGGCACACTCTGCCTGAGGCCTTTCCTGATCCCTGGAGGTGACACTCATTTCCCTCAGAGAGGAGACTGTGCTGACACAGGGCCAGCCTTAACTTAAGAGCAGAAGGTCAACGAATCAGAAGAAGCAGCATTGGCTGCTGGTCACTGTCATGGCAGAGTTCCCCTCAAAAGGTCGGCGAGGAGATGGTCAAGTGAGATAATAACTCTTATCTCCAGAAGTCAGGGGTCAAGTGTCTGAAACCACCACCAAGGTCCAGTGCAAGTTTGAGTGACTGTGGCTGCGGAGGGGTCTCCACAAACAGGGCCCAGGGGCGGCTGGGGAAGGCCCTCCCCGGATGCTGCCCAGGCCACTTCCCAGGGTCCCGCCCAGTTTCTATGTGCAGTTGAGCTTATGCATCCCTGACCTGTAGCACCATGTCCACTCCCCTGGTCTTGGCCTGAGAACCAGAAGCCCTGGAGCTGCTTATGTGCAGTATTTCGTGAATTGGGGTCAAGGATTGAAGACCCTGGAAAACAGCTGCTTCAGTCAGATTTTGACCTCGTGGAAAATGGAGCCCTGGTTCTGACTACAGATTTTGATAATGTCCTTGAAGTGCACATCACAGGTCAGGGAAAACAACTTGAATCCCTTGACCTCACTGTTGACGAAAAGGTGCTGGAGTAGTAGCAGGAAAAGCAGAAGCGGGGCGTGTTCCACCTCCGTGGGGTCCACGCCAACCCTCGCAACGCTCATTTCCCTCAGAGAGGAGACTGTGCAGACACAGGGCCAGCCTTAACTTAAGAGCAGAAGGTCAACGAATCAGAAGAAGCAGCATTGGCTGCCGGTCACTGTCATGGCAGAGCTCCCCTCAAAAGGTCGGCGAGGAGATGGTCAAGTGAGATAATAACTCTTATCTCCAGAAGTCAGGGGTCAAGTGTCTGAAACCACCACCAAGGTCCAGTGCAAGTTTGAGTGACTGTGGCTGCGGAGGGGTCTCCACAAACAGGGCCCAGGGGCGGCTGGGGAAGGCCCTCCCCGGATGCTGCCCAGGCCACTTCCCAGGGTCCCGCCCAGTTTCTATGTGCAGTTGAGCTTATGCATCCCTTACCCGTAGCACCATGTCCACTCCCCTGGTCTTGGCTTGAGAACCAGAAGCCCTGGAGCTGTTTATGTGCAGTATTTCGTGAATTGGGGTCAAAGTGTGAAGACCCTGGACATCACAGGTCAGGGAAAACAACTTGAATCCCTTGACCTCACTGTTGACCAAAAGGTGCTAGAGTAGTAGCAGGAAAAGCAGAAGCGGAGCGTGTTCCAACTCTGTGGGGTGTACACCAACCCTCGCAGCAGCGTCCTATGTTCCACGTCCTATCAGAATGTGCTCGGGAATGCTGAGTTAATGAGAGAGATTCAGAAACTCTACGAAAACAAGTCATTTGTCTTCCTGGGCTGTGGCCAGACTGTCAATGACCGCACCTTCCAAGCCCTTTTCCTGGAGGCTGTTAAGCATCATATATGTGATGTAAAACTTTACATGCTGGTTCAAAAAGGAGTTGTGAATGAGTTCAGGATGCTTCAAGAAAACATGCGGGGCAAAGGGATTATCGTCCTCCCCTATGGAAATAAATATGCTGATCTTCTAGAATATTTCAAGCGTCTGACTTGTGAGCTCTGCACAAGGGACTGATCAGACCCCAGTCCATGAGGGCCACAGAAGTCACCACCGTTAGACCAAGCTCAAAGACACTATCGTGGACAGCGTTTCACAGTAAACTTACAAGAACCCAAGTACAGCTCCTAGGAAGAACCAGACGCAGAAGCTGAAGGCTGGGGCTTTGGACAGTAGAAGGGGGAGGGGAGGTTCCAACTTAATCCTTCGTGCGGCCAGTTCTTGGCCTTTGCTTTTTCCCCAGTTTTTGGTCTTTGTTTTTTCCCCAGTTCTTGGCCTTTGTTTTTTCCCCCAATTCTTGGCCTTATGCAGCGAGTTCGTTTGAGACTACCTGAGCACCAGCAGGACCCCGATGCAGCCCCCTTCCCCACCCCGAGGCTGGACACAGGTTGTGTCCTCGCCGCACATCAGTGTGATACCCACTGAGGGGGCTGCTGCTCAGCACAAAGGCCTTGGGATGTAGCTGCCAGGGACTCACCGTGGCCCTGGTGACAGTTTTATACTCCACTTGGTTTTGCAGTGACACTTAATGGCTGTGTTTTAAAACGAGACTTGAAGCTCCAGTTTCTAGACCTTTTACAGTGTACAGTATTTTATTTACCTGAGCTGTATTAAAAATTTGTTCGTTTAAAAAAAAAAGAAAAAAGGTGCGTGGCATCCCTGCCCCACTGAGCAGATGCGGTGGTGGTGGTGCAGGCCAGGGCCGTTCTTCGAGATTCAGCCACAATGTGGCCACTGTTTTTATAAGGAAAATGGTGGTTTCTGCTGTGAACCCTCTCCTACAGCCGAGTCATTGGCTATCAACACTCCACATGCTCTCCAAGTTCCTGCTGGGTCCCCTGCATGTTGCAGTCCCAGCAGGTGCGAAGCCCAGCGCACCGGTGGACTCCCTCTTTCCTGCGGCCCCTTCCCTGCCTGCAGCCTGCTCTGGGGATCAAGACCAAGGGCGTCATCAGGCAGCATTGCTGGGACGGTTAGCGGGTAAAGAGACACGGGCGGTGGTTCACCTAGTGCAAAATGAACCCAAAGCACAAGCAGGGGCAGATATAACTCCTTTGGATGTGAAATAACATGTAAGAAAGATTATGCCATTTCCTTGGGAAATGGTGTTACCTTATGGACAAGGAAAATAAAATGTACACGCTGTTTTCTTTTTTAAAAAGAAGAGAAAAAGAAAAACTTGTAAAAGTGCACAGCTTTTTTCTGACCCTTCACAGTGTTTTCTCTACTACAGTTACTGATGTCTCAAGCATCAGGGATATTGGTATGTATTCTGGAACAACTCATTGGCTGAATTTTTTTTTTAAAACAATTTATTTATTTGTTTGTTTGTTTATTTATTTTTTAGAGAGAGGAGAAAGGAGAAAGAGAGGGAGAGAAACATCACTGTGTGGTTGCCTCTCACTCGCGCCCCCAACTGGGGATCTGACGTGCAACCTAATCATGTGCCCTGACTGGGAATCGAACCAGCGACACTTGGCTCACAGGCCAACGCTCTATCCACTGAGCCACAGCAGCCAGG
Organism: Furipterus horrens; assembly: GCF_987537825.1. Lineage (NCBI taxonomy): Eukaryota > Metazoa > Chordata > Mammalia > Chiroptera > Furipteridae > Furipterus > Furipterus horrens. The sequence continues at coordinate 16,979,356 of NW_028327181.1, read as the reverse complement.
GCGAATTTTTTTTTTTTAATGGCTCTTGTCACTATAGCCACTCTAATTCTGAGTTCGAAATAAGCAAGTGGGTGTGGTTAAAGAAAATGGTCCCATACATAGGTTTATGGTGAGTGAGTCTTTATAGAAGTCCTATGAATCCAGAAGGAGGAGCATGGTGATCAAGTATCAGCCAACACAGTCCAACTGCTGTCCAGAGACGGGGGTGAGCCCTTCTCACTAATAAACTGAGTCATGACATATCTGTTTTTACAGAGTACATTTTAGAGAGTGTTAGTAATTAATTGTGTCCCCTGGGTCCAGAAACTACAACGAAGAAGGACCAGAGGCAAATTTAACGGCCATGGGCCCCAACTTCCAAAGGGTCCCGCAAAACCCCAACTTTACACTTTTTTCTAATGACACCAAGTTTTGTTTTTTTAAGGGGCCCAATATTTTCTTCTGCTCCCAGGGCCTCAGTCAACCTTAATCCACCTCTGAGCAGGATCCCCATGATCATTCAGAACACACTGGCAAAAAATCTACGTCCTGCCAAGCAACCAGGTGCACCTGTGTTTAAATGGAAGGTACTGTGACAATTCCAATAATTTTTACATGATGAATAATTGCAGGCTTTTTAATTCCCCACATGTAAGAGAAAATCATACGAAATCTCTGTTTTATTTCTTTCCTACTCCTCCACTTCGTCATCTGTCTCTCACCCAGTAGGATCGCCCAGCAGCTCAGTCCATACTATTAACAATATCACCTTCATACCCTGTAGCCCTTTGCCCAAACCAAGAAGAGCTCCCTGAGTATTATTTCAGAATTAGCAACCACCAAGGTACTGACGGTTACTGTGTGTCCCTAACTCCATCTGAAACCATGTTCACAGCACCTTCTGAATTCAAAAAGTCTGGCATTCAAGTCAGTCCACTTTTTTGAAAGTTACATAGAAATATGTCTTCAATGGTATTTTTCTTTTCAAAATCAGATATAAAATTTTGATAATGTATAACTAGCAAGATAGGGGGCCCCTGGTGTGTTAGGTTAATGTTGACCTGTCTTTTACCATTCAATATCTGATTGAAGAGAACATTTTGAAATGAACATTATAAACTGGATGGTGGAGTCTTTCTTCACAAGTTCCCACATTGGATTAAATATTTTGTAATTGAAGTTCCAATGAATTGAGTGATACTTGCTCAAAAAAAAAAAGACAAAAAACTTCTGCTTTTCAACAGAGTTCACCTCTACCTACTTTTGTGGTCTTTCACCTTTGATTCAAACCCTCTTTCACTTTTTTTTTTAACTCATCAAGAAAAAATAGCCCTGTGTAAAATCGCACAATGTGATCCTACACTCAAGTGTTTTCTACAACTGCAGTTGTCTCAAGCATCAGGGATATTGCTATGTATCCTGAAATTATTCACTGAGTGAATTTAAAAAGGTGTTGGCTTTTGTCTATGTAGCCACCCTCATCCTGGATACTGAAATTAAAATGAGCATGGGAGTGTGGTGAGAGAAACTGAACTCATGTGTGTAGTTCTAGGATGAGTAAGTCTCTAGGAAATTGCTATGAATCCAGAAGGAACAGGGTGATCTGGTGTCAGCCAGCTCAGCCCCACTGGTGTCCAGAGGAAGCAGTGATACCCTTCCTCAAGTAACTTTCTTTCTGATGTCTGCATTTCGACAGAGTATATTTTGGTGACCATTAGTGATAATGAAATCTTTCTGGGTATGATCATGCCAGATGGGACCAATGGGGAAGGATTCCCAGCAGCAGTCAGGATACACTAGCAATGGATTGGAGAAATGAATGCTCTACCAAGCAACAGATGACCCCCTGCCTGCTTTTAGATTGAAGTTACTGTGAAAATGTAAGTATGCGTTTGATTCATGGCGAATAATTGTAGGTTATTCAATTTCCCAAGAGAAAAACGTCAGAACATGGAGGAAGCTAGAATGCCCACCTGGACTTTTGACACGGGCAAATGAACCTTATGCAAATCAACCTGGTCCTAGCCCTTCCCACAGGAAATGTTAAAGGACCTAGCTCAATATGTTAACTAACCTGATGGGGGAAAAGCAAAAAGATATAAATAACCTACTGAATATTTTGACAAGCAAATTCACCCTCACTGAAATGTGTGTTTGGCAAGTATAAAAAAGGCGCCTGCAGAAGACCAGGCAGGGATTTCTACGGGCCCACATGAGTGACCCGGAGTCTCCATTCCCCATTCACTCCTTCCCCTTTTCCCTTTTCCCTCCTTCCCCCTTTTCATTCCTTCCCCCCTTTCCCTCCTTCCCCCTTTTCATTCCTTCCCCCCTTTCCCTCCTTCCCCCTTTTCACTCCTTCCCCCCTTCCCCTCCTTCCCCCTTCCCCTTGCTCCGATGGGCCCTCAAGTTGGTCCCAGAGTTTCCTCTTCCCTCCACCCCCTCCCCCTTTTTTCCCTCTATAATCCTGTTGTTTAACCCTAGAGTGGTCTCCAGGCGATAACTCAGAGCAAGGCTGCCTGACAAAAACTGTACAGACTCTTTGTATCCTTTAGTTCCTGCATCTCTCCTTTGCCATCTTTATTTCACCAGTAGACTTGTCCAGCAGCAGCACAGTCCAAACTCCTTAAACTGCTTCCATACCCTCCAGCTCCTGACCACACCCAGCAAAGCTCCCTGGGTGATTCATAATTAGCAGCCCCCTGTACTATTTTCCTGTGTTCTGCTAGCTCCTCCAACATTGGTACCCAGGGCAGATGTCTTTACTACCTACGCTCTGAGACCCTGTTGGAGGCAACTTCTGAAATAGAAAGCACTGCCGTTCACGTAGGGCCTCCTTTATATCATATAGAATTTTTACTTTCCTGGTGTTTTGTTTTTGTTTTTACTTTTAGATCCAATTCAGGTATACATACAAGGTGTCTGAAGAGAATCATAAACATGATATACACAGCACTGTAATCTGCTGGCTTGGAATTTACTGTGAATCTTTCATTATTTGACAACTGATAGAAAACATCTTGAAATGGCAGCGTCCATTATAAATTAGATAGTGAGTTCTTTTTCTCAAGACTAATTTCTCTGCTTGGATTAAGTATGTATTTTATAATTGGAAGTCCAATGTACTTGACAGATACATGCTCCAGGAAAAGCTCTTGCCTTTTAACTAGTTTTCTCTACACTTGCTTTTGGAGTCTTTGATCTGTGAGTCAATACCTGATTTCCATCTTTAAAAAAAAAAACAAAACTTATCAGAGTATAAAAAATACCCTTATAAATTTCCACAGCTTGATCTGAATCTGACTCTCATAGTGTTTTCGTTTCTACAACTGCAGATACCTGAAGCATCAAGGATAGTGGTGTGTACTGGGGAATTACTCACTGGCTGAGTAAAAATATGTGTTGGCTGTTGTCTCTAGAGCCACCATAATTCTGGGTCCTGAAATTAGGATAGGGCTCTGTATGACAAGAGAAAACGTTGTCTAGGAAAGAGCAGGGTGATCTGGTGTGAGCCATCACGGCCTCCCTAGTGTCCAGAAAAGGGGCGAGTGAGCCCTTCTCCCTAATAAACTTTCTTCCTGGTGTCTGTTTTTATGGAGTATATTTTAAGAGTGTGTTAGTAATGTTAAAAATCTGTTCTGCTGTGTAATAAGTTTCTAGAAAGGTCCAATGAAGAATGGTTCCCAGGGGCAGTCAGAATATACTTGCAGTAAGTTTGAAAAAATTACATCCTGCTAAATACAAATTATTCACATGAAGTTACTGTGGAAATTATATTTTTAGATGATTCAAAATTAATAATGGTAGCTATTTAATGCCTCATATGTAAGAGAAAACAGAAAAGGCAAAGCCATCTTTTTCATTTACATGTGGAAAATCATTTTACTTAGTCAAACAGTATTGCTACAGCCGCTGATCAAAAGTTTCATTTAAAAGCCAGCTTTATCAGGTCTCTGTTAAGGCTACACAGAAAGTATTAATAGCTCAGCGATCATGAGCCATCCACGTAACAGGACCTACAGACTCGATACATTAACCCACCAAACCTCCAGCCCAGCTGGCCACTTCCCCGGTTTGTTGCATTAACTGCTCTTCCAGGGCTGGTCTGTTGAAATAACTGCTGATTATCGGCAGAGCTATCATGTGACAGTTGGTTTAGAATGTTCTGGGTTCTGAGACAGTTTGAGAGCCAAGCAGACTGCTAGTCAATAGTGAGGTACTCTTGTAACAGAACCCCTGGGCTGCTCCGATTGAAACAGAACCCACGGGCTGTTTAGTTCGGGGCCCGATTGCCTGCCGCCAGAATTATAATTCTTAATACCAGAGTTTGGTGAAAAGAAAAAGAATTGTTTATTTACACATAGTCCTGCCTTCCCCTCCCAGACCTGGCCAGCCTTAGGAAAGTCAGAAACACCGTTTCCCTACTTCCTAGGTACAGTTCAGCTTTACCAGTAGCTGCCAATCACTCAGTTCTGATTGGGGAGGTCCTTTCTGTGCTGTGGAGCCCTCCAGCTCTCAATGCAGGACCGCCTCGATTCTCAGCCTCCTTGCAAACTGCCTTCTTCCTACAAACCGCTTGGATCTCCTCTCCTTCTCAAAACCGCCAGGCAAGAGCTTCTTCCTTAAGCAGCCTGGAGACCCCTTCTCCAAGCCACATGGAGGGAGCCCACAAGAGCCAGAGAGTGAGGGCATGAGGGCCAGAGAGAGAGAGAGCCTGAGAGAGAGCCTCCTAGAGCCAGAGCCACCCCAAAATATGTAGGCAGCTGCTTCTCTCTTCCTCACTGCCTCCTCTCTCTCCCTCACTGAGTCCTCTCACGCAGTGGGTGTTGCAAATAGTCCTGACCATTCACAGAACCCTACGTAGGCTTTGTCTGCTTCTTCCTTACCAGCCCACAGTCCAACACCCCTCCCAGACCAGAGCCTTGGAAGTAAAGCGGATCTTTGCAGCAATGTTTCCAGCCACTAGCTCCAGGCATGCAAGGGCATCCTGAAAGCTGCTTCCTTTTCCCTATCTCCCAGCCGCAAACTCTGGGGTTTGTTTTTGGACTCCCCTGTTTCTGTAACACCCTGCTCATTAAAAAGACTCAGAGAAAAAGATCAGACCCTGAATATGTGTGTCTGTGAGAGAGAGAGAGAAAGCGGAAGACAAAGAGAGAGTGGCAACATGCTTGGTTTTCCCAAGGGACCTCAGAGAGACTTTGGTTGGAGAAAAATGAGCAGGAAGGAGGCTGGCCAGGTTTGAGAATCTTTTCCCAACTCAGGTCTTTGGCTGCCTTTCTTTTCCCAATGTTAGACGGGTGACCTTGATTGTCCCAGAGAGTCTGAACCAGAGACAAGGATGACAGATTATTGGCTCTTTGGTAGAGAAAGAGAAAATACATGAGAGTATATGTGAGCATAGTTTTATATAAATAAACCAAAGACACCTAGATCATTGGCACTGTTGTTTTTTCACTGCACAGCAGGCTGGATCCTTTGTTTAAAGATCAGCACAACCAACAAAGCCACACCAGCCATGGCCAGACAAGAACATTTATTTTAATATGAAGGTTTAGAAAGACCAGCAGGTCTCTAGGGCATTCCTATAAACCCAGAGGAAAGAACAGGGTGATCTGGTGGGAGTCATCACTGCCTCCCTGGTGTCTGGAAAAGGAGCAAGTGAGCCCCCCCCCCTCTAATAAATTTTCTCCTGATGTCTCTTGTTTTTACAGAGTAGATTTTGGAGCTTGTTAGTGATAACATCTGTCCTGCTGTGTAATAAGTTTCTAGAAAGAGCCAATGAAGAATGGTTCCAGCAGCAGTCAGAATATACTTGCTGTAAATTTGAAAAAAATTACATTTAAAAGTCAAGTGCTAGTACAGCCACCGCCAGGTTCATCAGGTCTCATTGAAGGCTGAACAGAAAGTAGCTGATATCATGAGTCGGCCATATACCAGGGCCTACAGACTTCATTCCTTAAGCCACCGAAGCTCCAGTCCAGCTGGCTGCTTTCCCAGTTTGTGGCATTACTGCTCATCCAGTAACGCCGGTCAGTTGAAATAAGTGCTGATTCTTGGCAGAATCTTCATATGACAGTTGGTTTGGAATGTTGTGGGTTCTGAGACCATTTGAGAGCCAGGCAGACTGTTGGTCACTGGTTTGGTCCCCTGGTCCTGGGAAGGACTCTGGCAAAAGATCTGACCCTGAATATCTGTCTGTGTGCATGGCAAAGGGGAGAAGGGGTTGCCTGAGTGTTTGTTTCCCCCCAGGGACATCAGAGAGGCTTTGGTTGAAGGAAAATAAGAAGGAGGCTGGGCAATTTTGAGAATTTTTTCCTGACTCAGGCATTTGCCTGCATTTCTTGTCCAAATGTAGGCAGGTGGTCTTGATTGTTCCAAGGAAGCCTGAATCAGTGACAAGGACAAGAGATTATTAGTATTCCGTGGAAAAATATAAACTACCTGAGAGTGTGTGGGAGCAGGGTTTTATATAAATGAACTGAAGACGTCCTGTGTGTGTTTTTTGTTTGTTTTGTTTTGTTTTGTTTTTTACTGCACAGCACACTGGACCATTTTTTCAAATACTACCTGACACAGCTCCCAATTCTTACACATGCAATTGTTAAAATTATAGCTGAAGTAAGCACATTTTGGCCATTTAAAGTCTGTCTGCCTTGCATAGTGTAAAATGTCTGCACCAACCCTCGCAGCAGCATCCTATGTTCCACGGCCTATCAGAATGTGCTCGGGAAGGCTGAGTTTATGAGAGAGATGCAGAAACTCTACGAAAACAAGTCATTTGTCTTCCTGGGCTGTGGCCAGACTGTCAATGACCGCACCTTCCAAGCCCTTTTCCTGGAGGCTGTTAAGCATCATAAATGTGACATAAAACTTTACATGCTGGTTCAAAAAGGAGTTGTGAATGAGTTCAGGATGCTTTGAGAAAACATGCAGGGCAAAGGGATTATCGTCCTCCCCTATGGAAATAAATATGCTGATATTCTAGAATATTTCAAGCGGCTGACCTGTGAGCTCTGCACGAGGGACTGATCAGACCCCAGTCCATGAGGGCCACAGAAGTCACCACCGTTAGACCAAGCTCAAAGACACTATCGTGGACAGCGTTTCACAGTAAACTTACAGGAACCCAAGTACAGCTCCTAGGAAGAACCAGACGCAGAAGCTGAAGGCTGGGGCTTTGGACAGTAGAAGGGGGAGGGGAGGTTCCAACTTAATCCTTCCTCCGGCCTTTGTTTTTTTTCCAGTTTTTGGCCTTTGTTTTTTCCCCAATTCTTGGCCTTATGCAGCCAGTTCGTTTGAGAATACCTGAGCACCAGCAGGACCCCGATGCAGCCCCCTTCCCCACCCCGAGGCTGGACCCAGGTTGTGTCCTCGCCGCACATCAGTGTGATACCCACTGAGGGGGCTGCTGCTCAGCACAAAGGCCTTGGGATGTAGCTGCCAGGGACTCACCATGGCCCTGGTGACAGTTTTATACTCCACTTGGTTTTGCAGTGACACTTAATGGCTGTGTTTTAAAACGAGACTTGAAGCTCCAGTTTCTAGACCTTTTACAGTGTACAGTATTTTATTTACCTGAGCTGTATTAAAAATTTGTTCGTTTAAAAAAAAAAGAAAAAAGGTGGGTGGCATCCCTGCCCCACTGAGCAGATGCGGTGGTGGTGGTGCAGGCCAGGGCCGTTCTTCGAGATTCAGCCACAATGTGGCCACTGTTTTTATAAGGAAAATGGTGGTTTCTGCTGTGAACCCTCTCCTACAGCCGAGTCATTGGCTATCAACACTCCACATGCTCTCCAAGTTCCTGCTGGGTCCCCTGCATGTTGCAGTCCCAGCAGGTGCGAAGCCCAGCGCACCGGTGGACTCCCTCTTTCCTGTGGCCCCTTCCCTGCCTGCAGCCTGCTCTGGGGTTCAAGACCAAGGGCGTCATCAGGCAGCATTGCTGGGACGGTTAGCGGGTAAAGAGACATGGGCGGTGGTTCAACTGGTGCAAAATGAACCCAAAGCACAAGCAGGGGCAGATATAACTCCTTTGGATGTGAAATAACATGCAAGAAAGATTATGCCATTTCCTTGGGAAATGGTGTTACCTTATGGACAAGGAAAATAAAATGTACACGCTCTGTTTTCTTTTTTAAAAAGAAGAGAAAAAGAAAAACTTGTAAAAGTGCACAGCTTTTTTCTGACCCACACAGTGTTTTCTCTACTACAGTCACCGATGTCTCAAGCATCAGGGATATTGGTATGTATTCTGGAACAAATCACTGGCTGAATTTTTTTTTTTTTTAATGGCTCTTGTCACTATAGCTACTCTAATTCTGAGTCCAAAATAAGCAAGAGGGTGTGGTTAAAGAAAATGGTCCCATACATAGGTTTATGGTGAGTGAGTCTTTATAGAAGTCCTATGAATCCAGAAGGAGGAGCATGGTGATCAAGTATCAGCCAACACAGTCCAACTGCTGTCCAGAGACGGGGGTGAGCCCTTCTCACTAATAAACTGAGTCATGACATATCTGTTTTTACAGAGTACATTTTAGAGAGTGTTAGTAATTAATTGTGTCCCCTGGGTCCAGAAACTACAACGAAGAAGGACCAGAGGCAGATTTAACGGCCATGGGCCCCAACTTCCAAAGGGTCCCGCAAAACCCCAACTTTACACTTTTTTCTAATGACACCAAGTTTTGTTTTTTTAAGGGGCCCAATATTTTCTTCTGCTCCCAGGGCCTCAGTCAACCTTAATCCACCTCTGAGCAGGATCCCCATGATCATTCAGAACACACTGGCAAAAAATCTACGTCCTGCCAAGCAACCAGGTGCACCTGTGTTTAAATGGAAGGTACTGTGACAATTCCAATAATTTTTACATGATGAATAATTGCAGGCTTTTTAATTCCCCACATGTAAGAGAAAATCATACGAAATCTCTGTTTTATTTCTTTCCTACTCCTCCACTTCGTCATCTGTCTCTCACCCAGTAGGATCGCCCAGCAGCTCAGTCCATACTATTAACAATATCACCTTCATACCCTGTAGCCCTTTGCCCAAACCAAGAAGAGCTCCCTGAGTATTATTTCAGAATTAGCAACCACCAAGGTACTGACGGTTACTGTGTGTCCCTAACTCCATCTGAAACCATGTTCACAGCACCTTCTGAATTCAAAAAGTCTGGCATTCAAGTCAGTCCACTTTTTTGAAAGTTACATAGAAATATGTCTTCAATGGTATTTTTCTTTTCAAAATCAGATATAAAATTTTGATAATGTATAACTAGCAAGATAGGGGGCCCCTGGTGTGTTAGGCTAATGTTGACCTGTCTTTTACCATTCAATGTCTGATTGAAGAGAACATTTTGAAATGAACATTATAAACTGGATGGTGGAGTCTTTCTTCACAAGTTCCCACATTGGATTAAATATTTTGTAATTGAAGTTCCAATGAATTGAGTGATACTTGCTCAAAAAAAAAAAAGACAAAAAACTTTTGCTTTTCAACCTCTACCTACTTTTGTGGTCTTTCACCTTTGATTCAAACCCTCTTTCACTTTTTTTTTTTTTAACTCATCAAGAAAAAATAGCCCTGTGTAAAATCGCATAGCGTGATCCTACACTCGTGTTTTCTACAACTGCAGTTGTCTCAAGCATCAGGGATATTGCTATGTATCCTGAAATTATTCACTGCAAGACATCTGGTGCCACAGCTGCTGCGGCTTGCAAGCTTAAAAACGTGCCTGCAAAGGACCTCGGTGTGACTCCTTTGGGCTCATGTGGAGGACTGGGGGTCCCCATTCCCTTGCTCCTATGGGCCCTCAAGTCGGTCTGGGAACAGTCTTTCCCCTCCAGCCCTCAATAAATGCATTGTTTGCTCCCACATTGGTCTCCAGGCGATTTCTCAGAGTGAGGCTGTTCTGATGGAAGTTGAATACTACATTTCATTGGTCAGATGGTGGATTTTGAGCTGTGTATTAGTCTCCTGTGACAATTGATGATCTTACAGGCTGTTATTTAAGTGAAATGTGAGCAGGCATTCAAACAACCACTTTGCACTTGGCAGGTCATTTGTTCATGGAGGTCGTCCTGTCTTCTGTCCTCAGCGTTTGCTCCTCACCCACCTGCTGCTCCTGTCTCTTCTCTGGGACCCACACAAAAGTGCATTCTCCAGGGGCACCAGACCTTGTCATGTGTTTATTCATCTTTGCATCTCATGCTTGAAAAATATTCCCTAAGAAAATAAATGAAGGTAGATATGATATAGTGTTACCTGTATTGTGTAAAATTTCAACCTATAACTGTACGCATACTTTGGCAATAGATTTCACTGCACTTTGTTCAGAGGAGATTCCACATGACTGGGTCACAGGCTCTCTGACCTCATGTGAGTCTGTGTAACTCTTTTGTATACAGATGGGAACACAGAAGCACAGAGAGAGAACACATCTAGTCTCCATCCAGCTGACTGGCATAAACAGGACTCAAAGCCAAAGGCTGCCTGATAGCTGAGAACATGTCCTTTTAACCCAGCAGGTCTCAAACTGGGGTATTTTCCCACCCCAGGGGTTATGTGTAAATGTCTGGAGGTATTTTTGTTGGTTGTGACTTAGAGAGTAGGGTGCTACTGGCTTGTGGTGTGTGGGGCCCAAAAGATGTTTCTAAATGTTCCCCATGCACAGAATAGGCCCCTCCACAATGACCCTGCTCCCATAGTCAGTATTATCCAGGCTCAGAAACCCTGTCTGAATTAAATCACCTCTGTGAAGGGATTGCAAAGGCATTAGGAGATGGTTCATCAAGACATGGAAGGAAAATTTTACATTTCGCAAAGAAAATAAAGGAACTCATGAAAACTCAAACTCTGGCATTGGAGCAGAAGACAGGAAAGAGAACTCTCCCTGGTACATATGGGATGAGCACAGACCCAGACCAGGGAGGCTCTGGGGAGTTTTGGTCTCACTTCCTCATGGGCCTGAATCACTGTGCTAATAGTTGTCATAACCAGACAGACAGTGGTAGTCGGCCTCATCATCAGTCTGCAGCCCAGAGATGGTCAGGTAGGCAGTGTTGGAGGACCTGTCCACAGAGCCAGAGAACCTATCTGGAACGCCGGAGGGTCTTTGGTCATAATTATAGATCATAAGGGTGGGCACACTGCCCGGGTGCTGCTGGTACCAGTACACATAGTTATCCCCAATGTTGCCGCTGCAGCGGGTGCAGGAGATGGTGGCTTTCTGTCCCACAGACCCCGACACAGAGTGGGGCTGAGTCATCACAACCTCAGCCCAAGACCCTGCAAGAATGGAGTGACACAGAGATCAGTGAGGAGAGGACAGACCCTGTTCCTAGGGAGAAGGAAGAGGTCATCATCCCAGGTGATAAACAGGTGCCCTCCAGGAATTCCCTTCGGTCACCACCTGTGCTGTGAGCCAGGAGAGTGAGGAGAAGTGGAGCCCAATCCATGGTGGAGACACCCCCAGACTCTGCTTCCTGAGCCCCACAGACAGGCCTAAACCCACCAACCCTTCTTATTATGTCCCCTAATCCTGAGGGTGGGAGGGCTTCATGCAAATCTTCCCCTTTGTGGAGGCTGTACAAGCCCCTCCTTCAAATTTAGCCTTGGCTCTACCCGCAAAAAAGAGGGACTGAAGGAGGGAGGATGTTATTTTCCCCTGTGAGCACACAGAAGACCTGCAAGGGGCAGGGGAAACAGCTGAGAACTGGAAAGCACCCAGCAGGTGCTTAAGCCACAGCATCCCCTGGTGGATGCAGGACACATGTCAGATCCTGGGCAGGTGATGGTGCTCAGGACTCCTGCCCTCCCCAATCCGCACCCCTCACAGTTCCAGCCACAAGTGTAGGGAGTTTCCACACAGCAACCTACGATCACACTACATATCTCTCTAGGTGGACGAAGGGTCACTACTCTGGTCCAGACAATGAGAGCCACTTTGTGTCATTGGAGGTGAGACATATCACAGTAAGAATGGGATCTGTTTGGCAGGAAGTGGAGGCAAGGGCTCTGTCTTCTCTAGGCGGGACCACATGGAATGCTTCTGAGCCATTTACTAAAATGAAGCCCAACTGTTCAGGCAGGAAGAGGGAGGAACCCCCACATCAGAACCATATTTCACAATCAGAAGACACCTGGGGAGACAGAGAGGGGAGGGGCCAGATGTGAATCAGGAGTCAAATCAATTATAGCCATAATCGATAAGTGCCATGAAGATTTAAAATAAGATCCGAGACTTCCGGCCAAGATGGAGGCTTAGACTGACGCGCTCGGTCTCCCTCTACAACTAGAGAGGAATACAACTACTTCAAAACAAAGGATAACTAGAAATTCCAGAAAATAAAACTACACGGAAGCCCAACGTATTAAGTTATAAACCAGCGGTGCCCTTTGGGCAGGTAAGGGGAGCGAAAGGGGGCGGTGCTGTTTGCGGTTGCACCAGGGACAGCGGCAGGGAGAGCAATCCCAGCAGCAAGGAGGACAATCCCGGCTGCAGTCGAACCCCCGGCAGCTCACGACCCCAACGCTGAGGAAAGCAGCCACCACATCGCCTTGAACAGTGAGGCCCAGGGGGGCGGGAGGACGGATCCCGGTCTCCTAGCGGAATAACTGTGTGAATCCATCTTTGACCCCCGCCCCCAAAGAAAGCGCCACAGGGCTGCGAAATAGGTCGCGGACAGGCGCCGGTCGCTGGGTTGTGACGAGTACACAGGCACTGCCCCCTATAGCCGGCCCAAGAAAACAAAACGCATCTGTCAAAATGAGGCAGACAACTATAGAAATCCCGGTGGCACAGCTCACCAGGCAACAGATGAGGAATCTGACAGATGAACAAATAAGAAACCTGTCAGAGGCTCAGTTCAGGGCCATTGTTATCAGGTGGCTTACAGAATTAACAAAAGATCTGGAAAAAGATGAGAAAGAAGCGAAAAACATTCATAACGAAAGGAACAAAACCACATACGAGACAGATGGTGAGGAAAAAAAATCCAGAGTTCATTTCAACAAACTGGAATATGGAGAAGGAACAAGCAGTCAACCAATGCACCGAGAGGAAATGGGAAGCAACAATCAGAGGATCAGAAACCTCTGGGACAGCTATAAAAGGCCCAACATAAGAATCGTTGGTTTACCAGAGAGCGAAGAAGATGAACTAGAACTTGAAAAATTGAGTGAAAATATAATAAAGGAGAACTTCCCAGACTTGGGGAAGGAAATAGACTTACAGGTCCAGGAAGCACAGAGAGTTCCAAAAAAACTGGACCCAGGGAGAACCACTCCAAGACACATTATAATCAAAATGTCAAAAATTAAAGATAAAGAGAGAATCCTAAAAGCAGCAAGAAAGAAGAAAAGAATCATGTACAAAGGGGTCCCAATTAGACTATCAGCTGACTTCTCAAGGGAGACCCTGCAGGCAAGAAGGGACTGGCAAGAAATATTCAAAGTAATGAAAATCCAAAACCTACAACCATGAATACTCTATCCAGCGAAACTGTCATTCAGAATAGAAGGGCAGAGAAAGTGTTTCCAGGACAAAATAAAACTGAAAGAGTTCATTAGATCCAAACCACTGTTATATGAGATGTTAAAGGGACTGGTTTAGAAAAAGGAGGATCAAGACTATGAAATCTAAAATGAAAACTGCATCACAAGAAACAACAGAAGCTAGGGAATTGAAACAAAGGCAAACTAAACAGGCAATGAGAGTGGAAAAAGAACTATAGGTACGGGGAACATATTGGGGGGAGGTCAACAGGGATGGGGAATGGGGAGAGGGAGGGAGATGATATAGGAATTAAGGATCATGGTAGGAGGGAATGGAATAGACAGAGGTTGAGAAGAACTATATGCACAACTAATGGACATGATCTAAAAGGGGGGGACAACTGGAGGGAGGGGGACCACCAGGTGGAGGGGAGCAGAGGGAAGGGAAATTGGGACAAATGTAATATTATAATCAATAAAACACATTAAAAAAAAGATTTAAAATAAGATGTTATAATAGACAGACAACAGGACCAGATGAATTTGAAAGAGGTTTAGAAAGAATCCATATGGTTAGTGATAAACTGGATGTCTAGGTAGGGTAGAGAGAAGAGTCCATAGAAGTTTAAGGTTTTCTTATTTTGTGGACCACTTGGGTATTACTACTTTTATTTTTACATTGAATAGTTTAAACCCAATTTGAGCCTCTTTATTAATACAATTTTATGATAAGAGTGAGTGATTCTGAAATAGGATGAGATTAAATGGTATTTGGAGATTCTGTGACCACCATGATGCTCTATGAAAACATCTGTGACTTCCATCGATAGCACAGCCACAGCCAGTGACACCACAGCTGTGGCTTTTTGACAACACCATGCATGGATAGACATGTTATTCTGCAGTAAAAGGTGAGTGAAAAGATAGGTGGTATTTCCTCCTATCAGTGTGACACACCCTGACTTCTATCTATGCACTCCATGCCTATACCTTGCTAACAACACCAAATATAATATTTGCTATCTTAACCATTTTAAATGTGCAGTTCATTAGTGTTAAGTATATTGACATTATTGTGCAACAGACCTCCAGAATTTTTTCATAGTGAAAAACTGAGACTCGTTATACATTAAACAACAGTTCTCCACTTCCCTCGACCCCAGTCCCTGACAACAACTACTGTATTCTTTGTTTCTATGACTTTGATTACTTTAAATACCTCATGTGAATAAACTCATGCGATGCTTGTTTGTTTGTTTGTTTGTTTGTTTGTTTGTTTTTGGTAACTGTTCTAAACCACATAATGTCCCAATTGCCTATTTTTTGTTTTGTTGCTCATGCTTTGGTGTCATATCCAAAAAGTCATTGGCAAATACGATGTCATGAAGGTTTTCCTCTAGAAACTTTATAGTTTAAGGTCTTACTATTAGGTCTCTAATCCATTTTGAGTTAATTTTTAAATAATGTTAAGAGTCCAACTTTGTTCTTTTGCTTGTGAATATCCAGTTTTCCCAACACCATTTACTTAAAAGACTGTCCTTTCTCTCTTTAAATGGTCTTGGCATGCTTGTTGAAGATCACTTGACCATATATCTGAGAGTTTGTTCTATTATATTTGTCTATATGTCTGTCTTTATATTACTATCGCACTGTTTTGATTACTGTATCATTGGAATATACTTGAAATCAGAAAGCATGATACCTCCAACTTTTTCTTCTTTTGCAATATTTTCTTCTAGGTGTCTGTGATTTCATATAAATTTAGGGTAGATTTTTCTGTTTCTGGAAAAAATGCCATTGAAATTTTTATAAAGACTGCATTGAAGCTGTAGATTGCTTAGGGTAGTAGTGACATCTTAACAATATTAAGTCTTTGGACTTATGAACACAAGAGGCCTATTCATTTACTTACATCTTTTTTGTTATATTTCAGGAGTATTTTGTAGTTTTCACTGTACAAGTCTTTAAAACTCCATGTTCAAACAAAAAGGAAAAGGACAAATGAAACTACACAAAACCCACACTCCCAGTAAAATAGGAAAAAGTTCAAACTTAAATTACATGTAAGTGAAATGCATAAATAAGTAAATGAACACACAGACTTCCAAATGCCAGCAGGCTCTCCCCCAATCTTCCACTAGCCATAGTCTAAGCAGAAAGCAAGGTAAGTCAAGAAATCTTTGTAGAGAATAGAAGAGGAAAACTAGCAGCAAGCAAGTTTAATATTAATCTAAAACCACTGCTAGAAATAGAAAACCCCTGAAACATGAAGATACAGAAAAAGAATGCAGGGAATCCAGAATGTTGACTTCAGTGAAGGAACATTGGAGTAAAGGACTTCTAGGAAAAGTAATGCGGTAGAGGAAAAGGTAATGAAAAGGAAGGCTGGAAAACTCTGTGGAAACCATCTGAAGAAGGGAAAATCAAGCAAAGCAGAGAAATTTAGAATTCTGCCCAGTCCAAGAAAATTAAGAAGGCAAGTGAGAAACAGCCCATCTCCCCATCACAATAAAAACAACAAGTTATGTTGTAGGGGTTAGAAAAATAGATATAATTGGCACATCAAAATTCTTTTTAAGTGACAGAATACAAAAACCACTGGTTAACTTAATTCAATGAAAATGGATAATGCATATATGTGGAAAACGCTGAAAAATATGGAAAAATGAGATAATCTCTATTTTTAAGGAAACTGGATGAAATGCATACTTTTCATGGAAAAAGCACAACTGGTTCTATAAAAGGTAAAGTATTTAAACAGACCAACTTCCTCAGGAAAAAATACAGAATGTTTTCAAGGATGAGACTCAGGTAGTTAACAGAAAACTTCTAACAAATCTTCAAAGATAATATGATTCCAATTTGTTTGCTTCATAATTTTTCCCAAAGCACTGAAAAATAGAGGAAATTTTCTAGTTCTTATAGAAAGCAGGCATTAACACATACTTAAACAAAACAAAGAAAAACAAAACAAAGAAATACAAAAGAGGACATTTTCAGACCAAATCATTAAACATTCATAAAATTTCTAAATAAAAAATTAACAAAATCCAATACCAAAATAGTAATTTATGTACTATCACCTAGTAGGATTCATTTCAGAAATGCAAGTTTGGATCAATATTAAGAAATATTTTAGACTTCTGGCCAAGGTGGACGCCTACACAGACACACTGCGTCTCCCTCCACAACTAAGAAGGAATACAACTACCTCAAAACCAGAAATGACCAGGAGTTCCAGAAAATCAAACTATATAGAAGTCCAGCAAACAAAAATATAAAGAAGAAATACTCATCCAGAGAGGTAGGAGGGGTGGAGCTGGGTCAGAGAGGACACGGTGTGGTAGTGGCAGTAGCAGCAGCAGTGGCAGGCCGGCAGAAAGCAGTTACACTTTTTAAAAAGTCAGGAGGGACACCTGGGGAGCATTCCGAGCTCTTCACCAGACCGTTCAGCTCACAGTCCCAGCACCAGGGAAAATCAAGCCTCATTGCTTTTTACTGTACAAACCAGTGGGGGTTGGAGCAGAGGCAAAAAATGCCAGTCTCTCAGCAGAATTCATTTGTTTAAAGGGCCCCCACAGTCCTAGAACACCTGCAGATCCATCCACTCTGGGGATGACAGCCAGGACAACAACTAGAGAGTCACGAGTCCCATATGGAAGTGGGAGAAGTGCCTGGAAAAGGGGCAAGTGTTGGGCAAGCAGCAATGTTCCTTCTCAGACCCCTCCCCCACATACAGAACCACAACATGGTGAAACAGGTTGCCTGTTACTGACGAATCCCTAAGGTTCTGCCCTTAAACGTAACAGGAGTGACAGCTCTACCTAAGACACAGAGGCAAACACACACAGGAGACTTCTGGCCAAGATGGAGGCCTAGACTGACATGATCCATCTCCCTCCACAACTAAGAAGGAATACAACTACCACAAACCAGAAATAACCAGAAGTTCCAGAAAATAATTGGAAGTCCAACGTATGAAGTTATAAAGAAGTAGTGCTCGTCCAGATGGGTAGAAGGGGTGAAGCCAGGGCAGAGAGGTCAAATTGTGCTGGCAGAGGCAGCTGCAGGAATAAGAGGCAGGACTGCAATAAGCACAGACACCTGTATTTAAGGGAAGATTCGAGAAGCACCTGGGGAGCACCCCCAGCTGCAGACCAGACCCGTCATCTTGCGATTCCAACACCAAGGAAGGCAGACCCCCATTGCCTTGGTCTGTGAGGCCCAGAAGGGGGGGGATGGAGGAGGAGGCTCCCAGTCTCTAAGCAGAGAGTGTGCAGCAGGAATCCATCTTGGACCCCCCAACCCCATAGAAAACATCACAGCATGGTGAGAAGAGTCTCCCGGTTGTGATGAGTCACAGGGCTCCTCCCCCTATAGTGTAGGAGGTGTGACAGCCCCGCCCAGGAAGCACAGGTAAACACAAAACTGTCAGGATAGAACAGATCATGATAGAGATCCTGGTGACGCAGCTGACCAGACAGCAAATATCTAATCTAATGAAGCAGCAGATAGGAAATCTTTCTGAGGCACAGTTCAGAACTTTGGTTATAAAAATGCTTACAGACCTAACAGCAGATCTTAAACAAGATGGGGAAGGAATGAAGGCTAATCTTGCTGAATTGAACAAAAATACATATGAAACTAGTGGTGAGAGCAAGAAAACCAGGGATCAAATCAACAAATCGGAACATAGGGAAGAAACAAACAGTCAACCAGTGCAGAAAGAGAAAATGAAAAGTGAGGAAAATGAGGAGAGGCTCAGAAACCTATGGGACAGCTATAAGTGGGCCAACATCTGAATCATAGGGTTGCCAGAAAGTGAAGAACAAATAAAAATTGAAAAATTATGTGAAAAAATAATGAAGCAGAACTTCCCTAACTTGGGGAAGGAAATAGACTTACAGGTCCAGGAAGCACAGAGAGTTCCAAAAAACTGGACCCAGGGAGAATGACACCAAGACACATTATAATCAAAATGTCAGAAGTTAAGGATAAAGAGAGAATCTTAAAAGCAGCAAGAGAGAAGAAGAGAATTATGTACAAAGGGGTTCCAATAAGACTCTCAGCTGATTTCTCAAAAGAAACTCTGCAGGCAAGAAGGGACCGGCAAGAAATATTCAAAGTAATGAAAATCAAAAACCTACAGCCACGATTACTCTATCCAGTGAAGCTGTCATTCAGGGTAGAAGGGCAGAGAAAATACTTTCAGGACAAAGTAAAACTGAAGGAGTTCATCAGATCCAAACCACTGTTATATGAAATGTTAAAGGGACTTTTTTAGGAGAAAGAGGATCAAAACTATGAACATTAAAATGAAAACTGCATCACAACAACCAACAACAGAAGCTAGGGAACCGAAACAAAGGCAAACTAAGTAGGCAACGAGAGTCGTAAAAGAATTAAAGTTATGGGGGACATTATGGGGGGAGGTCAGCAGGGAGGAGGAGGGGGAAGGGGAGGGAGATGGTATAGGGATTAAGAAGCATAGTAGGAGGGAGTGGATAGGGAGATGTTGAGAAGAACTATATGCACAACCAATGGGCATGAACTAAGTGTGGGAACAACTGGAGGAAGGGGTGTCAGTGGGTGAAGGGGAACAAAGGGAAAAGAAATTGGGACAACTGTAACAGAATAATCAAGAAAGCATATTAAAAAAAAGAAATATTTTAATATAATACACCATACTAATAAATCAAAAGATAAAATATTGTCTCAACAGATTTGAGAAGAGTTAGTCATTAAATTTAACAACTATTCCTAATAAAAACCAGTTAATAAAATAAAAACAGACAAATATTTATAAATATGGTAATATACACTCTCCCACACACATATATAATTTTTTCCTAAAGCCAGCATCTCTGTTTTTGAAGAGCATTCTTACTAAGAACAGGAAAAGGGAAGATTACCCATTACCTTCATTATTATTCAATATTGTTGTATAACTGTTAGATAATGCAATCAAACAGGAATTGTCAATAGGTCTAAGCCTTGATGGGATCACACAAGTAGATGTTGCTAAAGACCCAAATGCCCTATATCTTCAGGTGCTAGTGGCAGAAGTGACAGCAAAAATATCCCCTGGGAGCTAGTGTTGGTCACAAGTTGTGATAGAGAGGCAAATGGCTGGACAAAGGATGGGAAAGGGAGGACTTAACTCACTTCCCTGGGGCCAAGATCTCAGTACAAGCTCTGAGGCTATTAGTTCAGGTGCAGTAATCAATCTCCCCTAAGGCCGAAGTTCAGGGAACAACAGTCATCACATATATAGTGCTTCTTGATGCAAGACTGCAAGATGGTATCAAAATTACCCATGTTTCTAAAACTTCCATTCCAAAGCGGTTACCTGACCAAATGATCAATACAGTGAGACAGAGGCTTGTGAGTCTAGTATCACAGCACACCTGCTCCTTGCAGGCCAGAGGAGAAAGGCAGATCCTGTGCATCCCCGGGGGCCCTTGTAGCTAAACCCCTTGCAAATGCCCCACATAAAAAGGACTGAGGGGGAAACTCGAGGGCATGTTAGAGATGCCTCAGAGCTCTGTCTCCAGAAGCTCCACTGTGGGGAGAATGCTCACAAGCTGTGTCTTGTCCCCTAGACAGACTCTCCTAGGATTCAACTTAATTTAGTCCTCACCATCAGCTCTTCCAGGGCTCAGTTCGGACAAAGACTCTGTAGAAAAAAAGATGACCCAAATCTGAAGCCAGACCCAGGAGCTGATGGGCTGATGGGATTGAGGGTATCATAGGTGGAGGAAAGTCACACATCAGTGAGGATACAGTTTGCCCAAATCCCCTAGAGCCAGCTGAGTGGTTTAGCAGCTATCACAACCCTGCACTCTCAGAACGTCACACAGTGCCCCCTGCTGGCCACCGGGCCCACACCCTCCAGTCACTGCACTAACATTAAGCACAAGGGCAGAGAGAGTGTCCTTTTTGTACTGTAATTATTCCTGGCATCACTGCCCAAGACAACAGAGTGAGACGAGGCCTCGGAATATCCACCACTGAAACAGTAACGCTCTCACACCTGGATTTTTATCTTGATAAAAAATTAGATTTTTTCAAAATGCCAATCTCTGTCAAATGCCCCCTTGGGACTCCAACTTTGCATGCTGTTTCCAGACACTGCACATGTGTGTGAAAAGACAAAAAAGTACAAACATATAGATGGGGAAATTACCCTGTTTGCAAGTAAAGGGGTGCAGGAAAGTGGGGCCAAAGAAACCTCAAAAAATTGTTGTATAAGTTTGAATCTGTAGAGTGAGTCAGGTGATCTCCTTGGCAGAGAAGAAGAAAAGAGTCCTCAGGTCAGAGGTCAGGGCAGGTGCCAAGGCCAAAGAAAGAGTGGAGGCTGGTTGCTGGTTGGTGATCCTGGTGGTTGGCTACCTGATGTCAGAGAAGCGGACACTCTGAGCATGTGAATCAGCACTTTCAACTGGAATAGAAAAGAAAAATCTGGAAAAATATGTATTCCCTTAGTTAAACTTTGTGTTCTTTTTTACCATTCTTAATGCATGTGAATATTCATATCTTTAAGTTGCTACAAGTATATCCACAGGGATGTAACCTATATACATTTGCCAATTGTGTAGTGCAGTCTTTTTAACTCACATTATTTTTAATACTCCTGAATAGCATACATTACTGTCACTTGGAACCCAGCCCTTGTCTTTCCCTGGGGCAGTTAAATGGTGCTCTGTGAGGTCCCCACATGCAGCGTGGTAATGGGGAGCTCAGGGTTTGTGTCTCACTCCCCCACTAGCCTGGAGCACTGTGTGACCACGGAGGCCATGGTGCCACGCTGAGCAGTGATAATCAGCCTTGTCCTCAGGCTGGAGCCCAGAGATGGTTGGAGGACCATGCTGTCTAACCTGGAACCTGAGAATTGGTCTGAGATTCAAATAATTATTATATTATATTATATTATATTATATTATATTATATTATATTATATTATGGCATTTGGTGATCCAAAGAAAGAGAACTATGAACCACAGAAGACCGCAGAACCAAGCTGCTTATTTTAAAACCAGTAAAATCTCGAGAAAAATCAAGAAGAGCTCCCAGGCTTCTGCTGGAATTATTCAGGCTTCTACTGACTAATGTATAGATTGCCACCTGACTCCATTGATGCCTTTCCTCAGGGGGATACAGCTGCAAAGTCCCCAAACAGTGAGCAAAATATCTGCTTGCAGCTCTCTTGGAGTTCATCCAACCCAGTGACCACAAGCCGACTATCCATGGTTAGTCCCACAGCACCCCCTGGTGGTTCAAGCGGAACTGCCTCTCTTTAAAGGCCTCAAACTCTTCTTTGTTTTAATTGGGTTATCAGTTTGCAACACGCATTATTTTTAAGACTCCAATGTGCCAGGCACTATCCTAGGCCTTAATGTTATGATGGTCAACAGAGCCTCTTACTTTTATATTTGAGTCTCCCAGAGACGGTGGAACTTGATCTAGTTCTAAAGGGATAGCAGAAAAATCATTGTAAGAAGAAATAAAAAGCATAATATATCAGCAGCATTTAGGATAAAGGGACATCCAAGAGGTGGCAGAAGTCTGCTGTGCCTGCCAACTGCAGAAGATGGTGAAGTGGGAAAGGCTAGGCAGAGAGGAAATGAACAAGAGAGACTGTGGCCGGGATGGGGAGGAGTGATTTATGTGTTACCCTTGAGATGAGGGGCTTCATTTACTTGACACTGAAGACTTTAAACATGGCAGAGATATTCTCAGGTTTCTACATTTGAAGGGTTTTTTAAATAACATAAATTAGAGAAACCCAGCCAGGAGAGAGTGTGGTTGCGTGCAAGTGTCCGTGGCACGGAAAGCAAGAGGAGGTGAGTTTGAAACGTGATTAGGAGTAGAATCTACCAGGCTGGTGAGGCCATGGATCTGGCAGGTGAGAAAGAAAAAGGTGCTCAACATCACTAATCACCAGGCAAATGCGAATCAAAACCACAGTGAGATATTACCTTACACCACTTACGATGGTTATTATCAAAAAGTCAAGAGGTGAGGCAGTCCCTACAGGACCTTGTGGGTGACTGGGAGTCTCCATTACCCCTCCCCTCTCCTTCCCCCCTCCCCCTCCCCTCTCTCCCCTCCCCCCTTTCCCCTTTGCCTTGGGGGAAAAAAAAGTCAAGAGGTAAGTCTTGGCAAGAATGTGGAGAAAGGGGAATCCTAGTGCACTCATGGTGGGCACATAAATTGATAGTCATTATGGAAAGCAGTATGGAGGCTCCTCAAAAAAATTAAAAGTTGATCTACCATATGATCCAGTAATCCCATGTCAGGATATGTATTGAAAAGAAACAAAATCAGTATCTTAGAGAGTTATTTGCACTCCCACATTCATAACAGCATTATTCACAATAGTCAAGATATTAAAACAGTATGTGTCTGATGGCAGTTGAATGGATAAAGAAAATGTGGCATACACGCGCATATACAATGGAATATTGTTCTACTTGAAAAGAGAAGAAAACCCTCCCATTGTAACAACATGGATTAAACTAAAGGAACTTATGCTAAGTGAAATAAGCCAGACACAGGACAAACACTGCGTAATCTCACTTACATGTGGAATCTAATAAAGTCATCTCTCCCTAATGCTCCCTCAACCTGGTCAAATCTTAAAGACCCTGTCTTTCCACGCAGTGAACCCCACTCTCCACCTCCAGTTCTCAACCCACTTCTGGTCTCTCACCCCTCATTCTCACACTCCACTTCGGCCAACAATGACCGCTGAGGGCCAGGGTCTGAGAGCTTCCAATAAAAGGTTTAAAGGTCCCATGCCCAGGAGCTGGTTCTGATAGTGTGCTCCACCTGCTGTTGGCTGATCATTAACCCAGAGCTTATATAAGGAAAGGACCATTCCTGGGCATGGGAATAGTACTGCCAGCAGCCATGGCCAGCACGTTAAGCCCCAGCACCATGACGGGGACCCCAAGCCCTCCTGAGATGTCAGAGCGCATCCGAAACGCTGCTGACATCTCTGTCATTGTTGTCTACTTCGTGGTAGTGATGGTTGTCGGGCTGTGGGTATGTAGGAGCCCAGTGGGGACTTAGGGTGGGCACCTGGCGTGGGGGTAAAACATCTAAGGGAGGAAGAGGTGTGATGTGGTAAAGCTGAGAGAACATTAACAGCTGTTACAGATTTCACTGTCCTTCTCAGAACCGTTTTCTTGCGTGTGTGACATCAAGAATGCTTACACTGAGTTAACTTATTCTCCTAACGACCCCGTTGTGTGAACAGGGCCACACTGGGAACTTCAGACTTAATCTGTTCAGCATCTCCAGCACGTGGGAATAAGGACATTCCTTTTCCTATCTCACTTCTTTTATTTTCTTTTACTTGCTCATTTTCTAACTTAGTTGAATTGAATACTTAATTCACTGATGCTCATTCTTCCTTTCAATAATGAGTTTGAAGCTATAGATTTTCTTCCAAACATGGCTTCAGTGATACCTCACATTGTTTTCATAAATGAAAATAAACAGAGGCATTAGGACATAGGTTGAGAAATATAATTTTCTAAAGCCTCTGGGTTTCTAGCACACTAGGATTTGGAGGACCTTTAAATATTGATGCTGTATCACAGTTTCCAGGAAATTGTGTCTCTCTTCAGGAGAGCTGTAAAAGGACACTTTCATCAGCATGATGACTGCAGTATTTGGGGCATCTTGGGTACCTCAGCTGTGGTCTGACCTTCCCACGTCTTCCCTCCTGCACAGGCGATGCTGAAGACCAACCGGGGCACTGTTGGAGGCTTCTTCCTGGCTGGTCGGGATGTGGCCTGGTGGCCGGTGAGTGATCAGAGTTTCCCAGGATTTAATTTCCTGTGTGTGTGTTTAAGAGTAAATAAAGAACGCATTGAGCATGCTAATCATTTCTGATGACCATTGCCTGCCTACCTGCTGGTGTCTCTTTTCCTAAATCTCTGACCTTAGAGCTTTTGCCCCATCATTCTGGTACATGACAGTGTGTCACCACTTATGAGAGCAGATGTAGCAGGGCATTTGAGAAAACCCTATTTGGCTCTGCTTCATGTTCTTTCTCCATGGTCCTCACCAAGAATCTTCTGCCTTGGCTACTTATGATCCACAGTACTTTCCTTCTCTGTTTCCAACTGCGAGTTAAAGCTGACCCTCTTGTTTGAATGGGCATCAGCCTCCCTCCTCTCCTCCTTCAGCACTCAGCTTCATCCCTGTTTCATTTGAGAAGCCTTGACGTTCACTCCAGTCTGAATGTCTAGTCCTTTGTTCTGTGCAGGTGTGTTAGTGGTTGTGTGTTCCCTGTGGTGGTGCAAATGGTGATGCCTCTGTGACCCTTGCCTAGTTCCTTGCTGGGTTCTGATGTCTGGGCTCCCTGGTAAGAGTCCCATTGCAGCAGAGGCTGCATCTTCTTCTCTGAATGCATGCAGTGTCAGCGGTGGGTTGGGTATACAGTGAGTGCTCCGTACATGCTTTCTTCACAGACCCACTGACTGAATAATATGAAAGGAGGGGAAATGACCTGGCCCTGGTGGTTGAAGCAGACCAACTGCAAGCTTGAAATGGATTTTTATTGGGGTGTCCAATCCAGCATTGCCTTCTTCAGGACTGTTTTATGAGACATTCAAGGCTCACCTAATGCCATAGCTAACAATGATATTCATCTTATCCCTTGGCCCCAAATGCCTGAATAGAAAAGTTGATTTTATAGAGGGTTGAAAAAGTGGGAACAGAAGAATGAGCACTTCAGGGGTCCCAACCCCCAATTCTGTTCTGTCAGAACTAGGGCTCATCTGTGCCCACGCAAAAGATCTCTTTTGATCTCTGAGGCTTTAGAACAGTAGAGAAGGTGATGGGAACCTTGAAGCTAATTGAAGGGGCTGACGGGAGATCTGGCAGTTCTTGGCCAAGAACAGGCTGAACTCAGAGCATTGAGGTAGACAGATCAATGTTCCTCTAAAGCAGGGGTCAGCAAGCTTTTCTATAAATTGTCAGATTGTAAATATTTTAGAGTCTATGGGTCAGTACCATCTGTTGCAATGACACATTTCTGCCATTGTAGCTCAGAAACAGCTGCAGGTCATATGTAAAAGCAAAGAGCATGGCTGTGCTCCAATATAACTACTTATGGACACTGAAATTTGAATTTCATATAATTTCACGTTTCACAAAATAGTATTCTTCTTTAGTCTTCTTTAAACCACTCAAAAATGTAAAAACATATTTTTGGCTTATCGGCCATATAAGAACTGGTGCAGCCCACAGGTTGTAGTTTGCTGACTCCTGCCTGAAGGAGTAGTGATGGGAACATCTCAACACTTAACTGCTTTTAAGAAGTCTGATTTGGCTTTTACCTCTGATCCTGGTCTGTTCTCTTGGATTCCAGATGGGAGCCTCTCTCTTTGCCAGTAACATTGGCAGTGGCCACTTTGTGGGGCTGGCCGGGACCGGAGCGGCTTCAGGAATTGCTACTGCAGTCTTTGAATGGAATGTAAGTGATATCACAGGCTTTTTCCTTTAAATTTAATTAAAAAATCATTCCAGTTATGTTTTTCTGGGAGTCTGCATAGGAGAAACTCCTCTTAGGTGTGATTTCTGTATTTTTTAAAATGTATCCTTTCTTTAAACTTCAGGGCCTTCTTGCGTGACCCTATCCTGCCTGGGCGCCTCCAGGCACAGCCCCCACCTCTGAGGTTTGCTGAAGCAGTTATTCCCACTGAGAATGTCTTTTCTTTATGAGTCAATCCCCGCTTTCACTTGGCCTCCTTGATCATTTTAGCTCTCACTTGTATCTCTTCCCCCTGACCTATTGCACTACGTGTCTGGCTCTAAATTAGTTGCAGGCAAAAAAAAAAAAAAAAAAATGTAAAAGCAACAGTCCCCTCTGTCAAGAAGCGTAAACCCCAGTGGGAAAGACAGATATGCATTTGTTATGGTGTAGATGGGACAGGGAGTGAAGCAGGCACGGAGTCCTGAGAGAGCCTACACAAGACAAGGGTCCATCTGAAATGATGGGACGGCTTGGCACATGTTGAGAGAGCCTCCTGGTGCTGACGCCAGATGGATGCATAGAAACTGATCAAGGTGCATCCTGACTAAGGAAATGATGGCAACAGTAGGTAGACTCTACAAGACTTTGTAACTGAGTTCTTAATCACTCTACTGCCATTTCATCGGCAGGAGCTGTGTCCACTT
The DNA here is from genome assembly GCF_987537825.1 of Furipterus horrens. Lineage (NCBI taxonomy): Eukaryota > Metazoa > Chordata > Mammalia > Chiroptera > Furipteridae > Furipterus > Furipterus horrens. The sequence goes on along the minus strand of NW_028327181.1, from coordinate 16,952,701 downwards.
AATTAAACCCTAAGTATTTTAAAGACAAGGACCAACCCCTCTCAGGTCACTTAGACTGCCCTATCATCTAGGACTCAGCTGAGCACATGCCATAAATATTTCTTGAGCTGCCTGAGTTTTTCCTGTTCTTTTCTCTTTTCCTTTCCAGTGTTTGCACGTTCACCTGTCTGCATATCAGTCAGAGAGCGATGCTTATGTGGAAGAAAGTTGTATCACAGTAATAGTGGGGACAGACGACCTCTGCATGGACTCAGGAAGTGACCTTGAGTCATTACAAATACCAGTGCCCCTCCCTCGTTGCAGATTTAATCCCTAGTTCTACTTCAGCAGTATCAGGGACTCCAGAATGGACCCAGCCTCCAGAGGCATGGACAAAATGCCCTGTGGCCCCAGTGGGTGTGATTATAAGGCTGCCAAGAGCCTGGTTCTTTTAGCCTGTGACCTTGGGCTCTTGTAAATCTCTGTGAGGCTCAGGTTTTCCCTCCTTTAGACAGGAATAACTGCGCTTATCATATCTGCCTCACCCGGTTGTGCTGAGAGCAGCATGAGTGATATACATGAAGACTTTGAAAACATTAATATTAATGCAAGATTACGCTATTATCGTTATTATAAATGCAAGACTCAGGGAGCACTGAGAATATCCTGTATTTCCAAACTTCGTTCTCGTTGCTTTGTCACTGTAATTCCTGCCATTCAAGAATAATTCCTTTTGACAAAGATTGAATGACCTTCCAGTGGGTCTGCCTGTGCTCAGACCCCTTCTCTTCTGTTCATTTTCGACTATGCATTTTTGTGTCATATCCTGAGCCCCAGCAAATGACAGTCTCTGAATCATGAAAACCCAGGAAAGGAATCCATAGCTGTCTTTGGATGGATCATGATTGGTTGAGGGTGACAGGATCCAAGCAAACCTACAGCAGATCCTTGAATAACATCATTCCGTTCAACGTTGCTTCATTATAATGTTAATGAGAAAAAAAGTAATTCCAGGCAGGGGCCACTGTCCGTGTGGGGTTTGCACATTCTCTCCATGTCTCTGTGGGTTTTCTCAGGATACTCCTGTTTCCTCCCACATCCCAAAGATTTTAGGTGAATTGGTGTGTCTACAATGTCCCAAGCTGAGTGACTGTGGATGGGTGTGTGTCCACCCTGCAATGGAAGGTGTTCTGTCCAGGGTAGGGTCCTACCCCATGCCCTGAGCTGCTCAGAAAGGCTCTGGCCACCTGCGATATTGAACTGGAATAAGCAGGTTGGAAAATAACAATCCTAGTTGTTTTTATTCATCTTCCTTAAGTGTATAAATAGCTCACATTTATTTAAATGTTTAATATTAGAACTATTTCAGATCTTTATTTAGAAGCTTGGGAATGTTTATTTGACCAGAAATATGCCATTGGAACTTAATTCTTGTTTATATCAATTGGTCTATGGGAAAATTGGTTTTGTTTAAAATTTCATTTAAACTCACCATTTCCAAGCACCTGCGGATGACTTTAAGCGAGGACTTAATGTATTTTATTTTCAGACGCAGAGGTCATGAAGTGACAAGGCCCGCAAGCCACGCCTCTCCAACTCCACACTCTCTTCTTGATTTCTTGTAGGCCCTGCTGCTCTTGCTGGTTCTAGGATGGTTCTTTGTCCCCATATACATCAAGGCAGGGGTGAGTAATCACAGGTGTTCTGGGCACATCTGTCAGGCATTCATTTATTTGCTCGTTCTTTCTGTTCAGTCATGAAACCTGGGCAATACCATTTGTCCCAGGACTTCTGGGCTTCCATTTACAAAAGCCCACTAAGTGCTGCCAGACCGCTCTTGCAAATGGCTGCAGTCCGCAGTTCCCAGGCCACCACTCCTGGGAGGCTTCCCATGTCCCCACATCCTCACTAACACATAGCCTTTTTCTTCATTCTAATGTTTGACATTTATTACGTGATTTCTTCTCTTAATGAGAGGTAGAATATACCACAGCTCTGGCAGCTCTCCTTCAACCGGGGTGTTGCCAACTAACCGGGGCACTGCTCTGTCTCTCTGAGCGTTGCTCCCACATTTGTCCCCTCTGCTGCTGGTGCTCAGACTGTGCGCGCTGTATCCTGAAATGGTTCCTGAGATGAGGCGCTCAGGGGGCAGGCCTTCCGGCTAGTCTCTCTGCAGGTCACCATACGTTCCCCATTTGCTCAGCCCGGGTCCCTTCTGGCTCCAGGCCTGAACGAGCTTTGTTGGGTGAATCTGTCCTTGGTGCGACAACCTATAAAAAATAATAATAACTGGAGCCACTTTAAAATGGGGTTGGAGCTGCCATCTCAAAGTAACTGCCTTGCCCATCTTAAGCCTCAAATCTTTGGAGTGTTAAAACCGGCCAAAATAACCTTTGGACTGGGTCTAAAGCAACCTTGTATCCCAAAGAACTGTTTGCAAGGATAACAAGAAAGCAGATACTCTGACTGCCGGACTGATGACTATGGGACTGAAAATTAAAAACATTGTTTATAATTAGCATCCCAATGTTAGCTTTCCTGCACCAATAGAAATGTCCCCTTCTGTTGATGTAATTGTTCTCATTTCCTTTCTTATAAATACCCATTGCCTTTCTCTCCTAATCAGAACATTTTTTTGGATTTCTGTTTGAATCAATGCTTCCTGAATAGCTATTCTTTGATGACAAGGAAGTGTTTATTGCCTCTCACTTTGAAAGGCCTTTTATTTTTAGATCAACAGACCAATACCACAGAACTCATGCATATGTTTTTGGGTGTGGCTTACCATCTTTCAGGGGATCCTCACAGTTTCCAAGCCACCAAGAACTCCCCTTCTTGTTTTTGGTAATATTGTATTAATATTTATTTAGCATTCTTTGCACTGGGGGAGATTAAATCATGAGCTCAGTCTGTTATGATGCAACCAGAAAGCAGCACCTTGTATGCTATACATCACAGGCAATCTCCTATTTCAGTACCGACAATCACAGGTTTTTCTCTAAGTGGGGATTTAATGTAAATCTCTTCTTTCCAATCACGAGAATCACATAAATATATTCCCAAAAGTATATTTGCCATTTATTCAATCATCAGTTGTTGTGTAATTATAATTGTGGTTTGTTATTTACAAGTAATGTTTTTACTAGACTGTCACATTAGTGGTGAAAATAGAAGTTATTTGTTGAGTCTTTACTATGCATTTGGTGGTGGTATAGGTATTTTACACTTACTGTCATACAAAAATCCTACTTCATGAATGAGAAAATGGAAGTTCAGGAAGATAGTCATTTACCAAATGTTACACTTCTAATAAATGTCGGCACTGGGAACGTATCCCAAGATTGTCTGATTCTAGTATCTGTGTTCATGCCATCCTTGCTGCTGTCTCAGGAGACTGTCCCTTCTCACCTCTGATTCACCAAGGTGCCACACACAGGCTACCTGCCCATAGGTGCTGAGTAAATGTTGAATAATCTGAATGTGCTGGGATCTGCAGGTGAATCCCTGTTGATATCTGTCTCTGCAGGTGATGACCATGCCGGAATACCTAAAGAAGAGGTTTGGTGGGAAGCGACTCCAGATCTACCTCTCTGTCCTCTCCCTCTTCATCTGTGTGGCTTTGAGAATCTCAGTGAGTTCAGTGCTCCTGGCATTTTAACTTCACGGGATTGCTGTGATGGGGCTAGAGTGCTAAGATCAAAGGGCTGGGCATGTGTGTGACCTATTGACTATAAACAGGGTCAAGCAGTGTGGATGTCTCAAATCACCTGGGGTGTCCCTATCAGGTTTTTAGGGGGGAAAGCAGCTTCAGAAACCCTGCATACATAAAGACAAGTCATCAGAGCCGGTGGAGTGTAAACCCACCCTTTTATGAAGGATATGGAAAAATGAATGTACAGAAAGAAGAGTTATCTCATTCGAGTAGCACATAGAAAAGAGAAGGATCCTCTGGTCCCCTGCTCTTCCACTGCACAATCACCTCTTTGTTCTCTTCGTCCATATTTTCATTTTCAGCCTGATTATCTGACATGTGAACCAGAAGGAAAGTGCTTTGTATTATGACATTGATTTTTCCTTACATGTATTTTATCTAAGACTGCCCCTACAAAACATGTGTAACAAGTAAGTGTAAAACACTTATGAAGCTTTTTTAAAAAAATTAAATTCCTTGGAGACAATCATTGAGGAAAGAAAGAAGGAACTTGAAGATTCAGCAGCATGTGTAGAAAACAAAGAAAGTAACACAGCTGCTTCTCAAGTATCAGTGACTAATGAAATAATCTCCTCAAGTTCATAGTCTAGGCAGTTCATGTGGGAAGAAGCTGGCCCCACTATTGCCTTTCTGTTGAGCTGAGTCATTGTTGGAAGTAAACCAGATGCTTAGATTAGATGGCACGAGCCTTCCCAATGCAACGTGAGCATTTCCTAGCATTTACCATGTATTGTTGAGCTCCATGTCAGGGGTAACAAAGATTCCTGTGCACTAGGGGTTCACCATAGGGTTGACAAGATAAGAATTCAGCCATGGAATTGTTAGCACTTTATGACAATATCTGCAAATGTATTAAATGTGAGCTTGAATTAAGTGTGTGGACAAGCATAGAAGTTGTGCTGTGGATACCCAGAGAAGGGGATGTTTTCAGCTGGGTGGAAATGGAAGTCATCCTCATGGGATCCTAGGGGGAATTAAACAACCCCCCAGGACAAAAAAAGAGGAGATGCCAAGGGAAGCAGAGAAGCTTGCAATGATGCGCAAGTGGGTGGGACTCAGTGATCTCCCAGTTCTCCTTTGGCTCTGGCCTCTACAGCTTTATGGTCCTAAAGGGCATGAACAAGGTTCTAGAGCAGAATGAGAGCAACCAGAGAAGCCCCACAGGGAGCAGCCTCCTTTGGTGGAAGGATCCTGGTGGTGGGGAGGGGATGGAATGATGGAGAGCTGAATGGAGACACAGGGAAGGCCAAGGACATATGTGTGACTAACTGTGCAGGGTCTGTGGTTATCTACAAGGTTATGTTTAAAGTGATATTAATAATGATTAATTTTATGCACAACCTTTTGTGTACTATTACATTCTGATAACAGATTGTGTCCTGGTTACTTATTAAACAGACTATCATGAACAGCTAGGACAGCTTCCATAGTCCTCCCCTGCCCCAGGTTTGGAAAAGATCATCTTGTTCACTGGTTCTCAACCTCCACTAATACATATATGGAGAGTCGTTGCAGCTATGAAGCATCTTTATTCCCAAATATTTCAGTCTGTATGCCTTGAAGATGCAAATGTTCTTTTAGAAAACCATACTGAAAATTTTAAAATCCAGGAAATTAAATTTGATACAAACTAATATGTAACCTACAAACCTTATTCAGATTTTGACAATTGTCCCAATGTCCTTTAAGAGCAAAAGAATATCCTGGACCATGAAATACTTTTTATTAGAAATATTTTATAGACATTAAAAATGTAATTAATCCAATTGAATTACACACAATAAAATGGCCAAAATAGCAAGTTTTATGTTATATGTATATCACCACAATAAAAAATAATAATTTGTAATATAAGCTACTTACATATAATTTTAAAACCATCAATTTGAGGTCTTAATTGTACTATATAAAGAAACAAAAGTTAAAGAATTCATAATAAGATAATATGTCTTAATATGTAAATGACTAGGCATGAATAAACGAGTCCTAACACCGTCCACCGCCACCTAGATAAGTATGAACGTGACAACTGTAAATGCAGATAGACACAAATATGCTTCACAGCAACTTAAATGCAATGAGTGACATTTCAATTGGTGATACCTTTTCTGAAAAGCTAAATTTTTTTTAGTAAATATCCAATTTGGTAAAAAGTACAATCTTTCCCTGATTTACACAGTAGTTACATTCCTTGAAACCCTGGTGATAACAAAGTTGCAGGAAGTACTTTGTGTATGAAATACAGAGTTAGGTTCTAGGCTCAGATAAACAAGAAAAGGCTTTTCACCAGCACGAATGTCTGGTGAGATGATAAAATGACAGGTTTTATTTCAAATGTTAGGGAGGAAAAAATCTACCATGTCCTGTGCCACTTCTTCCAAGCCCAAGTCTACAAAGAAACCTGCCTCTGATTCTTCCGATTCCGAATCCTGCCACCTTATCCTTTTCCCTCAGCTCACTCGTGCTTTCCTGCCCCTTGGATTCCGTGGTCCATCAGCACACAGCCTCAATCTCCATGCCTCTCTCCTTCCACTGAACTCCTCTAGCAAAACTCCAGCCCTGGCTAAATCCTGTCTCCCACTTACTCTGTGCCTGCACCCAGGGATACTGCTTCTGTGTTTAGAGCTAACCTTCTTATTTCTCAGGTTTTTGTTTTTGTTTGGTTTAGTTCTGGGTTTTTGATATGGAGCCTGTGGGGATCAGAAGTGAAGGGACAGATCCAATTAGGGCCAGCACTAGTTGTGTTGAAGAGAAATTAGGGAAACTGGGAAACACTCTTTGGCGGCCCAGGGTCCAGGCAAAGCTGGGTGGACATGATCTTGCAGCACAGGGTTTTGCAGAACTCCCTGCTGACCTCTAAACCTCAACCAATATTCATTTTGTCAGTGGGTCTTAATGCTATTTTTCTCCCCTGGTTCTCTCAATGACTATTTCAAACTCCCCAAACTTCTTAGCTCCTAGACCTTTGCCTCTTATCAGAAAACCTCATCTCTTGCTTTATCTAGAAAATTAGGCATGAACCACTAACCCCCCCCCATTTAACTAATCTACATTTAATTTAGTCTTCTCTTCCTAACATGAGGAGTCAAAGACCCACCCCCTCAACCTGTGCCCACTCTTGATCCCATCTCTTCTCAATATCTCTGGTTATTTGCTTCATAATTACTGCTCCCTCCTCCCATCAACATGTTTTACCTCTTGCTTTCTGCTACCCCAAGCATCTCAAGTATTTGCCTAACAATAACCACTGTCAGCTCTGTGACTCCCCCATCTACTACCCTAGAGCTTATCGTTGTTTCTCTACTGACAATCATGAAAGAGTAGCCCACGCCAGCTGTAGTATAGATGCTTCTCACTTTCCACCCACTCACTCATCACCCCTCTCTATGGTCAGTCCCATAATGGTCCTCTGAGGATGAGCTCTGGCTTCCAAGGAGGTTATAACTGGACTGCAGAGGAGACAAGTGTAGCTGTACATGTTGGTGGGGAGCCATCTGTGAAGAGTTAAGTGATGCAGCGCATGTTTCTTTCCCATCCTGCCTGTTCCCGTTGTAGTCAGACATATTTTCTGGAGCCATATTCATCAAGCTGGCCCTGGGATTGGACCTTTACCTGGCAATCTTCAGCCTCTTGGCTATCACTGCCATCTACACAATCACTGGTGAGTCCGCTGCCTGTTTAACTCAGCCATGCTATCTTCTGCTTGTGCCACTCCAACCTGCAATTAGCAACCTCAGTGTTAGCCTTGTCAGCGCCGAGGTAAGGATATTCCTTTATTCCCACTCTGAGAATCAGGCACAGCCTAGAAACACGACTAGAGCAAAGGAAACAGAATCCTCAATATTCAGCATGAATACCTTGATCAAGGACAATGATGTGGTGGGCGGGGCAGGTAAACACTGATTTGTCTCAGCTGTGTTCAGGACCCAGCCCGACACCTGGAACCAGTGTATAATACCCATGGGAGGTCATGATGAAATAGCATCTCATACATAAGACTGGCAAGTCCAAGGCAGGGCCCAGATGAGCACAGGGCACCTGGATTGTGGTGGGCTCTGAATGGCAGGATGGGAAAAAGGGAACTGAAACAGTGGGTTGATTGTGCAGGGAAGGTATGTGGCAACAGTGGTTTTCATGAACCAGGTACATTGGTGTAGTGTCTCATGCATACTCACTTATGAAAATTAAACCATCCCATCTCAGTTGGAAAGAATAAAGAAAAAATAAAAGCTTGAACAATCAAGACAGTTATGGAGCCATTTTCATGCACTGAGCTTGTGTTTCAGACTACATGAGAGATGAGGGCATAAATCTCCTGTTTTCAGGGTCAATCTTGTTTTTCCATGACCCTCTCATAAAGGAAATGTCTTGTTGACTAAGAATCTAATGAGTCTAAAGTTGAAAGAGGAGTTGGTGGTGGTGGTGACAGTTTTACAACATTTCAGGAAATAATAATATCTCCTATTTGACCAATGAAATGATGATATGTTCCAAGACTAGAACAAAAAATGGCTTCATCTGATTTTTTGAGAACAGGTATATACTGGGATAAATAGAGTGAATTGAGGGATGGTCATGGAAAATTTTCATGGTATTAAAACATTGCCTTTGCTCCTACTTAATATTGAAAACCTCACACAAAGGTAGAACGCCATCATAATTCACAAAAACTTTGAGTCAAGACAAGGCAAGAAAAACAGAAGGATAAGTGAGAGACATATCTTCTAAGAAGATAATGATGCCAAGAGGAGCTTGTGACCCAGCCAGGAGTTTCCATATGTTCTTTGTTGAGTCATTTCCAGGGTTCAGGTAGAAGAGAACCTAGGGTGAAGGCAAGGTGGTGAGGGCACATGAGTAAAATACCCTGGTCCTTTTTTTTTCTCACACAGGGGGCTTGGCCTCGGTTATTTACACAGACACCCTCCAGACCATCATCATGCTGATAGGTTCTTTTATTCTCATGGGGTTTGGTAAGTAATGACAGTGTGAGCAGAGCCCTGGGGCTGAAAACCACGGCACTTGTTTCTGCTCAGTCTGTCTGCTCTTTACTGCTGCCTCCCAGTTCTATCTGGTCATATTTTCCAATCATTTATAGAATTCATGTCATTGAAATGAAGGCCTAGCCTTCTTTCTTGCTATACTATCTCAGCATGAAGAAATGAGGGAAGACAATTGAACTTCCTTTTAAAAATATTGCTCAGGTAAATTATCTTGTTTTACCTTAATATCTTTGTCTTCAGAATGGACAAAATTAGTATCATTGAGTTGATAATTTTACAAAAAATATTGGTGAGTTGAATTTAATGCACAGAAACCCTTTAGTTACATAAAATCTTCATAAAACATTAAATATTAGGAAAAAATTAAGATAACTGAATATAAACTTTAGTATGATTGTTTTGTTTTGGATGGGAATTTTTAAAGTACATTGTTCACTCTATTGTTAGGATCTATAAACAAAGATTGGATTTTCCTTTATGATTCTCACTTATTCAGTATCATCAGTTTATTCTCTTGAGTAAGTCATACCAGCAAGCACCACTGATGAATCTAATTTACAGCTTGATAGTTTTTTGGGTTTTTTTATTATGGTATTTGGGTTTTTTTTTGTTTGTTTGTCTTTTTGTTTTTTTTGTTTGTTTGTTTGTTTTTGCATAGGCAGTACATGCACACAGTGAAAGGACATGGGATAAAACGTCTCCTTATCCTCCCCTGTCCTGCAGCCACCATGCTTCCTCCACTCAAGCCGCTCTGTGTATGACTTTGAATGTGCATGCACCAAGTCACAGAGCATGAAAACATGTGGAGCAAAAGCTGATACAACTGCAAAGACAACACATTCACAATGATAATGGTGACTTAACATAACATAGATGGCATTGGTCCCATACGGTTACTTATATTTGAAATAATTAAAATTAAAAGTTTATTTAGTTTTGCATTTGCCTAGCCATATTTCCTTATCGAATGGCCAGACACAGAGTAGATCACTGCAAAAAGCTCTGCTGCCCGGTACTGCTCCAGAGGCAGCAACTAGCACCAATTCCTGATGAACTTCCTGTTTAGTTAGCCAGAACTTCTGCGCTGTACTTGTTCATAGTTCTCTGGTTTCTGGCCTCAGTGAGGCAGTGCCTTGCACCAGTCTCTCTAAGTCTCACGTTTATCATCCTTAGGATGAGAATGGGGGAGTCTCTCACCTCCTAGGGTCCCTCATGTGTTTTGTTACAAACCACATTGCCTTTACCAGAACAATTTCCTAGTATTGTGTGTATCCTCCACTAGGCTGAGCTCCTGCCTGGCACATTCATTTTGCGCGTACGCCCAGTCCCACGTTTGGCATATACAAACATATTGGTGCTCAATTAAATAAATAATGAGAAAGTAAATTAATGTCAACCTTAGCCTAACAGCTGTATGATACACACTCCAATTAATTGTACATCATTTAAACCTATACTAAGTGTCCCCAGATGCCTGGGCTCATCTTTCTAGGATTTCCATCCATTATGGCTCTTTTCTGTACCTGTCCAGCCTTTCCAGGCCACCCAGTGGCAGAGAATCATCATTTCCCTCCAATTTCTGCTCCTTATCTCTCCAATTTTTATTGAAACATAGGTAAAATGTAGTATTAGTCCAGAAAATCTGACTATGCATAAGGTCAGACCAGCCAGGCTCTGTGTCAGAGAGGCCCTTGCTTCCTGGCCCTTCCAGAGGAGTTGGGACTTTCTGATGGTTGCTTTTGTTAGGCTCAGTCTGTTAGTTCACCTTCAAATTTATCTCTGCTCTGATGATTGTGAGACATCAATATCAGTCTGTTGGATTGTGGTTTTATTCTTACTATAAGATTAGCTACTAAATCAAATTTTCCAAAAGCACCATAACAAGAAAGGTTAAAGGGTGATTTGCTCTATGAACTTCGTGAAAGCAAGTCTGACAGCACAGTCAATGCCAGAGAAGGTACTAGAAAGGCGTGGCTCCTGCGAGAAGGACACTGAGTATATGAGCGAGCTGACTAGGGGTGCTTGAGTACCTCCCCCATAAAGGAATAATTATGAAAACAGGGAGTCTTATATTCCTATGAAACATTTTATTTTATCCAATATCTTTCCAGCATTTGCTGAAGTTGGAGGTTATGAGAGTTTTACAGAGAGGTATATGAATGCCATCCCATCCATAGTCGAAGGGGACAACCTGACAATTCATCCCAACTGCTACACTCCTCGGGCAGACTCCTTCCATATTTTCCGAGATGCTATCACTGGGGACATTCCATGGCCAGGAATGATATTTGGAATGACCATCGTAGCTGTGTGGTACTGGTGCACAGATCAGGTAAAGTGTGTGTGTGCGTGTGTGTGTGTGTGTGAATATGTTTATCTTCTTTTTCTTCTCCTAGAAAATCATATGCTTTCTATTTTGTATACACACAAACATGAACACACACACCATTTAAAAAGTCAAACACTTCTACAAGGTTCGTTGCGTAAAATAGTTGTCTGGTGTCCGTGTCTCTACCCTATTTTTTGTCCCTCAAAGGTAAACATTGTTGGTTCCCTCAGTTATTTATTTCAGTATGTATTTCTAGTCCCTAAATCTTGGTACTCAGTATATGATCTGTGAACCATTGGCATAAATGACACCTTGGAGCTCATTAGAAATAAACACTCTCAGATGCTATCCAGACCTATTAAATCAAAATTTGCTTGTTAACTTGATGCTTGGGTTACTCAAATAGATGCTTACATTGCTACCTCTTGGTTTTCCAATTTTAGGATTTTTCTATTGGCTTCCCATAATGAGAGCTGAGGGTTTAGCTCTTTCAACTTTCCATCCTCAATCTCACATAAGCATACGTCCTGTCCTCCCACCCTCCCGATAAATCTAATTCACAATTTCAGCGAGCTAGCATTGAGTGCTACCATTTTTGTGAGCACATAAATATAACTCACAGCTGAGCCACATGACAGTCTATGATTTTTCTTAAGATTTTTTTACCTCTAGATAAATAGTTTTTTCTAATAAATAATCCTTAATTTTCTGTTTTAAATATTCTTCATAATTATTACTCAAACACCAAACCCTCAGCAAATTGCCTAAATTGCCTCTCAATACTTGCAAACACATCAAGTACCCTCCCAACTCCTTTCCTTGCTCTCTCCCAGAGCCTTGGGCCTCTCACGGACTGTCAGGCTGCTCTGTGAGCTTGGTGCGCATTCTAATCCAGGACTCCTTCATTACCACATTGGGAATTCCCTTTGCCTCATTCTTGGGTTAGAGCTCCTGTTTCCGGTATTCCGTATCATTGTCTTTCTTGGTTTACTCCTCCTTTCAGAGCAATTAAATTCTCTGATAAGTTCCTGAGAAAGGTAGGAGGCAAATTTATTGTGAATTTGCATGTTTGAAAATGTCTTTACTCCGACTTTTCTTAAATTGATCCTCTGGCTATATACACATATACAGGTTGGAAATAACTTTCCCAAAGTCACAGATTCATTGCCTTCTCACCAGTCTGTTGAGAAGCTTGAAGTTATTCTTGAACCTTTGGATGTGACCTGTTTTTTCTTTGTCCTCAGTGTTCAGAAATGTCACTGCAATGTCCTATTGAATGTAGAGCTATTTTCTTCTTTTGTCTGTTGTGATGAGCCACTGTGAGCCTGATTCCTCTGGTAATTGATGTCTTGGATAATTCGGGAGGATTATTTCTTTGTTTTTTTTCCTATTTTGTTTTCTTTTTTGAGACCTTTTATTTTTGGGTGTTGGTCTTTCTCAGCTGATTCACTGATGTTCCTATCTTTTCTCCCCATCTTCCATCTCTTGGTCTTTTGTTCTGCTTTTTAGAAGACTTCTTCAATTTTATTTTCAAGTTTTTCTGCTTTTGTATTTATAACTTTCAAGATCTTATTTTGCTGTTTTCTGACTGTTCCTTTTTATATTAGTTGAGGTGTTTGCTTGTTTGATTGTTTGTTTTTAGTTTTCTTTACCCAAAATAGCCTCTGGAAGCTCAAACTTACTTCAGAAAGTTAACCCATCTTGGATCAATGGTCACTTGTGATGTTAGTGTGGGATTGATTTTCTTTTTCTTTTTATAATATACTGATTTTTTCAACATCTTTACCAAAGAATGCGTACTTTCACCATTGAGCCACCTTTATTGTTTGTGTGTTGCCTCTGACTACCAGACTTTCCTCTACAAGTGGCCTCACATTCACCCTACGTTCTGATGCCTGACCCTGCTTGTCTGCTCACAGGGCACCCTCCTCACTTGGAATTTGGGTTGTCCCTCCAACTGCCTGCTTCTAGCCCTCTATCTAAAAATATCACCTGCTCCCTCAGCACTAAATGACACTGTTGCTATCCTTAATAGACTTGGCTCTCCAGAGAGAATTAAGCAGAAAAAGGCATCCCAATTTTCTGACATTTCTTGACAAGAAAAATATCCAGAAGTTATTAGAGCGTTAGGGGTAGAAACCCTGATTTGCTAGAAAATTCTTAGTTAAGAGATGGCACAACTTAAGTAAAAATTATGAAATTATACCCGTTGACTTTCCCGGGACTGTTGTATTTGATTCATAACTCAGCGAAGTCCTCAGAATATTTTGTCTGAGGAATGTCTCCAGATTCTATTCTGATGGATGCCTGACTCTGGTGTTTCTGTAGCAATGGTCTTGATTTCCCAAAGGGACAACTTCTTCTTAACAGTAGAGAGACAGTGATGAGTATGTAGCTTATTTACTGCCTAAAATATTAAAAGCACAGCCTACACAACTTGCTGCAAGGATCAGAAGTGACAGCTTGGTACCTGGAGGAGCATACAGCAATTGTTACAATGTAGCCTGGAAGCTATAAACATGTTTTAATAGTAGTAATGTGTATTGACTTCTATGTACCAAGAGTCTTTTATAGACGTTACACCAAATATTCAGGATGCCCTCTAGATAACACTATTTAGAGAAGCGAAACCTAAAACTCACAGAAATCAAATACTCATGTGAAAGGAGCAGGGATTCCGGTCTGGATTTCACTCCAAAGCTCATTATTCTCTGGTCATTATCCCATTTCTTACTGCAACATTAATGCCTGGAAAGAGATGCTCCCTTTCTCTGAACTCATGCTCTGGCTGTTTCATGACGAGGTGGTGCTTCCCTGGCAGGTCATTGTGCAGCGGTGCCTCTCAGGCAAGGACATGTCTCACGTGAAGGCTGCCTGCATCATGTGTGGGTACCTGAAGCTGCTGCCCATGTTCCTCATGGTGATGCCGGGAATGATCAGCCGCATCCTGTACACAGGCAAGTCCTGAATCCATAAATTCTCTTTCTTTTTATGCTTGACTTACAAATAGTGGTTTTAAGATGTATTAAAATCTTTATAACTAGAAAACATATTTTCCAAGTAAAAATTACATATTGTGTAGAGGGTCAGATTAAAAAAAAAAAAAAGACCATTTCATACTTGACATTTTGTTCTCCATCCTTTTTATCCTGCGTGTCAGTCCTTTTGTGGGCATTTGAGTCTTTTTTTCCTGTTTTCATGAGTGGCTTGGACTTAAGCCAGGCTAGAGGATAATGCAGGAAGGCGAGATAGAACTGGGGGACTCTGAGTTAGGTGAGCTGCGGTGGTTCGGTTCAGGGCATCACTGCCAGAGAAGATCTTGGTGGTGCACTGTCAACTTGTTGGTCCCTCTAAGATGACTAGAGAACTGTACCCACCTTTGCTGCTTTGGAGTTGGGTTGTCTGGGGCACTTCAACTTCTAAGTCAGCTGAGAGTAGCTACTAATGTTGAAATTCTTCCTTAAAAGTCTTTATTATGAGGAGTGAAGGAAGTATAGCAGAATATTTATTGGTTAATTGAGACCTCTGGTTTTGAGGGGTCAATCCATCAGATGACACTGAATTCACTTCATGTTTTCACAACTGGGCATCAGTTTATTTAGCTGGAACGTTGTTAAGATGAGCATCGAGTGACCAACATTCCTTCTTATTGCAACATTGTAGTGTTGTCTATAATAATAAAAAATGTACAGATATCCAGCAAGTAGGCTGTGGCCAAAGATACTGTATACTGTATCAAAACTTGGGGAAATGCAGAGGTTATTATGTTAGATATAAAAAGCAGATTATAAAGTATGATCTCAACAATTACTATACTTATACAAAAAAGACATTTCTCTCTGGAAAAGGATTAGGAAGGAATAAAAAAAACTAAGAGAAGCTAATGTGCTAATATTAGCTAATATGTTAGTATTCTGGGTGATTTTTTATATCAATTTTTGCTATTTGTTTTCATGATGTGGTTTCAGCAAAAATGTCACCAAGGTGTTGTGCAACTGCTACATGAATGGACATCACCCACATGGGGCAGTCACTCCAACAACTTCACAAGTAACACCTCTTCTTAGATGTGGGAGAAAGACATCGCGCTAAATGACTGGACACAGGACTAACTTTCTCAGTGGTGGTGGTGGCAGTGTCTTAGCTCTGGAGTTCTGTGCTCCTGGGAGGATTTGTGCTCTGGCATCTTTTTCTGGAGGATAGAATCAGCTCCCTCTTTTGGCTCTACTGACATCTAGCTGAGCCATATCCCAAGGTAGAGCCTTACCCTGTAGGTCTGTGCAAGGGGACCTACAGCTGTGAGGCACTTAGAAAGTTGTATTCCGGGCAAAGAGGAACCAGCTTGGTTGTATGAAGTTCAAAGTTGAACCTCCTCCCCAACCCCCTTTCTCTCTGGTAACCACCATACTGTTGCCTGTCTATGGAAATATATATATTTTTTATTGTCTATCTTGATTTATAAATATGCTGGTGGCAGATTTTTCATGCAGGAGTTTTATTATTATGCAGTTTTATCTATGAATCCTTTTACTGTATTTGGATTTTGAGTTTAAATTATATAATTTTTTTAAAAAAGTTGAACCTCCAATTTCCAGGCAAAAGTCTTCCCTCTAACTCATGATCTTACAACTTGTCTCTATGCATATGCCCAATGGTTATAGGTCTTATGTTTGGGACCCACTCACTGAACCCATTTATATGAATTCCTCCTCAGACAAGGTGGCCTGTGTTGTACCTTCTGAATGTGTGAAACACTGTGGCACTGAAGTTGGCTGCACTAACTATGCCTACCCAATGCTGGTGATGGAACTAATGCCTAATGGTAAGAAAACGTTCATGCTCAGGTAAATGGATAAAGAGCATGTGATAGATGATGATAGATAGATAGATAGATAGATAGATAGATAGATAGATAGATAGATAGATAGAGTATAGACCATGGTATTTTCTTCACCCTTAGAAAAGAAGGAAATCCTGCCATTTGAACAACATAGGTAAGCCTGGAGGGCATTGTGTGTGTGAAATGAGCCAGACAGAGAGAGACAAATACTGCTTGATATCACTTACATGGGGAATCTAAAGAAACAGAGACATGGAATGAATGGTGGTTGCCAGGAGCTGGTGGATTGGGGAAATAGGAAGATGTTGGTCAAAGGGTAGAAAGTTTCAGTTATAATATGAATAAGTTATGGAGACTTACTGTACAGCATAGAGACTATAGTTAATGATGATGTATTATACACTTGAAATTTGCTAAAAGAAGAGATACCATGTATTCTCACAACAAAACAAGGTAGTGGGAACTGTGTAAGGTAATGTTAATTAGCTTGATTGTGGCAATCTTTTCACAGTGTATGTGTATATCAAAATATCAGGTCATACACCTTAAATACATACAATTGTTATTTGTCAATCATACTTCAACAAAGCTGGAAAAAAAGAAATGTTTGTGCTGGGACTGCCTCAGAAGCGTGGTCTGTGAATGGGCCAGAAAGAAGGGTTATGGTATAAACCTTAATCATTCTTACCTCTATTAACCCAATTGTCTTCATCAGACATTTCTTGAGCACCTTCTATAGGTTACCTGTCCTGTGCTGGGCCTGGGGATTACAGAGATGAACCAGATATAATTCCTATTAGAAGAATCTTTACTCCTTGAGATTCAAGATTCTCTTCCAAGGCAATCAAGATCATTTAAATGATGGATTTGTCAATACAAGAGCTTCTTAGCCCCCAAATAAACAACCAGATGAAATAGAAACAGACTCATAGATACAGAGAACAGACTGATGGTTGCCAGAAGGAGTCAGGGTTGAGGGACTGGGTGAAAGAGGTGAAGGGATTAAGAAGTACAAAGTCATAGGGATGTAAACTACAACATAGGAAATACAGCCAATAATATTGTAATAACTTTGAATGGTGCCAGGTGAGCACTGGAAATATCGGAGAGAGCATTTTGTGAAGTATATGATTGCCTGACCACTGTGCTATACACATAAAACTAATACCAAATAATATTGAATATAAATTGTAATTTAAATTTTTTTAAAGAGTTGCATAGTCATAAGCTTATAAACTCAGAGGACTAAATGTTAACTGTTCATCCTTGCCTTCTTTAGACCAGTGATACCCAAATAATAGATTTTAACTTATCGAACTTTACAACTATTGATTGAGTGCCTACTATGTGCCATAAACTGCTCTGGTGCTTAGAAAACGTGAGTGAAGTAGGCACAAAGTCTCCTATCCCTTGGAATTCACATTTTAGTTTCATGAAATAGAAAATAAACCACACATATGAAATAAGTAAGTCTGCCATGATCAGAAAAAGAGCGCATCATGGGGTTCAGGAATGACCCAGTGACTTTGTACCTTAGGCCATTTAAAAGATAGCTAACCTTTCTGTGAACTTTCTTCTCCCTGACACACATGAGCATTGTCAGGAGGAAGGAAGCCCAACCCACAAGTGACATCACCAAGCCACCTATTCCACACTTTGACCTAAGATATTTAGCAACATTTACACATAGGCAGAGGAAACTGGAGGATGAAGTTGCCATAATATCTCAAAACTCTGCTTGTCCCACCAAAGACTTCTTCAGCAGAACCACCTGCTAAGCTTTTTCCTGTTTAGTTCCCTAAGTCTCCAGAAAGCCAAAAAAAATTCCAAATATAGGTTCCAGCAAATGATCTCTAAATTTGTATGTAGAACTGAAGTCCTATACTGGATTATTTTCAAGTCACCAACAAGTATGCGGAAAATGCTACGTGATGGTGTGTATTGATAGGCACATCAGTTAATAAATGTTTCAGGTGACACTTTTATCTTTGAACAACTCTCCAGTTTGGCAAGGTAACCACAGATCATGTCATTCAATTCTGAACTAGTGATTGCATCCTCTTCTGGCCTCAGGACTGCGAGGCCTGATGCTGTCAGTCATGTTGGCTTCTCTCATGAGCTCCCTGACCTCCATCTTCAACAGCGCCAGCACGCTCTTCACCATGGACCTCTACACCAAGATGCGGAAGCAGGCATCAGAGAAAGAGCTCCTTATAGCTGGACGGTGAGAGAATCCTGGTTTCTGTCTAAATTTCTCTGGAAAAGTAGAGATATAGAAGTGAAATAGAGTCTCCTCATCTTTATGTTCAGAGAAGGTAATCATAAAGTTCTAGAGTGAGTCAAGGAACGTTAGAGGACATTTAATCCAACTTCATCCCTTTCCAGACCCAAAATTTGGAGCCATACTTTTAAATGAAATAGTTGCTTTTTCAGACTTGCAAATGCCTCTGATTGTCTCTTATTGCTCCCCTCACACCCTCTCCCAACCATATCTTTATGAAATTCCATCAGTTGTTTTTCATGGGGTATAAAGTTTCTACCTACTCTCAGATTAGGGACATCCACACACTACTACAGAGGAGTTTACCAACTGCATTAATTAAAAATGGGGTGTTGCCCTGACCAGGTAGCTCGGTTGGTTGGGCATTGTCCTGTAAACCAAAGGGTTCTGGGTTCAAGTCCCCCTCAAGGCACATACCTCAGTCTGGGCACATATGGGAGGCAACCAATTGATGTTTCTCTCTCACATTGTGTTCTCTCTCTCTCCTCGCTCTCTCTCCCCCTGCTGCCCCCACTGCCCTCCTCCCCCACCTCCATTTAAAAAATCATACTTTGTTGAAGATAGTAATAATAGCTTTGGTAAATTAAGCACTTGGAGAAATTCCAAGGGCTCAACTGTTCCAGACCTGGACTCTTCTGGTTAAATGCTACAGGAGAGGAAGACCAGTAAGGCGCCTGTGTTCCTGAGGTAGAGAAGGTTTTGGACTAAATTCAGCAGGCCCAAGCTGCAGCAGTCCACTAATAGGTGTGCAATCCTGGGTGTGAATCCTCTTGAAGTCTCAATGATCAATTCATAAGTTTTTCTTTTCCTCTCCTTGTTATTAAATGCCTATTATCTCTCATAATACAAATATGAAAAAAGTGACATATATATGAAAACTAATTTCATGACTCACGGGAATTATGCCCTTGTGGAGAAGATAGACAACAGATATATTCTATATCTGATGACAAAAAGAGCTAGGAAGAAAATTAAAGCAAGATTAAAGGAGGGGGCCACTTAAGACAGGCACTCAAGGCACTAAGGAGGTGGCATTTGAGCAGAGTCCTGAGGAAAGTGTGGAGGGAGCCCCATGGCTCAGTGGGAGGAACAGTGAGTGCTGCATTCCTCCACAGTCACGTGTACGGTGTGCGAAGACAGGAGGTGAGGCTGGCACGTGAGGAGCAAGTGCGAGAATGAGTGACAGGGAGCAAGGGCATAATGGTCAGGGGAGGTGAGGTCATCCTGCCGGGCCATTCCAGCCATAACCGGACTTTGGATTTTATTCTGCATGCGACTGAAAACAACTGAAGATAAGAGAGCAAAGGAGACACATAATTTTCTTTCTAATGATGATGACAATAATGATAGAAGGTGTTCTTTATTGAATCTTAACTGTGTTCTAGGCCCTGGGCTTGGAGTTCCCCTGGTTTATCGCATTTAGTTATTGCAAGGTTGCAGAAGTTTTGTAAAAAAGCTTAAATGGCACACTTGTGCCTCAGTCTCTTGCCTAAATGCTTATTCCCCAGTTCTTCCACCTCCCACCTTTCTGTTTCAAGTGAGCACAGACAACTGATGACCTTGATGAATCCAGTAAATTATCATTACTTGTTTATTCACATGACCAGCACAGAAGAATAATGTGAAGTTTAACCAGTCATGCTCCCTGGACCCCAGGAGCCTCTAATAGATTTTTACTGCATATCAATATTTTCTACGTGCCAAAGTATTCAAGTAGTAAAATGCACAAATTAACATTTCTGGTCAGTTCATTTAGCATTCTGGGAGAGAGGATATCTTGATTCTAAAGTGTGCAAGTTCACCCATTTTCTCTCAAGCTAGGAAAAATACACCAAAACAGTAGTATACTTTCTTTATTGTGCAAATAATTACTTAGAAGTAGTGCTTTTTTTTCTAATGTTATAGCACATAAGTTGCATTAGAGAATTATTAACCAAATGTGGATATATGAACTGTTTTTATAAATGGATTCTTAATCTCATGGTTGAAGCTGTTATGGCTAACTATAGGCAAGCAATTGCACCATTGGCATTTTACTGATGGGTAATCATTAAGCATGGCATGGCACAAGGTCAAGGAGCTTGATTTTCTCTGGAACATCAATGAATGGCAATAAGAGTGAATTCAAGAACTAAAGCACAATGGAAGTACCAGTAATGCTTTTGTTTAATGTTTAAATCATTTTGCTTTCTTCCCAGGCTATTTATCATCCTATTAATTGTCATCAGCATTTTGTGGGTCCCATTAATACAGGTGTCTCAAAATGGACAACTGTTTCATTACATAGAATCAATTTCTAGCTACCTTGGGCCTCCAATTGCTGCTGTCTTCCTGCTTGCAATCTTCTGTAAAAGAGTCAATGAACAGGTAAGTGAAAATGGGGAAACTTTTTTCCTGCTGCAGTGAGAAAAAAAATACTTCTTTCACTGGTTGAAAAATGCATTCTTTACACCCAATTTATACAACTCAAGGCCCATCTCAGTTTCAACTGTGGTCAGCCACAATTCCTGATTCTCACCGAAGTGTGTAAATATGTAGTGCACACTCATAGTACCGTCTTTATATTTCTTACAAAATATACGCATACATGGCACAGTGCCAAGGAACCCAAGTTTTGAGATGAGACTACCAGGATCTAGTGCTGGCTGTCCCACTTAATACCAATGTGATCTTAAACAAACCATTTGACTATCTATAAAGTGACAATAATCACAGTGCCTATCCTGCAGGATTACCATGATTTTAAAACCTGCCTCACTAGTAATGGTTCAAAACACATTAATTTCTTTTATGATATGTATAATTAATTGATTATTATGGACCATGTACATTCAATGCCTTCATTTTTCCCAGGTGATAGCCTTATTATCATCATTTTCAGATGAGGAACTGGTTCAGGAGGTTAACATCAATGTGCTTTCCACATGTTACTTAATATTAGTGAGTGGAATCTTGGAATTTAGACTCCCATCTTCCTCCATTCAAAGCTCATACTCTTAATCTCTATAATACTGTTTCCACTAAACAGAACATCTTAACCAGGGGGATAGGGGACATATATTCCCACCTCCTCCACATCTCAAAGAAAATAAATGCTTTTAATTGTCAAAAGCTTAATAGAAGTATCATAACTATTTAATATCAATTCTGCAAATTGTGTAACACAAGTCATAGTTCTGTTTATTCTACGATATGTCATAAGTTCTTTAGTCTATATATAAAATAAAAGGTAAGGTAAACCTAAGCGTGGGTCAGAGCAGACAGGACAGGTTTCCTCCACTCTCCAAAAGAAGCGTGTCTCCGGGAAACCTAAGCCACAAAGGCATAAAGTGAAGAAGCATTGACCATCAATTTATATGGAAAAATTTTTGAGCATTTCCAGGCTTATAAAATAACCTCTTTCAGGCTTTTCCGATACCTTAGGACACATGTTGCTAATGGATGCACAAAACAAATCAAGGCAAAGCCCAGACGCTCACAGACAGAGTTCAAAGCTAGGGGCAGCCTGATGCTGAGAAGCTGAGCGGGGTGCGGGGAAGGAGCTGGGCCGGAAAGCTGTCATTGCTCCTGCTGCGGGTGCACGCTGGATCTACAAGGGCTTGCTGGAAAACAAACTCTGAAAGCTATTTTCAGTTTTCACATTTTTTCGTAAAAGTGAAAATCCTCTTCAAACTTCTTCCAGTTAGCAAAAACAGGTACTAACTAACGACGTATGACTTTTGTAAAAGCAAAGTGGCTCGTAAAGCAAACTTTTGAAAAGCAAGGGGTACCTGTAGTGTCCTGGAGTTGGGGAATTAACAGTGCAAAGATGTTTCAAGGCCATAAAGAGCAACAGTCCACTGGTAAACACACACATTGGCGTCTTTTCCCTGCTTTGGTGACCTTGTGTTCAAGGTTAGCCATTTGTTGGTTCTTAGTGGAGGAAGCAGGTGGGATGATAATTATGACACACTAGAATGAGCTTCTCATCTTTTCTCAATACCCTGATTTTGTTCTTGTTTCTTTTGCAGGGAGCCTTCTGGGGTCTGATCCTTGGCCTTGTGATCGGCCTCAGTCGTATGATTGCGGAGTTTGCCTACGGAACAGGGAGCTGCTTGGCTGACAGTTACTGTCCCCAGATCATCTGCGGAGTGCACTACCTGTACTTTGCCATCATCCTCTTTTTTGTTTCCATATTGATCGTCCTGGGAGTTTCCCTGTTAACAAAACCCATTCCTGACATACATGTGAGTAATGAGTAATAGATATGTGCTTATTGTAAAATAAGGATTCTTTGCCTTCTAAAGCTTCAACTGGTGTACAGACCCAGGCAATAGAATCATAGCTCCATGAGAGCTAGAAGGAACCTAAGAGTTTATCATGCAGTTACTCAACTAAACGATAATTTGCACTTACTATGTGCAGAGCACCAGTGAATTAAGAAACGTGGAAATAGGATATGGGCTTCACCCTCAACTAACCCCACCGTGGACTTGGGAGGTAAACCTGCACACCCGCTGTAGGGTATCAGGAAGAGAGAAATTAGTGTTGCCTAAGACACTGGAAAACACTTCACAGCAGAGCCGCTGTCTGGGCTGGGCCTGCGTGGGGGCAAGCAGAATTTCATAGACAGCACAAGCACTGACCCGGGATTTTTTTTAAAGCACACGGTACCAGGGGCAGGGAAAATAATAGCGTGATAAGATATATTTTTTGGCTTCCAACATGACAAAAAGGTTTAATGTGAGTATGTTCAGTATTGGTGAGAATACTGGAAAATGCCCACGCTCCAAAACTGCTAGTGAGCAGTATTCGTCAGTTTTTAAGTTTTCATATCCTGTGAGCCAATAATCCCATTTCTAGGAGCTTATTATGTAGAAATACTTGTATGTGTAGGAGAAATATAGGAATAAAGACTTTCTCTGCCAAAGGTCTCTAATAGGAAAAATGGAGACAATCCAAATTTCTGTTGCTAGTGGAATAGGTACACAGTAATAGCACATTACTACGCAGCTGTTCAAAAACCTGAGGAGTTCCTATTATTTGGTTTTTTTTAATGTCCACGATATGGTTAGTGGACAAAACAGTTGCAGGATAATATAGTGTTATAAAATATAACTTTTTGAAAATAAAATATGTATAAATATATGTATATTTTATTTATTTATATATATATATAAGAATCTTAAAACATATACACCAGAAATATTCCAGAAGAGGTACCTCTGGAAGAGGCACTATAAAGGATCAGCAAATATTAGTCAATTTTTTTTAATTTAAATATTGTTTATATACTAATACTGTTTAAATTTATTACTAACATGTATAACTTATTTATTTTGCATTTGCCACTTATAATTTTAAATCAATACTTATTTGCATATTCTTGGCAAATGGATTATGTGCACATGGAGAAACCTGAAGCATAGACTGGTTCAAATTACTTTACCAAAAACACATCACCAGAATTTATAACTAAATATTTACACTGAATATTAGGAGTTGAATAAAAAGAGGCACTAGAGCTCTGGCTGGTGTGGCTCATGGATTGCGCACCTGCCTGTAAACTAAAAGTTTGCAGGTTTGATTCCCTGTCAGGGCACATGCCTGGGTTGTGGGCCAGATCCCCAGTTGGGGGCATTCAAGAGGCAACCATTCCCTCACACATCAATGTTTCTCCCCTCTTTCTATCCTCCCTTCCCCCTTATCTAAAAGTAAATAATAAAATCTTTAAAAAAAAAGAACTCTAGAAAACATATCACAATTTTCAAAGAAATATAAATGTTCAACTCTTTTATGCCAATCAAAATGACCATAATTTATTATTAATTTTTAGGGGGAAATTTGTCTGAAGAACAAGTGAGACTTATCTAATTTATGTTTATGTTTCATTTATATACTGTGAGGTTTGAACTTTCCAAACTGACTGATAAAAATAAATTGTCATTTCAGAGAAAGTCATGAATAGTGTTGTGGACCAAACCTAAAAGTGCAAGACTAGAAAGTACTTGGAGTCCCAATTAACGAGTTTTAACAAAGAAAGCAGATTTAATATAAGAAATGCTATGATTAAGAACCTTATGAAGCTATAATTAAGAATCTTAGTGATAAGCATATGCTTATTATGTCAACAAATAAGAATGCCAATTAAAAATTCTAAGTAAATCTGCACCAGGAAGTCATAAGTCAAATATGAGGCCAGTTAAAATGAAGCATGACTTTGAGCATACAATGAATTATAATTTAAAAAACCCATTTGACACTAGAAACAATTTTCTTAAAATGACCTAGAGCTGGCAGGTATTTATTCATTTGGTCCGATCACAGGTTGTGGATCTATGGCACAAAAAGAAGTTACATAATAGCATAAATGTTATTTACTTTCAAATGTTTTATTCAACATGCATACTAAGCATGGAGATCTTAATTATATTTACAGAAAACAATTAAAATATTACAAAGCTTGACAGTTTAAAAATAATGGTAAAGTTGACAGAAGTTTGGATGTGGTCTGGAAAACAGATATGTAAGCGTACAAATTCCTATCAGATGTCAATAATAGGACCTAGATACTATCTAAACATGATGAATCCAGAAATGGAGCTTAAGAGATTTAAAAGTTATAAAAGTAACCACTAGGCAAACTGCAAATAATAATGATGTAGCTAACCACAATGGGATAATAGGACAGTGAGTGAAACCAAGGTATAGTCTATAAGTTAGATAAACCTCTGACTTTTATGTAATTATGAATCCAGAAGTAGAAGTTTTAAACGTATTATTTAAGAGATTTTAATGAGTAGCAGAAGAATTAAAAATAGAAATAATTTAAAATAGTGTGTTTTTGTGAGAATGGGTAGAAGACCTTTTCTTTGTTATCTATGTTTCCTGCACTGTTGATTTTTTTCTTTTGCACTATACAATAAATGCCCTTTGTATTATTGGAAACATTTGCTCATCACTAAATGCTCTTGTCTGTGGCCTCCGGGCAGCTGTATCGCCTGTGCTGGGCTCTTCGGAACAGCACCGAGGAACGAATCGATTTAGATGCACAAGAGGAAAGACATGAGGAAGCTGATGATGATGTTGATGAAGGTAATATCTGGTTTACATCTGGACTGAGAACTCTCTTTTTTCTTTGAACTGTTCATCTCTCTCTTGTGTTTACGTGAAGTTGTTTGTAAGATTTTCTCTATTTCAAGAAGCTCACTAATCCTAAGAATATTAAACCCTGTGTGATATAAGATGCAAATGTTTTTCCCCAGTTTGTCACTTGTTTTACTTTGTTTGTTGGACTCCATGCTGTGCAAATTTTTCTGTTTTTATATGACTGAAGTTATCTGTATTTTCTCAGAGATATTCCTCTAATACATGGATGTAGTTGTAATCATTCTTTCCAGTCATCTGTACCACCTTGACAGGCGTTTTAGTTCCTGTGTTTTGTGATCATTTGCTTATCTTTCTTTGTTTCAGATAATCTTGAGGAAACTCGTGGGTGTTTCAGGAAGGTTTATGATGCATTCTGCGGCTTGCAGAAGAAAGGCCCCAAGCTGAGCAAAGAGGAGGAAGAAGCCCAAAGGAAGAAGCTCACAGACACATCGGAGAAGCCCTTATGGAGGACCGTAGTGAACATCAATGCCATCCTCCTCCTGACAGTGGCAGTCTTTGTCCATGGCTATTTTGCTTGAACTCTTTCTGAGCCATCCAGATGTTTATTAAGCAGAGGATATTATTGATTTTTCATCCTTAGGGTTTGTTGTGTTGCAAAAAGGAGATGAGTAGTTGGTAATTTTATCCAATGAGATAACTATAGGTCCGAGTTTTCGCTTTTGTCGTTCCTTTGTGTCAATAAATAAAGAGAAACAGAAAGCTCATTTAGAAAGACAGTGAGCTCACTCCATATGTGTGTGTAAACTAAGAGAATTTATTCTAAATTCTTTTTTTTTTTTTAGCTTACTAGATAGATTGCCCTATGTTAAATTTGCTTTCTGCTTTTTATAGATATTTCCCCTTAGAGGACTGCCTCTCCCAACTCTGCCTCCCCTAGTAACCTCCTCATATAAAAATAGTGACATTTTCCTCCATCTTCACCTCACTGATCTCGAGGATTTGAAAAATAGAAATATTTCTCAATAGCTGAGGGAAAAGTGACCTGGAAATGCCTGTTGTGAATATTTTTATGAACTTATTAGAAACTATCAGCTCTGCCTTAAATAAAGTCATTCCCCACTAAAAAATAGCATATCAAGCCGTTGACTTTTTAAACCACTTTATTAAAATATAATTCACATATCATAAAATGCACCTGTTTAAATGTACAGTTCAAACAGAAGCATAGATCCACAGAACAAACTGACGGCAGTCAGAAGGGAGGGGGTTTGGGGAACTGGGTGAAAAAAGTGAAGGGATTAAGCACAAAGATACCTATATGACGCAGACACTGACAACAATGTGGTGACAGCCAGGGAGGAAGGGGGGAGGGGGGAGGGGTTGGAAATGGGCAAAGGGGGGATAAACGGGGAAGGAAAGACACTTTACTTTGGGCAATGAGTGCACGATGCAGTGCACAGATGATGTTTTATTGAGTTGTACACTTGCAACCCATGTGTTTTTTAAATATCTTATTGTTCATGCTATTACAGTTGTCCCACTTTTTCCCCCTTCATGGTTTTATTAACCAATATCACCCCAATGAATTCAATAAAAAATAAATAAGTAAATAAATAAATAGTGTATTTTAGAATAGTCACAGTTGTGCAACATTACTACAATCTAATTCTAGGTATTAACATCAATTTATTTATTGGCATTATTAGTTGAATATATATCTGTCTATACTTCTGTGTTGTTTTGACATTCTTGGTGACAATTATCTCTATGTGGGATTACATATAGGTTTAAAACACTGTTTTATTTATTTGTTTATTTATATATTTTTATTTTTAGAAAGAGGGGAAAGGAGAAAGAGAGGGAGAGAAACATCACTGTGTGGTTGCCTCTCACTTGCGCCCCCAACTGGGGTCCTGACATGCAACCTAGTCATGTGCCCTGGCTGGGAATCGAACCAGCAACACTTGGCTCTCAGGCCGACGCTCAATCCACTGAGCCACAGAAGCCAGGGCTTAAAACACTGTTTTAGAAGTAAATCAACAAATTAAAATATTATTAATAAATTATATAAGAAACACCTACCCATGATATTATGATGAAAATTCAAACAATGCTTCGGTCTATAAAATTAAATATAATACTCTCCACTGACAGCCCATCTCTCCCATCTACTCCCACTAACTTTCAAAATAACTGTTAGTTTAAAGCTTATGTTGAAGTAATTTTCCTAGTCATTTGTATACATGTATGAACATACATGTATTTCTACATAATGCAATTTTACTTTATGTGTTGTTCCATGACTGGCTTTTTCATATAAAATTTATTCTGGAGACCTTTGCCTATAAGCACATATTAGTATCCCTCCCTCTTTTTAATAGTCACAAATTATTCTACAAAATCATTTACCATAACTTCACCATTTTTCCAGAAAGAAACTTTCACACTGTTTTCTGTACTTTCCTATTATCAACAATATTTGACTGACATAATGTATATTCACCTTTTGGCTCATTAGATAATTTTACTTTCATTAATGATTGATTTCTATAAATAAAATACTAGGTCATAAAATTTTAAATGTGTGGTCCAGAAAGGATTCACCAATTTATCTTATCATCATCACTGTGTGAAAGTTCCTATTTACTCACATCCTTAATTACAGAGTATACCATAAATCTAAAGTAATACTTGTCAAATTGATGACTGGAAAATAATTTTATTTTTTAAATTTGTGTTGCTCCAGTTATTACTGAAACTGTATGTACTTACATAGCACTGCTTTGTTGAATTCCATAAGTTTTGTACGTTGTGTTTCCATTTTCACTTGTTTCAAGATATTTTTTGTCTCACTGATTGTTTAATAAACACCTACTTATTAAGATTAAGAAATGTTATAAATTTATCACATTTGAATCTGTGAGTTAAGTACTCCTATCTCTGTTTTCAGATAAAAATGAGGGTTCAGGGAAGCTGGTTGCTTTGCTCAAGATGGGTCTTCAGGAGAACAGAACTTCAGGGCCTGACTCAAACACTTACTGTCTACCCAAAGGCACTCAAAAGGAAATTTTCCTTAATAAGTAGGTGCTCATAGGTGTGTTCCCCTCACTTACCCATACCCCACCCCATTCAGGGTCCTCGGAATTGAAGGAGAAATGGTGTGTCACTGTTGGAAGGCTGCCACGGGACATTACATGGCAGAGAGCAGGAACTGTCAACCTTTAGCCCATGAACACCAAGGCCTTTATCTTGGGTAAATCCCTGAATCCCTGAATCTCGATTTTTTCCAAATGTAATGCAGACTTCGTGGAACTGCTGTAAAGATTGGGTGAAGTCATGTAATTTTCCCTAAAAGTCCTGGCCCAGAGAAGATGTGCAGTAAATGTTAGTGCTTTCTTTCCTCACCACCCCCCCTTATCTGCAAAAATTGCATCTGGGCAACTGACTTTAGGACCCATATATATATGTTACGTGATGAGTGCCAAATATAAAATAAACTAAAAGTCAAGCTGGCAAAGTGTAGGGCCTTGGACATCTGGGCAGGGTGAGGTCAGAACGAAGCAGATGGGCCCAGAAGGTCAGCATGGCGGGAGTTTTCTGCGCTTTGGCATTGTTATGTGGCTCAGCCATACCTACAGCCCTTTGGCTTCAGAAAGCACTTTTGGTCCTGAGGTACCACTAAAAATCTCAAAATAGGGCCTGGAAAAGAGATTCCTCTGGTTCTACCTGCCTTGGCAGTGAAATGAAGCCTCTTTGAAAATTAATTCTAACTAGTTGCTCCCCTGACTAGCAGCATCAAAATGGTCTGGGAAGTTGTTAGAAAAGCACATTCTCAGGCCCTATCCAGACCTATGGATTTGAAAACTCTGAGGGTGAATTCCAACAACCTGTGTTTTAACAGAGTTCTAGTTTGCAAACTATGGCTCTAAGCCCTTTGATTCTGAAACGCATGTGTATGTGCTGCCAGCACTGACGTGTAAAGAAGGCCCCTTTATCAGGTGAACATTTTCCACCAGTTCTCCAAGCATGGGGTGAATTTCAACAAACTACGTGTTCTGTGAGTTGCTCTTAAGACTACAAAAACTGGCTGGGTCAGGGATGTGAGGTGGGCAGTCAGACTGAACGACACTCACCTTCGTCCTCCAGAACCAGTCAAACCATGCTGCCCAATGAACCTCACCCACCCCTCCCTAATTCCAGCCCCACCAACCCTCCAAGGCAATGGTACCTCATTCAAACAGTTTTATTTACCTAAATCCAATTTGAAGGTTACAAGGAGTTTTCTTGCAGGGGGGTGGAGTGTGATGTTAAGAAACCTCTCTTCTCCAACCAAGCACATATGTGTTTTTCTCCCAGGTTTTGCTTTAGGGACACAGGACAGGCTGCAGCACATCTTTTAGGAAGTGGTGACTTCAGCACCAGCTAAGAGTGGGTTCTAGTGAGTTCTAAAGGTAGAAGTTTCTCTAACTAAACATCAGTGCCTGGCCCATCTACACAGAACATGTCAAAGACCCCAGGGCCAGCTTTACTTTGCAGGGTAGGAGGTCGGTCTTTTCTTTTTCAGAAGCATTCATATTTAAAGAAGCTTGTTTTGCTTGACAGGGCATGACTTTTTTCAGCTCTATAAACTGAGCATTAATAAGGAATCACTCTGCCCCATAACATCCATCTTCCATTTGAAGAAAAGAGTAACTCTTCCCTGTACCCTGAAATTATTCTAGTACAGTTTATCACTTACTGGTCACTGGTTACCCACACGACTCAGTCTGTTATAACAGGATAGTATACATTGAAGAGATTTTGAAATTGAAATTATTTCCAAACATTCCTACATTTTTTTCTCACATTACTATATTCTATTCTCCACTGTCTTGGCGCCTGCTTTCTAAACCATGTATTACACCAACTAAAGCTCACCACCGACATAGTCAGTGTTTGTCTAGAATCTCAACAGAACAGGAAACCTGGATTTTATGGTTTTTAATGTGTTTATTTTTATCAAAGAAAAATAATACATTTTAATTATGGACAAAATGCAGCTTAATATAACATCAGTGTGTCATCTTTCATGTATCTCCCATCCCTGGTTCACGTGACCTCATCACACCAAGAGGAGGTAGGTAGATACTATAAGCACCAAGGTTCCCATTTTTTCAAAGAAAAAAAATATACACAGTTGAGACAAAATAATTTACCACAATATACATGATGAATCATTGGCAAAGCCAGAGACCTTTATGCCCACTCCATCCATCAGAATCAACCTTCTCCCTTCATCCTCTCAAAACTCAAAAATACCACAAAATCCGTACAAAACTGAATATGCTGACCAATGTTAGCCATGTGAAATCCTCTACTTTTCCATCTTCTCTTCCTAGCTTAAGGGGAATCCAAGGGCGCATCAAACAGTGACCTCTGGGTTTCTTTCCATAAGAACAAGCCGCTCCTTCACCTGTTGAACCATTTTCACATGCAGGAACCACTCTCAGCTCCATAGAGCCTCAGATCCCAGCTCCTTTCTAAGCTAGACTGAAATCAGTCAATACAACCATCGACCATCATGACTTTTTAATAAGATTATAATGACAATATAATTAAGATTGCACAGGTGGAATTGAAAGAATTATATTTAACTCATTAAATTTAAGTTAAGTTTAAAAATTTCTCTCTAGGAAACAAACAAGTTCAACAAGAAATACACTCCACTCAGCTAAAAGCGTTGAGCACTACCACACGGAACAGAGACACCTACCCTAGCCTTGGTCCATGGCTGATCACCAGTCTAGACAACTGAAAAGAGTAAGGGCTGTGGTCATGTGAACTCATGGGGAGGAGGATCTCAGGCTAATTGTTCCAATATTTCTGGAGACCATGGCTGCTTTGTGATGACAGATGCCCCAAGAGGCACACTTGCTCTGTGATGTGACACAGAGTCAGCTTGTAAGCTCATATGTCAACATCCACACCATGAGGAAGAGTGGCCTCTGGAAAATTATAGTCACCACAGTGCGTACTTTGGGCAGCTACAGAAGAGGTTAACAAAAAATAAAGCATGTGTTTATAAATAATGCCCATATTCTTCAGTCAGTCCACAAATACCGCTGAGTGGCTAAAACATTCCAGGCACAGCGAGTGCCAAAATGAGTGAAATCTCCAACATGAGGAACCACCAATGGACATTTTCAAGAAGCCCAGAAAATCCTCATGACTCAAGATTATCTTTTTCCCCCACTGGCCTTGAGATTTGTTGACAGTTTGCTCAGTATCATTATTCTTGACCAACTACTTTTGAAAGATTCCCTTGTAGCTGGTTTGTTGTCTTTGATCTTCCAAAATGGTTTTTTTTTTTAATCCCTATATATAATAGCAATATTTCCATTTGGCTTTGTGATGCTTTGGGGTAAGTGCTACTCTCAGGCCCCTATTCCCTCCTTCAGAGAGCAAACACCTGGATAAGGACCCCATCAAGCTCCCATCCTTGGCTTCAATGGGTTTATCAGTTTATCAGATTGATTTTTCTTGTGCCATGAAAAATATGATGAGGGTAAAATTTTTCTTTAAAAATAAAGTGATGGGATCAGATAGGGAAAATGGCAGGGGCCAGAGAGGCCATAGCTCTGAAAAATGACATTCAAGGGTCATAAATAATGTTGATATGCTGAATCTACCTGAGACAAACGTGCATCAGACATCCCAGAGCTTCTGTTTCTTAGTCTGCTTTTTCATGAATGAGTGGACTTTTCTTCTGTGGCTCTGATATGTACAGCTGACTATATCACACTGGCCTCAAATATATAAGTTAAGAGCAAATTAATTATTTTTATCCAGCTATCCTATAATTACACGTGTACTTTTGTCAATTGGTCAAAATTTACAGCTGGCTGGTTTCCCTTCAATACCTCAGACAGGGATGAAGGGGAGGCAAAGTAAAAAGTCTGGCCTTTATGAGGGCAGTCTATAGCAAAAGGTAGGACTCAGGCAAAAAACGCGTGGCAGAAGACGGCCACGGCCAGCAGGATGATGCCGTTGATG
Source organism: Furipterus horrens (assembly GCF_987537825.1). NCBI lineage: Eukaryota > Metazoa > Chordata > Mammalia > Chiroptera > Furipteridae > Furipterus > Furipterus horrens. The sequence continues at coordinate 16,920,439 of NW_028327181.1, read as the reverse complement.
TTCACTACTGTCTTCCACAGAGGCTTCTCGGAGGTGTCTGTCATCATCAGCTTCATGGCTGCCTCCTCTTCCTTTGTCATCTTGGGGCCCTTCTGCTGGTCGAGGCCACAGAACAGGTCGTAGGCCTTCCTGCAGCATCCTTTTTTCTCCTCAGGATATTCTGTGTTGGGGAAAAGGAATAAAAGAATTGTTGGATACAGAAGTGCGAGGAACTAGAAGATGTTTCCAGGGGTAGGGATATCATATCACAGAACAGCTGCCATTCTGCAGACACTTCTCAATTTTCTTATTCACAGGAATGGAAATGGTACAAAATGTTTGAGCCAATTTAGTTAATTACAAGATGGCATTAATAGATGGATTCTACATCGTTATGATAAGCTAGCATACATTTCATTTCTATCAGACCAAACACAAACACATTTTTATTTAGAACCATTAGAAGCAAACAGGGAATAACAGTTTATGGCAGAAAGATGTTAACAATGGGCTGAGAGCTGTAACACCTCTGAAACATATGAACATATTTGTCTGCAACATCACTAAAAGCAATGAGAACTTCATGACTCAGGAGTTCATTGGTTACACCTGGAAATTCCAAATTTTTGCAACAGATCCAGCCATGTAGTAAGAATCTCTCTGAACAGGGCAGCAGTGGTAACGCTTTCAGGGCTTAAGATCTGGTGTTGCGTATCAACACCACTGAATCAAATTGTCCAACTGGCCTGCCATTCAAAGTGGATGCCCATTGAGGGAATTGATTCTCTCCTCTTCCCAGGTATGACATTGGAGATAGATAGACCAGAGTTGGAATGCCAGGTCTGTAACTCACTAGATATCAAATGAAGCCCACTGCTTTTTCAGCACCATGGTCAGGGATCACTGCTCTCCACTCTCCCATTTTTAAATCACAGAATTTTAGAATTGGAAAGAATCATCAGAGTGATCAAGCATATGTGTCAGAACTGGGACCAAAACCCAGTTTAATGACCTTGTTAATTCACGTCTCATTTCCTGTATCTGTAAAACTGGATAAATAATGTCTTCTTCATTATGAGGTTGAATGAGCGACCATCCAGTACAAAATAGGTGTCAAGAAGTCTTCTTGTACCCCTGTATTTTGATCTACTTCACCAAAATAGGAGAATGTCAAAGGCTCCCTGACCAGCCAAAGTGATAAACTCATGCTTGTTTGGGCCATTAAAAAGTTGGGTAGGCCCTGGCTGAGTAGTTCAGTTGGTTAGAGCATCCTCCCAATCCTCCCAATGCACCAAGGTTCCAGGTTTGATCCCTAGTCAGTTCATATACAGGAAGCAACCAATGGATGTGTGGATGGTTGGAACAAGCCAATGCTTCTCTCTCTCTCTCTCTCCCTTCCTCCCTCTCTTTCTCTCTCAAAATCAATTTTAAAAAATTTTAAAGTTGGGTGGCCTTGAGAAAGTATATCTCATTTACTCATCTTTAAGATTAGAAGAATTATACTTGCATTATCTGTTTTACAAGTATGTGGTATCAAAATTAAACACTGAACTAGAGTGAAGTATCCATAATTAAAATACATTATGATTGCATCATTATCTGTCATGATGATGGTGGTGGTGGTGGTGGTAGTCGTGACAATGACACAGAGGTAAGTTTTCATACTGCTGTTTCTTGGAGAATGATGAGAGTGACACCCATTGTCTATAAAAGCTCTCTAGAGATCTTAACTTATTGTACTTTAAGGGCAGGGTTTTCAGTATAACTTCACCATGAATTCATCAAGAAACAACAGAATTCCAGTACTTTCATGAACCTCAGGAGTCACTAAGCCAATTCTTAAGCCAGTGTGGGAGTCCCCTCTAGACATCCCTGATAGATGCACACTTGCTGCTCACCTCTTTTCAGACAAACTCAGAAAACTTTCTTTAGTTTCAATCATATGGTATAATTTTAGCCAATTCTATTATGGAGTATTATTTCCTTCAATGTTTCCAACAGTGCTGTTAAGTATAGGCTATCATTTAAAATACTTTTATGTGATGAGCCTGAGCTTTAGAAAAATGAAGTAATTTTCCCAGCATAGTAAGTAGAGAAGTTAGAATTCAATGTAAGTTCTTCCTGAATCCAAATCCCACATTGTCTCTATGCTATCCTGCCTCATTAAGTTAAAATGGGATGAGTTTCCAAACACGTCTTAACTCTGGTGAAAAAACAAACAAACAAAAGAACTAATTTTCTCTTCCATGTTAAAACATTCAAAACATTCCTCATACATGTCTATTTCAAATCTATTATATTCTCACTTCATGTGGGGGCGTTTCTGGAGGTGGGAAAAGGTGGGGGGGGCAAGTTTACTCCTGCCTCCTCTGGGGGAGCAGGAAGGTGCTGCTTTTTCAACACCAGGGTCAGCTGTCTATGGCTCCAGGCAAAGCCTCTCCATTCCAGAGCATCAGCTTGCACATTTTTAAAATGAGGTGATAAAACCAAATCATCTTAAGGGCCTTTCCAGAGCTAGGATTCAGTGATATTCCTCATGGCCAGATTCAGAACTTGTTCTGCTGTATCCATGCTCCCTTCAGATGGAATGATGAGCCCTTCTGCCCAATACCAGGTAAAGAACATATGAACTTGAGCTCCCATACCACCACAAACCATATCTCCACAACCAACCTCCATGTAGGAAAGAAAAATTGCAACACAGAAATTGAGGAAAGCATTTCTCTGTGGCCAGGATGAATCTCTGAGCACTGACTAGGGATTATCTCACTGGACTTCCAGAGAAACTTGATTTTCTAAGTCTGATGTGATAAGCTAGCAAGACAGAAGATCCCTGAGCCTGTAGCCCATCCCCCTGATGTCATTAGGACTAGCCATAGCTCTGATTCCATCTGCTTTCAGTGAACAGGCTACGTCAGAAGAGATCTGACTCTTCCCTTGTCCCTGGCCATGCCCCAAATCAAGTCACGGTGGCAAATTCCTCATCCACCCTTAATAACTGAACACTGTAAACTATGAAGACTGAGGGAGCTGGAATGATTCTGTACCTCCCTCCGCTCCTTGCCCAAGCTTCAGAGTGAATACCCCAAAACCCATTTATTCATCTCACACACACCCCACCCTGTTCCTCACTCCCCCTAGGAGAGAGTTCTGAGCTTTGATGAAGGCATTTAGTGAAGGCAATTCTGCTGCTACAGATGCAATTTTAGTAACATGATCATGCTGCTGTAGGAGTAACTTTTTAGGGCTTGGGAATAGCCTCTGAGTCATGAGTCACCTATTTCAAGGGCCTCGTCTTGGGCTTCGTGGATGTCTTCCTCTTCTGCATCTAGGTCAATGCGCTCCTCTTTGCTGTTGCGCAGGCTCCAGCACAGGCGGTAGAGCTGTGGAGAAAGCAGAACAGGTTAGCGGAAAGATCCAAACAGTGTCTTGGGCCAAGAAGTTGGGAGAACAAAAAGATGCACATCAAGAAAGAAAAAGGAACGTGGCCTCAGCACCAATATGAATATACATAACAATTCAGATCCATAGCATTATATCTAAATATGTCAGGAACTTAAATGTAAACCATACACATTTAAACACTAGCCCATATGATACATGCATATTCTGAGGCTAAGAGGCTGTCTTGAATACAGAAATATTTTGAATAAATGAACTCTTGCTACCTCTGATAAATGCATTTGTTCCTTTTCACACTGGTTCTGGGAAACAAAAGACATCCATCTGTCCAGACTAGTAGTATAAGATGATGTTTTTATGCTTTGTGTTTGTCATATTATGGGGAGAGAAGTTATAAAATCAGGAGCCATTTGCAACAGGAAAGAACTGGAGGCACAGTCTCTCTTGCCATGAAGCTAGAAAGTTGAAGAAGTCTGAAAATCAATGCCATGTGTCCATCCCAACCATGCCCTCTTTGGTGACCACCTTGCTTTCTCCACAGCAAGAGGAAGCATGAAGCCTAAATGTGTTTGGGGCTGCAATACTTTCAAAGATGGAGATGTCGGGAAGAATTAATACAACAGAAAGCTGGTGACAGATTCGGCAAATAAACATGATGGTTCTGCTGCTATAAAAGCAGTTTCTGTTTGACATGAAGTTCTCCCACAGCTTTGAAAACTTGGCAGTGAGGCTGAAGATCTCTTATGGATTTCCTGAGTCCCTGTATTTATGTAAGTGTAATGGGTTAACAAAACCCTTTGTCTTTCTCTATGAACAAATATGATCTTGGGCTAACTATCTCTGTTTCTTGGAAACCCGGAAGAAGTAGAATGCCAGGTGTATTGGGTTACTAGACTATGTTACTTATCGTAAAAAAAAAAAATACAACCTATAATTGGTAATCTTCATCTGCATTGGGAGGGTTGTGAATATACCTTACATCAAGGGCGACATCTAGAGCTAAAGAAGAGTACTTGTAATTTTTGAAGTCTTGAATCAATTAGACTTTATTATCGTCTGAAACTTCTTGATTTCTATGGGCCACTATTTAGAGGCTTAATAGGGAAACTTAAAGGGTAAATCATACTTCAGATTTCCTTGAGTGTAGCGATTTTTGTAACTAGGCATGTCTCTTGCTGAGACCCCTGGAAGTTCTGACCATGGAACTGTTACAAGAAAGTCAAGTTTCTATTGGGGACGTGAGCCTCTAGGCCAGGGTAGCCACTGTCCTGCCCGTGTGATCTCACACCCTTGCTCCTGAGCTGTCACTTGGGGAGCATGATTCAGAGACTAGCGCCTGCATGGAAATGTAGAATGCTGAGGACCCTGCTGATGCACATGACTGACATTGCCCTGATGTCACACCAGCCCCCTATTCTGTATCCTTCTACAGGACACCAGTGGCAAGCGTGGACTATTCCGTCATGTGAGCGTGAGACATCTGGCTGAGCTGAGGGCAACCAAGGCGGGTACCGCGGCACGGATGTGAGACAAGGACAGACAGGCCCCCCAGGTGGACACTCACGTGCTTATCTTCAATGGGCTTCGTGCAGAGGGAGACGACCACGATGATGATGATAGAAATGGCAAAGAGGATGATGGCAAAGTACAGGTAGTGCACACCACAGATAATGGTGGGACAGTTGCTAGGTTCCATGCAGCTCCCAGTGCCATAAGCAAACTCAGCGATCATACGGGACACCCCAATCAGAAATCCTATAATCAGTCCCCAAAAGGCTCCCTGTGAAAGAAAACCTTGGGTTACTAAATGCTGAACACAAAAAACAGCTGTGTGCTCCTGAGGGACAGAAGCAAAAGAATAAAGGTGAGAGAAATGATAGCTCCAGGCCATCTGAAGCCAGAACACTGGAATGGCTAGGAGCAGTGTGTCAGGTCTTTGGTGGGCAACACAGTTGCCATGTTTTAGTGACGTGCCTTTACCTGGGTCATAAGGCAAGGAGTCAAAATATAATGGGGTAAATTGTCTAACAATTGGATAGAATGTCAACCCTAGGCCTTACTTCCAAAAATTCCTTTTAACTTTAAAAATAATTTGAATCTCTGTACCTGTAGCTACTATTATAATTAGTCTCCAGAGTTAGACACATTTAGATGTAAAGTAATCATGAAATAATTTGTATTCTTCAGTGGCATGGAAAAAGCAATTGGGTCTTTTGCGGACAGAGGAGAAAGAAATTTTCATCAGCCCCTTTTATAAATTCAAAGTCGCTGCTATTAATTTGAGAATATAAAATGATACTATGTGTTTTTACATTAAATTTTGGGTTTGTATGTTGGAAATATGAAAGCCTTTAAGAGACTAGAAATATTGAGAGTGATTTTTCAGGGTTTTTTTTTTTAATCCACTTTCTTTCTTTCTTTCCTCCCTCCCTCCCTCCCTCCCTCCCTCCCTCCTTTCTTCTTTCTTTCTTTCTTTCTTTCTTTTCTTTCTTTCTTTCTTTCTTTCTTCCTCTCTCTCTTTCTTATCAGGCTTCACCTACAAGAAGACCAGGTCTGAATCAAGAGGCCACATTTTTAAATGACCAGTCACAGAGTAGAGTGAGCCTGTGGAAGGGTGGCCAAAAAGGGCTTTCATGATTTTGTCAGGTGTCGATCTGAACAGCCCCTTTGTTAGCCATCAAGACCCCTACACTTTATATTCCAGGTGCACTAAATTACTAGCTATTCTTTAAACGTGTCATGTATGTTCCTGTCATAGGTCTTTGCATAGGTCATTCACTCTACCTGGGAGAGCAACCTTGTCCTAACCTGAATGGGCTCAGACAGAACTGGGCACACACAGAACTGGGTGGGCACAGACAGAACTGGGCACACACAGAACTGGGTGGGCACATCCTCCTTGCCGGGGTGCAGCACTATGGACACACCTCCAGCCAACACTGACCGCACTGCTGCCTAACCACACATTCACTTCTCAGCCTCCCCATCTGAACTGGGGGTTCGCCCAGGGAAAGAACCAGTATTCTCTCCAACTAAACATAGATCACCATTTACATCATTCCAGACAATAAGCTACCCAGTCAGTACCCCCACGGCTTCCCAGCCCTTCCCAGGCGTATAGATGGTTGGATACAGAGACAATTGAGCAACACTCCAATCAGAAGGCATGTCCAAAGGAATCATTTTCATGGTGCTTGAGAACCAGCAGAGGCACCCCACTGGTGACCCAAAGTCTTTAGCCTGGCTTTCAAAGGGACCATGACTAATCTAACCTTAACCTGCCTCTCCAACCGTGTTATCCACACACACTGACTAATCCACAGGTCAGATTCCTGACAAGCCTCTCACCCTCTGCCCTGTCCTCCCACCTCCCCCTCCAAGTTCTGATCAGTGTGGTTCTCTGCCTTGAATGCCTTCTCTTCCCTTTCAGATTCAGCCCATGTTGATGTTGCCTTTCAGGGAATTTCTCCATACTGATACTTTGTGCCACCTTTTACCCCTTGAATGTTATACTGTTTTGCATATAAAGTGCTTGAGCACCTTCACGGGGCTCTGGTAAGTGCTGTCTGGAAAGTTGAGCTCACTGAAGAACCACTGAGGGTGGCCTGTGGTAGGACTTGCTCCACAGCTGCTCACCAGGGACTACAAACTTCCCAGGGAGTGGCATGCAGTTGGGAAAAAAATCACCAAGATTGGAAGAAAAATGTACGTCATTCACTGGGAATTAGTTTGGAACCTGTAGCAAGAAGGAGGAGAGGGGAGTCCAAGAGAATGCGAACCCATGAGAGTCCCATGGCCCCAGGAAGCATTCCCATACACACCCTCCGCAGCCCATCCATTCCAGCTTGAGATCTCTGGAAAACAGAATCCCTCCCACAGAGGATAGGCAAGTCCAGGTGGGCATTTCTGTGCCAGAATGGGCTTTTCTGGCTATACATGGTATACATACCTGCTCGTTGACTCTCTTGCAGAAAATAGCAAGCAGGAAGACAGCAGCGATGGGTGGTCCCAAGTAACTCGTGATGGACTGGATGTAATCGAAGAGCTGCCCACTTTGTGCTGACTGTACAATGGGCACCCAGGCGATGCTGATGCCAATCAGCACCAGGATGAACAATCTGAAATCAAAGCCCCCAACAGTGTCAATAATTGGCTCTACATGAATAAATATACATAGCTATATATCTAATACATATATAACTAGCAAGTATGTATATCATGACCACAGCAAGGAAACATAATTAGCAAATCATTCTTGAGGCTTTTTTCTTCCATATTTTGCCTCCTCGGGAAAGGCATCTGTACCTATAATTAAGTGAAACACACTTGACTTTGAATAGTAACCTAAACCAGCCACTACCATAAGAGAATCCCACTTTGAGAGGCAGTTGAGTGTAGAAACAAGGATGTGAACTTTGGATCCTGGCAGTCCTGGATTCAAATTTGTATTCTCTCTGTGTGACAAAGGACGCTGTTTTCACTCTCATGCTTCTTCCTCTGGAATGCTATTCCCACTGCCCCCCATTTACCCAAACCCCACCTAGCATTGTAGACTCAGCTAAGGGTCTCTCCCTCCCCCAGGAGTCTTCCCCAAATACTGCATGCCACACTAACCTCTTGCTCCCCTGAGGCCTTGATCACCCTTATAGTCCTCACAGTGAAGTGTGAGATTATTTCATATAAGTGTAAGCTTATCTGGGGCAAGGACAAGCCCTGGGATGGCACTCATGGCATGTGCAAAAATGCAAGTCCCAGCATAATCTCAGAGCCAAGGGTCCAGCTCTGAGCAAAGCAACAAAATGGTTCTCTTCCTATATTGCATCTTGGGTCTTATAATTAACAGAAAAAGCCGGTATCTCCTTTCTAAGAAAAAATTAGAGTAACGCTGTTGGGTCTTGTGAAGCAGAGTAGTAGATTCTCACCTTGTCACCTGAGAGTGACCTGTCAGTTTTCCTTTCCTTCCTTTGCCCTAATCTTGATCATGAGACCAATGAGGAGGAGTCTTACCCTTCCTGCAGTCACTGGGAACCTTTCCCTTGACTGACTTCCCCGGGACTCATACCACCTGCCCCAAGGAGGTTGGCCTGCCACAACCCCATGGAGAGATATGGCAGAGCTCCTGCTAGTCCTCTGTTCAGACCATCTGGTCATGGATAATCATGATAATGAGCACACCTGACCCACATGTCAGTACTTAGTGCTTTCTGTATCCTCTGGTATCCATTAGTCCATCGATAATAACAAAAGTGCATATAGACCTGTGTATTAGATTTTACAGAGCATGTTCCCAAGCACAATATCACTTGACCCTCACACTGGCCCTGGAAAGGGTCAAGTCATTGGAGGCACCTGGATCTCAAAGTTGGCCAGTAAGGAGAACTGAGGAGGACAGCATGGGGTGGTATAAAGACCACGGACAAGGGTTCAGTTGGCCGTGGGTGATGCTCATGGCCCTGCCATTGTCCCAGCTGCTGATATTTAGACAGGATGAGCTTCATTTTGCTCACTGATAAATTGAGCGTTAGATTAGATGATTTCTGGTGTCACTTCTCACTCCAGAGGGGCATTGTTTGATGATCTCCAATTTAAAGTAGATGCCACTAGAGGGCAAATATAATTAGCCACAGAGGTTACTCCAATTCTACCCAAGCATCTACCAGTCTTCTCTAGCTTGATGGAACCTCTGTAATTATTCAAGCTTCCCCGGTGCATGGCAGAGGGAAGCTTCATTTACCTTCCTGCAATCATGAGCTCTTTCTCGGTTGCTTTCTTCCGGATCTTGGTGTAGATATCCATGGTGAAGAGCGTGCTGGCGCTATTGAAGATGGAGGTCAGGGAGCTCATGAGGGAAGCCAACATGACTGACAGCATCAGGCCTCGCAGTCCTGGAAGAGGAGGTGGTAATGAGTGGTACACACAGCACTTCAGCCCTTTTGCACTGGAAAGTGTGAGGACTCAGCATTTGTTTGCCTTCTGAAATCATGCCATGTTTGGTCTTTGATTTATCTCTCCAGAAAGACTAGACATTTTAATGAATGGATTCTGGCTTTACATTATATTGTAAACCCACAGCAGTCAACAAAGAGGTAGGGAGAAAAGATATATAAGGTTAATGCTTTGCAGTTGGATGATGATGATGGTGATGGTGGTGATGATGATGATTATGTGCATGTGTGTGTGTGTGTGTGTGTCCACCTGAGGGGACTACTATAAGATCTCTCACCCAAAAGATTCATAATATAGTATAAATGTTTAAACTAGGATTCAAGAAAGTGAAAATACAATCCATAGAATGGGTGAAAATATTTGCAAGTCACATGAGTATATCTAATGTGGATCTAGAATACAGAATATATAAAGAACTCCTACAACTCAATAATAAAAAGATAATGTATTTACAAATGGCCAAAGTATCTGAATAAACACTTCTCCAAAAAAGATAAACAAGTGGTTAATAATCACATGAAAAAATGCTCAACATCAGGAAAAATTAAATCAAAACCACAATGAGATACTACTTCACACCTACGAGGGTGGTTATAATGATTTTTAAAGAAACAGATAACAAGTGTGGCAGGGTATGTGGAGGAATAGAAACCCTGATACACTGTTAGCAGTAATGTAAAATGGTACAGCCACTGAGGAAAATAGTGTTGCAGTTCCTCAAATAGTTGAACACTGAGTTACCACATGACTCATCAATTCCACTCCTAGGTATCTACCCAAGAGAAATGAAAGCATGTGTCCATACAAAAATGTGTACATGAATGTTCATATCACATTATTTATAATAGCTAAAAAATAGAAACAACACAATGTCCATCAACTGATAAATGGATAAACAAAATGTAGTATATCCATGCAATGGAATCTTATTCATCAATAGAAAGAAATGAAGTATTGATACATGCTACAGCCTAGATAAACCCTGAAAATATTTTGCTAGGTGGAAAAAGCCAGGCACAAAAAATATTGTATGATCCCATTTCTATAAAATGTTCAGAGTAAGCAAATCCACAGGGACAGAAAGGAGATTAGTGGTTGCCAAAGGCTAGAGGGCTGGGGTGAAGTGTGGAGTGATTACCAAGGGATACAGGATTTCTGTGGATGGAGACCAAAAATATTTTTTTAATTGATTGTGATGATGGTTGCTCAAGTCTGTGAATACAGTAGTAGAAACCATTAATTGTATACCCTAAGAAAATCATATGGTGTGTGAATTATAGCTCAGTGAAGTTATCTGGAAAGAGAAAAGACAAGGCACTATTTCCAGCTGACCCTAGGCAAGTCATGCCAACCCATGGGCCTCCCTTCTTGGTGTGTTAATGGGGGCAGTACTACACTTGCCCAAGTCAGAATAAGGAATTACTGTTTTAGAATTTTCCCTGGTCATGAAAAGCATGGTTGGCTATAACCTCTACTACTGTTTTCACACCGAGGAGTACATAGCATTGTCCCTGATGAAGCTGGAAGGCCAGGCCATGCTGAGGGCCCACCACTGAGAGTACAACCTGAGGATTCAAAGCAAACTCAGGGCTCACTTAGGCCTACTGTCCATCTGATACATGAATCCCTACCACATTGTCTCTGCCCAAACCCTCCAGCACCAGGAAATCCACTACACCACAGGGAGTCTGCCCCCTCCTGGACAGCCCTGACTAGTCTGACAACTGCCGCATGAGAGCCTCAGACACAGCCCTGTGGCCACGCCTTTCTGTCATGCACAATGCCCTCTAGCGCCATGTGCCCAGCCACAGTCCTCGCCCAGGGTCTGTCTGCTAATCTAAAGAAACAGCATAAACCCTATGCAGAGGCCAGTGTAATCCAAGCCAGAACTCTTAAAAAGTCATGTGACTCATACGAATTGCAACCTTAATTAATAAGCAGCTCGGCTGAGTGGAATAGTTAACTATTACTCCCATGTTTATAGAACTTGAATCCAAATGGTTTGCCCAAGGTCATGCATCCAGTCGGTGGTTTTAAAAAAATGTTTTTAAAGACCATCCCAAATTCTTCAATTCCAGCCTTGAGCAGAGTTACACGAGCTAGACACTGAGTTGCTGTGTGGCTTGGAAAAGTCACCTTCCTTCTGTATACCTCAGTTTCCCCAACTGTAAAATGAAGAGCTTTGATTAGATAATCTCTGTTTTCTTTCAGTAATAAAATTGTATAGAAGTTTACTCTAAATTTTCCTAATCAGTACCTTTGAATTTTTTGCCCTGGCTGGTTTAGCTCAGTGGATTGAGCGTCGGCCTGCGAGCTAAGTGTCGCTGGTTCGATCTTCCAGTCAGGGCACATCAGAGAAGGAAAACTCTGATTCCAAAAAAACCTCCGCTGCCTTGCGGCATACCTCTTCAGGGGAAAGGCTAAGGGAGTAAACCCCGACAGAAAATCCGGAGCCGGAGTCCCTAAGGCGGTTTGACGTTGTAGTCAACACCGGCAACTCCTGCGGCGCACCTGAAGCCAAGCTGTATTGACTCCGTCTTTCCCTTGGACCCTTCAGCTGCGAAGAGAGGGGGGGTCTACTGCATGGGCAACAGCAGACCCTCCATATTACCCTGCCCAGGCTCTGTAGCTTCAGCGTCATCGCAAGATGTCGATTCAACATGGGAGGAGACAGATACCGTGTCACTCCCGAGTCGGACTGCACAACCATTCTCGGCGGTGCAGATAGACTCTTAAGAAGCTACACCATCGTCTCTCGAGACGGACGGCTGCCGACGACGACCTTTGAATTTTTGGTTTCCTTAGACGCCCCCCCACCCTAACTAAATTTGCATCTCTTGAGTCAGAATTAGATTTTTCTTCAATATAAAACATGAAATGTAACCCCACAGGTCTACCCCCAAAACTCTAACTAATCTGGACTCTATTTCCTCAGTGTTCTAGAATAACGTATTCTCTATAATGAGAAACCCCTTTGTATCCCATCCATCAACTGCCTAGAACATCCTCATTCTAGAGTTAAAATCACTCCTTGCCTTTCTCTCCATGGTTTTCCTTGGAACAGTCTAGACATCAATTCACTCTCCAGGTAAACCTCCACTTAGTTCAAGCCATCATGTTAGTGTCTGTTGGAAAGCTTCAAAAGACCTTCCAGCTGAACATGGAAAAGCTGTGTTTATCCCTAACATGTTTTCAAACCATCTCTTTTCCAAGCCTGACTAATGGACAAGTGCCGAGTCTGAGAGCCCAAACAAGTCCTACGTGTCCTTCCCACTGTGGGAAGACATGTTCAAACACTGAGGTCTCCCTCGGTGAGGCTTCCCGTCCTGACCCCCAGGCTTGTAAACGGCTTTGCCCAGAAGGCCTACAGGATTCATGACAAGCCCAAGCCCAGTCAGCCTCCCAAGAAAGACCCTGCAGTGGGGACGATTCTCACCATTGGGCATAAGCTCCACCACCAGGGTTGGGTAGGCAATGTTGGTACAGCCAACCTTGGTGCCGCAATGTTTCTCACATTCCGAGGGGACAGCGCAGGCAACCTTCTCTGGAGAGAGATGAAGAGCGATGTCAGCAAGCAGGCACTGGGGAAATACTTTCAAGATTCACTTTCTCAAAACAAGGCTTCAAACAAGACATTCCCGCCCAAGGCCCTGAAATATTCCCACAAGGAGTGGCGCTCCTGGCTGAGCCCTTTGCTGCCAGGCCCTTGCCCTGCTGGTCCTGACCTTCTCCAAGCTCTGCCTAAGGAGAAGATAGTTCCTAAGTAGAGGAGGGGGGAGCAAAGAAATGCTCAGAGTGGAGAGGGAGGGGGCACACTCCTTAGACTTCAGCTAGCAACCCGGCATCTCAGGGGTAACGGTTGTCTTATTTGCCCGAAGATCACAGTGATAGACATGGACAGAGTGGGGATTCACTATGAAAGTGGGGGGTGGGCTGGGCTGAGGGGAACGCAGGGGGAAAAATGGGGATATCTATAATAGCAAAAACAATAAAACATCAAAAAAATAAAAAAGAAAAAGATCATGGTGATTCGTGGCTCCTAATTTTGAGGCTTATTTTAAGCAGCTTTCTCGGGTAGAGGTGAATGTCCAGACAACTGAGGGAATTCCCCAGTGAGGCAGGGGGGCTGTTGGGTGGTACTTCCAAGATGTGGAAAATCTGAGGTAGAAATAGAAAGGATAGCCTGGAAGGGGAAAGGAACATGATCAAGAGACTTAGAGAAAATTCTAGAAACATTTATAGAATTCAGATCAACAAACATTTATTAGGTACCTGCTACAGGTGTATCATTTAGGGATGCTCCTTACAGCACTGATTCACCTCAAATATTTTTGTGTGTTATACCCATTAGAACGTAAACTATTCAGTTAGGTATATTTTTCTCATGACAGGTGAGCCAGTGTGGAGTGTGAGAGCGCTACTAGAAGCGTGCAGTGGAAACACCTGGCCCCAGACTGTCTTGTCTTCACCTTGGAGGATGCTCACCATACCACCACTCTTTGGTGTTCCCCCCAACCCACTCTCTCTGTCTCTCTGTCTCCTCTTCTCTTCTTTCTCTCTCCCCCTCTTTTGCCATTATGTCATATTCCAGAAAAGTTTTGACTTATGATGGCTGACCAAAGAAAATGCAATGGCAATGCTGGAGAGGCCAAAAAAGGACCAGGAGAGAATCTATCACCCTAGAAAGCAAACCTCAAGACTCAGGGCTCCTTCAAGGAAATGGTCGAGGAAACAGGGCTCAGAGCAGCAGATAATTAGAGATTGGCTGGAGTCCTCTGAGATTAAGGACATCGTACACACTACTACAGCCTGGTGGGATTGAGCAAGAAGTGAGTAAATATTAACTGGAAGAAGCTATGCCTGGAGGCATATCATGACTTCAGAGAATTTTCAAAAAACCAGAGAAAGCAACTCCATGGGTTCTGTGACCTCAAGTTGCTCACTGTTTACAGGGAGATCAATAATGCTTGGTAATTTGTGGCAAGAAAAGAAGAAAAGGAGGAGGGGGTGGTGGCGGATGAAGAGTAAAAGGGGGGTGGAAGCAGAGGAGGAAAGGAAGGAGCAGGGAGCTATAGGGCTTTAGAAGTGACTCAGAGCCAGGAAGGAGAGAGTGGCCACTGAGTCCAGCAGAAGGTATCACCTGTGTACAGGATGCGGCTGATCATTCCCGGCATCACCATGAGGAACATGGGCAGCAGCTTCAGGTACCCACACATCACGCAGCCGGCCTTCACGTGAGACATGTTTTTGGCTGAGAGGCACCGCTGCACAATGACCTGCCAGGGAAAGTCCAGTGAGGGAGAGGTGCAGGTCGTGACACCTTCTGGCTCCCCCACCCTGCACCCGGGATCCTTGGCCTAGCACCCCCATGTTACCAAGGCTCAGTGACCCCCAGAGCATGTGAACCCTGCCCTACCTTCCCCAACCCCACAAGCCACAGGCAGACAGGAATCCCTATAGTGCCCTGGGAAGACCTTGTCCACCCTGCACATCCAGCATGGGTACCTGATCTGTGCACCAGTACCACAGGGCAAGGATGGACAGCCCAAAGATGAGCCCAGGCCATGGCAGGTCTCCCTTGAGGGGATCGCGAAAGATGTGGAAGGAGTCATTCCTTGGGGTGTAGCATTCTTTTTTGATGGTGATGTTTCCATCAGTAATCACAGTTGGAATGGCATTCATGTACTTTTCCATGAAGGCCTCATATCCTCCCACTTCCTTAAAAGCTGGAAAAGACCGGTAACAAAAGTCAGAATCCCGAAGCTCTCATCTCTTCACATTAGTTTCCTCCTGTGGGTGCCTGAGAAACTGAGAGAACCTGCCCACAGCCAGCGCCCTCCCTGTGTGGCCTTGGGCAAGTCACTTTGCCACTCTGGGCCTCAGCTTTCTCATCCGTTATTAACCCTGCCCAGCCCCCTCAGGGGCTACTGAGGATCCAAAGCAACGACCTGTGAAAGGACTCCAACCGTAAACATCTTTACCAAGGAAAGGCATTCGAGTTAGTAAAAGAAACACCTTGGTTTTGAACCAGGTTCAAAAACGCTGTTTTTCCACTCAGCTGCTACTGTCAGCAGTGGCCTTCGGGACCCCAGACACAGCCCTAAAGACACGCAGACCAGGCCCGACCACCCCTGGTCCCAGCCATGTGGTGGGATGGACAGAGAATGGATGAGGAGTCTGGAGCCCTGCCACCTGGTGACGTGTCCTTGTAGCAAAGCCCTTCCTGTTCCTGGAGACCGCTGGGGACAATCCAGCGGATTTTATATAATATATAATAAAACGTATTTTATATTCTCCTTTAACAAGTGCCTCTAGATCTAGGTTTTCTAGTCTTGTCTTTAGGATTTTACAGACAAAATTTTACCAAATTAGGGGGTGGCAGGGCCAGCACGGAGTGGCTGATTTTTTTAAATTTTGTCAAATAAGGACATAAACAAGAAAATGATCCCACCCTATCATCAACTCATACAAGAAAGGACATTTAACATCAAAATGTAGACAAGGTGTAATCTGAGATTTCAGACACAACATTTGAATATATTTAGCGGGATGGATATTTAGTCTAGTCCCTTTTTTGGTCCAGTTTCTCTGTAGAGAGAAGACCACATCATCACAGGCCCCAGACTGCCTAGCGAGGACTGTCCAGAGGGGACAGTAAGGAAGACAGGTGTTGTCCGGGCCAGGCCCACCCTCAGACGTCCAGGGCTGAGGAAGGTGGCCCCTGCACACCCACAGTAATGGCCAGTCTGGGCTGGACCGCCCGCCTGGGGAAGGTAGGCAGAGAGGCTGGACTCCTCTTTCTCTCCCTGGACCTCTGTCTCTGCCTCCCTGCCTCCTCAGCCTGCCCCCGCCCTACTTACCAAACCCAGTCAGGATAAAAGACCCCACCAGCATGATCACCGTCTGCAAGGTGTCCGTGTAGATCACAGCTGCCAGGCCCCCTAAGCAGACAAGGAGACAATATCTATGATGTCGTGTAGGAGAGCAACGAGTCAGCCTGCCTCCTGTCCCTGCGGCCACCCCTCTCCCCCTGCACACCTCTGAGCACGCCCCTCAGTCACCCGCCTGCCCCTCCTTCCTTCCTCCTCTTGCCCTGTCACAGCAGTCTGCTCCCCAGCATGATCCAACATCTCCACTCTTCACAGACAAGCTGGGAAACCCTTGAGGAAAGGAGAAATGCTTCTCCGTATATGAGGAGGAAGAGCTTGATGTGATCCTCGGCAGGTAAGAAGAAGTATCTCCCACAAATGAAGCCAAGGGACAGCAAAGAGCTGACATCTCTACCAGATGGCTGGCACATTATCAAGTGGACACATTCGGAGGGCTGCTATACACTGACTCTGCTCCCAGACCATCTAACTATTTCTTGTCCCCTAAGCTACGGGGCTCAAGCTAAGCAGCATGTTCCATCACTGACCCTGGCCTCTGACCTGGGCAGAGTAACAGCACCACAAAGGGGTCCCCAATTGTTCCTCA
Source organism: Furipterus horrens (assembly GCF_987537825.1). Taxonomy (NCBI): domain Eukaryota; kingdom Metazoa; phylum Chordata; class Mammalia; order Chiroptera; family Furipteridae; genus Furipterus; species Furipterus horrens. Next base: position 16,903,636 of record NW_028327181.1, on the reverse strand, counting down.
TGTCATCAGCTTTTCCAGTCCTCCTCTAAAATCTCCTTGTATGTGTTAGTCCCCTCCTTCTTCCCCAGAGTGCCTCCCACTCCCTGTCACATCAAATCCAAGGCCTCTGTCTGGATTCCAAGGCCCCTACCCTGTGACCTCATTTGAATTATCAGGACTTATCACCCTCCCACACACAGACACCTCCAATTATCTCCCACTGACCACCCTCCTGCAGCCAAACACATCTGCTGCTCACCCTGCCCCATGTGGTGCCCATTCCTGCCGCCATGACTCGCTCTAACCTGTCCCTGCACCTGGCACTCCCTCCCTGATTCTCTCAACTTAGCCAGGTCCTCAACACAGCCTCCAAGGCCAAGCCCTGCCCCGCCTCCTGGAAGAAGCTGCCTTGACTATTCCAGCCAACACTGGAGTTTTCTGGGGCAATCTGTATATAATTTGTCAAGGTCTGTGATTTAGGACCAAGCAAATACCCCATCCTCACACTGTTTCCCAGGTGAATCTCTCTTACTTGAGAGAAGAAGCCTTGTTTCCTACTTCCTTTCTTTCTTTCCTTGTGTCTAATCCAGGGCTGGGCTTGGACAGGTGAATGGACTCACCTGTGATTGTGTAAATGCCAGTGATTGCCAATAGGAGAAAGATGGCCAGGTACAGATCCAGGCCCAAGGCCAAGTTGATGAATATGGCCCCAGAGAAGATGTCTGCCTAGAAGAAGAGGAGAAGTGAATTAGAGGTGAGAGAGGCCAGCTGGCTGCAGGGCCAGGTGGTGAACTTGAAGGGGTTCACACAACCTCTCTCCTGAGTAGCGTCAGTGTTTGTGATTTCTAGGGTCCAATGTCGGCCCACATCCCCTCGCTCTTTGGCTGAAATACCACATCTAAATATTCATGTTTTTATTCCCAGTTAAGAACATGAAAGACAAGTACTGCATGAGTCCATGTATATGTGTATCTAAAACAGTCAAATTCATAAAATCGAAGACTGGAATGGTGGTTACCAGGTGCTGGGTGAGGGGGAAATAGGGAGTTATTAATCAATAGGCATGGAGTTTCAGTTAAGTCAGAGGAACAAGCTCTAGGCATCTGCTGTGCAACATTGTGCCTAGAAGTCGACAATAATGTATTGTACACTTAAAATCTGTCAAGAGGATGGATCACATGCTTAGTGTTCCTCCCACAATAAAATAAAAATAAAAGGATACAAATACCCGAGAGTCACGCTCTATTCCTAAGTTTTCCAACAAGCTTTACTTAAGATGATGATAGATACTTCATGAAAAGAAAAGGATCCTATGGTCAAAGAGATCTGTGCAATGCTGGGTTAAACAAAGCTGAGGCAGTCTTTACCACACAACTCCTCTGAGCCTTGAATATACTTCCTGGACTGTGAATCCCCAGGAGGGAAGCAGGATAAATGATCCCTCACAAACTTACTTAACTACGGAACTCTGTTTGCCAAGGAACAATTATTAATACCTTGAGGTTCCTTTTACACACCTGTGGACTGCTACTCTAAGCTATTATCCACTGTTTATACCTTAGTGTGCAAAAATTTATCAGATCTATTCCCAAGGCAAGTTTGAGTGCTGGAAAGTCCCATGCAAGGGAAACCCCAGTCCCGCCGTGGAGGGGAGAGAAACATCATAGTTTTACCTCTCCAGCCCAGATGGAGTCCATCTTGACCTAACACAACCAGAACACCACCAAGAACCTCTTGCTTGGCAGGCTTGGTGCTAGGTGGTTTTATCTAGATTAGCTTATTTAAATTCAGGGCAAATTGTTCCCTTTTCACCCCTGAATTCGCCAGTTCTTGATACAGTTCTTTTCCTTCTCACTGCTTCATTTAGCCCCATAAAGAACCTTCTACCTGCCTGGATGGTGCAGTTGCTAATTTAAACCAACAGAAGGCACTGGAGTCACCCAAAATGAATTTTCTTTGGCTTCTGTGAACTACTACCAGGGAGGGTAGGATTAAGGAATGATACCGGTGAATCTTTTGTTTTCAGATCTCTAGGCAGGAAAGAAATTAGACTTCCCCAAGATGCAATGCATGAGCTGTTTTATTGCGTAAAGCCTGATACATGCCAGGGCATGCGGAGGGCCACCCATTAAGAGCCCTGGAAAATGGTACCCTTGCATCTCTCTATCTTATCTTCCCCTCTTGGTCAGCACCCTCCAGTGACTCAGGGCCCTACCAGCCAAACCTCCTACTCCCTGCCTTTTCGTTGTCTGAGAGCTGATCTCACGCCAAGTCCAAGCCTATGTGTTAATGCATGACATCCTCCCCCAAGATGACCTCCTCCTCCTCCAACACAGACCTCCTGATGACCCTGTGCCTTGGGTGCCCTACAGATTCTCTAGCCTCAGAAGAACTAATGTCATTCTATTTCCTGGTGGAGGAGAAGAGCCAGAAGCAGGAGGTCGGGAGAGACATGGTGCCTTAGAAAGAGAGCTAAGGGCTGGTGGTGAAAGGACTTGGGTTTTAACCCCAGCACTGCCACCATAGGCCTGAGTGACTGGATAGTACACTGTGCCTCTCCATGTCTCAGTGTTCCCGTCTTTAAGTGGGGCTTGTGATCTCAGCAGCTGGAAGTGGGAAAGGCCTGCCATCGAGGCAAGTACTTCCTTCTCAGGTCTTGCACCTGTTCCACCCTGCCCTCTGCAGCAGCCAAAAAAAAAAAAGAGCATTCTCAGCCACACCGTAGCCTTGCTACGGGTGAAATGGTCACTCTATCCTGACTGTACACACTGGGCCACTTGAAATTGTGATGAGTCATCCTAATGCCTGTCCCTCCCCTCCCATGTGTCCATATCGCCCCATAAAGTTACGTCAATTGAAGGGCCCAATTTATTGATTACAATGGAATGCCTTTAAGTATGATTCAGTAGATTAGCTAATAAGCATAGTGAGCAAAATATGTACATTCCAAGGCTACGACTGCCTTTAGAATACCCTTGATTGACTCATTTTCCAGAGTAGTTAATTTGTAATGTTTTATGACAACACATCATAGTAGACTGTGATATTCTCATTAATATTTGCCTTGCTGTTATTAGTCACAAATAAATAACACACAACTCCTAAGATAAGCTATTAACAAAGTATAAACACTTACGAGAAGTGTTGGGCAATAGAAATCTTGTTTTTATAATACTCTATTTCCAGCTAACAGGGCAGATAAAGAATTCTAAGAAAAACTGCCTAATGAATAGAAAAAACCTAAGACAAGTTTTTCCTCCCATGAGTTACCCCTAACTTCAGGAATGAGTTCTTTCTGTCCTTGAGACCCTGAAAGCCACCAAGAATGGATGGGGATACCACAGACAGGCTCCCACATTAGCCTGGGTACTCTGACATTAGTCTTTAAACCTCCTAGGTGCCCAAACTTGATCCTGCTTCACAGAGAATTTTTCCTCTGTATCCAGGTGATTTTACAGTTTACCAAGAGCTTTTAGACATACGCATTGCATGCATCCTCAAACTGAGGTGATGGAACAGGTAAATTGACTCCACTTTTCAGGTGAGAAAAACAAAGTTAATGACTTGCTCAAAGGATAAAATCCAGATTTTTCTCTCCAAGTCCAAAGGCCTTCCAACAACATTAAAAGGTGAGGGTCCTCCTTTCTGGAATATTTTCTGCAGAGGGCAAGGTCTTCTTTAATGCAAAAACACTTTTTTTTACTTTCTTTTAAAACAAAATAATTCATATATATGGTTTAAAAGCAAACAGCACAGAAAGTTACACATTGAAAAGTAAATGTGGCCCCTTCCATCACTTGGCCCAAAGATGACCACCACTGAGAGTTTTTTGTCCACCAGAGAATTTCCAAATGGCTTGCTGAAAATTATGTACCAATGATTGTGTTCCACAGCCTCTAAAAATAATAATTCTGAAGATAAAAACATGGAAAAATGTTTACGGTTTGATGCTAAGGGGGGTGCGGGGGGAGAGAAAGGCCATAAGAGTACAACTCTGTAAAAGGATGCACATAATCTAGGCAAGGCCACTGTATTAAAATGTTTGAATTAGAGCTATAGAATTATGGTGGCTTTCCCCTCCAGCTTTTCTTAAATACTGTTGATACATTTTTTTATAGTTTTAAAGGTGGAGGGAGCAGAAATTTTAAAACACAATATGAGTATATTCCTAATGAATATAGGGATATACATATATGTATAAACATGTAAAATTATAGGTCAGAAGAATACATACCAAGTTAAGACAGTGTTTGCCTTTTAAGAAGGAAGGAAATAGGTCAAGAAGGGCACAGATAAACCTTTGGTCATATCTGTAATGTTTTATTTCTTTTTAAAAATGGTAAATGCTTTAGACCTATAGAATCTGGGTGGTAACATTTGCTCTATTATCCTTAGTACTTTTCTGTATGTTTGAAGCATGTCATTACTTTTTTCATTCATAATAATAAGGGACTAGATAGGAAATATACCACCAGCTTTGATATAAAAGAACTCTTGTACAATCCTATGAGAGCATTTCTTTCACAGCTCATTCCAGATTGCTTCTCCTCCAAATTATTAGATCTTAATAAAGAAAAAGAAAAGAAAGGAAGGGAGGGAAGGAGAGGGAAGGAAGGAAGGAATGAAAGAAGGAAGGAAGGAAGGAAGGAAGGAAGGAAGGAAGGAAGGAAGGAAGGAAGGAAGGAAGGAAGGCTATTTCCCCAATTTTGCTAAGCAAAGCCAAGTTGAAGTGAAATAGAAAATTATGGTCCTCTAGACCAGGACTCAGCAAACTTTTTCTATAAAGAGTCAGATAATAAATGTCTTAGGCTTTGCAGACAACACAGCCTGACCAACAAGCTCAAGTCTGCCACGGAAACATGAAAGCAGCCATAGACATGACATCAATAAACGGGTGTTGCTGTGTTCCAATAAAACATTATTTACAAAAACAGGAAGTTAGATTTAGCCCAAGAGCTTTATTCCCATCATTTTGAAGGCATGGCTGAACAATTTCCATGGGACTCATGGGGAACAATAAAAAGAGACTCAATTGGAAAAACCTCTTAGAGTAACAGAGTCTCTGACTATCAGCCTTGGGCAGATTGTTTTGTCTCAATTCTGATGCTTTGAGATCCTGTGATTTTATACAGTTGTGTTTTCTGCCCATTCTGGTCCTAGTGTATCTAAGCACCCAACAAATCCTACCTCCAATAAGACTTGAGATGGAGAGCCCCATTGCTCTAATTTCTCTTTCCATTTTTGAAAGTAAATGGTGCAGGTGATGAACATTCAAAAGCAAAAGCAAAAGCAAAAGCTTCTGTTTTCACCCAGTGATCCAAAATGGACAGGGAAGTTGCTGTAAAAGCTTATTGCAGTCACAGTCTGTGATTATAGCCCCAGGAAACAGAAACAGGGGCATCGATCATCACGTGTAATCCATGAAATGAGGCTCTATCTCAAGTGATTGTGCACATTCAAATAAGATATATGATGCCCTGAAATTTGACAGAGCAAAGTGACTCTCAGAACTCAATAGGACAGGGTTCTCAGGCAGAGCTAATAAAATTCAGAGGAGTACATGGAGGGGAAATCAAGTCTGGGCCTCAGAGCCCAAAAGGATGTGTTCACAACATAGCAGCCATCGTCATGGCCCCACAGCACCGCTGCTCAATGGCCTGGGTCACATCTGGGTCCTGCACCTGAAATACATTTCAGTTTTCTCTCCCATCAATTACATACCCACTGGACCCCTATATCCTCCCCAAGCCTTGCTAGCAGGTCCCTGCTTATTCACTGTCTGAACATGGATCCCACGAGGCCACTCTTCTCACCCATCACAAATTGTCCGTGCCTCTCCACACACACAACAAAAATTGATTAATATTTGTGTGATGTAAGTACTTGACTTCCTTACTTTGTTAACTAACAATTCTTTTCTTTTCTCCATGAACCCTAAACTCATGCGTATTTTAATGTATGTGTCTGGCAGGTTGACATCAGCATAAACCTTTTAAAGACTGAATGCTCTGTGACACATGGTGAACCTAAATGTATAAAGACAAAGCCTTGCCTATCTGGCCCTTCTCTTCCCTTACCTTCCCTCATGCCTAAATGTCCCTCCTTCAGACCCTTCATTTGCCCAGTGTACAGCCAATGTTCCCTCCTCACAGGCCTCTCAAATCTCACTCTCAGAAACTCTTTTATATTGTAAGGTCATTTAACTGGCCATCTTAACTTTTCCCAAGGTCTTGAATTTTGACCCACTCTACACTAAACAACTAAAAGACTTAGGAGGCAAGGGGTAGGTCCAGGAGTATATAATGTCAAAAGGTTTGAATTCAGTATCAAGAGATCCTGCTTCTCACCCTAGAGCTGCTACTATTTAACCCCTTCCCCACCAGGGCCTCAGGTTCCCTATCTGTAAAATGAGAGCATAGCACATAGGACTAGATCATCTATTCCATTCTGTCATCCTATGCCTTCATTCCATCCAAGCATGGAGCAGAACTGTGTGGAGAAGACAGATTTGGGGATTTAGAGACACCCAAGATTCAATCCTGGCTTTGCCATACACCAGCTGTGTGATTTGGGACAAATTACTTAACTTCTCTGAGACTCCGTTTTCTCTTCCAGGAAATGTAAAATAAAATTAAAATCCCTCCCCATGCAATACTCTTGTGAGAAATGGAAACAGAATAAGGCCCCTGTTGGAGACTGAGTAGAGACTGGCACCAAACAGAGGGCAGTTATCATCCTTCTTGTACATTATTCAATGGCTTGCTGGCTCTGGGAAGCAGTTAGAGCAGGCAGGACACAGGGCCAGGCCTTGAGTAAGCAGCCCCAGAAATCACACACAGAGGGCACAGCCTACACCAACTACGATTCAGAAGCAGAATTCCGAAAAAGCAGACTGCTAGGGGATGGGCTTCCTCAGGACCTGAGCTGAGGGAGGCTGCCCCTCAGCTATCTGGGAGTTCCCATGTCCAGGGAGGTTTAATCAGTAACCTGAACAGTAAGTGATGTAATGGGAAGGCAGGGAGCAAGGTGGGGCACTTCATTTATTTATATGACTACCCCTATACCGGCTTTGAGGACAGAAGGTGCCCTTTCCATGGCAACTGTAGTCCACAGACTTTCACCCCCTTGAACTGTGGACTTGGATTAGTCTTGTTGCTGAGAATGGGGAGTCCAAGTGCCATTCTCTACATGTTCATTAAACAGGTCCCACCTCACAAGCTGAACCAAGGAACTGTTCCATCACCAACTTCCTGCAAGTTCAGGGTGACCTCCCCACCCCCACTGCTTACATTTCTTTTTCTCCTCTTACATTGCTGCCCTTCCCCCTCAGGTAGACTGATTTCTCCACCCCTCCCAGTACTTCACAGTGCAGTCTCTGCACGTTGATCTCCAATAAAATAGTACAATAACTAAAAACTAGCCCTGAAGGAGGGAAGGAAAGGGTGAAGAAGTTAGAATCATCACATGGGCAGCGAAAGCACAAAGACACCAATCAGTGCAGCAGCAGAAGTTTGAAGCAGTTAGTGGGACATGGAGGGAGCAGTAATCCTGGGTGTCATTCCCAACTCCAAGACAAACCCCTTTCAACCCTCTGGGTAAAAGCAGGTTTTCACTGAGTTGTGCAAAAAGCATATGTACAAGACCCTCCAATGGCGAAATAATAGTCTTCAAAAAATGGTGTTGGCGGAACTGGGTATCCATATACAAGAGAATAAAGTTGGACCTCTACCTTACAACGTACACAAAAATGCACTCGAAATGGATCAAAGACCTAATGTAAGAGCTAAGACTGTAAAACTCTAAGGAACAAACATAGGAGTCAATCTTCATGATCTCAGCTTTGTCAATGGATTTTTCTGGTGTCACAGAATCGGTGAATTCAATGACCACATAAGCATGAGCAGCAAAACTAAAAGTAGAGCCTCAGCTGCTGTGGCTCTTGTATTGAGCGCTGGCCTTCGAACCAAAAAAAAAAAAAGGTCGCAGGTTTGATTCCCAGTCAGGGCACATGCCTGGGTTACAGGCCAGGTCCCCCAGTTGGGAGCATTTGAGAGGCAACCACACATTGATGTTTCTCTTGTGCATCAATGTTTCTCTCCCTCTCTCTAAAAATAAATAAGTAAAATATTTTTAAAAATTAAAAAAAAATGTAGACAAAATAAACATCAGGATTTAAAACTTTTGTGCATCAAAGGGCACTATCAAGAAAGTGAAAAGACAACCTACAGAATGGAAGAAAATATTTGCAAATCAGACATCTGAGAAGGGTTTCCTATCCAGGATATATAAAAACACTTTCAACTCCAGATAAGACAGACAACCCGTGAAGAAAAGGGAACCCTCACTCACTGTTGGTGGGAATGCAGGTCGGTGCCTCTACTATGGAAAACAGTATGGAGGTTCCTCAAAAAATTAAAAATAGAACTGTCTTATGACGCAGCGATTCCACTTCTGGATATATATTTAAAGAAGCCCAAAACACAACTTCAAAAGAATATATGCCTCCTTCTGTTCATTGCAGCATTATTTACAATAACCAAGATATGGAACCAACCCACATGCCCATCAACAGACAAGTCGATAAAAAGTTGTGATACATATACACAATGGAATGTTCCTCAGCCATAATCACCTTGAGGATTAAAAAAAAAAAAAAAAAAAAAAGGGGGACAAGCAAAACCTATAAGCAAACTTCAGAACTTTGGTGGTTCCTGGATGTTTTGCTTTGTTTTGTTTTGCCATCAAAAGAAGTTGACTTGCACCCTTTCAAGGAAGGAAAAGTGAAGTGAAGAAGGAACACAAGCCTTGCAGCAGTGGGTTGGCCCAGAGCTCTGTGCAGCTCTAAAATACACCCCTGTGGCCAACCAATCCCGAGAAATTGCAGCTCTGCCAATCAGGGCCTGCAGCTCCAGGCTGACAGGGAGACGGGCTAAATGACACAGGGAGCAGCCCCAGTGGCTGAGTTCAGAGAGAGCAGGAATCCCCCAGAGGGTTAGTGACTAAGGCCCAGGGAGCTGATTCCAGGCAAACCGGAGGAGTCCTGCACAGCGAAAAGGACAGGGAGCTGCAGCCCGAGATCTGGGTTCCATTCCTGACTCAGGATCCTGAGCAAGTACTTTCCGTCCCCAGGCTTTTTGTTTCTTCATCCATAAAGGAAGAGTGAGAATCTCTCTTGAAATGGTCACTGACTGCTCACGTTTAAGTGCATCAGAAATGTCACCGAAAGCCAGATTCTGACCCTGAGAGGGCACAAAAGCCATGGCTATATCTAAGTTTGGGGCCAGCCCTCAGACAGCCCTAACTCCCTTTTAGTCTTCTATTAAGAACAGCTTTCACTGAACCTTCTTAAACCCGTTTATGTTTTTAACCTTCCCCATGGTACAGGATAAGGAGTTCCATGTGTTGGCTCCTTGATGCAGGAAATAGGACTTCACCGTAAGGAGCAAGAAGGCTTAAGGGGCTGAATTAATAGAAACGTATAGCACTACCCCTTGGGGGGCCAGCATATGCTCAGGAGCGAGACGGCTCAGGTTCTGAGCCAGCCAGTGCCCAGCCTCACCGAGCGGCGGACTCACCGAGATCTTGGTGAAAATGTAGAGCAGCAGGGACAGGACGGAGAGGTAGACCTGGATCCGCTTGCCGCCAAACCGTTTCCTCAGGTACTCCGGCATCGTCACCACCTGCACGGGAGGGAGGGGAGGTCACTGCAGCCAGAGGGACCAGAAGGCCCAGAGCAAGCAAAGGAGTAGCACCTGCCAAGGTACCAGAGGTGTGATCAATGCTTAACCCTTGTTGGTCAGAGAAGCCTGTGACATAGCCAGGTGGCCGTCCCCTAGCCATTTGCTCATCTCAGTCCCACGTGCCTTACTGCAGAGGTGGCTGTGTATTAGCCCAGGACATAGAAGGTGCCTTATTAATGCTTTTTAAAATAAATACCTGACTGCACATAATCAAGAAGGCAGATCTCTGCCCTGGTGGAGGTGGGGATAGGTAGATAGATTTTCTTATACACAGCACCTACTGTGCACAAGACATAACAACAATGGCATCTTTGCAATGCACCAAACAAGGTGGCCAGGCTGGCTGTGTGCTTCACCCTGCTGTGCACACAGGCTTTACCACAGATTCTGCCTGCAGGCCTGCTCAAATGTTCTCCCAGTTCCGTTCCACAAATCCCAGCCACACTCTGTCTTATTCCCTGAACCCTGAGCCTGCTGTCTGCTGGGATCAGACATGCGTCACCAACAGCCTCCAGAAGTTGCAGAGTCGGCCCCGTGTTTCTTCCATGCTGCTTCCAATGGACTTACACACAGTAGTTACTTATTATATCTCCCTGAAGAAACGCTATTAAAGCTGCCTTAGGTAAAGGTCATAGAGCTTTCTTCGACAGTTGGAGCCTGTATTTGATAGTCAAGTACCAGTTGCATGCTCAGCAAAGAAACCTGCTGATGTACATAAATGAAGGGTAAATATGACCCTTCCAGGGGCAGAGGCGCAGGGTTGAATATCACGAGCAAACGCAGGGCAGTGCCTTGTAAATACACACCCAGTGTAAGAGGCCATGATGCTTCAGAGAGGAGCAAGTTATGGCTTAGTGGGTCCTCTCAGTGTCCCTAGAAGCAATCAGAAACTTTATAACCTGCACAATAAAGCCAAGGCACAGGCTTTCTCTGCCATTTATCCTGAAAAGTCTCCTCTGCCTTTCAGGGGACCAAGCTCGTGTGTGTGTGCGTGTGTGTGTGTGTGTGTGTGTGTGTGTGTGTGTGTGTGTGTGTTCGTCAGTCTGCAGTAGATAGAACAACAGATACTTACCCCAGCCTTGATGTAAATAGGGACAAACAACCAACCCAGCACAACCACCAAAATCAGGGCCTAAAACCGGAAAAGAAATGGAGTAAGATCATGCTGCCTGGATACCCTCAGCTACAGCAGAACAATCACCCAGTGGCTTCTCTTTGGGATCTGAGAACAACTCCCTACGTGGCCCTCAGAGCTGGAGGGGTCTTTGCTGCCTGACTGGCCCACGGGGTTGGTAGCTGAGCAACGGTGGAAGGGGCCCCTCATGACTGCCCAGTGACATCACAGCTCCTTTTCCCTCCTCCCTGCTTTACAAAAAGTAAAATACCATTTAGAGACCGCTTAAAAAATAAATAATTATAATAATGAGCATTTTCAAACCTCCAATATGGCTTTTTAAGAGAAGAAAAAAACGCTATTGTGATTATATCAGTGATTTTCTCATGCTACTCCAGTGGCAGGAGAGCAGGACCTGGGGTTCCTGAAACTGGGCTCCTCCTTCATCTGCATCTCAGGGTGGACGGAAGACTTTCCCTAACATCTACAAGCATCTACGTCTGAGCATAGCTGGAACTGGCTGGCTGCTAAAGCTCCTTCCAGCGCCAGGACATGGTGTCTTTGATGTTACTCACATTCCATTCAAAGCCCCCAGTGGCAATGCCTGCAGCTGCTCCCGTCCCAGCCAGCCCTACAAAGTGGCCACTTCCGATGTTACTGGCGAAAAGAGAAGCTCCAATCTGGAAACACAAAAATAAATTAGGGTGAGAACTCTATGCTCCATCAGGACACTCAGGAGTGCACCAAGAAGAGAAGGAACATGTCAGCCAAGAGAAGGGCAAGAAAGAGAAGAACGCCAAGAACTTGACCGTGCTGGAGTCTGTCAGGACCGCTAGTTCTGAAGGTGGCTGTGGGGACTTGGGTAATGATAGTGAAGAGGAAAAGGAAGGAATTAAGGAAGGGCCAATAGGCTGGGTCCTCAAATCAGATCACCCGTGAGTCCTTTATGAGCCCAATGCACCGTACTGAAGAAGACATGGGAAGCCCCACGGCCTCGCAGGCCTCCCCCAGAAGTCTCCCAAAAGGGTTCAGGAGCAGGGCCCATGCCAGCCATCTCTGTGTACCCCAGCACTCCTGGCTTGGGACCTCAATCAACATAGGTTTTCAGTAAATGGGGACAGTTTGATAAAGAACCATTTGAAAGGAAGCCTCTTGGCCTCAGTCCTGCCACTTGTCAGAGAAGGGAGGCAGCAGAGACAGTGATTTTCAAGTGACTCCTAGCCATTAAATTCCGTGATTCCATTTTGCTCCCACGTAACAAGAGATGATATTAATAATAATAATTCTCTAAATTAATATGATATTTTTATTTTTGCAAAGATCCCAGAGAGCCAGAGACAAGTGCACAAAACACTGCATTTTCCAATATGTCTCAATACACAGGTCAGAAGACAGATTGGAAGAACATATATTAAATACCAAGAGTGAAACCTGGAAGGGGAAAATGCCAGGTGAACCAAGATAGCGAGCTTGCAGTGACCAGTCATGATACTGTGCCATCAACTCAATTGCATCTGAGGCTCAAGAGAACTCCAGGAAGTTCCAGAGCCTTTCATCCACAGGAGCAGAAGGTATGGCAGTGTTTGATAAATATCAAACTAGTATAATTATCTCCATTCTTGCTAAGTGAATGGGGGAGGCTTGTAGTTATTTGTTTATCCTTAAGAGGTTCCAAATCTGGCCCTGGATGGTGTGGCTCAATAGATCAAGTGTTGGTCTGTGAACCAAAGGGTGGCCAGTTTGACTCCCAGTCGGGGCACATGCCTGGGTTGCAGGCCAGGTCCCTGGCTGGGAGCCTGTGAGAGGCAACCCCACATAGGTTCTTCTCTCCTTCTGTTTCTCCCTCTCTTCTCCCTCTCTAAAAATAAATGAATAAAATCTTTAAGAAAAGGATTAGCTTTGATAGTCAGCAGCTGTTGAAAGCAGAAAATTTTTTGAAAAGAGGTCCCAAATCTGGAACAGAACACAGATTTCCCTAAACAACAGATCATTCCAAAAAAACTGTCCTAACAGGCCCAACTCCCAATATAAGGCAATTGGGTACTTAGTGCCAAGTCAGAGGAGAAGAAGATCCCTGAAGGCTGGACTGAAAGGAGGTCTCTAGAATGATGAGGAGGTAAAGGTATAAATGCCTTCATTTATCCATGTTACACATTTATTCAATGTGTCAAGCAAAGCACTGTTCCAGACGCTCAGGGTTCTGCTGTGAATAGCACAGGCAAAAACATCCTTACACTCCAGAAGTTTATATTCTAACAGAAGAAACATAAATAAATAAACAAACAAAAAAAAAAATCAGAGAGTGGTAGGTGCTGTGAAGAAGATAGAGAAGGTGTGATTGAGGGACCACTTTAGATTGGAGAGTCAGGGAAAGTTCCCTCTTTGGGGGTTAACCTCTAAGCTGAGATCAGAATGAAAAAAGAAGTTGACTATACTGACAGCAGAGGGAAGGCATTCCAGCAAATCAAAGACCCCTTGGGTGGGAAGGTCTTCATGGTTGAGAAGCAGGAAGAAGGTGAAGGTCAAAGGTCTGAGTGGCTGGAGTATGGTGGACCGGGGGGAGGGCGGTGTGAGATGAGGCTGGAGGCTGGGTGGGGATACATGGCACAGGCCCTAGCAAGCCAGGACAGGAAGTGCGGATTTTATGGCAAGTGTGATGGGAGGCCACTGGGGGGTTTCGAGCAAGGCAGGGACAGAATCTAATTTGCTTTTAAAGATTGTTCTCAAGAGTGTGGAAAGTGTAGTGTTGGGGACAAGGGAGAAAACAGAAAGCACATGGGAGGCTACTGCTGCCTCTGGGTGAGAGAGAACAGTGACTTGGTCTTGGCTGGTAGCAATAGAGACAAAGACAAGCTCAGAGATGAGGATCTGTTTTAGAAACAAAGTTGAGGGGCCTTGTTGATGGATCAAATGTGGGAAATGAGAGAGAGGGAGAGTAATCAAGGTAACTCCTAGATCTGGTACTTGAGTAACTAGGTAAACACTATTCATTAAGAAAGGGAAATTACGTGCTTTGATTATTGCTACTTAAGAGTTTTAATCTTTGGTGATCTATACTTTAAAGTGTGTTGTATGATGTAGGCATGCTTGCCTTTGTTAAAAGAATTGGGCCCAGTAAAGTTTGCAAAAGAAGTAAATTACTATTGCCTCTGACTATAAGCAGGATTCTCATGCGTGAAAAGTTCTATTGGCCCAGACTGCATCTTCTCCTTATAACATAAACATTAAAACACTTTGTGTGTTTGAAGAAGAAGGAGGAGGAGGAGGAAGAGAGGGGAAGGAAAGGAAGAAGGAGGAAGAGGAGAAGGAGAAACTGGGAGGAAAGAAGGCCTTTAGAGATCCACTTTTTCCTCCTCAAAGCTGGATGGGGATAACAGTCCACTTTTAATCAAAATTTCCTTATGCGTGCAGCCTGTCTGTCCTGACTCATTATCTTTTCATTTATCATCTCTCACTTAATAAATTATTAAGCCTAATGTACTATTAAGAGCCTAATTACCAGCAATGATTAACTGCATTAGATTAACCTTAAGTTGAAGAAGTCCTCCCCAACATCCCCCCAAAGGGGGTATTGGGCTTTAAGCAGTTGTAGGCTCTTTTGAGGTATCTCCTCACCACCTGATGGAATGGAGGCCAGGAGAGGTTTGGGTGTACCAGACGAACTGGGCCCAGGTTCAGTTCATCTCTCTCAAGGGCACTACTGTCCTCCCAGTGACTCACTTGGCCTCATCCTGGACTCCCTCCCTTTGCCCCATGACCTGCACTTAATCATTCACCAAACCCTGCCTTTCCTCACAATGTCATGGAAATATAGCCCTTCTTTATATTGCCCTTGCTGGTTGTCATTTTTTTCTCAGCAGGACCATGGCAATAGGCTTCTAGATGATCTCCAGTCACCCCCCACCCACATGGCCAGTTACCTCCCCAAAGCACAACTCTGATCACATCACTTCCCTATTCAGAGACACCCCCACCTCCAGACCCCCAGATGGACTTGCCAAGTAATCTCCTTGGCAACTCCAAGTTTAAAGGCATAGTCCTTAGGAATTCAGCAAGGTTTTAATTAAAGTCCCCTCCAGTGATACGGTAGCAGGAGCTTATAAATTAGATTGAATGCTTTCTTGATCTCACTATCTGGGTGATCATAACATCTGTGAGCTTCAATCTGCTCTCATGACAGCGTTGTGCAGAAGTCAAATGAGATCATGAATCAGTAATGACTGACACTCAGCTGGCCCTCAATCAGTGTCCTTTCTCTCCTCCAAGAGGACATTCAGTTCACCCTCGAAGACAATTTACAAGAACTACAGTAAATTTTGGTCTGAATTATGTTCTCCCAAAATTTGTACGCTGAAGCCCTAATCCCCAATGTGACTGTATTTGAAGACAGGGTATTTAGGGGAGTAATTAAGGTTAAATTAGATCATAAGGGTGGGTCCCAAATCTGGTTGGACTGGTCCATATGTACACAGAGAAGAAGCCATGTGAGTGTCCAGAGAGAAGGCAGCTATCTCTAAGCCAAGAAGACAGATCTCACCAGAAACCTGTCCTAACAGTGCCTTGATCTTGGATCCAGGACCATGAAAAAATGTTTCTGTTGTCTAAGCCACCCAGTCTGTGATATTTTACTATAGCGGCCCATGCAAGCTAACATAGACACCATTGCTTTATCACCTACTCTCCCACACAAGGTTTTCACACGCCCTTCCCCTCACTGGAGCTCATTAACAATGCCTTCACCACTCTGATTTCCCAAACACTCTCTCGTCCACTCCTCACCCACATTTATGCCCATTTGGGAATGATGCCCCATCCCAGGAGTAACCCAGTGATGTGTTCTTCTCTGTAATTTCCTCCCACCTTCTTTCTGAGCACAGAATTGTAGACTTTATCTAAAATTTCCCCAGCTTGACCTTGCTCCTGAGTCACTTCTTTTCAAGCATTCCTCAGCCCCTAACGGGGTTCAAGAAACCATTACAAGTATTAAGACAGTTTTGCTGTCACTGCAAGATGAGCTGGATCTAACCAAACTAAGAGGTGTGATAGCCTTGTAATTGGAGAATAACATAATGTCACATCACAAAAGGCAAAAAGACTCTGTTTTCCTTTGACTTTAGGGAATTCCCAATCACATTTTACTGCCTTCGTTTCCTATCTTAGAAAGTTGGCAGGAAAGGAAATATATGAAGAAATTATAGAATCATAGAACCTTCCAGAGTTGGACGAACCCACAGATATCATAGCATGATGTTCAGTTTCTGGATGGTTATAGAGAACTCACCTTACAAGGCAGCTGAATCCATATGGAACAACTCTAATGGTTAAAATGTCCTTCTTTACACTGACCTGAAATCTGTCAGTGAGTCCTACTTATGCCCTCTGGAATGATACAGAACAACTTAAATCTCTCTTCCACTAGCTAGCCCTTCCAATATCTGTGGACAGGGGTGGTACTTTCAAATCTTCCCCATACTAAGCTTCTTCTTCTAATGTGTCTGCTCCTCACTGTCTATGGACTTAAGTCTCCCCATCCCTGTTGCTCTCTGCGGCCCTCCGTCCCAATTGTCCCCACATGGGCCTCAGACCCCAGACACGGGCTGTTTAGAACAAAACAGGCTACCCTTCTTGACTTCCCATCACATTCTAACATCAAGTGGCTTCAAATCCTCTTTTAAACCTGCCACTCGGCCACATTGCTTTGGCAGTGGTGAGGACGAAGCCAGTTCCTCGCATTCCCATCACTGCCAGAGAATCTGCCTCTAAATTATTGGGAACGTTTAACAAGAATAATTTCCTCTCATTGCAAGTTAGATTCCTGATAATGCTAATTTGGTTTGCTTTAACAATACAGTGACTCTATCACTGAAAATGTTTTCACTTCAATTCTTCCAGGGCTTAGCACAAAGATGATGTTTTCCTATGAGCCTTTCCTGTAGGGAAAGCTACTTAAACCACCAAGGAAAACATCTGGCCAAATTCATTTCTCTCTACCAACTATTAATATCAGAAGTCAGAGCTAGCAGGGCTGCATCTATTTCTTGAACCAAATGCAGACATGAGTCTATGTAATGATCATTCCTTTAGTACTTAACTCAGCTCTAGAAACGGGCTCTCTGAACCAAAGCTACCCACAGAGTGTTCTGTGAGCCAGGAGCATCAGCTTCACCAAGGGGCTGATGAGAAATGCAAATCCTCAGGCTCCATCCCAGACCTTCTAATTCAGAGTCATCAGCTCTCCATGTGATTTCTTCTGTACAGTCAAGTTCGAGAAGCCTGCCTAGACTGTATTGAAAGTTACTGTTCCCACCTTAAACTTGTTTTGACTTCTCTTCCAGAGCAGGAGCACAATGACTAACTACAAAACTGGTAAGCTAGAATGTGGGGGGAAAAATATTTGGGTGAAACAGACTTTGTCTTCAAAACCCCCTACTTAACCTCCAGAGTTTTAAAGGTCTGTTTCCATGGCATTCCTGCTACCCATTTTCCCACAATGAGTTTGTATAATTATGTAACCAGAATACAATTTTTTAAAACCTTTAACAATAAAGGGCAACAATTCCAGAGATGTCTCAGATTCATTCACACAGCCTGAGGCCTAAGAATAAAGCATGCCGGGAAGTTACCTGTTTATTTGGGAGGGATGTAGAAAAAGACATGGAAGTGTCATTGAACTCTACCCAACTAAACTTATGTTTTGTGTGACAGGAATAGAAAACAGACGTCTTAGCCTAGACATCTGATGTTAGAATTTTCTTGGCAATGACTAAGGTCAACCTCTCATTTTCAAATGAAAACAAAACAATAGCCCAGGGGGAAATGATTCAAGTTTACACATTAATTTTATTTTTACTTCCACACACTCAGGGAAGTAAGGCAGTATGTGCACACTCAGGACCACTAACCCAGGAGTCAAGAATTGCCCGAGTCAATGGACAATGGCTGTGTGTGTCTTCCTAGCTTCACAGTTAGAGGCTGCTAATGGATTTGAAAGAGTGAACTGTATCACACTTGAAAGCGTACTTAATGGTGTGGACCCCCTTTTCTTCCCCTCCTTCTGAGTACACGTAACCTGGTTCTAATCTTGGTTCTGCCAGAGCAAATTATGTGACCGTGAGCCAATCACTTTACTGCCTCGACCCTCAGTTTCCTCCACTATAAGTCCAGGATAAGAATCCTTCTTAACCTACTTCACAAGGGTGTTCCCGAGCTTAAGTGAGGTGACAATATAAGAAACTCTTAAGAAAGTTTTGCCCCACATAGGCATGTGATGTTGAAAAAATACTGATGATGATGCTTTTATATAGCCCATATTTGTAAGGAGTGCCCTGAATTTCCCAAAGGAGTCAGAATGGTCCTTTTCTCTTGGAGGGAGCAAGATCCTCACAGTTCAAATGGCAAATGAACTCAGCTAATTTCAGAAAACTGCTTTCTTTGTTCGCAGGCCACATAATTCCCAGAATGTCCAGAGCTCTAGAGATGGCTTCTGCTTCCAGCTTTGTCTTCCCTTTTAAGAAAGGGAAAGAGGGTGACTATTACAGAGCCTCCTTTAAGCCAAATGTGGAACCAGGCACTTCCTTCACTTTATCTCATTTCAATCTCACAACAGCCTGTGAGGTAGGTATTATTCTCATCTTATTTTTACAGGTGAGAAAACTGAGGACCAGAGAAGTGACATGATTTCCACAAGATCTTATAGCCCAACGTGACCAACATCCAGGGGACCAAAGGGGAGGTCACAAGCACCATGCTGACTTTCATCCTTCCCCAGGCATTCTCCCCTGAACTTCCATAAAGGAGCACAGTACAGTCAGACCCCCCAGCCCTCTCTCACTATAAACTCAGGAATAGCATGTGCGTGTCTGCAACACGCTTGTATTTCAGATTCCTCCCTTCTCCTCGGGGGAACTGATCTTTAACCTCAATTAACATTTTTTAGTCCCTTCATAAGTTATCTTTTTATGGGGGGAGTTTGACCCTTGTCATCTCTCAGAGAATCACACTTCCTGGATTGGGACAGAGGAGAACGTAGGGCTTGTATACCCAGACAATTTTATTTCTGGGACTCTGGTAAATATTTAGACACAGGCCTTGCTCCAGACTCATCATAATCTCTGTTTACTTGACATCAGCTCACGTCCCCCCATGGACAATGGATGCCTTTCACCAACACCTCTCCTTGCTCCAAAAACGAAAAAAGCAGATAATCAGGAAACCACTGCCAAAACCATTGTTTTCCCACATGTTATTTGCACAAAAGGCAGATACGCATTTCTGTTGGCATTTATAGGTCAAGGCAGCTGGCGACTATCTTTCTTACCAATTCAGATGAATTCGTCTCTGCAATCATCAACAACTTAGGGCTCCTGATCAATATGTACCATCTCTCCCCCCCCAACACTGGCCCCCTTTCAGTTGCTCAAGTATCCCAAACTCCTCCCACCTCAGGCCTTTGACCATCTGTTCCTTCTTGTTAGATTGCTCTTCCCCCAATCTTCACATGACCACCTCCTTCTGGTCCTTCAGCCCCAGTCTAAATGCTCAGTCCTCAGTAAGGCCTTCCCTGACCCTCTCATGTAGGTCAAAAAGACCCCTTCCCTCTCACTCATTATTTAAATACATTTTCTGCTAACATTTACCATTATTTGTAATGTTGGATATATTTTATAGGAACGTGTCACACACACGCACACGCACACACACACACATGCAATCAGCACCTAACAACAGAATGCGGCACATAGTAGGTACTCAATATGTACATGTAGAATGAAGTACTAACAGATTTACATGTATTAACTATTTTAATCTTCCAAACAATTCTATGAGGTGGGAGCTATGATCTCTATTTCTTAACTGAGAAAACTAAGGCACAGAGTGGTTAAGCCACACAGCTAGGAATGAATGAACCTGGAGTTCACACCAAGGCAGCCTGGCTCCAGAATCCATGCTCTAACTCCAACTCTAAATCACCTCCCTAGTATAAACTTTACACTAAAAGATACATATAGCTTCAGCCAACTCAGAATGCTCATGCCAACAGTAGACAGTGAAAGTCCAGATGCATTTCCAACATGAATAATCCAAAGACTTCGTCATAGCCAGTAGTTTCAGCACTCTTCTGACTTCAACTAACTAAAAATATTTCTTTCACAATCATGCACCACATAATAGTGTTCAGTCAATGACGGACTGCATATTCCTTGGTGGTCTCATAAGATTACAATGGAGCTGAAAAATTCCTATTGCCTAGTGACGTTGTAGCCGTCTCGATGTCATAGTTTGAGGCATTACTCACGTGTTTGTGGTGATGCTGGTGTAAGCAAGCCTGCTGCACTGCCAGTTGTATGAAAGTATAGCACATACAAGTATGTACAGTACGTAATACTTGACAAAGTAATAAACAACTGTTACTGGTTTATATATTTACTACACTATATTTTTTAATCATTATTTTAGAGTGTATTCTTTCTGCTTAGGAAAGAAGATTGCTGTGAAATAGTATGCTATGGTACACCAGCAGCAGCCTCACACATCTGTTTACCTTGTCTCCTGATTGCATCATTTCCTCTTATGCTTGATTTAATCTTGTATTGTTTTATGAATTTAGTGTAGCCTAAGTGTACAGTGTTGATAAAGTTGCAGCAGCGTGCAGCAATGTCCTGGGCCGTCACAGTCACTCACCACTCACTCACTGACCCAGAGCAACTCCCGGTCCTGCCAGCTTCATTCGTGGTAAGGGTCCTGCACAGGTGTACCATTTTTTGTCTTTTGCACTATATTTTTACTGTGCCTTTTCTATGTTTAGATATATAAATGCAGACTGTTGTGTTACAATGCCTATGGTATTCATGCAGTGACAGGCTGTACTGGCTTATAGCCTAGGAGCGGTAGGCTATACCATATAATTTAGATGTGTAGCAGGCTATACCGTCTAGGTTTGTGTAAGTGCACTCTATGATGTTCGCACAATGACAAAACCACCTAATGATGCATTTCTCAGAACACATCCACCTTGTCAGGCAGTGTGTGATTAAGAGTTACTTTTTCCTTCCTCTTTCTGTGGAAGAGCTAATGTGTTAGAAGATGATGGGAGGGCAGCCAGAGGGAAAGGAGAAGGCAGGAGCTTAGGTACTAACTAGATGACAGGAACTTGGCAACATACCAGTCAGCTGTTGCCTGGGAACACAGAGAGAACATGGGGTGGTGAGTGGCTGTGTATTAATTGGAGAAACTCTGAGAAGGATACTAAGCCATAAAGAAAGGAAGGGAAATGGCTCCATCATAGAAAGAAAGAAGGAGGGACAAAACGGGGGAGTGAGGGAGAGAGAGAGAGAGAGAAAGGATGGGGGGAGAGGGAGATGGGAGAAGAGCAGAGGGGAGAAAGAGGAGAAGAAGGGAAGGGAAGAGAAGAAAGATGAGGAGTGGTACAACAGAAGAAGAGGAAAAGGAGGAGACTAGAGGGAACAGATCATTCAAGAGCAAGGCAGCAACGAGCATGCTAACCAGAAGAGATACATATCTATGGGAACAGACAAGCTTTGCAAAAGTTTAACTCAAACTGAAAAAAAATCAAATGTTTTAGATAAGTGAAGAAGCATGGCCATGCCAGACTTTACCAAGGGGTCCAATATAGGCTGAAATTGGGCACTCTGGTTCAGACCAGGCTTGCACTTTCAGTTTTACTACCATGGGTCAAAAAAAAAAAAAAAAAAAGAACCCAAAGAAAAATACTTTCTCTGTAAGTAGGAGCAGAGATGTGGAGCGCTGGAGGCAGGCTTTGACTTGGAGGCAGACTTTGACTTGGACCCGGTACCGTCCTAACCTCCTAAATTCTTACCGCTGCCTATGCCATAACCGCTGCACCCGAAAACAGAACACAGGCTGTTTCAGAGGTCCAGCATGAGGGTCACAGGAGAGAGTCCCTCCCTTCCTTCTCATTTATTTCATTCGGCACATATCTGTCTGGTGCCTACTAGATGCAAGGCCCTGGACTAGGTGTTGGAAGAGATTTTTTAAAAGAGAGAGATTAAGAAAAACATAGGCTCAGCCCTGGGGTAAAGGAAAGCACACGTAGCTACATGTAAGTGGAAAGCAACCAGAGCAGGAAGAGAGGGCCACCTAAACTTGGCAGTCACCTCTACCCCGGCTCATGAACGCCAAGTATTGTTGGTCTTCCGTCTTACATCCTCCTGAACTGTGTTCCCTTGGTGAGCTCTCGGCCTCTTCTGTGTCCATCCACCTTATTTCTGCTCTTCCTTTCTCCTTCATGAGTCCCCACCTAGGTCTTAGGCCTACTGGATTCTTCCAGGATGCCCAGTGGCCCTCCAATAGCATCTTACATGGCTGAACTTTAATCTAATCATTAGGTTTTAGAGACTTAAAGTTACAACCGGATACATTTTACTCAAGAGAGTTAAAGAAGCATGAGAAGCTGTCGTCTTTTCTCAGAGAAAATTCCATCAGGGTCTCTGGTCAACCTTAAATGAAAGAATTTCTTGGTTTTCAGATAAACCTTCAGGCTATACCTACTGATCTCCTAGATTTCCATCTCGAAGGATAAGGAGAAAAAGACCTGAATAACTAGAACAAAGTGAGTTCTAGCTCTGGCATTATCTTGTGTGAACTTAGGCAATCCATGGGGTTAGTCATCATTCTTGCTGGATCACCGAGGATTCAATCAGATACATAAAGTGATAGTCCTTTAAAAAATTCCAGATGAAAAAAAGATGAACAAGAGCTAAACCGGAGAGTTTACTGGATGCCAGGCACTTTTCTGAGGCACACGTGTCCTTACTTCAAATAGGTACTATTATCCCTGTTACAGAGATAACAAATGTGAGGCACAGAGCTGTTTAGTAACTCACCCAGGGTAACACAGCTAGTAAGGGACGCAGAGGCTGGATTCAAACCCAAGAAGCCTGACTCCAGATCCCAGGACTGAACAAGGGGTCAGCAAATGATGGCGTACCAGCCAAATCTGGCCCTTCACCAGTTTTTGTAAATAAAGTTTTATTGAAACATAGCCATGCCTATTCATTTATATGTTATCATGGCTGCTTTCGTGCTAGCCACAGAGCTGAGTAGTTGTGGTAGAAATCACATTGCCTCTGAAAATATTTACAATCTGGCCCTTTACAGAGAAGTTTTCAACCCTTGCCCTAAACCACTTTGATACTCACCTCTATGATGATTCTCTAATAATAAAGGAAGGAACAAAACTGTAGCTATTGGGAGACACACAGGTATTCCATTTTCAAGACCTTCTCTGGTGATGGACTGACCAGCATGCCCACACCCAATTCCCTCATATTTGTTCCCTCCTCTGTGGTATAGACTCTTAGAATTTATTCCTGGGAGAGTCTTTGAGACCCTCAATCTAACTGTCTCCCATTACAGAGGAGATTCTGAGACTCAGAGTGGCCCAATGTCACAACGCTGGGACAAGCCAAGTCCTTCAGTTCCTGTGAGGCGCCCACTCCCTCTGGAGTGCTTAGTTATGTGTTAAAGGGAGTTGTGGAAGGGTTGGCTCAGCCTTATTGTACCTGCCGTTCCCATGGAGCTGCCTCTCGTAAGTATGACCCAATTCTCCTCCAAAACAAGAGTCCTCCACTGGGCTGTGTACCCGAGGCCCTGCCTCTCTGAGCAATTTCTGGTACCACTGGCCAAGGAGTAGGAAATTTCCCCTGCCAAGCTCGCATTCTGCTGTCATATCTCTCTCATCCCCAAATAATCGTTACAAACAGGCAGCTGTTTGTTAAAGGTGCCAAACCACGGTGCCACTGAAAAAGGGAATCCTGGGTGGCAAATCAGCCCACTGTTACGAAACGTGCAGCTTTATAGTTTCCTGTTACTCAGTTGGCTTGGCTGGCCTCAGTGTGACTCAGCCAACTCAGGCTGCCGTGGGCCTACCTGGCTGGCTCCCTGTGTAAGCCGACTCTCTTGTAACCCAGCCCGGGAGTCCTTGCTCCTCCTCTTCGATTGTCCCTCAGTCCTATCCCCAGGCCTAGGCACAAGCCATTTCTCTCACTGGGCCTTATTAACTTATTTAGAAACAGGTTACAACCGCTCCTTTCAAAGTCCCCAAGGTCTTCAGGAATGCCCCCAACTGGCCTCTCCTCTGTCCAATCTCTTTTCAGACTTGACAAGCCCTGATTTACTCCTGCTTTTTTCATGGGTGACTACTCAAGCCCTCCAGGTCTTGGATGTGTCAACCCAAGGTCAACTCAAGTCCTCTCTTCCTAAAATCCTCTAGGACTCTTTCCAATGCTCCTCTGGTTGCTCGCTCCTCCTAGAGCACAAAGTAGGAGGCAAAGGAAGAAGGGGCAAAGGGTCCACAGAGGGTTTCTGCCTCAGCCCAGAGGCTGAGAGAGATGTCAACTCCGGAGGCCCCATGGCCCTGTGAGGTTCTCTTTGGGCCAGCACATTTGAGAACTGATATCGGTTATAAACTTCTAGGCCAACAGACAGGCTTGAACTACTTTGTATTTTGATGCCAAGTGGAATTTAGAAGTATAGGTTTAACACCATTTAAACTATTTTCAATTTTGGAGAGGAAGTACTTAGATTTGCAATTTCTTGCCCACTGTGTTTTCCTTTCAAGTGTGTAGCACAATAACGTTTTTAAAACATTTTAAATTTTAGACTAGAAATCACCATGTTTACTTTTCTTCTAAACTAGCAGTTTTTAATACTTTGTAAGTCAGCAAACAGCAGAACCTTGTTCTCAAATAAAATCTTAGCAGATTTCCTTTTTATAAAATAAATAAATGTTGAGTTGCTGGGAAAGACAGGGAGGGAAGGCCCTGAGGCTTTTCTGCAGCACTTGAAGGTCTTAGTGAACATATTTTTAAAAACCGCTACTTGAGAAGATAACCATACTTCCTGAATCTACAACACCAACGATTGTAAGACATACCATGTAGTATGAAGGAAGAGAAAAGCCTTGCTACTTCAATATGCATGCCACTGATTGATCATAACACAATGCCTATATCAACATGGTCAGTGTATAGCTGGAATTGTAGACTCACAGTGGTTTAATTAAATATACACATAACTCATGGTCACTTAGTCACACAGTCATTCCAAAAGCTAAATTTAAGTGAAGCAGCAACTATAGCTTCACATAAATGCTAACTTCTATTCACTTCTTAGCACTACTAAGTGCTAAGCAGCGGACGAATGCCAACTGGGGGGTCTCCTGGGCATCCCCAGCCTTACTTCCATAATGTTCTCATTTACTGAGCACTTGCCAAGTACAGTGCTGAGTGCTATACAGCCATTGTCTCATTTAATTCTGATAGGAACCCTCCAAAGCAGGTATTATTCTCCTATTTTGTGGAGGTAGAACTTGAAGCTCAGGGAAGTTCAGCAACTTGCCTAAAGCCACTCAAAGAGTAAATGTGGCAGGTCAGATATTCTAACAGCAAAGCCCACGTTCATTCTACTTTCTAAAGTATTTTAGAAAAATTCTAGAGTTGGCAGAGACTTACAGGTCGCTGCTTCCACATTAAGAATCTCCTTTCCCAGCATCTCTAACAGATGGTGATGTTTCAGTAAGTCTGACCAGATAGAGGAGAGTCTACCCAAACCAGGAATTATCAAACCTGCCTGATCATCAAAAGTATCTAGGAAGCTTTTTAAAATGCAGACACCTGAGGCCCTCTTGTAAGGTGTTTTTCTTTTTTCTAAGTAGGTCTGAAATGCAGCCCAGGAATATGTATATTTAGAAAGCACACCCAGGTGATCCTGATGCCTGGACAGGTTTAGAAACCATTAACGCAATCTCATGACGCATTAGATGCAAATTAAGAAAAGTTGAATTACAGCCTCATCAAGGAAGCAGTGACTTCTGTACAAAAGAAGAATAATGTGATGTTTCTCTGTTGTTTAGAATAAGGAAAATCCCCCTCACAGAAAATCCCACGTGAACCATTGAACCCTGCCTGCTTTGGGTGGGGCTAATTCCTCTCACCAAACAACTCTCAGCCCAGACCCACACCTGGGCATTGTCAGGAAGAGTCATCATTGCTGGTTAAGGTGTGAGGTGTTCCCAGGCATAGCCCAAAATGCGCATCTCCTAAGCCTTCATTGGCTTCCCCAAGACCCAGAGATTGGAGGGGAAGATCTTAGCCCCATTAAATCAGCGCTAGAAATTTTACATGAAAAGTTATGTGTTCTGTCATCATGGGGGCGGGGGTTGGGAGGAGAAAAGGGGACAAATTGAGGCTGGATGAGCACTTGGCAAGCTTACTGGAGGGCACACTGAAGCATTAGATGGGGTGGGGGGTGCACTGTTTTCAAAATAATTAAAGTAAACGTCAAGGTCCTATTTAACTAATTCAGCCAATCTCAGGCCCACTAAGACTTCAGGCCAGCCTCGGCTCTGAAACCTGGAGAGCAGCACCCTCTAAATAGACCTTCCTACGATGACGGGAAAGCTCTAGGTCTGCACTGTCCAGTATGGTAGCCACTATCCACATGCAGCTGCTAAGCACTTAAAATATGGCTAATATGATTCAGGAAAAAAAAATGTTTAATTTATCTAATTTTAATTTCAATTTAAGCAGCCAGTGTGATAAGTGCTACCATATTGGACCGCCTTGTCTTGCACTTTGTGATCTGAGCTGCCTATTCAACATTAGCTTTTAGGAAAACTCCCAAGTCCAAAGCATGAGAACACAAAAGCCCTGACAAAGAAAGAAAGGAGGCATCGGAATACGTGTGCCTCTCCCCACACTCAGTGTCAGGGGAGACCACCATGAGGGACCCACCACAGAAATCAACCCCACCCACTGCTTTTGGCCACCTTAAGGATAAGGTAAAACTGACTTCAGGGGTAATCTAAGCAATTTTGAAGACACCAAGGACTAAAATTCATCTCAAAACAACAAATCAAAGCCCAAATGTAGCATGATTCCCTTGTAACTTGTCTCTGAGCTACGCATGACAATGACTTCACTTTCTTTACTTTCTTGTTGCTCTTCCTCCCGTCTCTTGTTGTATGTAGGCTTCATTACCCATTCTTTCACCAGCCAGGCTTGTTTGTATCCTAAGCCCAAGGAGTTGCACAATTTAACCAATTTAGTCAACCAGTCATTCGGGCGAGAACTCTGGATGGAAACAGTCATTGGGCTGAACTAATAAACCAGCCAGAGCCCTGTGCTGATAGGATGGAAGGAACCTCCCAGTTTCTCTTTCGTCCATGCACACGTTCTTTGACTGGGATAGTTCTGCCCTCATATAAGGGTCAGGGAAAGCACCTCTTACATATACAAAATAAAAAATCCACTAAGAGATGAAGAAAACTGTTATTGGGAACAGTAGGGGCTCCTCTTCCATCCATTCAACAAGTATGTCCCGAGGGCCTCCCGTGTATCAGGCACTGCATTAGGCACCCACAATAGGACAGATAATGGCTTTCTCCCATGGGATTTAAAATAGCAAAAAGGTAGCAAACAGCTAGTTATTGAGTTTCCAGCTCATAAGAGGTGTGTGCGTCTCATACCACTCCTAGAAGGTAAATCTTAGCATCCTCGTTTTATAGATGCAGAAGTGGAAGCTCCAAATTTGTCTTAAATCTCCTCGGCCTGTGTGCTCTTTTTGCTTTTCTTCCCTGCCCACTTGTGAATTCCCTTCCTCCAACTCTTGAAGGATTGAAGGATTCCAAACATTACTTTTTTAAGGCTATTCCCTTATCACAAGAAGGCAAGGGTGCCCAGGACACCTGGTGAGGCAGAGACCCATTACCAGGAATCTAAGGCAGAAAGAAGGAATCACCACTGCCCCAACCCAAGAAGAAGATGGTCTCCTACAGGGAATATTATAGTTCAGCAAACAGTATTTCAGAGAGAACTTACCGGCCACCACACCATACTTCGTCCTGCCAAGAAGAATCCTCCAACGGTCCCACGATTAGTGGAAAACATAGCCTGAGGAGGAAAGGGTCAAAAGTTTAATAGAAAACTAGAACAGAGTGACCTTGCCAGCCAGAAGGACACACCTCCCCGTATATTCGCACTTTCTTCTTCCCACTTCATGTTCTGAAGCACTTCCTCATGCCTCACTGCCCTGGAGCTCCAGTGGGCTCAGATGGAGCAGGGAGGGACCAACACATGACAGACAAGGAGACTGAGGCTCACAAGGTTTAAATGCTAGCTCTGCAGTGAGCTCATGGTGTGGCTTCAAGCAAGTCACCCCACCTGGATCTGTCTGTAAGGGGAAATGGAAAGGCTGATGGCTTTTTTACAAGCATACTCCAAGTGCCTGACATCATAGTTTTTAAAAGTACCACTGATATGTGTAGTATACCTCAATAATGCTGAAGAAAAGAAAAGAAGGAAAGAAGGGAGGGAGGGAGGGAGGGGGAGAAGGGGAAAGAAGCTACAGGAATGCACAGCATTCATACTAAATATTACATAAAACACCAAACATTTAAACTCAATTCAAAACTATCCTCTTTGGGGATGTAGGTAGGAGATTGCTGGGACCGTTACTTTTCAATGTATTGTAAATACTATGGAATAATTATTACCATAAATACAGAGGAAGAAGGAGATTCCTTCTCACTAGGGTGTCAGAATTTCAGCATTTCAGCAAGTCTTGAAGAAAGAGGGGGGTTTGCTAGTCAGAGAAAAGAAGGAAAGGACGTTTCAGACTTCGGGAACAGCATGATGATGGCACAGAGGAAGAGCCGCGCCACTGTGGAGAAGAGGGAAAGGTGAATAATGTTGTCCGATGGACCTGGTTAAGGTGTAGAGATGGGGAAAGTGGGGAGACATGGGGACAGACTGCAGGCCCTCAAATGCCAGGCTAAAATGAATGGGCTTTATTCCATATAGGCCGTCGGGAGCCACTGAAAGTTGATGAGAAAAGAATGACATGCATTTTCAATAAATGACCACCAGCTCCTCTCACAGCTCCTTGGAACGTTGCCTCTGAACCTTCAGCTTATTCCTAGTCCAGCTCAGGCCCAGGCCCAGTCCTCCAGCACAAAAGGGGGACACTGGCTCTGCCCTGGCCCCCTTTCCCCTTGCTCTCTCTGTGTCAATGCCCTTCCCTTAGCTGAAGCTCGCTAATCTCTCTGAAAATGCCAATGGATGACAATGACTTAGCCCTGTCAGAGGTGTTTATGTTTTGTTTTCATAGGTGACCTCCAAGGCTGAAGAGTATCAGTGGTCAAAAGGAATTAACCTCTGATGGTGACATTCCAGGTACTTGGAAACCCACCATTCATTCAGCAAATATGTCTACTACAGAGAGCACATCGCTGTGTGCTCAGCCTGCAAAGATGTACTGGACTTAGTCCTTTAGGGGGCAGGACCATTCATACATCCATATAATCAATGCAGATTTGGTGCACGCCCTCTGTGCTAGACAGTGCCAGGGAGAGCTCGGCTCAGATCTTTCTGGACTCCTGGCAGGGTCCTCCCTCTGATAGAACATACTCTTGGGGCCTCTGTTGTGGTGTTTCTGGGAAGAACAAAAGAACCAATAGACCCAATGAGCAGAGAAGGAGGCTAGGGCTGAAACAAAAATAAGTCCCAAGAACTCAGGCTCCAGCAGTTGGCCAGGGAAAGACCATTCTGAATATCATTCTGAAGTTGAAGAAGGTTGATATCCCCCAGGCAGGATTGGAGGGACAGGAAGAGTGGAGTTGGAACCCACACACATTTCCAAGCTGGCCTTAGACATGAAGAGCTTAGAGGGAGATGATACAAGGCCAGAAGCTAGAGTGGGGAGCTGGAACAATTCAGGAAGCATGCTGGGGATGGATAGAAGGTGAGAAGCCTTTTCCTCTCCGGAATGTTCATCCCCTCACTTCCAAAAGGCCAGGCCCTGCATACCCACCCTCCGAGGACCTTCCAAACACCACGTTCACCGTGAAGCCTCACCTGACACTCCCCCACAGAAGTCTTCTCCTCCACTCCCTGAACAAAAATAACCTCTCTCTCCTGTGACATCTAGACAACTCCATCTATACCTCATACATATCTCTTACAATCTTTTTTACTTTATATTATACTAAAATTTTTCTTTCCAGCTTTATTGAGGCATCTTAACAAATAAAATTGTATATATTTAAGGTATACAATGTGATGTTTTGATATACATATTCATTGCCGTGAAGAGATGTTCGTCAAAGGTACAAAGTTTCAGTTATAAGATGATTCAATTCTGGAGCTCTAATGTACAGCATGGTGACTGTAGTTCATCACACTGCCTGGTATAGTTACATCTGCTGAGAAAGTAAACCTTCAGTGTTCTCACCACACCATGTGAGGTGATGGATGTGTTAACTAGCTTGATTGTGGTGATCATTTTACAAATATTTACTCCCCCAGGATGCTTAATATAATGCCAAGTGCATGGTACACATCAGTAAGAAGTTAAATGAATGGGATTCTTAATTCCCCCAGGCTCCATTATACCCCCTTCTCCCACCTTTAACACTCCTTATGGAAATGAGCAACACCTCCCCACCCCCAATCCCAGGCAAGCATTCTACAGTCTGTCAGCAGCATTCTGTAGGTGCTTCCTGGGGCATGCATGGCAGCTCATGGACCCTGACTCCTTTCGCCCCGCTGTTCACTCCCTACAAATAGAGAGACACTATCTCCATGAGCACAGGATGCTCAAAGGAAAACGCTAAGATTCCAGACCTCATTTTATAACCTATGGCATTAAATTTGCCCCTATACCCTGCAACTAGAAGAGACACAGTTGACCCTTGAGCAACATGAGGGTTAGGGGTGCCAACCCCCATGAAATTGAAAATCCATATATAACTTTTGACTCCTCAAACACTTTCCTGTGGTTGTCCCTCGATATTCATGAGAGACTAGTTCCAGGAGCCCCATGGATGCCAAATCTACAGATGCTCAAGTCCCTTATACAAAATGGCGCAGAACAATGCATACAGTCAGCCTTCTGTATCTGTAAATTCCCAACCAAGAATTGAAAATAGTTTTCTATCCATGGTCAGTTGAATCCATAGGTACAAAACCCCAGGATACAGGTGGGCCAACCAAATATATACTGAAAAAAAATCTGCATATAGGCAGACTCACAGAGGTCAAACCCATGTTGTTCAAGAATCAACTGTACACTGAAGAATAAGGTCAAGCCCCAATATGATTGGATGAGGCAGTGCTGGAAGAGGATAAAACAGAACAAAATAATGTTAGAAGAGATGGGGATGGTGACAGGGGGACATTAGCTGTCTCTTTTCTAAGTTGAGGAGGCACAATGGGGCTGACCCACTCTGTCTCTGCAGCCCAGAGATCATGCAAGAGTCAGGATGCCTGTCCCTGAACCAAGCCATTCTTGACACTCCAAGAGAAAAAAGAGGAATGTAAACTGGAAGAAAATCAGCACATTAAATGATCAGGGCCCAGCAGGG
The DNA here is from genome assembly GCF_987537825.1 of Furipterus horrens. Lineage (NCBI taxonomy): Eukaryota > Metazoa > Chordata > Mammalia > Chiroptera > Furipteridae > Furipterus > Furipterus horrens. The sequence goes on along the minus strand of NW_028327181.1, from coordinate 16,872,402 downwards.
GAAGATTAAATGTGGACATATACTAGCAGACTCATTAAGTAGCACTTAACGGGACAAGTGATTCTGATTCGCAGATATTTGAAAAGTGTAAACACCATAATCATCAGGACTGGCAGGGCTAAATGAAATAAGATTGCTTAAGGGAATGAAGATTATCGGTCATTGTCTGGGAAACAGGCAATACAACACAGTGAGCAAATGACAGATTCGTGTCTGGGCTCCAACACGTACAAGCTGTGGAGGGGCGGAAGGAGGAAGGCAGGCAAGGCGGCAAAGTGCCTGGTGTCCTGGAAAAGAGACCTGAGTTCCAGGAATAATTCCATGTACTGCAATCTCAGACAACATTCCTGCCCTCTCTGTCTCGTGGCTTTTTGTCAAGCTGTCCTACCCAGCTGACCACTTTTGCTCATTTTACTTAAAAGAACAAAAAAAAAAAAAAATTCAGTTCCTGGGTCACACCCTGGAGGGCAAATAATCATAGTAGTTTTAAAGATTTCTAGAATCCATAATGCGCTTTCAGACGCAACTCTGCAGGTCCTTACAACAACCTGGGGGAATCGTAAGGATAAGTGACATTGTGTCCTTATCACACTTGAGTTAACTGAGGCTGAGACAGGTTATCCTAGGTCAAAGACATTATTAAACTTGAGAATCCTAGCTCCTAGTTGGACACTTCTGGGAAGCTGAGGGTTTAGAGGAAGAGTCAGCCACACCAATCTCTTGTGACACTTGGGAGGCTTTTAGTCACATCTGGTTTCTACAATTACTTTTTTTAAAAAAAACACTTCATTTTATCCCTAGGGAAAAAATACCCTTTGTGGCCGGCCATGCAAGTGTTAATGACCACCCTCTGCTCCTGGCCTGCCACCCTCCATGAAAGCCTTTGCCAGTGGCTAGAAGTTCTGCAAATTTAAAACACCTCTTCTGGTTGTTAGGTGTACCAGAGTCTGTCACAGGTGAAATTTTCATGTTCCAGGATGCTAAGAACAAGTTTCTCTGGTTTGGTGCGTCCCTAGACTCCCAAAGGGGAGCCACACGAATCTCCTTCCTCCAGGTGCCAGGCCGCCCTCCAGTCTTCCTGCTCCTCCTCCTCCTCCTCCTCCTCCTCTTCCTCCTCCTCCTCACTCAGCTTTCCCAACTGGCACAGTCTCCAGCCCTGGGATCCCACGGCACAAGGCCTTCAGGCCAGCCTTCCCCGGGAAGGGGACACCAGAAAGCCCCCGTTCCTTAGGCTGTCCCACAGCACCTGCACCTGGCAGAGGCTGGTGTGTCCTTCCCCATCTACGTGGCTGCTTTTCCGTCTGAAACTGGATGACTAAGAGGCAAGACAGTAGTGACTTCCTCCCGAGCCTGGGAGCCCTCCCTGCAGCTACAGGCTGGCCCTCTCTTGCCCCTCACACCCTGCCCCTCATCTCCCACCCTCCTTCCCTGCTCCCAGGTCCCAGGTGTCCATCTTCCGTGCTGGCCAGCACCCGGCCCACTTCTCATTCTCCCTCGCCTCCTCGCCTGGCTCCCTCTTAAGCACTTCCCAGTTATTTCCACTTCGCCCCACACACCCTTAAGGCCATCCCCCCGTCCCTCCTCGCAGTTCACTCAGGCCCTTGCTCCTCCGTGTGCCGCCCCAACTTGTCCCGCCCGGTGGCCCTCGCTCCGCCAGCGAGTGTCCCAGGGCCCCCACATACCCACAGCCCGACAGCCATCACCACCACGAAATACACCACGATGACAGAGATGTCGGCCGCATTGCGGATGCGCTCGTGGGGCGCAAGGGGCGCAGCAGTCTCGGTGGGCGCGGGGCTCCAGGTGCTAGTGTCCATGGCGGCAGCGACGAGGTGTCCCTCCCGCCGAGGCCACTCGCTCCTTACAAGGCCTTCGGGTTAATGATCAGCCTCGGAGGAGGCACCCGCGAAGTCGCGGTAGCCAGGCGGCGGTGCGGGAGCCCTGCGCTGCGCCGTCGGGGGAGCAGCTCTGGACGCAAAGCACCGAGGGAGCAGCGCGCTGAACTGCTGACAGGGCGGCTGCCGGCCGGCAGGTAAGGGCTCACCCGCCGGCTGGGAGGGGCCGACCAGGGGGTGGTGCCCGCCTGGCACAAAGGCCCGCTGTGCTCCCGCAGGAGGCACCCGACGGATCTCGGACTGAGGCGGGCCACTCCCTAGCAGAGAGCGCAGCGGCTCCACTGAGGAACCAGGCTGCCTGGGGCCAAGCGCCTAGAGGCTTCGAGTCACCTGCCGCCTGCCCTTGGACCAGTCCCACGCCCTCTGTGGACCTTGCTTCCCCACGTATAAAATGGATGCTGGACTGGCTGTTCCCAGGAATCTGCCAAGTTCTTGGTCTCCGTGGAGAACATTCTGGAGAGGACCAAAAGTCGTTGGATGTTGCTGGTAAAAGTTCATCACAATTGCAACCTCTTGGCTACTGGATAGCCACCCACCCACCCACATTTCTGGCTTCCTCTCCACAGCCTGCAGCCTTCAGGGATGCTGTTACCCCACTCTGAGGAGGAAGAAGCTGAGACTAGAAAAGGGAATCCTACTACGAGCTATTTTCTTACTCTGTGCTTCACCCAATAATGTGATTTGGGGTCCTTCCCAGGCAGGCAGGAGAAAAGATACCAGAGAGTCCTCGCCAAGGAGCTCTTCACACCCTGACTCTTCCTGGGGACTCAGCCCACCTGGAAACACATAGTTGGGGTTCAGAACAGAGATGGCTGAGAATGGAGGCATGACTCACGCAAGGTCACACAGCGAGCCAGCGAGAAATGTGGCTCTGCAGCCCAGGCCCGCACCGGCCTCATTCAGAGAATGGCCGGGAGATGCTCTCAGGGCAGCCACTTCTGGAGAGAGGGAGCCTGACTGGGGTGCTGAGGTCCCGGAAGGGGAGAGACCACACACACCGTCGGGATGCTGCTCTGCCCCAGGTTTGCCCTGCTCACCACCAGGCAACAACCCACGGCTGCCCAAATGCCAGCAGCCTGTGCCTTTGCACCTCGCTGCCTCTGAGGTCCACTCCCTTCCTCCCTCATCAAGTGCTCGATCTTCCTACTGAGGCTGCAGTCTTCCATTTTCCCCAAACCCCCCCCCCCCCACCAGACTGTAAACTGTATAAGGCAACATCCAGGGCCCATGATAATGCCTGACCACAGGGAGCAGGAATTCTCCTTCCAGGAAGCAGAATTGGAGCTGCTTTGGAAAAAGACACTATTGGAGGGGGTGACTCCAAACCCAAGGGTGAAAACCAAAAAGCTACCAGGCAAAGAGGGGATGAGGATGAATGAGGTGAAGAGGGAACCAGTGAGTCGGTCTCAAGCTGCCACCTCACCCCTGAGCTGGTGTCTGGGCACGGAGGGAGCCAGGGGAAGGCAGAATGTTGAGAGAAACAAAGTGCTCCTGACCCTCCCTCGAAAGCTGAAGTCCACAGGGGGCTGACCCCTGGTGGGCCTCATCCAAGCATCTGAGCCCTGGCTAGACCTTTGTCATGCTGAGTGACCTTGGACAGGCCCCCTATGTTCTCTAAGAATCACCTCTACAGTTGAGATCCAGTTTGATCTGACAGAGGCTTTCTGAGTGTCCACCAATGCATGTCAGTTTCAGGCTTGAATTAGAACCCAGGTTGCTTGGTGGTGGGCTATAGCTCTTTCCTTTGTATCCCAAATCCCAGACAGGCTTCAGAGAGGAAGTGCAGGGTGAGATGCTGTAAGGCATCGCAGCCTTCCATCTCCAGAGCTCTGCACAGGCACTGCCTCAACCCTGGTCCTCAGCCTGGGGCAGCAGGAACAGCACATGGCCTGCATGCAAAAAGCCTGGGTTCAGGTGCTGGTACCTCTATCAAGTGGCCTTAGGCAAATCACTTCCTCTGTAAAATAGTTTCCTCGCCTGTCAATTAGCAGAATTTGACCAACTGCTATCTTAAGAAGGGTCCTGGTGCCAATTCTATGATTCTAACATGGGCCTTGAAACTCTCTGAACCTCTGTCTCTTGTTAATAAACTGGGGACGGTAGCCCTGGACAGTTGCATGTCAGAAACGTGTCAATGACACTTCATCCTAAGTCTCATCCCCTCAACTACATCTCCTGGCCCCAGGGGTGATATTTTCTTTTGCTCATCACCATTTCTAAAAGCCAATGCTCATAAAGCATCTCACTCATCCCAGGACGCTCCTCCAGAGCGAAGCATACCTGGTTGGAATTCTGGCTCCTCCTCTTATTAGCTAGCTAGTCTTGAAACAAGTTGTCTAACTTTGGGGGCCTCAGTGTCCTCACTTACAAATTGAGGATAGTAATATTTAAAATAAATGAGAGAACAGAGGGAAAACATTTCAGTGCACTTCCAAGCACATATTTGGTGCTCAATGAAATGTTAAACTTTATCTTCATCATCATCACCTGATGCCAAGTCCACCCTCCGGGCAGCCTCCCTCTGTTCCTCCCCGCACCTCACCCCTGGCTGGACACTGGGCTGCCTGGAGGTGGGAGGCATTTCAGTGAGTCGTTAATTACAACAGATGCAGGCAGAAGTCAGCAGCATTATAGGCACTGTCTTCTGCCAAATGCTCTGGTTTTCTGAAAACCCAGAGTCCAGGATGGAAGCAGATGGAGTAGGAAGAGTTAACTGTCACTCAGGTCCTGAAGAAGTCAGCTCTCTGAGAGCCACCGCTCAGTGTGACTGTCACCCCATGTGTTCCATCTCCCTCTGTGAGATGAGACAAAGAAGCAGCTCCTCTGACCACCTCCCCTACACTCCCACCCCCTTTCCCTCTGGCTAACGCCACACTGTTTTCTGTGTCTATGTGTTATACATACACGTTTTTTGCTTACTCCCTTCACCTTCTTTCATGCAGCCCCTCAAAACCCCTCCCCTCTGAGAGCTGTCAGTCTGTTCCACGTATCCATGCCTCTGTTTCTATTTTGTTTGTCAGTTTATTTTGTTCATTAGATTCCACACATAAGAGAGACCATATTAATATATATATGAAACACTAAAATATATTAATATATTTAATATACATATTAAAATATGTATGAAAATAAAGTAGAAAAAAAGAAGTAGCTTCTGGCAGAAAATAGCCAGAGGCCTGCAGGCACAGACTGAGGAACTCACCAGCATTCTCACCTGTGACCCTCACCCCCTGCATAGCCAATTACCACCCATCCATCAACTGCTGCTGAGGCAGGGGTTCCAGGAACACAAAAAACAGGCTCAAAAATCCTTGGGTAAGCAAAAGACCCACAAAGGTAACAGTGGGCATGGAAAGTCATTCATGTATTCAACAAACACTGGCTGAACATTTGTTAAGGCATCAGGAGCACAAAGTGAACAAGACAAATGTAGTTCCTGCCTTTCAGAAGCTTAAAACCCATGCACATGCTTCTTGGGTATGGGGTTTCCTTTTGGAGTGATGAAAATATTTTGGAACCAGACAGATGTGGCAGATTCATGCATTAGATGCCACTGGATTCTTCACTTTAAAAATGGTTAAGTTTATGTTATGTGAATTTCTCCACAATTTTTTGAAAAATGCACAAAGCAACAAGCCCCAGAAAAATAAAAATTTAATTCCACACCAGATACATTTTCCCCAACCTCCTGGCTGGTCCTAAAGTTTTCATGAGTTGCTTTCATTTATTCAACAAGTCACTTGAGGAGAATGAAAAGGTGAGTTTATTTCATCATCAGAGAATAATCTCTCCTATCTATGACAGTCCTGGTAATTCTACATTGAGAACATCATTCAGTCACTCATTCATTTACTCACTCACTTATTCAGAGCATGTGCTCCACACCAGGCACAGGGGTCACAAACTTGAATGAGACACAATATCTGCAATGAACATGGGAGGACAGCTATCACTTCAAGATTCTGACTCCGTTTTCTTTGGCTGTATACTCAGAAGTAAGATTGCTGGATTATATAGTAGCACTAGTTTTAATTTTTGAGCACCCTCCATACTGTTTCCATAGAAACTGTATCAATTTACATCCCCACCAACAGTGCACAAGTTTCCCTTTTCTCCTCATCCTGGCCAGCACTTGTTACCTTTTGTCTTTTTAAATAACAGCCATTCTAACAGGTGTAAAGTCATATTTCATTGTTCTTTTGATTTGCTTTTACCTGAGGATTAGTAATCTTGAGAACCTTTTCATGTGCCCATTAGTTCCTCATATATTGTATGAGTTCTTTATATTATTTGGATGTTAAAAAATGGTAATGAGGACTTCTGGTCAAGATGGAGGTGTAGGTAGACATGCTTTGATTCCTTACACAACCATGAGCAGGAACAAAACTAACCTCAGAACAAAAAACACCCAGAACTGCCAGAAAATCAAATTGTGTGGAAGTCCGACAATGGAGGATTTAAAGAAGCCATATTCATCCAGATGGGTAGGAGGGGCAGAGACAGGAAGTCAAGGCAGAGAGGACACAGTAAGCTGGCAGGGAGGCAGCAGCAGCAGCAGCAGGTGGAATGGGAGATCCCACATTCACATGTGGAGGATAAAAATCAAGAGGGATACCTTGGGAGCCCATGATCCTAGCCCCCGGCCAGACTGCAAAGCCCAGGGTTTCAGTGCTGGGAAAATAAAGCCTCATAACTTCTGGCTATGAAAACAAGTGAGGGTTGGGGAGGCGGAAGAAACTGTTGGTCTCTCAGGAAAGTCCCTTTAAAGGGCCTGCACAGTCCTAGAACATATGCAAACCCACCTACTCTGGGAACTATCACCAAGGTAACAGCTAGAAGCATGCCAGTTATATACAGGAAGTGCAAGAAGTGACTGGAAATGGGGCAAGTGCTGAGCAAGCCTCCAACACCAGGTAGCAGCATTGTTCCCTCTCCAACCCCTCCTCCACATACAGAGCCATGAAGTGGTGAAGCAGGTTGCCCTTCCCTGGTGATTACTTAAGACTCCGCCCCATAGAACATAGCAGGTCCACCAAGACAGGGAGTCAAAGCAGCTCTACCTAATACAAAAAAGAACACACACACAGGAAGGCTACCAAACTGAGGAGACAAAGAAATATGACTTAAATGAAAGAGCAGAACAAAACCCCAGAAAAAGAACTAAATGAAATGGAAATAGCCAACCTATTAGATGTAGAGTTCAAAACACTGGTGGTAAGGATATGCTCAGAGAAATAACTGAGTAAGGCAAAAGCATATGGGAAGAAATGAAGGCTACACTAAGTGAAATAAAGGAAAATCCACAGAGAACCAACAGTGAAGGGAGGAAGCTGGAGTTCAAATCAATGAGTTGGAACATAAGGAAGAAATAGTCAACCAGAATAGAATGAAGAAACTAGAATTCAGAAACAAAAACAAAAACAAAAAAAATCAGGGATAGTATAAGAAGACTGGGACATCTCCAAACGTGCCAACATCTGAATCATAGGGATACCAGAAGGAGAAGAGAAGAGCAAGAAATTGAAAACTTATTTGAAAAAATAATGAAAGAAAACTTTCCTAATTTGGAAGGAAATAGACATATAAGTCCAGGAAGCACAGAGAGTCCCAAACAAGTTGGACCCAAAGAGAAACACGCCAAGATACATCATAATTAAAATTCCAAAGGTTAAAGATAAAGAAAGAATCTTAAAAGCAGCAAGAGAAAAGAAGAAAGTTACCTACAAAGGGGTGCCTATAAGACTATCAGCTGATTTCGCAAAAGAAACTTTGCAGGCAAGAGGGGACTAGCAAGAAGTATCCAAAGTGATGAAAAGCAAGAACCTACAACCAAGATTACTCTATCCAGCAAAGCTATCATTTGGAATGGAAGGGCAGATAAAGTGCTTCCCAGAGAAGGCAAACCTAAAAGAGTTCATCATCACCAAGCCCTTATATGAAATGTTAAAGGGTCTTATTTAAGAAGAAGAATATCAAAACTATGAACATTAAAATGACAAACTCACAACTATCAACAACTGAATCTAAAACAAAAACAAAAACAAACTGAGCAAACAACTAGAATAGAAACAGAATCATAGGTATGGAGATCATTTGAAGGGTTATCAACCTGGAGTGGGGAAGAGGGAGAATGGGGAAAATGTACAGGGATTAAGAAGCATAACTGGTAGGTATAAAATAAACAAGGGGATGCTAAGAATAGTATAGGAAATGGAGAAGCCAAAGAACTTATATGTATGAACCATAGATATGAACTAAGGAAGGGAAATTGCTGGAGGGAAGGAAGGTACCAGGCAGAGGGAGGCAAAAGGGAAAAAATTAGGACAACTGTAATAGCATAATCAATAAAATATACTTTAAATAAATAAATAAATAAATAATGGTAACAGTGTGCCTTGGCCAGTGTGGCTCTGTGGGTTGTGCATTGTCCCACAAACCAAAAGGTGGCTGGTTTGGTTCCTCATCAGGGCACATGCCTGGGTTGCAGGTTCAGTCCCCAGTCAGGGTGAATGCAGAAGGCAACCAATCGATGTTTCTCTATTTTCTCCCTCCCTTTCCTTCTCTCGAAAATCAAAAATAAAATAAAATTTCAAAAATGGTAACAATTTGAGTTGATTGATGCATTGGTTAACTTGATTGTGGTAGCCATTTTACTATATATGTATATAGTAAATCATATTGCATACCTTAAATATATACAATTTTGTCAATTACACCTCAATAAATTAAGGAAAAAGAAGAAAAGGCATACTGGAAAAAAAAAAAAAAGACAGCCTCTACCCAAGGCACTCCTCGTCCATCAACAAAAGTATACAACTGATATGCACGTGCTGTTCTCTATGCAAGAACACTTTCTCCCTAATTCTTTACCTGGCTAACTCTCATAATCCTTTCATCTCAGCTTAAATTTCTTCCAAGAGTTCTCCTGACCTGCACTTCACCCCTAGCCTAGAAGCTCTCTGAGAATCCTATTCTCAAGCCCTATTCTCATCCTTCCTACACTTGTCTCAATTTTTCATCCCCATTTAGTCCTGTAACTATACATTTACTGTCTATAGCCCCCACTGGACTACAAGCATGTGTGTGGTGCCAGTGTCTCTTGGCCATCACTGTGCCTCAGACTGAGGGAGGCATATAGCAGATGCTCAATAAACTCTAGCTGGGCAAATAAATATATTTAACTCATTAGCATATATAATTATAACTTGATAGATGCTCTGATATTGAGGCAAGGTGAGGCAGAACATGCCTAGCTTTGTCTCACTGAGAGGGGCAAAAGAAATAATCATTAAGAGAAGATATTTGGTCACATTTCCCTCAATTTAAAAAAGAGGGGATATTTGCAACAAGTCTTAAGGGAAAGAAAGAGTTCCTGAGGCAACACAGTTGGGAGAGGTTTTGAAATGTGAGAGTACACAGTATGCACATTCAGAGAATGCTAAGTGCTTCTGATCTGCATGGCTGGACAGAACGCAGGAAATAAGATCAGAGACGTGGGCAGGAACTGGACTTCAGGGAACCTTATGTGTCATATTAAGTATCCTGAATTCATCCCACAAAACACTGGGGAGCCAGTAAAGCACAGGTTCCTAAGCTTAGGCAGATAGAACCCTCAGAGATGAGTTTTGAACACCCATGAACTCCATAAAATTGTATGCACAGTTATGGTCAGATTTATGTTTTCTTCAAGAGAAGAACCATGGCTCTCATCAGATTCTCAGGAAGACTGATGACTCAAAAAAGGTTATGATTCACCACCTTCCCTGACCCCCTTAACTAAGACAGGCCCACCCCCAGTTCATGACTTTCATAGTACTCATAACGACATTTAAATATGTTGTTGATGTATTTGCTTACTTGATCATCGTCCGTCTTCCCCTCTGCGGGGGCAGGGATTTTTGTCTTTCTCCTTGGAAGGTATATCCCCAGTGCCTAGTACACATGCCCTGGAACATACAGAGCTCAGTAAATATCTGTTGACTAAATAAATGTGTCAGTGTTCTTTTTAATTGTGGTAAAATACACATAACATAAAATTTACTCTCTTAAACATTTTGAAGAGTACAGTTCAGTAGCATTAAGTACATTCACATTGTTGTACAACCATCGACACCATCCATCCGCAGAACTTCCTTCACCTTGCAAAACTGAGACAGTGTACCTGTTGAACAATAACTCCCCGTCCTCCCACCTGCACCCTGCCCATGGCAACTATCATTCTACTTTCTGTCTCTAAGACTTTGACTCCTCTAGGTACCTCATGTAAGTGGAAACGTACATACAGTTGTTTGTCCTTTTGTGACTGGCTTAGTTCACAGAGCATAATGTCCTTAAGGTTCATCCATGATATAGCATGTGTCCAAATTTCCTTTCTAAAGCTTTCTAAAGCTGAGTAATTTCATTGTATGTATATGCCACATTTTTTTTATCCATTCATTCATTAATGGACACTTGAATTGCTTCTACTTTTAGCCATTATAAATTATGCTGGTATGAACATGGGTGTGTATTTCTTAGCCCTTTTTGAAATACAAGTAGTCAAAGGATGGATGGCTGGATAGCTGGGTGAATGAATGATGGAGGGATGGATGGATGACAGACAAATGAATAGAAAAATGAAAGAGCTCTGAACTGAGAGTTAAAAAGATCTGTTTCTTGTCTTAGCTATAACACTTTCCATCTGTCTGACACACTAGACATCACAGATACTGTGAAGTAATGAGTGACGCCATTGTTACAGTGACAGTAGTACTGAGTTAAAGGAAATTTCAAAATATTCATAGGGGTGAGTAACTTGTGCTATTTCATGATCACATTTGGCATGCATTAGTGAAAGGATTACATATGAAACTTTAAGGTGTTGCTGACTAAGAAGAATGGGGCTTCCTCGAGTGTTAACCCTGGGAAGGAAGGGAGTGATTCATGTTGGAAACCACAGTCAGTGTCAAATATGAAACAAGCAATATATTTGTCAAAACAGCAGAAACAGAATCACTGACATTTCAGGGCCTTGAGCCATAAAGGTTCCTGGCAGTAAATGGTTCCAAATGTCAATGAAGTGTGTATAGCCCTGGCCAGGTGGCTTAATTGGTTGGAGCATAGTGCCATACACCAAAAAAGTTGTGGGCTCCATCCCCAGTCAGTGCACATACTTAGGTAGTGGGTTCAACCCCCCATTGGGGCATGGATGGGAGGCAACTAGTTGATATTTCTCTCTCACATCAATGTCTCTCTGTCTCTCTGTCTCTCTCATCAATAAACATATCTTTGTGTGATGATTAAAAAGAAGAAGAAGCATGTATAAATGAAAAGCACAGAGAGAGGAGATTTTGAGGATATTGAGCTCCGCTCTAAACCAGCCCACAGGATTTGCTCATCCATAGTCTCAACGTCCATAGCCAACCCCAACAGAAAAAATAAATGTATAGTTCATATAAAAGGAAATACACATACTTACTTGGCAGGGGAGATACCATGGTCACGAAGGTGCTTTTCCCAGGGCAAGGCTTATCCATTGCACTCTGGGCGTGCTGACCCCTGCAATTTCCCCAAATGTGGGAAACTCTACTGCATAATTTGTGGTAGTGGGGGGCTGCGTTCGCACTCTCCCCTGTTAAAAAAAAATACAAGGAAATACAAACGGCACATAAACATTTTAAAAGATACCCCAATCTCTCTCTAATAAGAAAAATGCAAATTAAAACTTTGATGAGATACTATTTTTAGTCCCACACTGGAAAAGATCATAAACAAAATGATAATATATTATAAGGAAAACATGTACTATCACCAACACTGGTGGGAGCATAAATTAGTACTACCTCTAAAAGAGTAATTTGAGAACATCTATCAAAATTATATCAAGAGAATGAGAAGACAAGCCACAGACTGGGGGAGGGGAGGTAGAACTGCAAAAGGCACATCTGATAGAGAACTGTCAACTAAAATACACAAAGTACTCTTAAAATTTAACAATAAGAAAATGAACACCCAATTGAAAAATGGGAAAAAGATCTGAACAGATATCTCATCAAAGAAGATATACAGATATATTCTGATATGCAAATAAAGATACACAAATAAGCATATGAAAAGATGCTCAATATCATGTTTCATTAGGGAATTGCAAATTAAAATGAGATATCACTACACACCTATTAGAATGGCCAAAATCCAAAACACTGACAACACCAAGTGCTGACAAGAATGTGGAACAACAGAAACTCTCATTTATTGCCAATGGAAATTCAAAAGTATAGGGATTTTGGAAGGCAGTGTGGCAGTTTCTTACAAAACTAAACATAGTGCTACTATATGATCCAGCAATTGTGCCCCCAAAGGAGTTGCACAAAATCCTACACACAGATGTTCATATCAGCTTTATCCATAATTGCCAAAACTTGGAAGCAACCAAGTAGATGAATGGATAAATAAACTGTGGTACACCCAGACAATGGAGTAAAAAGAAATAAGCTATCAAGCCACAAAAAGACGTGAAAAAGCCCTGGCTGGTGTGGCTCAGTGGATTGAGCGCTGGCCTGTGAACTGAAAGGTCGCCAATTCGATCCCCAGTCAGGGCACATGCCGGGGTTGCAGGCCAGGTCCCCAGCTGGGGGCAAGAGAGTGGCAACCACACATTGATGTTTCTCTCCTGCTCTTTCTCCCTCCCTTCCCCTCTCTCTAAAAATAAAAGTAAATAAATAAAATTTTTGTAAAAGACATGAAAGAAATTAAATGTACGTTAATAAATGAAAGAAGCCAACCTAAAAAGGCTATATACTCTTATAATCCCAATTATATGACATTGGGAAAAGGCAAAACTGTAGAGACAGTAAAAAGATCAGTGGTTGCCAGAGGTTAGAGAGAAAGGGGGGACGAATAGGTGAGCACAGAGAATGTGACATTTTAAAGCAGTGAGATTATTCTATATGATACCACAATAGTGGGTACATGTCATTATACATTTATCAATATTCATAGAATGTATAATGCCAAAAGTGAGTCCTAATGATGGAGGGGGATATATGGGAACTCTCTCTACTTTCAGCTCGATTTTGCTGTAAACCAAAAACTGCACTAGAAAACAAAGTCTACTAAAAAATTAAACATGTAAATACACTTTGACCCAACAATTTTAATATTTATTTTCCAGATAGCCTTACCTAAGAGCAAAAATGACCTTTGTTCAAAGTTATTTATTACCACACTATTTGTAATGGGAAAAGATTAGGAGCAACCTAAATACCCATCCATAAAGAACTAGTTAAATGTATTACAGTTTATCCACTTAATGAAATAATATTGTACTATGCAACCATAAAAAATGAAAACTCTAGCCTATTGATATTGATTGGTCTCAAAGGTATTTTGTTAAGTTAAAAAAAAAAAAAGCAAAGTGTGCAAAACAACATATGGGAGGAGTATGCTAAAATCAGAGTAAAATATCATGAGGTGGGGGAAGAATATAAGTACATATTTGCTTATGTGTGCACTAAAAACATCTCTTGGCTACACAAGAAACTGGCAAAATTGATTGCCTTCAGGGACAAAATCTGGACGACTGGGAAGCTTTCTCTATATATGTATATGTACTTTATGAACCGTAAGTATGCATTATGTACCAGATCAACAGATAGTAGGAGGAAGGGAGGGACAGAGCTAAACAGAGATTGCTGGTGGAAGAGCGAGGGCTGAAATCCAGGTCTTCAGGCTCCTGTTTGGCTTTATTATCTATCCTGGGCTTAAAGTACAGTGAAGGAAATGGACCTGATTACACAGGCAATGTTTGCAAGTGTAAAGATAAATGAACCTCAAAACTGGCTTCCAAGAATCAGCTTTGCTGTCCTACACATGATTTCTAATAGTCATTGTCCTTGCTGAGACACCAGAAATGCTATGACAAAGCCATAAGGCAGAGACTCAGCTCAAGAATGATCTTATGTCTGAGCAAGAGGCAAAAGTCCTAATTAATGGTCAGGTGTCCCTGATCCCTTGGATTTTCTTAGAGTCTTAGGCAAACTCCTCAGCGAGTTTTTTCCAAGCTTGGGCAATCCTACCAGGAAACAAGAAAAGAGGAGTGTCATTCTCACTACCTTGAATGACAAAGATGCAACAATCAACAGTCTGAGGCTTAACCTAATGTTTTAGCTTGACTTTGATTCAAGAAACTATAACATGTACAAAAATGAAACCATATGTACCCAAACATATATAAACAGCCCCACAAATATATACCCACAAAGATATATACACATGAATGTCAACCCCAAAGCCTAGAATTAAAGTCTAACATGAAGAACCATCCATTCTAAACTGGCTACACTTAACAAAGGAACAACAGTGATGCTCCAAAATGCAAAATCCTAAAATCTGCTTGTCTTTGGAGTGATTCTGTGATTTGAGGAAAACCTGCTGGATGACCTTCCAACTTCTATTTGGCTCTGACAAGTAAGTAAAACTAGTAATTGATCCTTGCAATTGCTGATGGGTGAGAGACAGTTCAGGGTTCTGTTTGAAGAGTGGAGAAGCCAAAGTGAGATTTTTGTTGAGGGCTTAGACCGAGGATCTCACCATAGGGCTCATTTTTAACGGCAGGCCACTGAAATGCCCATTCGCTCTGCTCTCTATCCAGCAGTCATCCCAGGTCTCAGTTTCATCTCTTGTTTTGACAGATTCTGAGTCTCTCTCTGCTTGTATCCCACTTCCACTCCTTGAGGAAGCACCTGAGCTGGGAGAGCTTCCTTCAGTATCTCCAATGTCATTGTTCACATGAAAGTGCTATGAGCTCTTTGGGGCAAAGGCCGCTTTAAACTACAACTGTCATTAACATTGTTACTATGTCCACATAGCACTGATATGGGGGGGGTTGGTGCGTTTGTGCCTTCTTGAGCCCTGGGAGCTGTTGGTGAGTGGCCTTGAGAGAGAGTTTTTTAATGCCTGAATCAGGCATGTGTCAGGCTGTTTATTTCCACAACCTTTAAGAATAATAGGTTCTTGGGCTGAAAAGAAAGTTAAGACATTCAACTCACCCCCTTATTTTATAGTGGAAATTGAGACCCGAAAAGGTAGAGTGACTTGTACAGGTCAGGGCCTGGTCTCTGAGCTCCTAATCCAATGCTCTGCCTTCTCTGAAATCGTTGTTCAAAATAAACTCACACAATTTCTTATAACGTTAAACCTATATCTATCCTATGAACCTACAATTCTACTTTTTAAGTATTTACTTGAGAGAAATGAAAATGTATGCTATGGTCTGAATGTGTCCCCCTAAAACTCATATGTTGAATCCTAACCCCCAAAGTGAAGGTATTAGGAGATGGGTCTTTGGGGAAAATAATTATGTCACGAGGGTGGAGCCTTCCCAAATGGCTTTAGTGCCTTATAAAAGAGGCTCCAGCACACTTCCCCTCCCAGGAGCACATTCATGGCTTTCCCTTCTCGCCCTTCTTCCCTCTCAGGTGGGCATCCTAAACTCTGAGGGTCCCCAGGAGACTGGCAACCAGGGGAGCAATGGGCAGTGGCAGCTCATCCCAGGCTAACCCCCTGAACCTGTCCCCAAAGTCACCTTTTTCTCTGACTCTCCAGGGAGCTGACAGCAACCCCACCTCGGCTCATTGCTTCCCTATAACATTTCTAGAGAGTCAAGCAACCCCCCCTAGGCTCTCTCCTGCTGCTTCTGTCCTAAGTCCTTCCTTGTTTCACTGTCCCCAGTTTTAATAAACATACTCTCAAAATAAAAGATAATTTTTTTTTAAAAAGGCTCCAGAGAAATCCCTAGTCCTTTCCACCAGGTAAGAACACAATAAGAAGGTGCCAGCTATGAACCAGAAATAGAGCCCTCACCAAAATTTAATCATGCTGACTGACTTCTTGATCTTGGATGTAACAGCATCTGAAACTAAGAAATAAGTGTCTGTTTTTTATAAGCTACCAAGTCTGTGGTACTTTGTTATAGCAGCTAAATCAGACTAAGACAACATACAGGGATAGGCAAAAGTAGGTTTAAAGTTATGAATACACAAAACAGAGGCAAAAGTAGGTTTACAGTTATGAATACACAAAATAGAGTTTATTCTTTTTTAAAGATTTTATTTATCTACTTTTAGAGAGAGGGAAAGGGAGGGAGAAAGAGAGGGAGAGAAAAATCAGTGTGTGATTGATACATCCATCAGTTGCCTCTCACATGCCCCCAACTGGGGACCTGGCCCACAACCCAGGCATGTTTTGTATATATTGATAAGATCATTCTAAAAATTTAGAAAGACAAAGGAACACACATAGCCAGAATTTTACATTATGCTTCCATTTATATACATCTTAAAAGCACCCAAAACTGTATGTGTGTAGAAAGAGAGAAGGAGATCAAGAGAAAGAGATAGACTACACGCATATGTAGAAATAAAGTATAAAAATAAACATTGGAATGATAAGTGGCAACTTCATGATATAGTAGCTACCTTCTATAGTAGCTATAGAAGCAAGGAGAAAGGTTGAAGAGCAGAGCTTTAACTGAACCTATATAATTTAATTATTTTTAAGAGAACAAAGAGATCTGACCCAAAAAGCACACACAAATAAGTACAGTACAAAGAGTGCAATAATATCAGAAGTTAAGAGTTATGAGAAAAGAGAGATTTGTGACCCTGGGAGGCTCCAGGAAGACTTCATGGAGGAAGCAGCTTAGAGCTGGACCTTGAAGGATGAGTAGGATTTCACAGCCTGAGATAGGATGGGATAGAATGAGCAAAGGCACAGGGATGTGAACAGGGGAGGAGACTGGGGAAACCAAGGTTACCCCAAGCAGCTGAGGTGAAGGAGTGGAGGGGTGATAAGAGTTCCTCCAGTAGGTAATTGGAGTATTTATACTTTTTCGCTGGAAAGCACTCAGAGGGCTTTATGCGCAACCTGAAGGCCAAGCCCTGCCCTTTCAGGGCTTCATTGCATATGTGATAGTATCTTGCATATACCAATCACTAACTCAGCCAATAAACAGAATGAAAGCACATCATCTAAGGGCAAAGAGGGACCTAGGGCTCCTAGACTTTTGAGAAAGGAAGGAAAAAACAGATTATTGCCTCCATTTGCCTCTCTTTTAGGTAACTTATAGGAAGAAACCTAGGGTATTGCAGAAAGTTCTGGAAAATCAATGTGTAAGGTTAGGGTTAGAGCTTAGACCCCCTGTCCTAGTGTAGCACACTGCCACTTGAAATAAGGCATATAAAATTATTTATAACTGTCTGAAACATGACGGAAATTGAAACAGAACAGCCATTTAAATTATGTATTTGCTGAGTTACAGTGTGCAAATTCAGACATTTTCCATCAAGATAGAAACCAGAAGCAAAGGAAGCTACAGCGCCGCCTTGTGGTGAGACCCAGCGCTGCACTAAGATAGCTCCTCGCCCAGACCATTCAGTCGCCTGTGCCTTGTCTGGGTCTGAAGTCACTAGATGCGGGTGTGGATCAGCAGAAGCTAAGAACTAGAGTCAACAACAGACGTGACCAGGCGTCAGGAGGCCCCTTCTGTGGCTCCCCTGAGGTACTGGAGGCCTCCCTTCTTCCCAACATACCTCAGGCAAGAGCAGCACAGCCAAGATCAGAAAGGCTGGAAAGTGAATAAAATAGTGGGCTGCGGGGGGAGAGACGGGAGGAATAGTCTAATACCAACACCACTGAGGTTCCCAGGTGGTAGAACAAGCTGTTACTGATTATCTATGAGCCTCAGGCCTTCTTGAAAAATAAAGTAACCTTTTTGTTTTCTACAAAAACGGCCTGATAGCAGAAGCAAGGATCATCAGCTGCAGATGGCCAATAGTCTTCATCTCAAGTGTCAACTTTCAACGAATTGGTGGTAACTAACTAGAACATCATGTTAAGTAGGATTCTGAGGCAGAATTGGAGCTCAGTGGGAAGAAGGGCATTAATGACTAACATGTATCTCCAGTATGGGAGGGTGGACTAACAATATACATATCCTAGTGAAGGTTCTGTTGATGAAGTGCTCTATGTAGCTCTAACTCCTCTGAGTCTCGGTTTTTCTCATTATAAAATGAGGGTAATTATGCCTCTATGCCTATTTTACAAAAAAAAAGACTGGATTCAAAGGGTCTTTTTTAATTGTTATTCTATTACAGTTGTCCCAGTTCCCCCCACCCCGCTTGACCCTCCTCCACTCATCCCAACGCCCCACTCCCACAGTCAATCCCCACACTGTTGTCCGTGTCCATGCGCCATTCATACATGTTCTTTGACTAGTCCCTTCCCCTTCTTTCCACCATTATCCCTCTCCCCCCTCCCCTCTAGTCACTGTCAGTCTGTTCCATGTTTCCCTGCCTGCGGTTCTATTTTGTTCATTAGTTTATTTTGTTTAGTAAATTCCTCTTGTAGATGAGATCATCTGGTATTTGTCTTTCACCAACGGGCTTATTTCACTTAGCATAATATTTTCCAGTTCCATCCATACTGTCACAAGAGGCAGGAGTTCCTTCTCTCTTTCTGCTGTGTAGTATTCCATTGTGTAAATGTTCCACTCATTTACTGATGGGCACTTAGGCTGTTCCCAGCACTTGGCTATTGTAAATAGCACTGGTATGAATATAGGGGTGCATAAGTTCTTTCAAATTGGTGTTTCAGGACTCTTAGGGTATATTCCCAGCAGCGGAATCACTGGGTCAAACGGCAGTTCCATTTTTAGTTTTCTGAGGAAATTCCATACTGTTCTCCACAGTGGCTACATCATCTGCATTCCCACTGAAGGGTCTTAAAAGATCTAAAAATAAATGTGTGAGATGGTGCAAGTGTTTCTGTCAACTTCCCTGGGTGAACAAAAGAATGGATGACTCCAGAGCTGCTAGTTGCCTTTCCCAATCTAAGAACCGCTGAAAGAGCTGAAGGACATAGTTAGGATAACATTAGGGGCTCAAACAGATCATAACACTGAATCAAACAAATTGGGTAAACTAGGGTCTAAAGAATTTAAATCATTAACTGTGAGGCTGGTGCTACAATTTTTTCAGGCCCAGAGAATGGAATAAAATGAAACCAAACAGCATCACTGAAGGACCCTTATATTAATTCACTCGGCAGCTACTTATTAATCATCCCCTCACTTGCTGATTTAACCCTGGCTGGTTTGGCTCAGTGGATTGAGCGTCGGCCTGCGAGCTAAGTAAGTGTCGCTGGTTTGATCTTCCAGTCAGGGCACATCAGAGAAGGAAAACTCTGACTCCAAAAAACCTCCGCTGCCTTGCGGCATACCTCTTCAGGGGAAAGGCTAAGGGAGTAAACCCCGACAGAAAATCCGGAGCCGGAGTCCCTAAGGCGGTTTGACGTTGTAGTCAACACCGGCAACTCCTGCGGCGCACCTGAAGCCAAGCTGTATTGACTCCGTCTTTCCCTTGGACCCTTCAGCTGCGAAGAGAGGGGGGGTCTGCTGCATGGGCAACAGCAGACCCTCCATATCACCCTGCCCAGGCTCTGTAGCTTCAGCTTCACTGGAGAGGACACTCCAGCGTCATCGCAAGATGTCGATTCAACACGGGAGGAGACAGATACCGTGTCACTCCCAAGTCGGACTGCACAGCCATTCTCGGCGGTGCAGATAGACTCTTAAGAAGCTACACCATCATCTCTCGAGACGGACGGCTGCCGACGACGACTTGCTGATTTTATAAATATTTACTGAGCACCTACTGTGTACCAGTTCTATGATATGTTTAGGAATAAAGTTGAGGATAAAAGAATTAGGTACCTGCCCAAATGGATTTACAACCTAATGGGGAAGTCTGTAATGAGCAAATAATCACCATAAAATGATGTGCTGTGAAAAGAGTAATGTTATGTGCCAGGGTAGCCTCCTTTGAGAAAGGGGCTTTACATGTCTGTAGGCCAGAGGTTGCAAATCCCAGTGCCAGAGGCAAATTCAATCACCAACAACTTTTTTGGTCAGCGATATAGTGAGGCCGCGATAAGTGAACTGCGATATAGAGAGGGACTACTGTACTGGAACAAAACCTAAAGACGAGCCAAGCCAACCCTCTAACAATACTGATGAGGAACATGAGCCCAGAGAAAAGAGACTGGCCCAGTATCATTTGGGATCAAAGCCAGTGTGAAACCCTGGTCTCCTACTTGATGTAATTTCTATGGTGATAAGGTGAGACATTATATGTAAAGTGCTCAACTTAATCACCAGCACTGGATGAGCACTCAATGTATGGAAATTAATATTCTTATTAATAATTTTTTCACTTAGTTTTTGTCCTTCCAGACTTTACAGTCAACTAAGAGTATGTGTGTATGTTCTTTATTTTTGTTTTAGTTTTTGCTACGTGTGCACAATTGGGTAGATAAGATCTGTTGCACATGTGGCAAGTTTCTTGCAAAGTTGCTTGTGTTCCAAGGAGGCACGTGTTTGTGTGTTTGCAGCTGAGAAGGAAGGGTATGTGTGTATATCTGTGTATACATAAAACACTCTTTCCTTAGAAGACTTTGTTGTCAATGAAACAGTTCAAAAGGCATTTCCTCTTACTTGTCATGATAATATCAACCAAGGTTAGTGAAGGGGAAGATAACTAAAAATTGATCGGTCAAAGAGGAAGATTATGTTTTAATTAAAGTCTCTTATCCTAACCAAAGGTTCTAGATATTGAAGAAAATTGTGATGACTGGTTATAAACATTCTGGTCTATAGTTGGTGTGGGTCACCAGGCTGTAAATGCCACAAGGTCTCTCAGGTCCCCTCCCCAGCCTTCTCAGTCAGAGGCAGAGAGACCAGTCTTGGGGGTTTCAGGGTATCCTTCTTGCTGCCCTTCCACAGAGGCCCTCTGCAGGCTCAGAAAGGCTGAAGTCTAGAGGCAGGCTCAGTGAGTTCCGATCAGCCTCTGCAGCAAGCTCTGCTGGCCACAGAAGGGCTCCAGGGTCATCCCTGCAGAAGGGTTGCAGTGTGGTGCAATGGTTAACTGCACTGGCATGAAAGTCAGACAAACTCGGGCCTTCACCTCCCAGCTAGTAAATGTGTGACTCAGTGACTTCCTCTTATTGAGACTCATTTCCTCAATTATGAAACATGAATTTAAAAAAAGTAAAATGTCTATTTCACCAAGTTATTGGAAAAATTACTTTAAAACTTGCACTGAAAGTCCATAGCATAATACCTGGCATAAGGTAATGTTCAAATAATAACAGCTAATATTTATTGAACACTTATTCTGTGCCTGTCTACATGAGTATTGTCTCATTTAATCTTCGCCGCCCAAAGTGGTAGATACATTATCCCCATTTTTCAGATGAGGAAACTGAGGCACTGGCCCAAACTTCATATGTTGAAATCCTAACCTCAAGGAGCTCAGACTGTGCCTTTGTTTGGAGATGGGGTCTTTACAGAGGTAATCAAGTTATTGTAAAATGGTCTGTGTCTTTGCTCCTCTGTTTTCTCTGTTTATAAGGATACTAGTCATTGGGTTTAGGGCCCACCCTAATCCAGTACAACCTCATCTTAAATAATTATGTCTGCAAAGACCCTATTTCCAAATAAGGTCTCATTCTGAGGTTCTGGATGGTCATGAATTATGGGGATACACTAATCAACCCAGTATAGATAGAAGAGCTCTAAAGCGGTGGGTCTCAAAAGTACTGTGCATCAGAACCCCATAAAGGGGTTGTGGAAACACAGACTGCTGGACCCCAACCCTGGAGATTCTGGTTACTAGGTCTTGCCTATCTAACAAATCCTAGGTGTTGCTGATTCTGCTTTTCAATCCACTGCAGAGCTCAACTGTGCATTTCACACCCTGAGCCAAGAGGTACCTTCCCTAAGGGGAAAGGGTGAATGGGACTATGGAGCTTATTTCTTCTGTATCTTCTTATTATTCTGTAATGAGGGGATACTGCTTTTTTAATAATTAAAAAGATATCTACCTGATTCTAAAACTGAGCTCTAACCTCTAGATCAGATTGCTGGGACTGAGCGTCCTGGTCTACCCTCATCTTTTTGTAGCTCTGAATACCTTCAAGCTTTCTTTCCCCATGAAGATTGGCTCTGAGCAAGGATCTGTGTGCCCCACTTGCACTGAGCTATGAGCAACTGATACACAGGTTACTTCCTCCTGGGGCAGAACAGCAATCAAAGAAGATCAAAGCCTAGACCTATGGGCATGAAGGTCTGCCAATGGAATGTTAGCTATCAGTTAGCCAGGTAGGAACACAGAGTGCCTTCTAGTCGCCCCTGAAATCGTTGGGCATGGGCAATTGCCCACTCAGTTACTGGCAGGAGTCTAGCCAGGGGCTAATCTTAGGCTCTAAACCCAGAAATATACAAGGCTGGACCCAAACTCGCAGCATTACTCAACACTAGGTAAAAAGCCTCCAAAACCCAGTCCGCTTTTAAAACCCAGAAAAGGTATTAGACTCAGGAGACCTGAGTTCAAATTTTGAATCTGCCACTAACGCTTTGTCCTCTCCTGGCCTCAGTTTTGCCACTGAAAAAGGGTCAGGTTTGGAGAGAATGACTTCCAAGTTCTACTCTGGGCTGCTCCAGAGCCTCCAGCTATGTGTGTGTGTATGCCTGGGGCAGGGTCCAAGTAATTCCTAAAGGGTCAAATGATTAACCATTGGCCTGGGTCCGTTCCAGAAAGGACTCAAAAATTAACCTTGCTACTCCTGTTTTCTCTTTTAATCTTTGCCATTTGCAACTCTGGTGAGGTATCCTTTCTTTCCTGCCTCCATGGTCCAGCTGCCATCCCCTGACCCTCTACCCAGAGCACTCCACCTCCCCAACTCCCCTTCCCCCCAACTAAACTTTGCCAATTCTCACTTCCTCTAGGAAACCTTTTCTGAACCCCACAAGTCCCTGCGACCGCAGCCCTCTGACTGCCTCGTTATACTGTACTAATCCCAGGGTAAGGTGCTTAGCACCGACTTCAGGGTTGTAGCGACCTCTCCTTGGGAGTTGAAACTGTGCTGTGTCCGACCTTTTATCCGATACACAGATTCATTGTTCAGAATGCAGGAATACTTGAGATGCCTTTCACCAAGCTGAGAAATAAGCCCTGACCACTGGGCATAGTTCTTAACTCTTCAAAATACCTGTAAGTTCTCTTTGCTCCCTGGTCTTCACAGGAAACCCTGTGAGGCAGGCTGACCACTTAACTGGGACATGAAGCAATCTCCTTAAGGCCATGTGGCAAGCTGGTGGGAGCCCGAACCATGTGCCCAAACCATGTCCCAGTGTTCTTGCCTCCACATGTTGGGCTTTGGGGTGTTCAGCATGTGGTGAAATCACAGCCTTGCCCTGTTTTTGAGTAACTGCAGCCTGGGGCCACCCTTATAACATGTGAACACACACACACACACACACACACACACACACAAATACCTTCACACTGGCTCCAGCCTGTTTACGGCTTCACCCTATTAGACTCTAGGGTTGTTTTTCTCCCCTCTTTTATCATCATTCTCTAAGAGGATAACAGCCTAGGGCAGTTCCCAGATCAATACATTTTCTCCAAGAGATTATAAGGGGCCAGGAGATGCTGAAGTTGATCCTACTGGCTCTGGGGTGCCCCTCCTCTCCTGTGCATCACCTTGTTCAGCACGGAGAACAGATAGGTCAAAGTTTTGGAACGTGGGCAAGCATCCCAGTTCACAACAGACACATGGGCTTCACAGCCAAAATATCATCTTTGTCTTGTCCTGCATTCATGGGACCACATTCTCTCATCATAGCTGCTTAGTAGGGTCATTCAGGAATCTGTAAATATATACTCATATTCATATGCATATGACTAGTAGGTGCAGGTGTGTGTGGACAGGCGCATTTATGCTATTGTGTTTAGCCTGAGTATGTATGTAGTGTGTGTGTACGTGTGTTATAGGCATAGTGAACATCCATGGGTATCTACAGGTGCCCACCTCAAAATGTACACACATGTGGATAAGTATGTGGGAGGACATAAATATTTTTCACTCACTATCTACCCATCAGTCCGAGAAAGATGTACTGATGCTGCAGGCACTGTGCACAATTCTGGGGAGGAGTAAGAGACAGTATATGGATGGATCTACTCCCAGGTACATGAGTGGTAGCATGTTTTTCAGTACTATGCAGATGTCTATGAAATACATGTATGTGTACATCAGGGCCCACATAAACTAGGAAAGTTCCTGATTGTCTAAGTGAGGGCACACCTTCTGTTAATGCTGAAAGATGCTGCTGTGTTCTCTTCCTGAGCCCCAAGTCCTGGACTCTAAACAGTCCTCAGGCAATAGAGGCATCCTCTGCCCACCGCTCTGCCAGGGTGGAAGCCTAGACTGCTGGGTCCCCCTCATCATTCCAGCTACTCCACCCTCCCCACCTACAGAGGGGAGAGCCAGCATTCCCTGATAACAGGGCACCGAGAGTCCAAGAGGCTGAGAGCCACCTGAGCTTCACGTGGTTTTATGGCTTCACAGTTAATGTTTGGCCCTGAGTTATTTCAACTCTAGGAGGTAAACCAGATGAGGCAGGAGAGAGATGGGGGCAGGGGAGATAAGGTGCAAGGTCACCTGCAGGAGGCACCTGCCCTGGCAGCCGCCTCTGCTTCCACAAAGCCGGCAGGATTCCAGGTCCAACGGAAGAAGGAGCCACCAAAACAAAAGAGGGCAAAGGCTTCTGGGAGCAGGGTTGGAAAAGAGAGCCCTTCTAAAGTGCCCCCCAGGAGCCCAGCATCCCCTCCGCAGCCTTCTCAGGGATCCAGGAAGCTCCTCTACCAACAGGTCAGCCGATCTACTCAGCTTGGTCACTTCCAAGGACAAAAGCAGTTCACCACCTCCAATGTTCTCAGATTTATTTTTTATACTGGAATAAAAATCTACCTCTAGCAACTTCCATTTGTTGGTCCTACTATCCCTCTCAAAAATAAAAATCTGCTTGGGAATAACCACCCTTTGGTTAATGTCTCCAGAAAGTCCCTATTTCAAATGCTAATCTATAACCTGGAGAAAAATACAGTATTATTTTATAGTTTGAGTGCTTTTCTTTCCCATTTGAAGTCTTTAAATTCCTTAAGAGTAGAGAGGCTATATATACAGCTGACCTTTGAACAACACAGGTTTGAACTGCATGGGTTCACTTACACATGGCTTTTTTTTTTTTTCAATAAACACTGTAAATGTATTTTCTCCTCCTATGACTTCTTAATAACATTTTTTTTCTTAAGCCTACTTTATTGTAAGAATACAGTATATAATGCATATAACATATAAAATATGTATTAATCAACTGTTTATGTTATTGGTAAGGATTTGGATCAACAGTAGGCTCTTAGTAGTTAAATTTGGGGGGAGTTTAAACTTATACATGAAAAAAATGTTTTTAAGTTATACATAGATTTTCAGCTCTGTGAGGCATAGGTAACCCAATCCTTGAGTTGTTCAAGAGAGATTTAATATATATATATATATCCACCCAGTCTACCCAGAACTAAGAGGGAGCATCTAGGAAAATTTGGGAGCTGAGAAATTTAAGGTAACTGGCAATGAGTAAGTGGTGGAGAGAAGAATTCAGCGAGGCCAAAGTGGACAGAGGTTATGGTGGGTCAGTTCCAGATAAATAAGCAATAAAGAATCAGGGCAAAAGAGAAGAGCTCCCCAAGACACAGTTGTTATCCTTGGGAATGATGCAGCCAGCAGAAAAGGCCCAAAGCCCGCGGCAAGGACTGGATGAGGTCAGGAAGAGGAGGGGTCACCAGGACACACGAGGCAAAAAGGGCACTTAGCACGTTTAACATGTAAGTCTGCCTGTTTCCCAGAGCCCTTTAGTGAACTCCTATGGGGCAAGATTTCCATATAGGGCCTGGAGGAGAACTTAGCAAGCTCAGATCCAGAGAATCTCAGAATATGCCACAGGCACATCTAAGAAACTGCCCTGAATGATACAGCTCTACTCATTTGGGCTTGATTCTATCCAACAGGGCTTGATTCAACTCAAGAAAAGAGTCGACTACATGACAAACACATGAAAAGAAGCTCAGCATCGCTAGCCCTTAGGGAAATGGAAATCAAAACCACAATGGTATACCACTTCATACCTACACTAGGATGACTATAAGTAATCAATCAATTTATCAATCAATAACAAGTGTTGGCGAGGATATGGAGAAATCAGAACCCTCATACATTGCTGGTGGGAATGTAAAATGGTGCCACCAGTGTTTGGCGGTTCCTCAAAAAGCCAAACATAGAATTACCATATGATCCAGCAATTCCACTCCCAGGTATATACCTCAAAGAGTTGAAAACACATCAACACAAAAACATGTACATGAGTGTTTATAGCAGCACTATTCACAATAGCAAAAAGGAGAAAACAACCCAAATGCCCATCAACTGATGAAAAGATAAACTAAATGTTGCCTATCCACACAATGGAATGATATTCAGCTATAAAAAGAAATAAAGTATTGATACATACTGCAACATGGATATACCTTGCAAATATTATGCTGAGTGAAAGAAGACAGATACAAAAGACTATATATAATGATCCTATATATATGAAATGTCCAGAATAGGTAAATCCATAGAGACAGAGAGCAGATTAATGGTTGTCAGGGACTGAGGGAGGAAGAAATAGGGCGTGACCACTAATGGGTACAAGTTTCCCTTTAGGGTGATAAAAACATTTCAGAACTAGATAGAGGTGATAATTGCCCAACAATGTAAATATATTAAATGCCACTAAACTATATACCTTAATTAGTTGATTTTATGTTGTGTGAATTTCACCTCAATTTTTAAAAAAAAGAGAGAGAGAGACCTGGTCTAGTAGGGCCTTTTAAATAACTCTGCATAGGCATTGCCTTCTCCACCAAGGTGGACACCAGCCTCCACCTAACAAAATCAGGGAGTCATAGCTAGGCACCTTTACCCAATGGGCCAGCCATGGGGCAGGGCGCCTCTCATGGCTCCCTTCCTCTCCACCTCAGCAACTCTCTCTCTCTGCTTAGTGAGGCCACAGGTGCCCCCAGAGCCCTCAGAGGTGTCAGAGCAAGAAATGAGGAGAGAAGGGCAGCTCCTTAATGCTGACCTTCCTTTGACTTACTGGGTGGCTCCTTCACGGGTTTGCACATTCAATGATTCACCAGCTTATCAAGGTACTGGTGCTATTAAAGGGGCATGAACTGGTGAGAGAAATTCTGTCTGCTTCCCCACAAATAATGACCACTTCTGATTGTCTACTATAGGCCAGCACAGTACATGGTATTTGACTTAATTATCATATTTAATCCTCACAATAACCCTATAAGGTAGATATTATTAGGACCACAGTAGGACTTTTGTGGGTGCAAGGTGCTGTTGCCTCATCAGCCCCTTTTTCAACAAAAACTGTTAAACATTATATTTCACAACTGCATTTGTATAAGGATATTACTATTGTCTTAATGTTATATATTAAGATATTTCTCTTGACCTAACTGTTCACTTTGTTCTAATTTTAAAAGAAACTAAAATGTTTTCATGGGCCTCTAAAAAGATCATGGCCTATAGACATTGAGCTTACTATGCCTGCTGAATAAATCAATCTGGATATTATTGTCACCATTTCACAGATGACAAAACTGAGACTTAAATTGCAGAGTTAAAAAGTAGTAGGAATATATGAATGATCAACTGACTTCTGAAAAGGATGCCAAGACAACTCAATGAAGAAAGCATAGTGTCTTCAACAAATGGTACTGAGAACACTGGGTATCCACATACAGAAGAATGAAGGGGAGTCCCTACCTCACACCTTATACAAACATTAACTCAAAATGGACCAAAGAACTAATTGTAAGAACTACAACTATAAAACTCTTAGAAGAAAACACAGATGTAGATGTTCATGACATTATAGTTCCTTAGATATAAAAACTAAAATACAAACAACCAAACAAAACTAGGTAAATTACGCTTCATCAAAAAAAATTTAATTTTGTTTTTCAAAGGACACTGCCATGTAAATAAAAAGACAATCCACAGAATGAGAGAAAAAATATATTTTAAGAACTCTTAACAACGCAACATTAAAAAGACAAATAACCTAATTTAAAATTGGCAGTATGAAGTAAATAGAAATTTTTCCAAAAAAGGATATACAAATGCCAAAAAAAGACATGAAGCAGTGCATAACATCATGAGTTATTAGGGAAGTGTAGATCAAAACCAATAAAATGCCACTGCACACACCCTAGGATGAATTTTTAATTCAATCTTTATAGTATTTTTTCCCATTACCATTTAATCCCTTATACCTTCCTCCCCTCAGCAATCACCAGGCCATGTCCATTAATCCTTTTCTCGTTTTTGCTCAATCCCTCCACCCTCTAACCTCCCCAACCCCAGCTGTTATCCTGCTCTCCATCTGAGTCTGTCTCCATTTTTCTTGTTAGTTCAGGTTGTTCATTAGATTCCACATATGAGTGAAATTGCATGGTATTTGTCTTTCTCTGACTGGCTTATTTCACTTAGCATAATGTTCTCTGGGTCCATCCATGTTGTCACAAGGGTAAAAATTTCTTCTTTTTTATGGCTGAGTAGTATTCCATTGTGTAAATGTCCCCTAGTTGTTTTATCCACTCATCTACTGATGGACACTTGGGCTGCTTCCATATCTTGGCAATTGTAAATAATGCTGCAATGATCATAGGGGTGTTTATGTTCTTTCGAATTGTTGTTTTGGGTTCCTTCAGATACATTCCCAGAAGTGGAATTGCTGGGTTGAAAAGCAGGTCCTTTTTTGAGATATCTCCATACTGCTTTCCATAGTGGTTGCATGCATTTCTAACAACAGTGCAAAAGGATTCCCCTTTCTCCACATCCTCACCAGCACTTGGATTTTTATTTTTTTGAAGGGAAGTAACAAGTGTTGGTGAGGATGTGGCAAAATTAGAAACCTCATTCATTACTGATAGGACTGTAAAGTGGTGCAGCCTTTTTGCAAAGCAGCTTAGCAGCTCCTTGAAAAGCTAATCACCAAGTATGACCCAGAAATTCTACTCCTAGGTATATGTCCAAGATAAATGAAAGTCTAAATGCAGACCAAAACTTGTACACAAATGTTCATAGCTGCATTCTTTGTAATAGTCAAAAAGAGGAAACAACCCAAATGTCCATCAACAATGAGTGGATAAACAAAATGTGGTGCCCAACTGATGAATGGATAAACAAAATTCATACAATGGAATATTATGCAGTCATAAAAAGGAATGGGTATTAACAACTACTGCAATATGGATGCACCATGTAAACCATTATGCTTAGTAAAAGAAGCCAGACACAAAAGGCCACATATTATATCCTTCCATGTATGTTAAATGCCCAGAATAGGCAAATCCATAGAGACAGAGAATAGATTATCAGTTGACAAGGACTAGGGAGAGGGGAGAATGGGAATGATCGCTAACAGGTACTGGGTTTCTTTTTGGAGTGATGAAAATATTATGGAACTAGACAGTGGTGCTGTTTGTACAACTTTGTGAATTTACCAAAAAGCAGATAAAATCTACATTTCAAAATGGTCACTTTTATGGTGTATGAATTATATCTCAATTTTTTTAATCCTCACCCTGAGGATGTTTACTAATTTTTAGAGAGAGGAAGGGAGAGAGAGAGAGAAACATCACTGTGAGAGAGAGACATCAATTGGTTGCCTCCCATATGTGCCCCAACCAGGGATCAAACCCGCAACCTAGGTGTGTGCAGAATGGAACCCACAACCTTGGTGCATGGGACGATGCTCCAATCAACTGAGCCACCCGGCCAGGGTTATATTTCAGTTTTTAAAAATAAAAATTGCTTGTTGTTATGAGTGTATAACTGTGAATATACAGAATGCTATCAAATTGTACACTTTACATAAGTGAATTGTACGGTACGTGAATTATATCTCAATAAAGCTATTACCAAAAATAAAATGGTAAGATTACAGTTCAATTCCAGGTATTTCCACTTCCAAAACAAATGCTTGTAACCAGTATACCACACTGGAGGGAGATCCCAGAAGGACTCTTTATCCCCCTCCTTTCCTCACACAAGTTCCTTTTCCTCTCCCTATTTTGTGAGTCCCTCTGAGCACCAAAAGCTCTGGGCAAGAAGATTCTTTTTTCTGAGCACATGTTGTCCAGATCAGTTCCCCCTCGATAAGCTCCCAAGAGTCTACAATCTAAAGTCAAATCTCCCTAACTGGAAATCCTAGCCTCTCAAGATCTGGCACCAACTTTCTCTACCTGGGACTTTGTTCCACATGCCCAACATTCAAGTCAGAGGCAGATTTAACAGTGGGCGCACCGGGCGCACACCCTGGGCCCCAACTTCTGAAGGGCCCAGCAAGTTTACAGCTTGTACGTAATTAAAATTGCACATATGAAACCAACCTGGGTGTCATTAGAAAAAAAACGTAAACTTGTCTTTTCCTGCTGTCCCATGTGCCTTGGAAACCCTCTCTCCACACCCTTCACCACATGGCCACATCCTACCCCTCTGCTCTACTGCCATCTTCTCTGAGTTCAAATTTACACACACACACACACACACACACACTCACTGGCATTAATTTTGCTTCCTCAGAGCTCTAATGGGTCTTTAGATCTCTATGCATTTGTCCCTGTATTAAGATATTTGAACATATATTACTTGAGACAGCTCAGTATCCAACCCAAAGCACCAGCACAGTGCCTGGCACACACAGTGGTGCTCACAAAAGTCACACCAAACTCACTGAAGTCAGTTCAGTCCGGCCCCTTATCATCTCACTGCTTTTTCTACTAATGACCAACTGGAAACACTACAGGTAGTTTGAACAAAGCATTTAGAATGCTAATGGATGAAAATGGGTTACAGCCACACCTACTTCATGTAAATTATGAATTTTATGACCTTGGTTGCCTTGACGACCCAGCTGTTGGTTGGCATGCCTTGCTCAGTCCAAGGAGTGGAAATGTTCCCCTGGAAGGGTGGTGTCAGCCAGGGGTGATAGGAAGGGGATCAGAAATTCAGCATCTAAGGTACCAGCACACTCTGGGTCCTTCATACTGTCACCATATTGGGACCCTTCCTGACCCTTCCTCAATTCCAACTGAGACAGCCAAATGGTTGAGAAGTCCAGAGGGCTGTGCTACAGTTCTGCTGTGAAAAGGTCCCAGGAAGGGGAGCAAGGGAGAGCCAGGCCAACAACCCCCACTCTGGGTGTAATTGAGGATAGCCCTCATTGGAGGTGCCTTTCTAATTCCTAGCCACTGCCGCCCCCTGGTGTCCTGACCAGTCGCATCTTACAATGGTCCACCAGCCCTACCAGCTAGGGCGGCACGGCCCAACAGAAATACTGCAATATGAGCCACGGGGTAATTTTAAGTTTTTTGGTAGCCATATTTTAAAAGGTAAAGAGTAACAGATGAAATTAATAATACATTTTACTCAACCTAATATATCCAAAATATTAGCACTTTAATATATCATCACCATAAAAAATTATTAAGGAGATATTCTGTATTTTTTTTTCCATGCTAAATCTTCAAAATCCGGTGTGTTTTACACTTGCGGGACACCTCATTTCAGACAAGCCATATGTCAAGTGCCCAACAGCCACGCAGAACACGACCCCTGCTGGCCTAAGCAGCACTGTCCCATGTCCCAAGCCAAATATTACCTCTACACCGATCTTCTCCCCTGAGCACTTGCTTGTCATCTTCACTTGCTTGTCTAGCAGAAATCTCTGTGAGTTCTCCAAAACTGCTTTTTCATTTTCCACTGCAAAATCTCTCTCTGTCTCCATGAGTCAATCGATGGCATCACCATTTTTCTGCTGGAATTAAAAATCCAAAGAGTCATCCTTTTCCTTCACTCCCGCTACCCCCTTCACCCAGGCCCACACCATCTTGCATGAACTACCGCAGTAGTCTTCGAACTGTTCCCGCTCCTCCTCTCCCGTCCCGCCACTCCGCACCCACACAGAGCAGCCAGAGAGGTCACACCTGACTCCCGCCCACCTCCTTTCATCAGCTTCCCAATGCCTTCTGATAAAATCCAAACTCCTCACCTAGCTTTGCCACGCCCTTTGTTACCAGCACATCACTGCCCACCACTCTCCTACCAGCCGTATGGCTCTAACCTGCTAAACTCATTCGCACTTCCTGCTCGCTCCATCTGGAATGTTCTTCCTCCAGAGCTTTGTATGGCTGGTTGCTTCTCATCATTCAGGTCACTCACTATCCTATCTGCCATAGTCCCATCATTCTTAACCATTTTCTATCGCATAATCTTGTTGATCCTGGAGGAGGGAAAGGACAAGCCTCAGCCATAGCCTGGAAACAATGGCCTTCTCTCTTTCTGCCTCGGTCCGTCCCCTTTCTCTGAAGGTATGTACCCAGCCCACATCATGCCCAGCTCCCCTCAGTGATCCAGTGAGGCCGGAGCTGCAGTTCCTGGAGGCTAGCACTGTGCTCTGAGCTCCGGGAAGGCCAGGATCTGAGCCACCACTGTACCTGCCCTGACGTTCAAGGAGGCGAGCACATTAGGCCAAATCCACAGCCTCTCTCAGGTCAGGTTCCCTTCTGCACAGCTAAGGGTTGAACTTGGAAGCATCTCTCAGCTCTGCAGCCCGCGAGCTCTGGCCTGGCCCCTCCCACTGTAGCTCTAAAAGCTCCTTGGACACCGGGCTTGGCCCCAAGAATACCATGGCACTCGGGATCCTTCGCATGTCGTTATAACGTTTCCCCAAGTGGGCGGGTCCCCTCAGGAGGGAAAAACCAAGGCCTGGGCACCGCATATTCCCTCCCCTCACCAACCCTCCTCGCCCTGGTGGTGTGCAGGCCCAGCACACCAGGACAGAGGTGACAAGGGCGCCTTGGTGGGCCGCTGAGAGGCCCACAAGAAACTGAACGACTAAGGGAGTGATGGAGAAACTGTGTGACCAGCGCGGCTGTGTGACCTGCTGATGGACTGACAGGCTGACCGACAGGCTGGTTGACGGGGCAGACTAGACTCACTGGTGGGTTGGCTGCTGCAAGTGTGGCCGCCGGCCGCCAACCTCTCCGCCTCCCGTCACTTCATGTCCACTCACCGCGTCTCGTCTCCCGTCACCAACAGGTTTCTGAACCAGAGCGCATGGTGCTCGGCAGCCAAGGCTCCTTCCAAGGGGGTAGAGCCCTAGCGCGGCCCGCGGCGCCACCTGATGGTGGCGCTCGGGAGGGAGGGGCGGGCCGTGGGCGGGGCCTATCTTGGTGGGCGGGGCTGAAGTGGAGAGTCCGAAGCTGCGGAAAAGGGCTGGAAGAGGCGGGGCGGGACTCTGCAGTACCTTCTTTTCTGGACTTAGCCGCTCTTCCCTCCTATTTTGTTCGACCCTTGCGCCTCCGCCACCTCCTCCTCTCTAGTCGAAGCGGGCAGGACCCTCCGGATCCTGAGTCACACCCTGCGCCTGTCCTTTGACCTGAGCGGGAAAGAGAAGTTACCGCTTGCCCTTAGATCGCTCGGCATCTCGAGGGCTCCTAGCCCCAGCTGGCTGGGGGCGGGGTGGGGGCGGTGACGGCGGGGCCCTTCGGGTCAGGCGGGTGGCAGAGCTCCGCAAGAGTGGAGGGCCCCAGAAATCCTTGATGACTCTGCAAGCGTCTGGGGAGCCTGACTGAGCGAGGTAAAGGCAGGGCCGGTGGACTGTGCATTGTTTTTGTTCCTGGGCCCAGAATTGCCCTTCACACCATTTGCTTCCTCCTCCCCATTCAGCTGGACCCGAGCAGCTCACCTGCGAACTCACCTGCCTTCCAGAGGGCCAATCCGAATCGTGGTGAACATCGGCGAGACCCCTAGGTGGCAGCAAAGGCCCAAGAAAATGGTCGCAGAATCATCTCCTTACTGCCCTAATGCCAGAAAGGCCGGGAGGGATAGAGCCACTTCGCAGAGAAAACCGGAGTCCAGGGTGCGGGAACCACTCACATCCCACAGCAGGAGGAGAGGAGAGGAGGCAGAGAGAGGAGAGGCTAACAGGCAGAAGCCATGGAAAGTGATGTTTCAGAGCCCAGATGCACTCAGGATGGTGTGACGGTGGGAGTCACCTCACCTTTCTGAGGCTGTCTCTTTTCCTGTAGGTTAAGGACAAGAAGGGCACCAGTTCACAGGATGTTCTGAAGATTGAGATGCTGTAAGGAAATCACTTACAGCAGTGCCTGGCTCGTAGTAAGTGCTCATAAATAGCCACATTAATAAATGTAAAGTAGCATTCCACAGGCCACCAAAACCATGTCCAGTTGGTATCTGGGTGTGACGGTCTCTTGTCAAGTTGGCTAAGTGACAGTCCCCAGTTATTCAATCAAATACTAATCTAGATGTTGCTGTTGATGTGATTTTGTGGGTGCAACTAAAGTCCATTATCAAGTGACTTTAGAGGAGATTATCTAGATAAATCTGGGTGGGTCAGATTCAATCAGTTGAAAGGCTTTAAAATCAGAGCCGAGGCTTCGCTGATGAAAAAGAAATTCTGCCTGTGGGCAGCAGCTTTGGCCCTTGGCAAGAGTTCTAATGTGCACCTCATGATTTTTGACTTGCCCAGCCAGCCCCACAATCACGTAAGTCAACTCCATGCAAAAAAAAAAAAAAAAAAAATCTTTTAATGTTCATCTCCGACTGGTACGACTTCTCTGCTTGAACCCTGACTAATACATAGAGGAAGTGAGGGTGTGTGTGTGGGGGGGTGTGTGCGTGCGCACATGCATGCACTGGAATCACAGGGCACCATCCTCGTGTTGATTCACTCTTTAAGCTCATGATGGTTTGTGCCTTTCAGAATCCTGTAGTTGGAGGCTATAGCAAAACCATGGTTGTTTAATGGTAGGGCTGAGGGTAGGGCTAGGAGGTGATGGGGGCAGAGGGTCCAAGCACAGGCCTCGTAGTCTCTTCCATAACCCCTACCCCCAACCTTAGGGCTCATGGATGCAACCTCCTTGTTTCCAGGCTTTCTCTTCAGTCCTCTTTTCCCAAGGGAGGACATGCTCATCCTCCTCCCCCTGCAGCAGGTGCAGGATTGGGAATGAGGGGTACAAACCATGCTGCTTCCCTGGGAGCCAGCTGGTGAGGAGGAGGCTTTTTCCTCAGCCAGCTGGCCCATATGTCCCTGTACTGTGCCTCTCCCGCCTCCGTCCCACAGGCCCTGTGTCCTGTGCACTCCCACACCTCTTGCCCTCCCACTCTTAATTCTAGCAGGCGCTAAAAGCCATCGATTACACCTCACTTCACCTGAGCACCAACCTATGGGGCAGGAGTTAATACTGTCATGGTCCCCATTTTACAGAAGAGGAAGCTGAGGCACAGAGGTGTGTTCTCAGCCTCCCACCTGTTCCTCCTCCTGGGGAGACAGGCTTGGGCAGAAACTTAAAGGTCAGCCGAGAACATCTGTAGTGGAGAGAACCAGCTCTGATGGAGTTGAAGAGTCTCATCTCTTCTCAGACCCTCTCTTTGCTCCTCTGTATGAGTGGTTGTGATAAAGATCAAGGAAGTGGCTGGTCTGAGAGCACTTGGCTTCCCTTCCTTCCTCCCTTTCACTAGGAAACTGAGGAGGCTTATAAAACGTGGTTTGGTGGGAAGAGGGTGGGCTCAGGGGTCAGCAAGCTCTTATCTGAGGCCTGGTGTGGCCCCTTGCAAACTGTAAGAACTTCAGCGAGTTCTGGAACCTGTCTGAGCCTCAGTTTTCTCATCTGTGAGATGGGCCAGGGAGACCCTCCCTCACAGAGCTCCTGGGGGAACAGGCAAGCAGCTGGCACTCAGTAGCACTCAGGGCTCCGGGCTGCCACCTGTTCTCTCCACTTATTAGGAGGTTGGTGAACGTGAAGACCCTATGCCTCCCTTAGTCCCAGTCTTGCTCTGCTTCATCTGCGAGAAGAGCGGTTCCTCCCCACCCAGAGTCACTCACGCCATCCCATGTCCTCCTGAGGCCTTCCTTACCATCACCCCATATCTAGTCCTTCAGCAAATCCTGTCAGCTCCATCTCCCACATATATGCACCATGGCCCTCCATTTCATTGCCACCACCCAGGTCCCTGCCATCCAGTCTCCCTCTTGGGAAAACTGCTCTTCCTCCCTGTCCCACGCAACAGCAAGGGTAAGATTTTTAAAATACAAACAGGATCATGCTCAACACATTTCCGTGGGGCTTCCCAATGCTCTGACCCCCAAGGCCTGTGAGGCCTGGTCCCTGCCGCCTTCTCCACCCTCATCTCACACCTGGCTGCCTCCTGCGCTCTACTTGGCCTCATTTCAGCTATTACTCTGCACAGTCCCTTCGCACTTGCTGTTCCCTCTGCCAAGACAGACTTCTCCCCCACTCCACCCCACCCCCTTTAGTTAACTCTTCTCCTGCCCAGGCTGCTTGTGGTGCTTTTGTTAAACACGTTCCTGGCGTGTTGTGTCTTCCCTTCCAAGCACTGCGCTCAGTCCGCACCGCATCATTCACTGGGTGCCTGCTGGATTACCCTCCGCCCCAGTACACACAACTGTGAGCTCCATTAGCACAGGGAGCAGCGCTGGTTCTGCTTGCTGCAGCGTCCTGGTGCCCACACACAGGGAGAGCTGAATCAATGCTTATTGAGATGAGGGAGTGAGACAAGGCAGGGCCCACATGCCCTGGTTTCCTTGGGGTGGCCCAGTTTTCACCTGTCATTCCAGCATAATAATAATGGTGCCCTGGTTCACTCTCAAGTGTCCCAGTTTGGTGATATATTATATGGTCAACCTAGTTATTGGAAAGGATGGCGGTTCACCCAAGAGCTTCTGCTCTTTCCCAGCTACGATGGTTTCCCATGTTCCCTCTATAAGCCCAGAGCTTTTTCTTCTTGCTCCTGAGATGGTTTTCTTTTTTAAATATTCTCCATGGATTGCCCCCAACCCCCAGAAATACATAAGAATTCTGTCTGTTTGCCCATTTCACTGCAGAACTGTCCTCCTGGAAGGATGCCGTGGTGATCAAATGATGTCACTGCCCTGGAAACAGTTGCCTAGGAGATAAGTGATGTCATTTCCAGGAGATGATTGTCATGGTAACATCTCAGTGGAACTAGGGGGTGGCCAGGAAAGTAAAGAGGGTGGAGGGCGGATGCAGAAGGGACAGATGTGAAGGGCGGAAGGAAAAGGGGGGCAGTGCAGGAAAAAAAGGCCAGGAAGAGGATGAGGACTGTCCCAGAGCAGTTGAAAATGACACAGAATCACAGAATCTCAGAAATGGAAAGGCATCAGAGGCCACAAAAGGCAATGGCCTCCTTTTTAGAGGCTGCTGAGACCAGAACTTGCTCAAGGTCACACCACCAATTTATAGGTGATATCAGAACCAACCCTGAGTCCTCATGACCCTCGGTTTCTTATATGGCTCATCAGTAGGAGACCTGGGTGGGAATATAAAGGATTCCTTTCAGTCATTTCATTTTAAAATTGCTTTGGCCTCAAAACAATTATTTGTGAATTTAACAAATTCTTATTATGAGCTGTGTGCTAGGCCCTCAAGAAGAACCTAAGTGACATTTTCATAGTTATTTTTTATTTTATATTTTTAAGGTTTTATTTATTTTTAGAAAGAGAGGAAGGGAGGGAGGAGAGAGAGAAACATTGATCCATGTGTGAGAGAAACAATCAGTTGCCTCTCACATGCCCCCAACTGGCACCTTGGCCCACAACCTAGGCATGTGTCCTGACTGAGGATTGAACCAGTGACCTTTCGGTTCACAGACCAGCACTCAATCCACTGAGCCACACCAACCAGGGCTATTTTATATTTTTATTGTAACTCCCCCACTAGAGTGTTAGCCCCAGGAGGACAAGTAACTCATCAAGGTATCCCTAGCACCCTGCGCTATGTCTACCATATAGTGTTTGTTGGATGAGTGAAGACAAAGGGGCAAATGACATTGTGCGGTACAGACGCACAGGACAGGAGCCCAGAGAGGGCTTCACAGTAGCTGGCAGGAAGAAGATAGGATTTCATTGATAGGATTTGAGCAGGTGAAGAAAAGAAAGCCATTCCAGGAGGAAGAGTAATGGCTTGAGTCAAAGTGAGAGAGCAGGCTCACAAGTTGGGTCTGGCTAGGGAGAGATTTCAACTGGTGGTGTTTCGGTCCACCTCTTGCGTCATACTGTAGCTGTAGCACCTACAGGTGCCTCCTCTCCTGGTAGAAAGAGCTCCAAGGGTTGGAAGGAAGAGAAGCACTAGGGTCCATGTCCTGGATATGCCTGGGGGTGGGAGTGGGGCAGCAAAAAAGACTGATCTGGCTGAAGAGACAAATGTGCAGAAGGTACATGAGAGAAGTCTGGTCGGTGAGAAAGGATAAGGTCCCAACAAGGAAGACCTAGAATGTCAGGCTTCCAGCCTCTGCATGAAGGCAACATGTTCATGAGAAGAACCAAGGACCTTGGAGACCTGCACAGAGACAGGCTCTGTCACTTCCAGCTGTGTGACCATATGAAAGTCACTTTTCCACTCTGAGCCTCTCGATTAGAGCTACGAACTTCTTCATGGATTGCCAGCTTTTAAGTTGTATGTAAAGCCCCATTTATTACGATGGCTGCTAAGTCACCCACAGAACGCAATCAGCGAATGTTATTTCCCCTCCTCTTCTTTGTATAGTCCCTGCCCTTCAGAATGGCATGGGAGTTTTAAACTTGACAGTGGATTTTCCTTCTCTAGCTCACCCAAACTTTTGAAGCCCCCGTTCTGCTAGGCACCAGAGGGGCCTATGGTCCAGTGGAGAGATGTGCACAGTAACTCAGAATAATAAAAACAATAATGCAAAGATTGGGCCTAAGTCACCTGGCAGGAAGCTTCCAGCCAGATCGGAGGCTTCCTAAGACATAGCACTTCATTAGGTCTTGAAGGATTTGATTTGGATAGCATCTTCTATAGATTGGAGAAAAAAGGACAAGAGACCAGAGAGGCAGAGGGGCTAGCTATTGTTACAACTTTCCTAGGACTCCTTTTCTCCAGTTGAGGATCAAAAAAACACATGGTGTGGTGGAGAGCCTTGAAGTGGAACAGCCCCAGTTTTGACTTAAGTGTTTCCTCTTACTGCTATGTACCTCATACCACCTGATACCTGGTGTTCTCACCTGTTAAAAAAATTATAATTTCTACCTTGCAGAGTTGCTGTGAAGATTCAGGCCACACACCTAAAGTGCCCAGGACATAGTAGGTATTTGAAATAGTTACTTTCATCAGCCTAACAACTGGACAATCTTTAGGTTCCGCCTAGCTGTGAATCAGTGTTTGCGCTTGCCTTATAGTTACAGGTTCCCCTAAGAACTGAGCACCAGCTCTCAGTCTCTGAATGGCAGGCATTCTCTAAGGGTGTATGGGAGGGTGTGGAGGGCCCAACACCTGGAACCACACCTAGCTTATGTTACAGAGCCAAGAGGCACCCCAGGCTCCCCCATCCCAAGTGATTTAAGATAGCCTATTAACCCAGCAATAGCTCCATTTTCAAGAATCCTACCCTATCCTCCAATCCAGGCAAACTTTTGAGCAGGGTTTGAAGAGTTATTTGAAATCTGAAGCAATAGCACCAATAAATTTAAACATCCTTTTCCAAACACAATTCCTTCAACTCCGAAGTGAAAACCTTAGAAGCA
Source organism: Furipterus horrens (assembly GCF_987537825.1). Classification (NCBI taxonomy): domain Eukaryota; kingdom Metazoa; phylum Chordata; class Mammalia; order Chiroptera; family Furipteridae; genus Furipterus; species Furipterus horrens. The sequence continues at coordinate 16,832,898 of NW_028327181.1, read as the reverse complement.
CTGAGTATCCCCAGAATGGTATGTGTCACATCGCCCTCCCTTTTTTCTTCCAGCTCAATCGCAAGAGCATGGCAGTGAAAAGAAGCATGAACTAAGATTTAGGGGATCTGAATGCTAGTTTAGGTTCTGTTACCAATTTGGCAGTGACTCTGGGAAAAGCCATTTCACGCCTCTGGACTGTTTCCCCTACAGTAACAAGATGACCCCATCTTATTTTATAAATTATCTTGACAAGTTTTATAACATTGAGTATGCAGCACTAGAAGGAACCTTTTGAGATCACACACCTTCCAGGTTTATGCCACATGTAATTCAATAGCTCCCTACTAGGTCCTCTCCAAGAGCCCTGTTTATAACCTACAGGGCTAACTGTAATTATGTGTCCATACTCCCGCCACCCCCACCCCATTCTCAGACCAAAGAGGATGCCTTATACACACTAGGTACTTTGAGTTGAATTACAATTTCTATTCAAAATCCTACACTTAAAAAATGAGGGACCTAAGCCTCAAAGGTTGTGTGGCTTGTCACGGCTGCCTGGAGCACAGGCAGCAAGGCACTGCTAGAGCCCCCAAGGGCAGATGGAATTCTGAATGAGAAGTCTTGGACAGAAGCCAACCTGACTTTCAGGCTGTGTGAATTCCTGAGGTCCACAACCTTTGCTCCTCAGTTTCATCTGTAGGGTGGGCACAAAATCTTTTACAAGATGGTTGTAAAATAAAAATGTGTTTTTCCTAAAACCCTTCCTCTGAAGAACACTTCAGATATAAGAACAGTTTTAATATCTACGTGATATCAAAGACACAAATGTCCTGGCCACATAGTTTGTAGCTTTAAAATACCTGACCTAATTGAAGTGAAACTCAGTAACCATTTTAGCTAGCAATTAGGCCAACTTCAAACAGGTTTCTTAAGGAGTATTTATTAACATGTGGGTCATACCTCTTACTTCAGAATGAGAAAATAGGTTAAACTTCCATGCTTAAAAGTTCTGTGCTCCACCACAATATAAGCTCAAGGACAGAAATTGAGTCATGGCCATTTTCCCCAGTCTGGTACCAAGCTTTAGTCAAGAGCAAGGTATTTAAGACATTTGTGTAACTGAACCAATCCACTTAAAAAGCACGTTCGGCCCTGGCCGAGTAGCTCAGTTGGTTAGTGTCAAACCAATATGCCAAGGTTGTGGGTTTGCTCCCCAGTCAGGTCACATACAAGAATGAACTAATGAATGCATAAATAAGTGGAACAAATCGATGTTTCCTTCTCTCGCTCTCAAAACCAATCAATAAAAAGACAAAAAAAAAAAAAAGAAAAAGAAAAAGAAAAAAGCACGTTTGGTCCTGGGCACCATGCTAAAGGTGATAGAACTCATGAGGGGCTGGAGTCATTACCTGACAGAGTCCAACTGGTGGTGCTGAGCCTCAGGAGAAGCCTTGGGGTGTAGTCAAAAGGGGAGCATGCCTACAGGGTTAGGCCTTTTTCCTTTTTAAACTCAGATGGGGGTTTGATTTTCTATTTTAAGCAATACTCAAAGCTTTCTTAATAATCAGTAATTATTTCAGGGATCCAGGTTGTGCCCCTAATAAACATTACATCTAGTTCAGAAAGAATAAGAAAATTTGAGGACATGCATAAGCTCAGTATCTACCTTGAGTGTTAAATATCAACCAGCATTCCACTAGTGTGGGTCGAACACCCTCCCCTCCCAAGGTAAACACAGACCTGACCTTTCACTGAGGTGCTCGCTATACTGCGGCAGACAGCGTTTTGGTCTGCTTGGCTCCCGTGTAAGCACCAGTTATCAGGAAGTGGGTAAGTGAGGATATGTTGGCTGGGTTCAAGAACACTACTAAAATGTATGAGTCTTAGGTGTATATTAGAAAATGTGTAATGGGATCAGAGGGCAAGAAAACTTATTGTATTAAATATTTTTTACTGCTTTTGAGTATTTGAGGCTCAAACCAGGATTCAAAATGGTGACCTGTTATATAGCTCTTTGAGAGGAGGGGAAATGAAGACCATACACCTAGAGATATCCCCAAAGCAGCATTTATTTACCCACTGAATTCCAAAACATTTAATTTAGAAGTCTGGTATTTCAATAATTACCCATTTTGATTGACATGGGCTAACACACATGGCGCTGTCAGAATATACAAGGACAATAGCCAGTTACAAAAAAAAAAAAAAAAAAAATTCCATGATTCTTAAAACAATATCGCCAAAAAAAAGTTACCAGGTATCAAAACTTTAGATGCATTGCATTGAAAAGGTTTGTGCACATCATAATTTAAAGAGGCAAAAAAAAAACGGCGCCACTGAAACCTCACTTTAACAGTTTATTATAAAGCTGATGGAAAGGAGCAAGTGTTCTCTTTTATCAGCTTCCCTTAACAGTTTTCCATTAGCTGAAGAGAGAGGTGGGAGGGGTGAATTCATTTTTGCATGCACAAGATGTACTGCTTATTAACAAAAACACTATTAGCTCATTTTAAATGGATCATTTAAATATCATTATAGCCTGTTTTGGCTAATTCTCCTTTCTAAACTTCCCCATTGCTTTAGCCTGGACTTCACAACTATCAAGAGGCATAGTAAAATGCCTCATTCAGAACGCACTTGTCTGCACAATTCAAAAAGAAAGCCCCTGTGGGCTCAAAGCAACCATCAATCCAGCAACGCCCATGATGATTTATCTGAAACTGCTTCCCAGGGGGCAGGGGAGCAGATCTGAGTAGCTGTGCTGCCAATACAGATAGGTTTAGCACTAGATATTTAGTGATTGTGGCAAGGAAGAATCGGTGATGATGGGGGTAGTGGGTGAAGGAAGGGCCAGGGACCCTAAGGCTTTTCAGTTGCCTTCGCCTGCTTCTTCATCCTGCTGGTCGCTTGTCCAGAGGGTGAGGTTGTCTCGCAGCAACTGCATGATGAGTGTGGAGTCCTTATAGGAATCCTCGTTAAGTGTGTCCAGCTCGGCTATGGCATCATCGAAGGCTTGTTTGGCTAAGAGGCAGGCCTGCTCCGGTGCATTCTGGATCTCGTAGTAGAACACGGAGAAGTTGAGGGCCAGGCCCAGCCGGATGGGGTGCGTTGGCTGCATGTGCTCTTTGCTGATTTCAAAGGCTTCCTTGTAGGCTGCCTCAGAAGCTTCAACCACACTGTTTTTCTTCTCCCCAGAAGCCACCTCTGCCAAGTAACGATAGTAATCGCCTTTCATTTTCAGGTAAAACACCTTGCTCTCATACTGGAAATCATTGCAGTTCTTGATGAGAAACTTGTCAAGCAGAGCCAGGACATCATTGCACACTGTTTCCAGCTCCTTTTCAATCTTCTCCCGGTAAGCTTTGACTTTCTCCAACTTCTTTTCATTTCCATCAGCCATGGTTTTCTGCTCAATGCTGCTGATGACCCTCCAGGAAGATCGCCTGGCACCAACCACATTCTTGTAGGCCACAGAGAGGAGGTTTCGATCTTCATTGGAGAGAGGTTCATTGAGCTCTGTCACCTAGAAAATGCCAAAGATAAACACTGAGATCCAAGTCTGAAAATTTTGGAAAGGAATCTTCCTCTCAACTCAATTAACAATCCTTCTCAAAAACAAGGTTATGAGACAAGCCACTCCGGAGAAAAACCAATCAGACATAGATAATATCTAAAGGGAAGACTGTAGTCTAACTGAAGAAATAAATACTTGAAACTCAAAATATTAAATGATAAGGCCAATTCATAATCAATTCATAATTCAGGCCTTGTAAGATGTTGCCTTCACCTTGGCAGCGGTACAGTAGGGATAAAGATGATCATGGAAGGGTTGTGAGGTCATGGTACATGATGGTGGGTGAAAAAACCCCAAAGGTTCAGCTATTCTGCAAAAGATATTCTCAAAAACATGATCATGCGATTCCTTTCTCAAATGTTCAAAAATTAGAAGTCTGTTCCAGATTCTACATCCAGCTTCTTATTCTAAAAAGAACCAATGAAACCTCCCTCAAATACATATTAATAGTTAAGAGCTTCACAGATGAGATCGATGTTCACCCAGATCTAGTGGCCAGTTTCAGCCTATGGTGGTTACACATGGAATCCCACTGGTACATCCAACCCTCCCCAGACTCTGCCGAAAGGAAGTATAGCTACTCAGCAGCGAGCTTTACTCTGACCTACCTGACAGGAAACCCTGACTGGCCATCAAGGGTGAAAGCACCAATTATTTTCACTGGAAATGTTAAATGCCACAAGCTATAACTTCCACTACTTAGTTTTCCATGATGCCACCTCCAAGTGAGCCAGTTATGTCACTGGTAGAAAGAACACTGGACTTTATTGTTGTTAACCCCTAGGACCTAGTTATATGACCTTATTTGGGGAATAGGGCCTTTGCAGATTAATCAGTTAAGATGAAGTCATACTGTATTAGGGTGGATCCTACATCCATTGACTGGTGTCCTTATAAGGAAAAGGAGATTTGTAGACACACAAACACATAGAGAGAACACCTTGTGACGACAGAGGCCGAGATTGGAGTGATGTGTCTACAAGCCACGGAACACCAAGGATTATCAGAAGCCACAAGAAGCTAGGACAGAGGCAAGGAAGGATTCTTCCCGAAAGCCTTCAGAGGGAGCACAGTGCTGCCAACGCCTTGATTTGTGAGTTTTCGCCTTGCAAATTGTGACAAAACAAATTTCTGTTGTTTTAAGCCACCCAATTTGTGGTACTTTGGGGGGAAGCCCTAGGAAACTAATACAGACTTGGAATCAGAAAACCTTAGTCTGGGCCCCAGCAAAGCCACTAACTTTCTAAATTCGTCTGTATGTTCTATAAAGTAGGGAGATTCCTTAATTACATGACCTACTTGTAAAGAGAAGCACTTGGGAAGCCATAAAACACTCAACAAAAAAAGGTATTACTATAAATCAAACCGAGTAAGGACAGAACCTCCTCCAGTGGAGGGAAAAAGCCAAGTTCATTGGAGAAAGTTATTAACAGTATATTAAGAACAGACATGCTTAACATGGATTGAGAAGACTAAGCAGCTGAGAACCAGAAATTTTAAAAACAAAAATCTTTGATAGGTTTATTTGAAAACTTAGTAGCTCAAGAAAATAAGCAATAAATGTAACCATTTTGAATAAAATTAGGAAACTTGTACCAAGTTCTTAAAAAGTGAAAACAAGCAATTGCCTACCACCACCCAACTCCCCAACAAAGCCGAAGCAAAATGAAAATGCCAGCTCCCCCTTCCCATGTATCCACTGCCCTACCCCCGACCCCCTATTCTTTCACCACAAATCTTTAGCCTAGTATTCTCTACTCTTCTGCCTGCTCTATCAATCCAGCCCCGCTTCTTTCTTCACTGTGGTCTTTGCCTACAAGCTGCCCCCTCCCCATTCCCCAGCATGGCTGCCTGGAAGCCAGGATCCTCAATCCTCCTCACACAGACAGAAGTGGTCTCTCATCTCTCCGGTCTCTGTGATCTGCCAATCTTCTCTCTACTAATCCACAATCCACGCTCCCTTCAAATCCAGATGAAGACCTGCAACCCCACTAGTTTTCTTCTCCAGTGAGTGCCTTTAAACACTCATTTGTTTACTGGAAATACAGTCTTTGTAGATATTTGTTTGATCACTTGGGTCTTTTTAAGGAAGAAATCTTTATACATCAAAATTCTAGCTCTAATACTCTGACAAGTCTCAGAATGCTTGAATCCTCTAGAATCTTTTCTAGGGCAACAGTCAATAAAACAAAATATGAAGCAAGAAAAGAATTTGGAGAGCCTCTTAGATCTCATAGTAAGTAAATGTAACAGAAACCACTTGACATTAAAATGCAAATTAGTCCTGACTGGTGTGGTTCAGTGGGTTGGGCATCATCCTGTGAAACAAAGGGTCACCGGTTCAATTCCGGGTTCCAGCACATGCCTGGGTTGCAGGCCAGTCCCGGTTGGGGGTGTGTGAGGGACAACCAATTGATGTTTTTCTCTCACATCAATATTTCTCTCCCTCTTTTTCTCCCTCCCTTCCCATTTTTCTACAAATAAGTAAATATTAATGCAAATGTATCCATAAGGAGTCACTATATACTTCATTCACCCTGTGACTAAGAAAGCTGCTTGTGTTAGACTGTTTCAAAGATACTCAAAGGTAATTCTCCAGAGCACATAATTAAAACTAATATATTTATAATCACATAGGGTATTTGTACCAGAGGCATTATTATTAAAAACAAAAATCACTGAGACATCTGGAGTTTAGCCTGAGCTGTGTGACCTTGAATAAATGACCCTTTCATTAAAGTAAAATAAGGTGGCCCTGGCCAGGTGGCTCAGTCGTTTGGAGCATCATCCCATACACTAAAAGGTTATAGGTTTGATTCCCAGTCAGGGCACATACCTAGGTCATGGGTTCAATCCCCAGTCAGGGCACATACAGGAGGCATCCGATGGATGTTTCTCTCTTCCGTCGATTTCTCTCTATATATATCTATCAATCTGTCTATCTTCCCCCACCTCCCGCAACAAAACAAAAAAATCAATAAACATATCCTTGGGTAAGGCTTTAAAAATTATGAAAAAGAAAAGATAAAATAAGTAGATCAGCCCAACCTCCGAGGACTTCTTCAGCTCCATTTTTCCTGAGCAACAATAAAAGGTATGGTTAAGGCATGAGGCTGACACTATTAACGTAAATGAAATATATCTGTGGTTTCAAGAATTCACGAAAATTCCTTTTCTCCATCAGGAATAAACTGCCAAAAAAGGCTACTGGGCAATACTTACAATGACACCTCCACAAGAAAAATAATTTACTAGGAGTATTCATGTTTATAGAACAATCCTCTGGTTGCCTGCCAGTCTGAATGAATCACTATCAGCATCAGCTGAGGGTGACTAACATCACTAAGCAAGCATTGTTCTTAGAACTTCAGCCAGGGCCTAACTAACTGGATATGTTTAAATATAGTATTTTTTAGTACTGCTGGGTTACAATTCAATTAACAAAGGGAAACTTATGGAATGAAGATAGTTTTATTACTTGATCAAATGACTAAAGAAAACTGGATTGGAAAAGTATAGGTCAAAGGGAAATCAGATGGCCCATTAAAACAGATTCATAGCCAACGTTCACCGGTGATACTTATTGTGAATAACCTTCATTAATATTAGCCCCAGTTCCCAACACTTCAAATTCCAAAATACTGGAGCAGGAGATCTAAAGAAAAGTTTGCTCCCACACTAAGAGAAGCAGACACTGGGAGGCAATGCAGCACAATGGAAAGAAAGGAAAGCCCTACCTACCAGTCTCAACCACACACACTAAAAACCAACAATATGATCATCTAGGGATTCTATGGAGATGATTTACTGCATCTCTAAAATCATAAGATTCCAAATGGTTTCTAATTAGGAACATGAAGACAAGACAAAGAATTTTGAAGATAGAAGTGACCTAGACAATGGTTCTCAACCTTCTTTCCACTCTTAATGCCGGAGTTTCAACACACTCACTTCTGCTGCACATTAGCCCTCCTGCAGCCAGCCACTCAGAGCACTGAAGTCTTCACGTGGCAACTCCATCTGTAAGGCGCTCCCCCACCTCTGCTCAGAGCCTCTGCCCTCTCCTGCCCATCTCCCCACCTCATTTAATCCTGTTTACACTCTTTATGAAAACCTTAAATTGACAGATCCTTCCCACTTATAAATGCCCTCCTCTCCATTTCCTTTAAGGATTGGACTCCCTATCAGCCATGCAACTGGTATCCTTACCACAGGCTTGGGCTAAACTCCCAACCCTGGGGCACTCGCTTCAACACTACACAGCGTTACTAAAAGTCACGAATAACCTGGTCTACTATGAATTCATTTATCTTCCTATGACATTACTGCTTACTCAGAAATCCCTAGGGGCCTCCTCCCACTAACTCACAAGGCAGTAAACTATGCATTTGTGAGTAAAAATAGATTCACTGCCAAAAATAGCACAGGGACTATTTGGAAAAACTTAGAAGTTCTTATTCTGGGGAACATCCAGCCTCAAAAGCAATACTGAGCAAACAAAAACGCCACCCCCAAATGGCCAGGCCAGTTAGGGTTGTTACTTCTCCTGAACAGCACTCCCATCCTTCACAGCCACACCACACACAATACTATCCCATCTTTTAGTTACCCACACCCACCCACTACCAACAAGCTTGCTTCTGATATTAGACTTTTATAACGAAATAAAATGATTTTCATAAACAGTTAGGTAAACAATCACAAAATCTTTAAGCTTCTTAGGCAGAATCATACATGGTTTTTTGGTGGTTGTTGTTTTAAAGGAGCTCAAGGGATAAAAGCTCTTTTGGTTGACTCTTTCCCAAGTCAACGCCCTGAAGGTGAGGGTTCTGCCTGGTCCCAAGCTGGTGAATCACCATAAGTCACCACCTGCCTAGGCCTGGGAAGACCACGCCCTGTCCTCACAAGGGTGAGGCTGCAGGTCTTCAAGACCACCAGAGGCTCAACTGCATGCTCAGAGCAGACAAGTCCAGGTAATTAACATCCACTCCAAGCTTAGTATGAATCAGAACAGCTACCCCTATTCCCCTGTACCCGAGAGACTACCTGTGTCTTGCTCTTCACATAACTGGACACTTTCATAGGCACTGACAGGAGTTAAGTACAAGCCCATCTGAATGGCATTACTGCATGCTATTGTCGGTGGAGGTACCAGGACTGAAGGCTCTGTAAGCTGCGCCAGGTTCTGATCACAGAGAAGTGGCAATACCCACCACCAGAGGGGAATGCCATGGCAGCGAGGAGGGGGCAGAAAACAGGTGGCCTCAACTTGGATACTAGCAATTTCACCAACCTAAAGACTGAAATTTGGGGGATCTATGGGCTAAGCAGAGGCAGAGTTAACGGCGGGCGCAAGGGGCGCATGCCCTGGGCCCCCACTTCTGAAGGGGCCCCAAGTTTACAACTTGTACATAATTTAAATTGCACATATGACACCAAACTTGGTGTCGTTAGAAAAAAGTGTAAAGTTGGGGTTTTGTGGGGCCCAGGGCATGCACCCAGTGCGCCCACCATTAAATCCGCCTCTGGTTAAGGCAATATAGAAAAACAACTGGTGCCAAGGATATCAAACAGTTTCTTAAAATACACAAGTATAATAATTTAACATAGTCCTGTACTTAATTCATAGCAGGAACTCAAAGTCCATTAACAATTTGCTTAAGCTAAAAAAAAAAATTTTTTTTAAATCCGAGAAGGGGAGTAAAGGGGGGAAAAATGGAACTATTGTAACAATATAATCAATAAAATATACTTTAAAAAAATCCTTAGAAAAAAATTTTTAATCCTGGTCTTTAAGAGATGAGCAAATTGCAGATGTGTGATTTTGCCTTTTATGCTCCTCTGCTGCAGCTAAGATCTGAAAGTAGAAGATTCTGTTTTTAGTCAAACTTGGCAAAAAATAACTCACATATAATAGATGAACTTATGTGTTCAGTAAGAGCACTCATGTAAAAGGCTTGGAGTTTCATCACCGATGATGACGAACACTAATAGGGATACTAGAAATATTGTCCCTCAGCCTCATGGGGCACCATCATAAGATGGTTAAAGTGAGAGCTCTAATTTTAAGAGTTCAAATTCTGGACTTATAACATGACCATGACAAAATTAAACTCTAAATTTCATTTGTAAAATAAGAGTTAATAACAGTATCCACCCAGAGTGATTATAAAGATTAAATGAGAATGTACACATGAAATAACAGCTACTATTTATTGAGTGTCTAGTAAGTCAAACAATAAACAACTTTTACAAACTTGATGAATTGTTAACATGGAAAACACATTCAAACCGTATTTCTGGGAAACTGTAGTCTACCACTAATATAGAATGCTACACCAAAAGGAGAAAACACATTTTTGGTTTCTTTAAGGCAGTAGTGGGTTCCTTGACTATGGAGCTCTTCTGGGGATAATTCAGGAACCCCAAACAGGAGCAGTGAACTGTTCACCATCTTAAGTGCCTTTTAATTCAGGCTATTGCAAAAATCCAGAGCCTTCTTTCTTCCTCAGACAACAGATGACAAAGCAATAATTACATTTCAAATGACTGGTTAGTGGGAAACTAGACTCACTTGTGTGTGTGTGTATCTATTTGTTTCAAACTGTAATACCAATGTGGCTTCACGGTTTCACACTAACCGCAATTTTGGTACGCCTCAAAATCATCTTTCATTTTACATCCTGCAACACGGGCTATGTCTCACTCAGGGCCACTCGGCCACGCTCTCTGTTACACACCACCTGCTCATTTCCCCACTCCCCATAATCTCACAGCTGTCGGAATAAGAGCCCTTTGCCACTGGCTGGGCCAAGTGCCTCTTCCTCTCTGACTCCTATTTCCTTAAACTGCAGCTTTGTTTCCTGCACTTAAGATTTCTATAAATATTCAAATCCTTCATACATATTTCTGCCCATCCTTTGTCAGTGCTGATAAAGGCCTGGGGTTCTACAATCTTTCAATGTTTCTCCCCACTATTATACTCTATGTAAGCTACCAGGTATGAGATGAGGAGAGCTTGAAGGCACTCCTTTGTTTCACCTCAGAAACATTTCTTGCCTCTTCAAATTATGGAGTGAGGCAGGGAACTGCAGTTCTCAATTGATGTGAAACAACGCCATTGATCCCAATACGCATGATTTTTCTTACAGCTTAGCGACACCATCCTCCAGGTGACATTGGTATAGCTTAAAAGAAAACACCCATCATTACAAGAAAGCAGTATTATTAGGTGACCATTTAAATTATAAAGGAAAAAGAAAACGTTAGGAAAATGAAGGCTGAAAATCAAACTGATAGTAACACTATTACTAGTTTTATACTGCAGAGGACCCAAAGCCAAAGTGTAAGTTTCAAGGTCAATGTCATGGCATCAGAACACCCCCTCACTCAGGTGTGCTGCTCTGTCCTCCTTACAGCAGTCTACTTACCTGCCCTGAAGAAAACCCACATAAACCCAGAGGGTTACTAGAACTCACTCTTTCAAAAAGCTCTTCCTAAGGCTGGTGATGTTAATAAAATGAAGAAGACTATGTCTTCTCCATTAACATTAAGAATTTAACAAACATCAACTTAGGTCTCCCACTGACCCCTGTCAAGTCTTTTCCAATAGATACATTAATTTAGATGACAAAAAAAAAGACATATTGACAAAAAAAATCTTATTTTTCAACAGAAGTTACCTTGAGGAAGTGGTTTATCACAATCCCGAGATGACATGATTAATGCTTGCACTGAATTTTTTATTCTGGATGGCGTATCTAACCCATCAACCATTTCAGATAAAGCTATTAGATCCCAACACATGGAGGGATCCATTAGTTGGCAAATTCCTAGCTTAAAAGCCTCAGAGTAAAACTGGACACAGTAGCTGCAGGAAAGCATTTTTCAAACCTGCATATAAAGAATAGAAAGCCAATTTTTTCTCTCCCCAAGCTATATTTTATTCTGGTTACACCTCTCTGTTCTTCCCTTTAGGTTGCCTCAGGTTTCCTATAGCTCCAGAATATACCTTCAGTCATTTCCCCTTAACCTCAATTCATCTTCTTTCAAGACTCATACCTTCATTCCCCCAAAGGGATCCTAATACTCACAGGGAGAGCGAGGGCCTCACCAAAACGTCCAGAGAAAAGTCACCCTGCCTAATTCCAGTACCGCTCAGTTACTGGGGAGAAGAGGCTCCCTTAAGTATGACTTGCTGTGTGGACAGAGTGGCTTTATCACAAAGAAATTAAAGCTCAGGGCCTCTTCCAAGGAAATGAGTTCACACAGCCAGTCCTGTTTCTGAAAACTTCTGGAATTAATGTATTTTACAGTTTTTTCTTAAAGAGGGCCTCCAGAGGTGCATAGACTTCAGCTCAAAACCTAGATCATCCCTGGTTTGGATGAGAAGCACCAATCTGATCCATGACATCATGCCATGTTACCACTGAATCAACAAATGGGCTGTAGTGGCGGTTTCCAAACACACTTTGTTCAGGTGAGTAAGGACACCACAGGAAACACAACTCTTCAAACATGTTTCTTGCCTGGCTAATCCTAAATACTGACTGCAACAACATACTTCGTGTGATATTAGTATCAAAAGCCTTAAAATAAGCTTTTCAAATAATTCTGAAATTTTACAGAACCTCTGGATTTGCCGTTTTCCCTAAGAAATTGCCTTACAAGGCCAGGAAAAGGACAAATGAGTTATGACCCAGCGAAGTAATTCTAAAACTTAAGCCCATTAAAATTTGCCATGAGAAATGGTTAAAGTGCAGATTTCGCGGGTCCCACCCGCAGTTTCAGAATCTTTAAGTCTAAGGTGGGGCCCAGACGGATGCTCCCTGGTCTCAGGAGGTTGTACACGGGATGAACACAGTAGGTTGGTGGCCGCAGTTGTAGCTCGACCACTGTGTGACCTTGAGGCAGAGAGAAGTAACGTGCGTTTCGAGAAAATGTAAAATAAGGTTAAGAGACAGGGACAGTAACAGTAACCGGAACTCTGAGACAGGCAGGTGGTGTCTACTCCAAGGCATTTGCTAGGGTGTGGCCGGCCCCGACTCCTTCACCGGAAATCAGGCTGCAGATCTATCTGTGAGGGTCCCGGGAACGCAAAGGCGCACTTGCTCGTATCCCTTAGGAGTCACACCTCATTTTAATCTCCAAGCAGATGGGTGCAGCACCGAACCTAAAAGTGGGGCCCCAGGCCCGCCGCCCTCCCGCCCGCATCCACGCCTAGACTGCAGGATGGGGGTCTTCATACACACAACCAGACCTCCGGGCGTGGGAAATTGAGACGAGCGTGATTCCGGCGAGCAGAGCAAAACACACCGGAATTACACGCTTCAGGTAGTGGCAGCAAAAGCCAGAAGAGGCAGGGCGCCACAAACTAGGTGATTCTTTATTACAAGTTAGGGTATGGAAGAAGCAGACAAGAGGTGAGTGAGCCCCAGGCCTGGAAGAACGCTCTAGAAGGAGGAATGTGTCTGCCTCACGTTTCCTCGGGCACCCCTCCCCCCACACAGGGCTCCGAGCTAGGATGCGGCGACCCTCGCCCGCCCGCAGGGGGACACCGACACCCATCCGTCCTAGCAAGGCTGCGTGCGCGACCCCGAGCGGATCCCTCCCTGGAGACCCCACCCGGGTCCGGCCGCAGGAAGTGGCGGGGCGGGCGCGGGAAGCACGGGCTACAGGCGGGCGGCCGCGCCCAGCGGGGTCGCCGCGGGCCCAAAGAGAGACGCCATCCGGCCGCCCATCCCTTCCCCACGCCGGGACCCCGGCCGGCCGCCCGGTGCCCTCACCGCCTTCATGGCGGAGGCCATGTCGTCGTAGCGCTCCGCCTGCTCGGCGAGCCGCGCCCGCTGCAGCAGCTGCTCCCGATCCCCCATGTCGCTCGTGGCTGGGCCTCGCCTCACGCCCTGCACCGCTCGCTCGCTTGGTCGCCCGCCGATCCGCTCCCCTGTCGCCGAGGAGGCTGCCGCCGCGCACGCGCACTGGCTCGCCGGCTGGCCCGAGGCTCAGGCTGCAGACAGCGCCGCCGCTCGCGCCCTCTCGCTGGCTCGCCCCGCGCACAGTGGCTCGCGCCGCGGACACCGCCGAGGGAGGAGAGGCGACCGCGACGCGGGGGGGCGGAAATAGGAGAATTGGAGAACGCCTGCGCAGTGGGAGCGGCCGAGCACAGCGGCGGGGAGCTGCGGGAGTGGGAGGGGGGAAGGGCGGGCGGGCCCTAACGGTCTATTTCAAGGTGACGTCACCTACTATAAATAGCTGCCGCTGGGGCCCCGCCCCAGAGCTGCGCAGGCGCCCTTCAGGTGCTGCATTTTACCACCGCAAAGGTGGAGGTAGAAGGGAACGTGCGGTGGGGACTGCGGGCTAGAGGAAGGGGTACGGTGATGGCAACGGAGCAGGCAGCGCTTTGGCGCAACTCCACCCAGAAAAGCCCCTCTGAATGCAGGTTAGAGGTCTGGCTTGAGAAGGGCCCGAAAAGCAAATAAACCTAGTGCTTGGGGAATCCGGGAGGCCAAGTGCCCCGAGGGGCGGGTCGAGCCCGCCCTGCAGTCTCTGCGCCCAGCGTGGCTGATGGGCTCCGCTGGGCCACACCCTGCACTGCCCCACCCTGATAAGTGGCTGGGCACACTGCCTTCCTTGAAAAGAGGGACACACCTACTGGGAGCCAGCCCAGTGCTATAACTTTACAGGGATAATCCTCTGTCATCCTCTCAACCCACCCCGCAGGTGGGCACAGCTGGGCTCTCCGTTTTTTCAGAGCCAGGTTAGTGACTTGCTTAAGGTTACACAGCCTTTAAGTGATGGGACTAGGATCTGCGTTCAAACCTAGGATCGACTTCCTCCGGTGGCAAAGAGAGGGGTGGATGCTGGCTGGTCACTAAGCTGTCCCAGGCCTGGCGTTCCGTGCTGAGGGTACCTCGTGCCAGGTCCTGGGCTGGGCTCCAGACAAGCTAGGAAAATCCCAATGACTAAAACAGGCCCTAACTTAAGCACAAAGTGCCAAGGACAACACAGGACAAGGGGCCTTAGGCTCAGAATTTTACTGAGCACCTACTGCATGCTCAGCACTGGGGGAAGGAGTAGCTATAGAATAAGTAAGACACAGCCCTGCCTCAGAAGCTATCTAAATACACAAGAGCACAGGTAAGCTGGACCTTGACGGAGCTGACAGGGGGCAGGTATTAGGGATTGAGGTTCAGGAGGGGCAGAATCTTTCCAGGGAGAAGGGAAACAGTGGTGAGAAGAAAGGCCTGGCAGTGGGAATTGAGGTTGGGTAAAACAAGATTATGGAGTGTTTTAAATGACAGGCTGGAGATGTGAGGCATTGTCCTTAGGTAATGGGAAACCACCAGAGGTGTGGAAATCATATTTCAGGCCAGGAATCTTGCTCTGGAAAATAAGCTGTGTGAGAAGGGAGAAGGGAGTAACTGGAGAGTGGGTCCTTTCTGGATCTTAGTTTTACCACCTGGAAACTGGACTTGAAAGACCGTTAAAAAGCACTGTAGAACAGAAATCTTGGAATGTCAAAGCTGGAGGGGAAGTTAAAAATCACCACTCTCTGACCCTTTATTCTGCATAAAAGGAAACTGAGATCTGAGAGGGAGGAGAGGGTGGCCCAAGTTTGCACAGTGAATGAGCAGAGCTGAGGCCTTCACCCCAGGTCTCCTGCCTCCCGGGTCTTCTCCTTGCTGTGATGCAAAAATGAGCATCTCAGTCCCCATGAAGTAGGATTTGAGCGTTGACCTGGGAGGAGGCCCCCACCCCAGGCTTCACCATGCTTTGAACAGTCACCTTTGCTAACTACAAATGGAATCGAGGTTAACAAACCAAGCTTATGCTTCCTCTAGTGAATATCTTTAACAAGCCTGATAGATAATAACTGTCCCCCACCAACCCTCCCCTCCATGAGGAGAGGGTACCAGGGAGAGGTAGGGAGAGGGCCAGCACTGGGGGGACTTCCACGGTTCCTCCAAACTCTTAGAGGGGTTAGAACCCTTCCAGCTTTTCTAATCAGGTTGGCCTGAGATTGATTTCCAAACAGTGCAAATTAGGTAGACTCGAGCATTCTAATCAAATTCAATTCTATTGATTTTGACATTCATAAGTGTCCAATAGGGGACACTTGAGTTCTCCCACCAAGCTTTCTCCTCACCAGACTTCAGTGTCTCCGCTTCCTAACCTTCCACCCAACCCTCAACCCAATGTACTGTGGCTCTGCCCTCACTCCCTCACGGTGGCCACCAGTAGCTCCTGTTGTCAAATCCAAGGTCACTTCATAGTCCTCACCTTCTTGGCCCTTATGGCTCTCATGACCCTGCACTCTCCTGGTAACCCTCTGCTGCTCTGGCCACTCCTCTCTGTCTCCTGTGTGTACTCGCCTTCTCAGCCTACCCTAAAAAGCTGGGGTTCCTCAGGGCTCTGCCCCAGGCCCTCTTCTCACCCTGCCCTATCCTGGGTGACCTCACCCACACCCACTCTTGAGGGGAAGGGAATGTCTACCACGTTCCCAGCACTGGGCAAGAAGATTTGCAGAAATGGGTATATTTCCTCAAGATACTACTGCAATGGTAGGCACAGTTTCTGTTCCCATTTTACAGAGGAGGAAGCTGGCTCAAAGATATTCCATGGTTTGAATAAAAGTCACACAGCCAGTGGTCAGCAGAGTCAGGATTCAGACTCAGGTCTGTCAGATTCCCAAGCCTCACACTGCCCTGTGGCATTAGGTGAGAAGGGGTCAAGGTGTGACTCCCTTTTGGGGGTCATTCAGATTGTGAGAAGCACACACAAGCCTCCCTTCTTGTAGCCTATACACTTCTAGTGACATCCATATTCTCCCTCAGGAGGGAGCTGCTAATACCCCCATACCTCACAAATAAAGACCAGAACACCCACCTCAGACAGGTTATTTACCCCCACAGTTCTAAGTGTCATCAAAAAATGTGGCCTTTACCTGGCTGCTGTGGCTCAGTGGATTGAGCGTCAGCCTGCGAACCAAGTGTCGCTGGTTCGATTCCCAGTCAGGGCACATGACTAGGTTGCACATCAGGTCCCCAGTTGGGGGCACGAGTGAGAGGCAACCACACAGTGATGTTTCTCTCTCTTTCTCCTTTCCCCTCTCTCTAAAAATAAAAATAAATTATTAAAAAAAAAGAAATGTGGCCTTTAAACAAATCCAGAGAGAGCTCCTGAGCCAGGTGTTGGGAGCTGGTGATTAAGGTCAAACATGCTGTGTTGCCACAGAGCTCAGAGCACATCCCCAGTGCTGGGGCCAGGTCTCAGAACAGAGCAACACCGCCCTGGGTACCTGAGGATGTGTGTGTGTGGTGTGATGGGGGAGAAGGATCTGTCTGGACTTGGGTTCGAATCTTGCTCTGCCTGGTAATAGCTGAGTACCCTTGGGCAAGCTACTTGTAAAATGAGACTAACCACACCTGTTTCTTAGGGTTGAGGATCAGCAAGAGCGTGTCTGTACCGCGCCTGCTTGGTGCCAGCACATGGGAGGCACCGGCCATCACAGCTATATAATAATTCCTTGGTGTGTTCCACCCTGAGCCAGCACTAATGACAGCTCCTCAGGCAGAACTGGATTTCCAAAGCGTTGCCAGAGCCCAGTGAATGGGTGACCCAGAAAAGGTACATCCTGTTTTTTTTTCTCTCAGGTACTCTGGGACACTCTGAGCTCCCTGAGACGTCTGGACACCAAGGGACATATTGCAAAGAAGACCTGGCATTGTTCTGGAAGAGATGGCGTTCACACTGTTGGCATGGTTACCATCTTGAGCAGGAGGGGCCACCTGCCCACAGATTAGTGTCACCCAGATAGGATTTTAATTTCTTTTTTTCCCTCAGATGCAGGTCTCCCACTGCCCAGGTGACCTTGCTGATCCCGAGCCAGTGATACCCGTCGACAGCAGCTCAGTTGATTAATCACTGGCTCTCTGCCTGGCTTGAGGGTGAACAATTTACCCCCTATATTATCTCACCAAATCGCACAACTCCTGGATGGAGATTGATATGGAATAGGAAAATGAAACCTAGAAGGGTTAGGCGCTTGCCCAGTGGTCAAGGCAGTGACCCGCAGCCCCTCATCATGCCCACTTCCTGCCATTTGCTTTGGCCGCAATATCCTTTTGCTGATACTAAATTCCACCCCCTGTGTCTAAGATCAGCCTGAGCATGCAGGTTTCAGGGTCATCCAGAGCCTTTCACGACTCTGTCAAAGGCCGCTTTGGGAGCAGATTGGCATTAAGAAGTGTGGAAATGTCCTGGTAGCTGCAGTCTGTGAGCTGGTGGAGCTCAGGGCCGGTTTCCTGCCCAGTCAGTCAGAGGAGCTCAGCTCTGGGGGAGAAGGTGAAGCTGTGGGATCACAGTGAAAATAAGGGCAAAAAAAAAAGCCTTTTTGCTTCAGTTCTGCAGATGGTCGAGGAGCTTGGGTTTCCTAGCCAGAATTTTCTGGGTCTTTTGGTTGGAACCATCTGGATAATCACCTCAGGCTGCTGGGTGACCTCCACATGGTGGGCCTAGGTGGGAGGGGCCCTATGGTCCTGAAAGCTGGAGGACCACATGAGAATGCCGTGACTTCCCCTCTCTGAGCCTTGGATTTCTTACGTGTGAAATGGGAGGCTGCACTGGTGGATGGCAGAGCTCTTTCTTTTTGTCCAGCTCTGAAGGTCTAAGGTGTTTCAACACTGGCAGTTCAGCAAGCTCAAGATGACGAACAGGGACGCGTCCTAGGACCACATCGGCACACGGAGTGGAAGACAGTAACAGGTGCCTACACCACAGCAGGCCCTGGGGCAGCCATTTGCCAGGGAGCTCCCACTTATTTAAGGTGAGGTCAGTATTATTGTTCCAGTTTTATAGATGAGGAAACTGAGGCCAAGGCAGATTAAGCGTCTTGCCCACCTGCAGCACAGAGAGCAGGGGCTGGAAGCAGAACCCAGACCTGCTTCACCAAAACCATTCTTTCCGCTGCTCCCTCTGACCTTCTGAGAGCCTGAGAATATTCTTTGGGCTGTTGAGCTGTGAGTGTAACTGTCATCACCTGCTGCTTAAACAGTAGTACTCTGGGAAGTAAGGGCGAGGGTAGCTGAGTTTTCACCAAGGTTCCCTGTCAGGCCATTGTGCTAAAAACCATCTTTTTCTTGCCAGTACATTAGTAGGAGGCGAGCAGATTACTATAGCCTTCTGCCTTCTTCCAGACAACAGTGGCAGGTGGGCCCCAACTCTGGAAACAGAGGGATCTGGTAGGACCAAAGCCACAGGAGAAGGCTGACTCCAGGGGGCTGGCGTTTGCAGACAGCACTGAGCTGCTGCTGGGGTAATAGGCAGGACGGCATAAAGATGCGGGCTCCTCCTTCCGGCCCTTCATAACCTGACCTGGCCCACCTTTCCGAGCTCATCACTCACCCCTGGACATCCTATGCCCACCAGGTTTCCAGACACTGCCCATGAGTATCTACCAAAGTGGAAATGTAGAATGTCCTGATTCCTCCGCCTCTTTGTTCCGTAAGTACTTTATTGCCCAGCTGAAATCTCGGCTCCTCTAAGGAACCTTCCTCGTTCTCCATCAGGAAACACTCTCCCCTTCTGCCCACTTCCACCGTGACTTTGGTATCCACTTTCTGCATAGAGTTCTTTTGGTAGGATTAGTGTTTACTGGCCAGCTACTAGGCATCAAGCACTATGCTATACAATTTAATCTAACACATGCTCTCGCTTAGTCATCATGACAACTATCAGGTAGGGATTCCTCTTATACCCAGTTACCCAAGAGTCAGGATTTGAATCCAGGTCTTTCTCACTCTGAAGTCCACACTCTCACTTATACTGCCTGCTCCCCGCTTCCCTTGTAGAATGTAAACACCAGAGGAAGGGTCTGTGTTTCACTCATCATCTGAGCCTCCAAGGAGCACCTCTCCATGGATGCTAAATTGAATCTGATGATACCTTGTGCGTATTGCAGAAATGCCACCACTAGAGCCCTCTGTAAGTGGCCAATGTCCTTCAGAGGGAGGAACACCTTAAATGGGCTGACAGCTAACATTAATTGTCAGCTGAGCGGAAGGTAAGACAAGGGAGGGAGCAATGGGAAGGAAGGCAAAGTTGCAGGAGTCAGGAGGAGGCTGAAAGGAGGAGAAAGACTCTGGGTTGAATTTGGCCGCTGTGCAGTTAGTTACACAGATCGGACCTTCCACAAACCCCAGCTCTTCCACAGTAGCTGGGGAAGCCTGGGCAAGTCGCTGTACCTCTCTGAGCTTCAGTTTGCTCATCCATAAGATGGGCACATTGCAACGGTGCTTGCTGTTCCTACTAGCCCCCCTGGGCTGCTGCCAGGAGGAATGAGTCTAAGGGAGAGCGTTGGTGCTGCCTGCTGGGCACTTGTGCTGTTACTTCCCTTAAATAGGGACAGTTGGGGGGTCAGCCCAACCTGAAATGTCCTTCCCATGAATTCACTAGGACCTGAAGGCCTGGGGGCAGCAGGGAACTCACAGCATCACAGACTGATAATCAGGATCTTGGAGACAACTCAGGTTGTGTTTCTTACTCTGAGAGACAGCACAGCATGGTAGACCGATAACCAGCTCTGCCAGGAGCTAGGCCTGGCTTCAGATCCAGCTGCCACTTGCTATGTAGTCTTGTGCATGTCACTTTGCCCCTCTCAGACTGATTCCTCATCTTTAATACGCTATCAAAAATTGTTCTTTCGCTATAGCTCTGTTGGGAGGATCAGACACCTAGGCAATGACAGCTGTTATTAGTACTAAATATGGAGAACTGAGGCTCAGAAAGGGAATGTAATTCACTCACAGTCACACAGCAGGTTAGCAGCAGAACCAGGTCCATGCCCAGGCCTCCCAAAGTCAAGGCCTGGGCTTGTCCTTGGACAGCTGCAGCCTTACCTCGAAGAAGGCTGAGACCAGCCTTGGAAATACTGTCAAGGACCTCACAGTGGGCCTGCTGGTGGGATCTGCGTCTTGATGAACTAGGACAACTGCTTGGGTTGCCTATGATTGGAGAATGGCAAAGTGCCCAAGTCAGAGCCTGGGGTTGCCTGTCCAGCCTGAGGTCTGATCCACATGATAACCCTGGGCATGTTGGGTTGCATCTCTGAGCCTCGGTTTCTCTGCTCACCATAGGCAGGTCAGGATTCTTGGCAGGGCAAAGGACTGATATAAAGGCACGGAGCACTTTTAATAACAGTACCCCCCTCCACCCCAAGCTGTCACTATGCATCAAATCCTGTTCTGTTGTTAGCCATGGCTTCACTTGGTCCTCCTAGCAACCCTGTGAGGGGACCCAGTTTGCAGAGAAATGGCTAGGAAGGGGTGGAGCCAGGATCTGGTTTCTGATCCCATTCCCTCTGCCTGACACACTTCCCTGCCTCCTTCCACACCTGACTTGAGCTCCTTTAGGTTTCAGAACAGCCCTACCCTCCTTGGGAGGTGTCTCAGCCTCAGGCTGGGCGGTCACAGTGCTGGACTTTTTTT
The DNA here is from genome assembly GCF_987537825.1 of Furipterus horrens. Classification (NCBI taxonomy): domain Eukaryota; kingdom Metazoa; phylum Chordata; class Mammalia; order Chiroptera; family Furipteridae; genus Furipterus; species Furipterus horrens. The sequence continues at coordinate 16,811,859 of NW_028327181.1, read as the reverse complement.
TGAAACTATTTCTCCATCTCCTCCACCAGACAGGGAGTCCCATGGTGCAGGGATCTGTCACACTTACCACTGTATCCCCAGAGCCTAGCTTTGCACTTGGCATTCAGCAGGTGCTCAGTAAATACTTCCCAAATGGCTGAGTGCATTTGTCAGGAAGCCAGGGGACACTGAGGGCGCCAGGGAGATGGGAGGAAAGCTTTAGAACTCTTGCCACGCCTTACATTAGCAGTATCTTCCCTGTGTCCTGACAGCCAGCCCCCAGGGATGGCATCTGAGCCAGCTGAATTCCAGTCACTGCCTCACCTTGGAAAGGCAGCCGAGGCCCTCACCAAGTGGCCCAGTAACTGACATCACCTTGATACCAGGAGCTGCCCTGTTAATATTTAATGCCGCCTTCCCTGCGGCAGAGCTGCAGGCTAGAAGCACTGGAGGGGGCCATGCAGAGTCTCTGTGGGGTCATGAGGAGGGCACAGCTGGGAAAGGGCTTCATAAACCAGAAAGCCCCCAGCAGATGCAGTCGAGTGCTACACCACCCAGTTTAGCACCTGGCTTAACTCGGGAAAAGCCAGGACAGCATGTGCCTGCAGTGGGACAAGGAGACTGCTGGCTCAGCCCAAGCGATAGATGTGTGGGGGTTAGGGTCTCCCTGGGGCCATTTCCTGGAAACAGTGGAAGGGCAGAGCAGTGGCGCCAGCCAGACCTGGACTCCACTCCAGGTTTGCACCATGCAGCTGTGTGACCCGGGCAGCAGCCGTACCACTGAGCCTCAGTTCTCTGATCTGTGAAATGGGCCTGATAATATTGTACCTTCCTTGAGGGGCTGTTGAAAGGGTTAAATGTGACAAATCATGCAGAGAACCCAACTCAGCACATAGTAGGACCTCAGCAAATTCTGAGTCCCTTCTCCCAAACCAGGCATGGATTCTGAGGTTGGATGAAGAAGATGAGGGGTTGCTACACACATTTATTGGCCAGAGTGATGGCAGAGCGGAAGAAGGAATGAGGGGGCACAGGAAGGGTGACCTTGAAACCAGACATCTTGAGTTTGAACTTGTCATCATGGTGGGGCCACACCTAGGGGAGATGTCAGAGAGGATGGAGAGAGAGCCCGCGATGGCAGCAACAGAGCAGCTCTATGGGCCATCTCTTCTGATGGTCTGACTCCTTCATTCAACGGATGAAGCTGCCGAGGGCTCAGAGGGAGCAGCCCAGCCCAGAAGTTCACACAGCAGTGCTGGGGTCTGACCTGGTCTGCAGTCACCTGTATGGGACTGCATCAGATGAGGGATTTATCCAAGCCTGCCCACCAGGTCGGGGAGGCAGGTGACATGGTGAGATGCCCCCAATCCCTGGTGGGACCTCCACCTCCCTGGCCTGGACAAAGCAGGACCCTCATCTTTCAGCCCTTCCTGTCTCTCCGCTATGTTTCCCATAAATTCTGGGGGCTTTCCAAACGTAAATCTGACCATGTTATTTCCTGCTTAAAACTCTTCTGTGGTCCCACACTTCGAGCTGCCAGAGAAAACACAGGAGGCCCAGTTCAAACTGAATTTCAGATAAACAATGAATGATTTTGGAGTATAAACATGTTCCAAATATTTCATGCACATAATTACACTAAAAATATTATTTGTTATTTGCAATTCAAAGCTAACAGGACAACCTGTATTTATTTGCTAAATCTGGAAAGCCTGTGCAAACTGCCTTCAGGATAAAGGTCAGAGACTTTCATTGGTCTGCAAGGCCATTTGGGCCTTTCCCTCTCTTCCACATGAACTCTGTTTCAGGCACAGCTCTTTGCCTTTACTTGAAAATCCCAGCTCCCTCTCCCCTCTGGCCTTTGCAGATACTGTTCTTTCCACTGGGACACTCTCTGTACCCCCTACTTCTCCCTCTGCCCCACAGCACTCGACCTGACTCATCCTTCGGGCCTCTAAAGTGTTACTGTTTCCTTCTGGGAGCCTTCCGGGCTTTCCAGGTCTGGGTGCTGCCTCCTCTGGATTCCCACCATGCCTTGGGCAGGCCTTCTGTCTGTCCTGGCCACTTAGTATTGAGTAGGGGTTCAGCAAACATTTGTTACATTGAATTACTAAATTTTTCAACCCCCTACACTTGCCCTGTCAACAGTTTCCCCTCCCTCAGCCAAAATCCTGTGTGCCCTGCAAGGCCCTATTGGAATCCCACCCCCTTTAGGCCTTCCTGGGGCCCACAGTTCTTCCAGCTCAGTCACCATCCTGCTCAGTGAGCAATCTTTTCAGCCCATAAGCTCAGCATATTAGCATCCCTCAGACTCTCCTGTTACCTGCGGGGCTCACACTGTATCTTCCTTCAGATGGTGGTCCGCAAACGCCGATGAGCTTGGAGGATCCCAAACTGAGCTCTTGTGTTTGATTCTCTTCTCACTCAGTGGCCAATAAGCAAAATCTTAACCCTGCCCTGAAGCGAAGCCTTTTGCATCCTATATGCCTATGAAGGAGGCAGGGAGGTATCCTAAGTGCCCACTTGACATAAAAGGAAACTGAGGAGGTGGAGGAACCCCCATTGGTCAAGGCTCAGGTCTCTGGACCCCATTCTACCTCAGGACCTTTGCACCTGCTCTTCCTTCTGCCTAGAATACTCTTCCCGAAGATCTCCCCATGGATGATGTGCCAGATTAAAGATGGTCACAAATACTTTGCCATGCCCTCCCCACATCAGGAAGTGGTGTCTCTCCCCACCCATTGAATCTAGGCTGACCCTTTAACAGCATAATGTGAGTTCAGAACCCTAGACCTCAAGAGACCTAGCAGCTTCTGCCTTCACCCTCCTGGAATGCTGCCACCGCATAAGGCAGCTGTCCTAGCTGACTGGAGCATGAGGGACCTGTGACTGAGAGCTGAGGTGCCCCAGCCAACAGCCAGAACCATCTCCTAGATGCAGGAGCAAGGCCTTCTTGGACCTTCCAGCCCAGCCGGGCCGCAAGCTGCATGAAACCACATGTGTAACCAGGAGAAATGGGCAGAGGACCCACCCAGGCCAACCACAGACTCATGAGAAATAATAAATGTTGTTGTAAGCCACTAAGATTGGGGGTTTATTTCAGTTTGGGTTTGTTATGCAGCCATAGATAACTGATACAACTCATTCAGGTGTCTGCTCAGATGTTACCTCCTCAGAGAACCCTTTCCTGCCCATCCTGGCTGAGACAGGGTGCTCCCAGCCCCCACAGCCAGCACGCTCCATCCTATTGTCTATCCTTCTGTGCAGGGCGTTCACCCCTCTCTGAAATCATGATTTATTCACTTACGTGTTTACTGTCCGTTTCCTCCACTGGGTAGCAGCTTCCATGAGAGCAGGGGTCATAATGGTTTGTTCTCTGCCTCCTGCCTAGTGCCTGTGTGGTGTCTGGCACAGGGAAGATGCTGCAAAATGTTGGCGGTGGAGAAATTGTGTGCCTTCCCCTTGCTGGTGTGGTACTTAAGGAAGCAGAGTGACAGGTGTCCAAAATCATGCCCTTTGGAGGAGAGGCCTGGCCAGGTGGCTAGGTTGTGTTTCAGGGGCAAGAGCCTCAAGGAGTCCAGGTTGAGCAGGAAGAAAAGGAAACTGCCATAATGTTTATAATCAGCAAGGGCTCAGATTCAGAGTAAGGAGGTCACTGGGCTTTCTGTCCTCCACATCTACTGCCAATGACCAGCAGCCCAGCCACGCCCTCATGAAGACTCACAGAGCTGAGAAACTAGGCAGTGTTGGGGACACTGAGCCGCTCCTTGGGGCCAAGGATTTCTAAGTCCCTAACAGAAAGCAGATCCTCTGAACCTGCTTCTTTCCAGCGTCAAAAAAAAAAAAAAAAAAGGTCTAGCCACAGCCTCAACTGAGGATAAAACGCACAGCCAAGTGCAAAGGAATCTACTCTCTGATGCCTCTTTGAACTACTGTTCCACATTCTATGGGAGCAGAGAGAACATCACCTCTGCTCCGGGCAGGCTGCTTTCAAGTCAGGCAGTCTGGTGTTGGAATTCTGGCTGCACTGCTAACTACCTGGCTGGGTGACTTTGGCCTGCTGCCAAACCTTCCTGAGCACCAGTTTCTGCGTCAATAAACAGTGGGCAGTGAAGACCTCACACCTAAGGTTTTGATAAAGACCCATGCTCAGCACAGTTTCAAGCACGTAGTTAAACTGATTGTAGTTCCGCTTATGAGTATTCCCTTACCCATCAGTGTATGGCGGGGGAGGGGGGGTTGGGTGGAGAACGACATTTTCAGTGACACACAGACCCTTCCTGGGGACTGGAGCCATATTTAGGAGTTGCCAGGCAGGGACTAGGGCTATGGTGGAAAACCCTTGGTCTGTATTAGAATGCCTGATTTTACTTGGATTGTTCTCTAAACAGATGAGAGGACTCCTCAGAGCATCCCCCAGCCCTCCTGAAAGCCCCCCTAGTATGGATAAGTCAATGGTTTGAAGTTAGAGCCCTGACAAGAATTTGAAAGGCTGGGGTTGGCAGTCCAGCTCTGGCATCAGTATGCTGTGTGACATGGAGCAAACTGCTTGACCTCTCTGGACTCTGGTGTCCTCATCTATAAAATGGGTCATTTATCCCTGACTTACCAAACCCATAGGGTTGTTGGGAGGATCAGATAACAATTCAGATGACAGGGTGCTTTGGAAAGCTGTTTGATGAATAAAGGAGATTTCTACCAAAACTGAAGACAATCAGTTGGAAATCTCTTAACTTGTGCTCAATTTTGCTGTGAACCTAAAATTAAATAAAGCCTATTTAAAGAAGAAAAAGAAAAAAAGGACCTCTGGATTCTCTAGTGAGACCCTCTAAAGCCTTAAGTCAGGCAATATAATATGGGTTCAAATGCTAGCTTGCAACTTACATGACTTTGGGCAAATGAGTTAACCTCTGCCAGAGGTTTGTTTTTTCTTCTGCCGAGAGAGGAACCCCCCAAGAAAGAGAAAGGCTGGGAAGATGCTGCTAGATATAAGATAGATGAGATCAAGAGAAGCCCACCAGCCTGGGCAACCAAGGAGGAGGGTTCCCAACCTGACTGTGAGAGGAGGTGGGGGCTACCTGTCCCTCTTTGCATCCCCCTCTCCTCCCTGCCTCTCAGCTCCACCCCAGGTAGATGGTGACTCAAGTCATTCTGCAGACTGGTCCCTCTGCCCCTGTTGCCATGGTGCTGCAGCACAGCCTGGCCAATCAGGAAGGAGATGGGTATCTGAGCCTCTGTTGCTAAAGCTGAGGCAGAATGCCTGGCCAATGGGAAGGGCAGCAGAGTGGAGCCACCATGGAAACTTCAGCCCTGAGGTTACAACCAGGGTTTTGTTGTTTGCAGGGGATAGGCTAGGTTTTCTGCATTCCTTTTCTTGCAAAGAGCATCTTGCAGCCCAGGGAGGACATTCAGGAGGCACAGCAGGGGTGCATGAAAAGAAGCATCTTTACAGAGTCCCCAAGGACCCAGGTTCACAGGGCACAGCTTCAGATGTCCCCTTCACGATTCTTCTCCCCAGACATTCAGCATCACTTGTGATGGTGATCTCTGTTCATCCTCACAATTCTACCCATCTGTTGTAAGAAATGGCTGGCGCTTGCAGAGAAAGCCCTACCCTCAGAGAAAATGAATGCGGCGCTCACCCCCAAATGGAACTCTTCCACCGTTTAGCTTTGTGGCTTTGCACAAACTGCTCTACCTCTTCTCCTACATGCAGGGTAGCACTGGAGGGTAGAGACAGGGTCAGATACAGGTAGTGCCTCTCTGTAAAATTCAAAGATGGAGCAAATGGGCTCTGTGGTTCCTTTCATATCTCACAGTCTAGACTTAATGATGTCTTAACCTTCAGTCTCTGGATAAAGTCGATCTACAAGGACTAAATTTCCAAGGGGGAGCCCAGTCAATAGTGCAAATGGACACAAAGAAGACTCAGGTTGCTTTGTGCCCTTGAAATGCCACACCAGCAGGCCCATCAATTTTAGAGCTGAGACCCAGACGGGTGAAGCAGTCCCTTCAAGGTCACACAGCTACATGGCTGCAGAGCCATGACTGGAAGCCCTAGATCCCAGGCGCCCCCCTCCAGCCGGCAACCTCCTTCTGTGAGCCTTCTCGCCCTCAGACATGCCCACACTCTCAACATCCCTTATTTTGCAAACACGGTATGATCATAACTGCAAGTGAAAGTGTGTCCCACCCCTTCCCAGCTCTCCCCTGGCTTTTACTCTGTTGCCTGGCAACAGTTCTATCTGGAAACCTAGGTGTCATCCTAGACAACTTCCTCGCCTTCATCCCTCCCACCAAACCCATTGCCCAGTCTTGTCCATTTCACCTCCTAAATGGCCCTCAAGTCATCCACTCCTCCCATCTTCTCACCACTTCCTCAGTCTGAAGTTCCATCTTGGACTTCCTGGGCAAACACATGGCTTCTCAGAGGCTTCCTGCTTTTACACTCGTTCATCCCATCCCCCGCTTCCATTTTTTATAACCACAGCCAGACAATCTTTTAAAAATACAAATCAGATCATGTCACCTGATACTTGCTTAGAACCTTTAAGGATAAAAACCAAAAACAAAGTTTATTACAATTTACGTTCAATATTACTGTGTATTGGTTTCAGGTGCACAGCACAATGGTCAGGCAATCATATACTTTACAAAGTGTTCCCCCAATATTTCCAGCGCCCACCTGGCACAATACATAGTTGTTACAGTGTTATTGACTGTATTCTCTATGCTGTACTTTACATCCCCATAACTTCTATAACTGCCAATCTGTACTTCTTAATCCCTTCACCTTTTCACCCAGTCCCTCCACCCCCGCCCCTCTGGCAGCCATCAGTCTGTTCTCTGTATCTATGAGTCTGTTAAATATCAAAAGTCTTAACAAGCCCAGGAGGCCCTGCATTGTCGTGCTGACACCCTCAACTTCATCTTGCCTTCGGGGGTGCTCTTTCCTCTCTAACTGGAACATTCTTCCTTACCCCTCAATCCATCCATTTACTCCAACTTATCCTTTAGGACTTGGTTCAATGGTCACTTTCTTGGGGAGTCTTTCCTGCCCTCCCTAAATAGGATCAAATCAACCTGTTTCAAGCTCTCTTGGCACTGTATGCCCCCTGTTATCTGTAGCACTTATGAGGGTGGCAGTTTTACACTTATTCATGTAATTATTTGATTCATATCTGTAAGCCTGTCCTCCTTGATGTAAGCTTTGTAAGGATAGTCACTTTGCCTTGTTCTCTGCCTGAAACATATGGATGAATGGATGGATGGCGGACAGACAGGCGTGTGCGCAGGTGTCTGTTTGGTGACAGGTGGGTATGCGGATACTCTCATGTTTCCCTGCTCACTTAGATCTAATCATAGCTCCCTCTGTTCTATGGCCAGCCAATCTTCCCTCTGTGTATTCAACATATATGAAGCATCTCTGACATGACAGGAATGTGCCCGCAGTGCCGTGGGAGCCCAAGGAAAGCGAGATTGCCATGCCCTTGAAACTTAGGTAATAATAATAGCTACTTCGAGTTAACACTCTAGTTGACCCTCGAACAACGTGGGGGTGAGAGGGCTGACATCCTGCACGTTTTACAACAGTTAGCCCTCCGCATACGTGAATTCCCAGCCCAAGCTGACCCTTGAACAATATGGGTTTTAACTGGGGGGCTCAAACAAACCGCAGTCAATTGAAAAAAATCCGCGTATAAGTGGACCCACACAGTTCACACCCATGTTGTCCAGGGGTCAGCTGTACTGTGTGCCAGAGACCAGTGTATGCTCGTTTCTGGGAGACTCCCCACCCTTTTTAGGTGTTGCCTCCTCTAAGAATTCTTTCCTGATCAGCCTATACCTGGTTTCCCATCCTCAGAAATGGCCCAGCACGTAAGTCTGGCCACTCTTGTGTCTCTCTTTGCTCATAAACTGCTGCATGTTATCCTTTCCCTGTGCATCTCTCACTCCACCAGACTCCAAGGAAGCTCCCAGGGACAGAGCTCAGATCTCATGGAAGGCCTACCCGTGAGCTGGGCATTGTACACACATGCTCCTTTTTGGCCTCACAGGACCCCAAGGGAGGTGCGGTGACTCCCATTTTAAAGAGAAGGAAATTGATTTGTCCAATGTCATACAGAGAATAAGTGGTGAGGCATGTTGAAATGAGGTTGAATCTAAGAGCAGAATCCTTAATGGGTACCTCGGGCCCCAATAGCTTATCCAACAATGCTGGATGCAGCCACTCCACCTGTACCTGAGCACTGCGGGGGAGGGGAGGGCTTCAGAGGAGAGCAGCTGGTCCATTGTTGAATACCTGCCCGTCAGAAACTTTATTCCCAACCAGCTGAAATGTGCCTGTCAGAAACTGCCATCCAGTAACCCCCATTCTGTCCCCTGGGTGCAACCAGAACAAGCATGTCCCCTCTTCCACATGGCAGCCTGTCAATAATTTATAGCAAGCTCTCATGTCTCCCTACATGCTACCCCTCCAGGGAGGGCTGCAACGGGGAGAGCACCAACCTGAACTAGAAAACCCAGGTTCTCATCTTGGCTCAGCCGCTGCCCACAGACCAACAAATTTCAAAAGAAAATAAGTAGGTGATTTGACAAACAAAGACATTTAAAAAAAACCTATCACCACCCCCCATCACCTTTGTTTCATAAAAGCAGGAGCATCCTGACCCACAAAAAGCAGGGCAGACAATCTGAGAATTAATTGAGCTTTATGAATACTCCCTACACTGTCCTGGTTTCTCTCATTCTGCTGTGGCCTGATGCAGACTGCGAGGAACTGGCCCAGGTCTATAGCCTGCAAGGACCTCTGCTCCAACCAATTAAAGAAAACACCATCAGCCAGAAAAACAAGAACAAAGCACTCTGCCATCAGGACACCGGAGTTACCCTGTTTTGGGGGGGAAGGGAGGGCTGAAAATGTCTGGCAGTGAGACAGCCACACTTAGGAAGTGAGACAGACTTCTCCATCGAGTCCCAGCTCTAGGTCCAGTTTTTATCTCACTTAGATGAGCGAAGGCTTCCCTACTCATGTTTCTGTGAGCTCCTTGTGGAAATAGCACAGCAGGCAGGGGCTGCCCTGGCCACGCTGTTGGCAAGAGGAACCTACTGGAAGTTAGGAGGGCTGTTCCAGCCCCATGGTTGGAGCCTGGTGAGAAAGGCTCGTTGGTCATGCACAGGCAGCAGGTTTTCTTAGGGCGTTTCTGTGCTTGACCTGAAGGGCTACCCTCCAACCCAAGGCCTTTCTCCCACTCATTCATTCCCTCGTTCATTTAATATTTATTGAATACTTCCTATGTGCAAACACTCTGCTAGCATTGGGAGTACAAAGCAGGGCAAAGAATGACTTGGTCTCTGTTCTCATGAAGCTTAGGGTCTATGAGAAAAGTCAGATATTAATCCAATTGGAAGAAATAGAGGCAACTTAGGACTATACTAAGTGAGAGGCCAAGAAAGCAGCTGGACAGACAGGTTGGAATTCAGAGGTCAGGTCAGGTCTAGAGATTTTAGGCTGAGATTCATAGGCACGCAGAGGGTAATTAGAATCATGGGACTGGGTAACAGGGGAATGAGATGCAGAAAAGAGGTCCAGGGGCCACAGACTGGGATCCTCTGATGGATGAAGACTGAACAGAGGTGTAGAGGCTGGCACGGGAGGGTGAGAAGAAGGCTCTCCAAGGGGTCACAGGACAGTCTGGCCTGGCCCAGCTCTATGCTGACCAACTTTATAGACTCAGGCATTTGTCAGATGAAGAAGTCAAAGCTCAGCCTTGCCTATCTCATTTCCAGGCCTTCAACAAATCAACTCGCACTGTATGGAATACAAAAATACAACAAGACATAGCCCAAAGGCCCACCACTGAGTAGAATCCAGGCTCTGCCACTTATTAGCTGTGTGACTTTTGGTGACCCCAGTCCTCAATTGCCTGTCTGTAAAAGGCAGCCAATAACACCCACCCTCGGGGGTCATTGTAAGCAAATTGCCTGGCACAGCCCCAAGCATGCAGGTGGTCAAATGCCAGCTTCTTTCTCCTTTAAGAGGATTTCTTCCCTGAATCAGAAGAGTCCAGGTGGCTCTACCCTTTCAGAAGAATTCAGTCCTGCTGCAGGCCAACTCCAGGGCTGCCAGCTCTGTGCCAACCCACCTCTCCCCTGCATGGCACATGGCTGCCTTTAAAGGAATCAGGAGACTGCAAAGAGGGACTAGGTCATCTGGCCAGAGCCAGGGGCACTGTAGGGGGCTGGCAGGAGGGAAGGAGGCATCAGCTTCCCGGGCTGACCACAGCTGCAGACCGGAGCCTTTCCCAGGCCACATTAACTTGGCTGGCAATGAGCAGTGGTGACCGCAGAGAAATGCTTCTGCAGAGAGCAAGCTGGAGCTAGAGCCAATGTGTTCAGCGGTGATGACAGCACCTGGCTCCATGTCTCCTAGGAGCAGCCCTGGCGGGGAGGCAGGAACTGTGGAGGAGGCAGCTGCTGGAGGGGAAGCTGGGGCAGGAGCCCTGATTCCACCTCATCTGGCTCTGTCACAACAACTAGGCTAATGGCTCCACTTCTCGGGCAAGTGTTTTTACCCAAGGGCTCTTCAACAATCCCACAAGGATGGTGAACATGTTCCTATTGAAAAGACGAGGAAGGAAACTGAGATGAGAGAAGAGAAGGCCTTGCTCAAGGTCACCCAGCCTTCCAGGCATTCCTCCTCTTGAAGGCATGTCAACCAGGCAGGACCCCTTAGGCAACCGGCAAGGTTCTGTGTGATTCAGTCTGTGCTTCCTTCTCCAGCTACACTGGCCTCCCTGGGTCCCACCAAGTGTCCCAGGGTCTTTGGAGCCAGGAGTTCCTAGCCTCTTTCCATCTCTGCCCTTTGCAACTCAGTCATCCATCAGAAATGCCCCAGAAGTCTCTTTGACCCCTAGACTAGGTTGGGGGCCGCATTTAATCTCTCACAGTAACCTCTTCTTGTTCTTTGCATTTTCACGATATTATTTTACAATCATAACAAGACCTGTGTAAATTTGTGTTTACAGTCCTTCTCCCTCATGTACCTGCACACAGATGGATGGTTCTTAATATACTTGTTAATGGGAGAACAGTGAATGAGCATATAAACCATAAATGACTCTCCCTCTTGTAGTGATGCACTAGTTGCAATTTTGCTGGGAAACAGGGAATTTATATAAAGGACCATCTCACTGAGAGTCTAAATCATAACACCTGACAGAAGCAGTGCCTTCTGATTAGATAGATGGATGCTGGCCGAGGAGCTGTGTGTGAAGAGATGCTGCTCAAGATGTGTGTGGTGGGAGGTGGATATGTGTAGGTCCCCAGACCAGGTTGGCTTCTCTTTGTCACCCCCTGATCTCAGACCTCAGCAGCGGCAGCCGATCTGTGGTTCCTGCATGAGACAGTGGTAATGGGAAGGTCCGACTTGCCTCCTGTCCTGCAAGGGGAAGTGTGCCCCGTTTCACTTCTGCTTTGAGGTGAGACGCATCCTGTGTGTCAGACCATCCCGGGACTGCTCCTGTCCTCCTGTGCCAACCACCAATGGTGGCCAGTGCTGTGCTCAGGCGTGGAGGGCCTGTGGACTTGACCCTCATCACTACACAGCGAGTGCAGGCCCCAAGCCCAGCCCTCCCTCCTTCCCAGATGCAGCTACACGCCCACAGAAACCATTCACAGGGGGCTCCTTTCTCCCACTCCCCAATTCCTTCTCTCCAAGGGAAGAGCCCCGGGGGTGGAGAATCCCTGAGTTCAATCCTTCCTCTGCCATGTGTATGCTCAGTTACCCTGGGTAAGTCCCTCCTCTCTCCTGAGACTCGGTTTCTCCTCTGAGAAGCAGGGCTCCTGTCACCCTTCTGCCTCCCTCAAGGCTGTCCTCATGCTCTAGTGGGACAATGGGTGCACACTTGCTTGGGGTTCCATATAAAAGCAATATAAATATAAAAGTGCCTTTCTTCTGCCCTGACCAGTGTGGCTCAATTGGTTGAGCATTGTTAGATTCCCCGTCAGATCGCATGCCTGGCCCACCGTTGGGTTCATGCAAGGGGCAACCGATTGATGTTTCTCTCTCTTTCTCCCTCCCTTTTCCTCTCTCTCTCTTAAAAAATAAAAAATAAAAAGTACTTTTCTTCTGCTTTCTTTCCCTCCCTCCCCAAGTTTTAGACTAGCTAATGGTGTACCAGGTTCTTGGCGATCCTCCAGGCACATTTAAAACAGTGTTTGGATGGGCTCCATTAGGGGAGTGTTTATAGTGCTGCCTTAATGTTATGGGGTACTATGCACCACCCAGATACCTTTGTAAAGCTGACATCATTGGATCCTCACCTGACCCTTTGAAGGAGGCAGAAGAAACACCAATCATTGCCCACCCCCAAACTTGAGGTCCAATGAGGTGAACAGACTTGGGCAGGATCACATGCGTAGTTGGCGCTCAAGTCAGACAAGAACAGCAGGGACTCCACCCCAGACTCTGCAGGGGTTTAGTCCTTGAAATATTTCAAAGCCATTCCCTGATTCTCACATGGATCCCGCAGGCTCAGCATGATTCCAGGAGCGTGGCAGGGTGAATTTGGGAGCTGGGCTTCCAGCTCCTGCAGAGAAAGGGGATGAGGAAGGAGGACCATTCCCAGCCAGCCACCCTGCTGGAGACTGGGTGTGTTTAAACCTGTGTTCCACCTAGATCCAGAGCCAGGAAAAGCCAAGCCTGACAGGGAAGCAATGTTGCTTCCCTACCCCGGCCCAGTGATGTGACCCCAGGGCCCAGGCTGGCTCAGGGCTCTCAAACAATGGCCCGTTTGTAACTCGGCAACCTGGAACTTGACAATACTCACCTCTTTCTGGAGATCAGTTGTTGAAAACGCAGGCTGGATGGGGCAGTTTGGAGAGGTCTCTCTCCAGGTTTCTCCCTGGAGTTTTCAGGCTGTCACTTTCTCTTATTTGCTTTTGTGACAAAGCCCTTGAGCCCTCCAGAATCCCCTTTCCCACTCTCTGTTTCCTCCAGGCTGGAAGCACTCTGACACAGCCATCTTCCCCACTCCCTCATGCAGCATTAAGCCCCCTCCCTTATTCTACACAAGCCACACGAGGCCACTCCTAGAGCGCCACAGCTGCCGCTCCGCATGTGTGTTTCCCTCCCCGAGACAGTGGCACCCACATTGCTCCAGCTCCGTATAAATGTTGGCTGAATGAATGACCAGTGCTAAATGAGCACCTGGGTGTGATGGGCACTCACAGCGGAGGGTACAAGGAGGAGCAAGCTGTGCTCCCTGCCTTCAAGGAGCTTATATACAGTGGGAGAAGCAAGCTGTGTGTACAAGGAAAGAGAAATACCGCAGTGTTAGCATCCGAGCCCTAAACACAACCAGGATTCGAACCCCAGTTTGGTCCATAATTTGCTGTGTGGCTCTAAACAGGTCTCTTAGCCATTCTCACCTTGGAACCTAACGGAGAGCAATCGCTACAGGAGATTGGGCGTGGAGCTGCCATCGAGAAAGGGTTCAGACCTCCACAGTCAGGGCAAGTGGCAGGTCCCTCTTCCTCTAAAGTCGCAGAAGGGAGGGGACCTCTTACCTAATCAGAATTTAGTTCAGGATGTCTCAGCCTCAACACTGCTGACATTTGGGGTTGAAGAATTCTTTGTTGTAGGAGCTATCCTGTGCATCGTAGGGTGTTCAGGAGCACCCATTAGATGCCAGTAACACTTCCAACAGTTATTACAGCCAAATGTCTTCAGATATGCCAAATATCCCTCAAATGGGGGCCCAAACTGCCCCACTGAGAACCCTTGGCCAGCTCCTGGTTCTCCTCCAGCACGGCACCCAGGGTCCTGGAAAGGTGTCAGGACAAAAGTTTCACAGGCTTCCCTCTGGCAGATCCCTGTCCACCCTCTCAAGCTGCGTCACTCAGGCTCTGGGGACACACAGCAGGCAGGATATTTCGCCTTAAAAAGGGGCCCCTTTCCCAAGGCAGCGCCTGAGATGCCTCCCAGATGCTCTCAGACTATGTGGAGAGGATCCAGAAATGTAAGCTACTAGGGTTGGATGAACATCAAAGGCACAAGGGAGTGTTTCTCTCTCAGGATGCCATGGGCTTAAAAATAAAAATTTCTATCTCTTAAGAGACACTTGGGGGTTGGGGGTGCGGGTAGACAGGGAATTGAGCCTGGATAAGCAATTGGTACAAGTCAAAGTACACAGAGAGGAGGAAAGAGGGTAAGTGCCAGTCACAACTGCCATGAGAGGCTGAAATCTTGTGGCTCCTAATGTATGTCCCAGATTCATTGCCAGTTGAGTTCAGATGAAAATGCTGGGGCTAAGAGAGAAAGGGGATTGCTGGGGATCACACAGCAACCCCCATCTCCCCTCGCCCCCATGGGGACGAGGTTTTCTTCTTGGAAGGACTGTGTGTTGATTCACTGAGAAAGAGATGAACCTTGCTGCAGTGATTAAGTAAATAAAGGTCAAGTCTAAAGGCTGGTGGTACTGAGTTCTCAGTACCTGCATTGCCCGCACAAAGGCTTAGAGCAATCGTGAAGGCCAGTGGCTGCCTGAAGCATTCACAGGCTGAAGTCAGGGGCTGTGGGCCAGCAGGGAAGAAGCAGACAGTGGCCTTCAGATAGGAGCCCAGGGGAGAGGAGAGGCCACTGGCCCCTTCCCTTCCAGAGGGCCTGCTGTGAGACCACGTCCACATGTTACCCGGCACCTGCACCACACACAGACTACAGTCCACTGAAACGGACCCGGAGGGTCCTGGCCAGGGACCCAAGACAGCGCAGCGGGAGATGCCTCACTGACCCAGCACCGCCAGGCCGTAAGGAACACAGCACGGTGGGCGGGGGCTGGGCTCTGGGGACCCACAGACCTGATTCCCAGCCCCGCGGTAGGCTGCGCAGCCTGGCCTCCACCTTCTGAGGCTTTTCGCCTCTTATCTCTTATGATGGTGGCTGATAAGTCTATATAATGAAAAGGCATGTAAACTGTGCTAATGCCCAGAATACAGGAAACAGTTAAAAAAATGGAGTGACCATTATTGCTTCATGTACCCAAAAATTTCTGTAATTTTGCTTCTATTCAGTTTTCTCTTCCACTCTTTCCTACCCACAGATTTCCTTAGCGTCCCAAGTATATGTCATGTACAGTGACCCTTGAAGAACACAGGTCTGAACTGAGCGGATCTACTTATACACAGACTTTCTTTTTTTTTTTTCAATAAATATACGGTCAGCCCTCTGTATCCTGGGTTTCACATCTGTGGGTTCAACAGAACGGGATTGGGAGTCCGCATGTGCAGAGGACTGACTTACAATCTGTGGATTTTTGATTGTGGGGGACGGGTGCTTCTAATCCCCACATTGTTTAAGGGTCACCTGCACTTTTTCTTTATAGTACCTGAAGTTTCCGCTTTAATTATTCCGATGGGTCTCTTTCTACAAAGAGGATATGGGGGCTTCCGTGCCTATCCAGTGCAGCACCTGGCAGTGCGTGGCCCAGCAGCTCGGCCTGGGGTGGCGCTGGTAGCTCTCCATTTGCTCCCCCCGCCATCGCGCCATCAGTTGTCATTCCATTCCGCCGTCACATTCTCAGCCTTCCAGCATACGGCTTCTAATCTGCTTTGGTCTGAGAATCAGATTTCCAGGCTGGTTAGAGCTGCGTGTAAAGTAGACAGAAAGAAGCCCAGAGGAGGACTCGGGGGCAGTGTTTCTCAAATGAACCACTGACAGCAGAATCTCTTGGAGTGTCTGTTTACATGCAGAGTCCAGGCGGCCTGAATCAGAACCTCTTACACACAGGCGCATCAGAGAACCACGGGGACTAAGACAGCTACATCTCCAGTTATGAGGCCTTTCTGGCTTTTTTCTAGTTCCTTCGGTAAAGGGACATATTCCCTATCTCATGTCTTTTCCCATCACATTCTTTTGCATCCCACGCCCTGTGTGGTTCCTCACCCCAGACTCGTTTCTAAGTCCAGGAGGCCACCGAATAGTGCTGCCCCAGGTATACCCGGGCCTGTGTGTAGCCCTGGACACAACCACAGGCTGAGAAATGTCTCCAGAGCTGCCTGGCCTTGGGCAGCAACCTTATCACCAGGGGAAGCAGCCAGGGCAGTGTGGTCAGGAGGCCCTTCTTCCTGCTCTTGGCAACGGGGCTGCTCTGCCAACAGAAAAAAACTTCCCAGAGAGGTTCTTCGGACGCAGAAAAGCAGAACTACAGGGGGCTAGAGGAGAGCAGCCCTCCAGCCTAAGTCCAGACGATGGGCCCCGCCTATTGACCACCCTGACTCCTACACATTCCACAAGGCCAAGGCTACTTCCTCTTTAAAGACTACCCTGTCCACTGGCCCTCTGAGGGTTCTCCCATCATCAAAACAGCTAATGTTTAGGGAGGGGGTCACAAGCTTTCAGGCACTGTCTTAGCTTTTTACACACCTTCTCTCATGGAATTTTCACGGCCCCAGGAAGTGGTATTATTGTCTTATTTTACAAATGAGAAAGCCAAGGTTCTGAGAGGTACAGTGACTTACTCGGGGTCCCATGCTGGCAAGTGGCACTGCTGGATTCTGAATCCAGCCACTTGCCTTCTGAGCCTGCCCTTAACCACCATGCCACTGACTGCGTCCAAACGCCTAGAAAGGCACTGGGTCAGGAGCCAGGGGACCTGGGTTCCATCTAGAGCCAGCGGCATGTACCGTTTTTTTTTGACTGGGAGAAAATGAAAAGGTTGGACCAAATCTCCACGAATCCCTCTGCTCTAAGGCTCTTATCTTATTGGACTACCCTCATCTCCACCCGCACGGCCGTGATCCAAGGCATGTCTTGGCCTTAATGGCCTCATTTCTCAACATGATTGAGTGCCTTCCATGATTTGATTTAGGGGGTAAGATCGGGTGATTTCATTAAGGTCTTTCTTACAGTGGGCTCACGTGTCCTTCCTACATGCTGGGCCGTTCCCTCAATCTCACCAACTCATCCATTCAACTCTGACGGACTGAAGTGTGCACCAGAAGAATTTCTCAGCCTGGTGAGCTGAAACTGGTCAGCAAATAATTTCAGTGTCGAAAGCACAGAACAGCAATTCTCAGGTGTGTGTATGAGGGTCGGGGAGAAAGGTGAGGGCACATCATCTCTGTTTCACAGGTGAGGAAGCAGGCTCAAGACACAGAACCATCCCTAGTTCTCGCAGCTACAAAATGGCAGGGCTGGAATTTAAACCCAGGTCCTCTGGGGCCCAAGCCCAGGGCTGTTCTCTCTCTATCAAGGAATGGTTACTCACATCTCTACATCTGGGGAAAGCTTGCAATAAGCACACACATGCTCCACATCTAAGCAAACCACTTTTCCCCAAGAGCCAGGCTCTGTACCTGGGCAGCAGAAATGGAGGGATATGGGCAGGTGTGAGGGACAGGCAGGAGGGATAGGTGGGAGGGTTAGATGATTATGGAGGAGGAAGAGGATTGAGTTCAACTCCCAGATTCTGGCTTGGACAAGTGGGTGGAAGGAAGTGCTGGTCAGAGAGGAAGGCACAGCGAGCAGCCAGTGGGGCAACTGGGGCTCCAGAGCACGTGTTTTGGGCCTGGCTCTGAAGGATACTGACCCAGCATTCTAACTTGTCAGCTGACTCTTCTTCCACCAAATCAGTCTCAGGGCCTTCTTCTCCTGGGTCATCTTTGCAAGAGAGAAGGGGGCAGGGGTGATTGCTGGCATCACACGCAGGATACTGAGGATCACAAATGAAAGAAGAGGGCTCCTGGCCTGGGAATGTGAGCACAGCCTCCATTTGTTTATTGACTGTTGGCTGGCAAGTTCTTTCATCTACAGTACATCTGTCTTTTGATCCTCTAACCACCCTGCCTCCCAATTTATAATTGAAGGATATTGATGTTTAGAAAGGAGCAAAGGTTTGTCTGAGGGAAGGTGAAAAAGGAAAAGAAAATGGATTTTTATCAAGGACTTGCTCCATGCCAGGAATCAGCCAGTACACTTTCACATGTATTAGGAGGCGTGTTCTCTCAAAATCTATATACAGCATCAATAGCTGCATTTTGCAAATGAGAAAATGGCCTCCATTAAGTAACTTAGGAACCCAGCTAATGGGGGAAGAGATTCAGATGTAACACCCAGTGCCTAGCTCTTGAGCCCAGAGTTCAATCATTCAATCCACGCACTCAGGCAACAACCACTTTCCCATCATCCGCTATTATGCTGCACATTCAGGAACAAAGAGATGAACACAAAGGCAAGCTTCTGCCATGCTAGAGTGTCAACGTGCAGAGCATTGTGGGAGAAGTACAGGGGCTGTAGGAGGACGTCAAAGGGCATCCCACCATGCTTCTCTGGAGAGGTGATGTGAGCTGAGAGCTGATGGATGACGACCAGGAGTCAGCGGGTGTGGAGAGGAGGAGGGTTCAAGGCAAATGGAACAGCGTGTGCAAGACAAGGCGCCGAGCCGCTGAAGAGTTTGTCATGTTCCAGGCGGCTGCAGAAACAGCCTGGGACAGATTGTACAGGGCTGCGTCTAAGGCTTTTGAAGTTCAAGCCACCAGAGGTCTAAATAAGTGGCGGGCACCATTAGAGTGGTTTTTCAAAAAGACGCTGCTACCAGGTGGAGAATGGCCTGGAGTGAAAGCAGGTAATTGTCAGGCTGCCCTCTGGCTTGCAGGACCCCCCCGCCCAGCGGACTAGGGCAGGCACTGATGTTGAGGCATCATGCTGAGTCTTATCCTGTTACATGGTGGGTCCTAAACCTTGGTAAGAGCTAAGAGCGGCTTTCCTTTGATTTTTTTTCAGAACGTCATCAGGTCTGTGTGCCACAGCTGAGCTCACCCTCTTAGCAAGATGTACCTCCAACAGGAGAGAAAGCTGCAGTTTCCTGGTACTGTCCGTCTGCTCTCCAGGCCTGACCAAAACTTTCCTTGCCCTGGCCCATGGCCTATGAAAAGACATCTTTCAGTAGATTCACAGCCAGACCCTCCAAGACAGTGAATTCTAAAGCCCTCCTCACCATCTGTGGCTGCTTCAGTGGCCGCTATAGCCCCGGAGACAGGGGACAACTGTCCAGCCAAGGATGGGACTACTGCTGCCAGAAACCAGGCTGGTGACAGAGATGCCACACGTGGCACTTTATTCCAGCTTCTGATATGTACAGGTATATACAGTTGGTGTGAGCCTATGGTACATTATTTCACAAAATTATCTTACATCCTGTGCATACTTCTGAGTGGGAAGCAGCAGATTCTGCTCCGAATAGCCCACGGATGGTGGAGGAAAAGGACAATCAAAGGAGCCGCCCCCTTTCTGAGGACATTCATGGGGGCTGCCTGTCCCCTTCCCCAGTACTGAAGCCCTCCCACGGGCCATCTGGGCCTCCCACCTGCTCTGGGCGCTTGCTGCTTCCAAAATCTTTCTCCTCGAGTGGAAGAACACTGGTGGGAAAGAAGCCACAGCAGGGCCCCCACTCACTGACAGTGGCAAACTGACATCTGATCCCCAGAGCCTGCCTGATCCTATTGAATATCAATAGCCAGACGGGAATCCTCCCGTCCTCTGACCCCAGTGCAGTCCGGTCTCATGGGGCGCTGGCATGCATCTTCTCCAGGCAACTCGTCCAGAACATGACCAGCCGGTTGTCACGATTGAGGCAGAAGTCTGTGAAGTCCTTCAGCAGCCGATCGGCAAACTTCTCATCCCCTGTGGCACTGGAGCGCCACGTCTTGGTCAGCATGGTGTTGTAGGCCCAGTTGTAGCCGATCCGCTCCTCGCAGAACATGTTCTGGTTGGTGGAGCTGGTAGAGTTCCGCCGCCGGCGCTGCTGCCCGGAGAATTTGCGCTTGGAGTAGGGCAGCTGCAGGAACACTGTCCCTGAAGGGAAAAAGGGGGGCTGTCGCAGCCACCAGGAAGGCACCCAGGGTTGGCTGGGGTGGTTCTGCAGCCACAGGCTTGGTATGAGGGAACAACCCCTATGCACGGGGCCAGGCCACAGGGGTCCACCCACACACCTTCCGCTGGGAGGGACTCACCTGTAACGTGGATGTACTGAGGCTTGTTTTCAGCTGGGAAGTTAAAAGCAGACGCAGAATATTTATCTTGCACAAACCCAAACCTAAGGGAAAGACAGGAAGACACACTGATTAGGGCCCCTAAAGGGGCAGAGAGAGAAACTGTGGCTGACAGGACTTGGGCATCCTGGGCTAAAGGGATCCGGAAAGATCTTTCAAGATGGAACATTCAGGCTGCCTACTTCTGTCCTCACTACAACTCAACCTCACCCCCGCGGCTCAGCAGATCTCCCGCCCAGGCCCCTTTCGTCTCCACGGGGTTGAAAGCCCCCTCACCTGCCACGCTCTTTCTCAAGCAGACTCTCTCTGCCCAGCTTCCCCCTCCTCCAGCACACCCCAGCCGTCCCGTCGGACCTTCCCACTGTGCTCACCGCATAGTGAGGCTGTCAGGCCCTCCAGAAACCGCTCCTAATCCTTATCTACCTTAGCCACTCGCCCCTCCTTTTCCTCAGCATCTCCCACACTAAGCACTTAGTAGGTTCTCAATAAAGGCTTTAAAGTGAAATGAAATATCTTAATCAAAATTCTTTTCTCAAAGGTGAGGAACACCAATCTGGGCTCTCTGCTTTGCTGCATTCTGGAAATGGGCAGGAGGGGCCATTTTTCATCTATGGCTGTTCTACTTCTTATCTATGGCTTGTTCTATTCCTGGTTTTTCTATTTCTATAAAGCCCATTTATTACAGCTGTACCTGCAAAGTGCTGTAAAGGACATGTTAATAGATGTGGCTCCTGCCCTGAGTCTGAGGGGTTTATGTAATGAAGACAGGGATACAGGTAGAATTAAAGGAGGTAAAATGCCACCCTTCTTTCCTGGACCAAGTTCCTCAGGGAGGTGCTGTGTTGTTGTAGCTTCTCTATAAGCTGCCAGCTTTACACTGGCATTTGATGATTATTTACTGAAGAACATGTGAAGTCAGATATGCAAATTAAATGGATAGGCTGACATACACCGAAGGCTCCATAGTCCCTACAGGCTGATCCTCTGACGTGCAGCAACAGAGGTTTTGCCTTTCTCCTTTTCTACTTTCTATCAAGGTCAGCGTGGATCAGCCTGACCAGATTCTTGACTCATGCCTTCCTTAAACCGTCAGGAAGGACCTTTCATTTTAAAAAGGCAATTTAGCCACATGGTCCTCAGCCTCCTCACTGTCCAGTCAGGACTGAAGTGCGGGCGGGGGACTGCAGTCCGTGGGAAGAGAAGGTACCAATTTCATGCCAACCATCTAGAAGATGAAGGAAGAGCCGGGGAACTGGACACTTTTCTAGCTCTTTCTGAGATGGACTTATGGGTGGCTAATGTTTCATTTCAGAGCCACATTCCCAACCTAGAGCTCCATTCTATGCAAAAAGCTACATGTAGAACAACTCTTCTACGTGAGGCACTCAGGGAGGCCGTTGTGGAAGGAAACAAAAATGAGAAAAAAATGCATGCCCTTGCCTGCCAGGGGCCCCTAAGTCAGTGTGATAGATGGGCGGAGTGTACTGGGAAAAATGGTGGTAGGGGTTCAGCGTGGAGGGACCTGGGATCCCCGGTGAAGCAAGAGTGACAGGTGTAGAAGGAGCTGGGGGAAGGGTCTAGATGGGGAAAGAGGAGGTTTAGGTGCAGGGACACAGCAGAGTCCTGAGTAGTGATATGCAGGGACCAGGCAGGATACATATGACGACACTGGAGGCTGGAGAAGCAGGTTGAAGAGCAAAGGGCAGTAGTTTAAAGAAGACGTCACTGGGATCTGGCCTGAGGCGGACCGGGAGGCAGGTGCTGTGAAGAACAGAGCAGGTCTGACAGATACAGGCCACGTCCCAAGTGACATTCAGCTAGCAAGGTGCAGTGACTGCGATGACAGACGCGATGAGCAGTGTCAGACCTCACGATCAACTTGTCAGTTGGCTGGGGTCTTCCTAATGCGAACTTCTGTCTACGGAGAGCTCACTAGGCGCCAGGAAGATCAGAGAACCCTCCCAACAACCCTGTGAGGCGTGAGAAGACGAAGGTGGAGCAATTTCAGGACTCGTTCAAGGTTCCTCTGACAGATGTTCAAGGCTCCTCAGCCAGATGCTGGAGGCAGAGGTGAGCCAGGTCCCTGCTTCGCACATGAATGCCCTCTCCTCCGACCATTGCACCCCTCCCACTAGGGGGAGGAAACTAGCTGCCCTGGAATTCATTCTACAGCTTTGCTCAGCATCAGAGCCAGGTCTATGAATAAAGGGTCAGGATAAGGTCTCAGGCGGGGCCAACATGGGTGAGAGTCTGGACTTCATCCCGTGGCTGTAGAGGGGCATGCGCGTAGTGGGGGTGGTAGAGGATCTGAAGCAGGCACAGGAGGCTTTGCTTCCACCGTGATTACCAAGCAGCAGCACCTGAACACTGAGTCAGTGATTTCTACGGACAAAACTACTGGCCGGAGGGAAAGGCTTTCCCTAAAATACGTATTAAATACCTACTGACTTATCTATTGCTTTTCAACCACTGTCTTTTCAACATGTGTCAAGGGACTCGTAACACATTTGTTTTCCATCTCATGTCATTTCTTAGGTAGCTTGTCTCACGTCTTGCTGGAGGTTAAGGGGGGAGCTTTCTGCTCTCCCCTCAACTGGAGGAAGACAGAAATCAGGTCTGAAAAACAAGAGCCACAGGCACTGGAGAGGCAGTGCTTATCTTTGAAACCAAGGCCAGGGTCCTGTCAGAGATAAGCAGTGAAGCTGTCATTGGTAAACTAGATCTGTTTCCCCAGAAATGAAACAAACTGGCTTTTGCTTTGGTAACTGCTACTCAAGACAAACATGAACGCCTTCCCACTGTCCTCTCTCGCTAAGGAACAAACCTGTGTGCAATGGCTTCCTGGAAAAGGTGCATTCGATCCCAGTATGTTTCCGGTTCAAAGCCTGAAAAGACAAAAAGAATAAATGCTCAGTTGTAATCCCAAGGCATGTAACTCTCCTGGGGTCTGGACTTCCGTACCCTCTCTGCTCTTGGCAATGCCTCTCCTTTGGTCAGAGAATCTGCTTTTCCACACCACCTGTTTCCAGAGAGACCAGCCTCTGTCCCAAGGAGGGACATCCTACAGAAAGGGACAGCCATACATTCTCACCGTCCCTTCCCCTAAGCTCTATCAAGATCTGGAAAGGGGATGAATATGAGTCTTCAAAAAGCAGTATGAGCTACCAGAACTCGATAGAAGACTCGTTCTAATGAGCCCCTATGCATAAAGGAGCATGACAATAAAGTGCAGGCAGAAGAGAAGCTATAAATGCATGTTATCTGCTTCTGAGAACCTGGGGAAAAAAAGATTTTTAAAAGTTACTGACTTTCCACTTCCTTATAAAGAAAGTCAATATTATGAGTTCCATGTTAGGAGTAGGGAAATTTAAGCAAATAAATATAAAAATGATTTGGAAAAGTGATTGGCTAGGGAGGAGAGGGAACACCTTTCTCCCCACATCGCCCACTTCATTGCTCCAGCTTGCTCCTTCTGTTCCTTCTGTTCCTTCTGGGGGGGTGCTGTGATGATGAAGAATGGGAGGTGGGAGCGGGGGGCAACCTGTCACACAGCAACAGGCCATGGCCGGGGCTGCCCTCAGCACAGATGCGCCAAGGGCTGGAGCAGCAATAGCACAGCCATCCCAAAGGTCATGGGCGCCTGCAGTAGCCTTCTTACTCCTTTCATACTTGAAATCTTCTATCTAGGATATATCTGAGGATTCTGGGCAATAAAGAGCAAGGGAGAAGAAAGACTTTGGCTTTAATAGGAAAACATACATGCACAGCAGATTCTTGTCACATTTTTAAGGTTTTGAATTCACTGATATCAGAAGGGGTGACAACAGGAAGAGAAGCGGCACAGAAGCAAGAAAATCGATTTTTAGATTCAAGCCCTTATTCCTTTAGGCTAGGACTTCTTTCATGCAACTGTAACCATGGCAACCAATAGAGGATGCTGGTCTTGAAGTCTGGGTTCTAACTGGCAGGGAAAACCATCAGCTCACAGAAAAATATCCTGTAATGTCAGCCCCTCAAGCAATCCTGTGCTATTACCACAACGATGGAAAACCCCAGAAGAGTCTCTGATGGTGTAGGGAACAATCTGTCTGTCCCCTCAACATATTAAAAACAGCACTATGAGACGGTGCCTGGCTTAAACTCATCAGATACAAACATAACCATCTGACATTTTAGAACTTCAAAAATGGTCCTGTCTCAGCCACACATGACTGTGTGTGTGTGTGTGTGTGTGTGTGTGTGTGTGTGAAGAGTGCTTTGTAAACTCTAAGGATCACCGTGGGACTCACCTGGAACCCCAACTGTCACTTAAAGCATTGTTGTCTACATCAAAATATCTTCCAAGATGTAAACAAGGAATATACAGATGTGTCTTTGGAGCAAAAGTTGTTTGTACCCTGGGGGCAGCCTGTCATTGGCAAAGCACAGGAACACCTAGCTTGGCCTCCCCCACCTGGTGAGACCTCTCACCCTCTGGTCTAGGCCTCTGTTACCAACCATGACACAGACTTACAAGGGCACAGGAAGAAAGCATCTCCCTTACACCCAACATTTTTCTGTTCACATTGCTAATTTCGATGTCTGAGAAACAAAGGGGGTTCCTAATGTATTAGCAGCAACTCTAGCTTTCTGGTTCTAAAAAGTTCATCTGTGAGCTCATTGAAAGCTCTGGAGCAGCTACTTATATGTTTATTGCAATGAGCCCCTGGTGATAAAACGTTCTGGGCCATGGGAAGTAAGATGCAGGCTTCCATCCATTCTGCACCTGCCCTCAGGGTTCTGGTGGGTGAGGGCGGAGCAGCTCTGCCATTCGGACTGACCGCCCTGTTCCAAGGGAGGGGCTCTGTCTGGGTCCTGCTGTCCTCCTCCTGCTCTGTCTTCCTCGAGATGCAGGACTCAACCCCGTGCAGTGTTGCAGGTGCTGACATACCACAGCTCCGCACAATAGGACACTGTTTCCTGCTTTGCTTTCAGTGCCTCCCCCTTTTTTTAGCATTTTGCATGGAACAGCAGATTCAAGCCTCCTGTGAGGTTCAAATTCCTGCAGCCCAAACCAGTTAGGTTGGAGCATAGAAAGGACAGTGTGGGAAGGACGCCAGGGCTGCTCATGACTTACATGGTATCACACCCTCTCTCACCCACCATACTGCTCCAGGCCTTTCAACGGTCCTCCTGGCTGCAAAGCAGCTCTGACCACCCTCGTTTTAGGCATAAGGAATGTGAGGCTCAGAGGCACTAAGTGGCTTGTCCAGCCACTAAGTGAAGGATGAGGATTAAAACCCAGCTCCTTTTGGCCCCTTGTCCAAAGGCTCCCTCTGTGCAACAGCCTCTGGGGATTAGATACCTAGAGGTGTCCTCAGGGGAAAGAGGAGGTCTTACTCATGGAGACAGAAGCCCCAGGGGGAGTATCTCTTACTATCAAACAGGTGCTCGCTGCCTTCCTTGAGCAGACAGCTGATGTTGAGCGGGATGAAGAGCTGGGCTCGAAGCGGATCGCCATACAGGTAACTGGGCAGTGCAAAGGGACCCTCCAAAACCGGGACCAACAAAAAGCCGCAGGAGGTGGCTTTTCGATGCCAACCTTGGACCTGGGGGAAAGCACCAAAACAAACAATGTCATCTCCAACTCTGTACAGGCAAGAAAAAAATACCACTCAAGGGGTGAGGCTGCCAGGGTGGCGTCGTGCATTGACTGGCGTGTTCATTTATTGATGTTCGCTGGCTCCAAACCAGTCCCAGGTAGGAAAACGCACAGTCTAACCTCCTGACAAATACTTGAAGATCTGTGAGTTAAGCACACAGTTCCTCTTCATTGTGCAAGCTTCTGCAATTTCAGTGTTTCTCTTGGGAGGAAGAGACTGGAGAGAGCTATTTCTTGCGTCCTAAAAAGCCTTCACATTCTATAGGATGTTGGAGGAAGGTCACAGGATATAAGTTAAGTCCTTTTAACTTTGTCCTTGATCAAAAATTTACTAAGTCCCAAGTATTGAATAGAAAAACAACGCACTCAAGCTGGCCGAGTGGGACATGACGCAGGGCACAAAATGACTGTGGTGGCCTCGGGCCAGAAGTGATAAGCCCTGACCTGGCGGAATGAGAGCCGCTCTCCGGCAAACTCCCAAAAGCTGTCCGCCTGAAGACTGACTGAGAACAGAAGTTACTGGGGCGTAAAGAAAAACCTTCCCATTAATACCATTTTCTTAGGAAACAGTGGCCATGTTCTTTCTTGGTCTTCAGATACTTTTTAACCATAAACTGTATATATATATATAAATCTGATGCACACGGCTCTGGCACACAGATGAGATTTGTGTCAAATACTATCTCAAAAAACTACACTTTGGGCCATATCTTGATTTAAACAAATACAATTATCTTAAAAACTGAAGGGGCCACTCTTAGTTTTCCCAGGAACATTCATAACAATAGTACCAACAACACCACGAAAACTAAGTTCTCTGTTTGACCACAATAATATCTAAGGCTTGCTTGGTGACCTTTTTATTTTATGTAATATTTATGATTTATAACAATTTTTGACATGCCTTAAAATAATAATTAATATGCACTATGAGCCTTATAAAAACTTTAATGATAAAAGGATCAGCACTTTTCTTAAGGTTTTACATGAACTGATTTTTATAAGATAGTTGCTAAATTCCTGACGAAATACTCTCCTGGACAAGTGGTTACTATATGAGAGTGTTACAGTCGTGCTGTTCTGAGATAAGATTCTCTGGTAGGGCTTCCGGGGAGAAGGCTTAGCCTACTGGGTAAAAAGGGTTAATTCTGCCTGGAGAAAGTGGTCATCCCAGTGTCAATCAGCTGGGGAAGAGCTGGTATCTTCTGCAAGCTGAGCAGGATGGGGAGCTGGGCATCTTTTTAAATTTGGACCTTAAGAATGTTCCCCAGTCCTGGATGGTGTGGCTCAGGTTGTTAAGTGTCATTCTGCAAAGTAAAGGGCCACCAGTTCAATTCCCCTTAGGGTACACGCTTGGGTTGTGTGTTTGGTCCCCAGTCAGGGTACAGATGAGAGGCAACCAATTGATATTTCTCTCCCTCTCTCTAAAATCAATAAGCATGTCCTTGGGTGAGGATAAAAAATAATGTTCCCCAGATGAGAATCTCTCCAGGGGAGGGGTGCTTACAAGTGCTAATGTTCCCCCTCCCTAAGGATATATGACAAGATTTTTGGCTGTCCCAAGGCTGGTGCGCTGCTGGTATTTAGTGGGTAGAGGCCAGGGATGCTGTTCTACATCCTACAATTCATAGGACAGTCACCCACAACAGAGTTACACGGTCCTAGATGTCAGTAGTGCCAAGGTTGAGAAATTCTGATCTACACACTTTCTGACTGCTTGAATTGTTTACTATGCTTACATTTTTTTAAAGAGGCTATTTCAATAATCCAGGTGAAAGGTAATAGGAATATAAACTTAAAAAAAAAAAGACACAAATTGCTACTAAGCATCCACTGTGCCCCTCTGCAAGGTGAGCCAAGGCGCCACCCGCAATGAGAGGAGGCTCTCACCATCTCAAAGAGGACGGCGGCAGTCACCGCCATCCAGTGTAGCTTGATCTCAAAGGCTGCATTCAGGGAGAAGTTGCCATGGTAATAACAGCTGCACCACTCCAGCCGGTCTGTTCGGTTGTTCACATCCACGTCCAGGGTCACAGTCCTCTGCTCCGGAACAGTGGCAGCTACGTCAGCACATAGGAGGTGCCCCAAGAGAGAGAGAAAAGAAGGTGTGAGATGAGGAGGAAGAACAAACACCTGGACATGAAACTATAGAATCACTTAATAGAAAAACCACAGATTCTAGAAGCTTCCTGGAACTCATCTAGTCCAGGGGTTGGCAAACTTCTTCTGTAAAGGTCCAGATAATAAATACTTTATTTTTTACAGGCTATATGGTCTCTGTTTCAACTGCTCAACTCTGCCATTATAGTGCAAAAGCAGTCACAAACATTACGTAAACAATGGCTCAGCTGTGTTCTAATAAGACCTTATTTACAAAAACGTAGATTTTAAGGGTGGTGAAACTACTCTGTATAATACTATAATGGTGGATACATGTCATTATACATTTATCAAAACCCATAAAGTGTACAACACCAAGAGTGAACCCTAATGTAAACCACAGACTTTGAGTGATAATGTCAATGTAAGTTCATCCATTGTAACAAATGTCCCACTTTGGGAGGAGATGGTGAGAGCGGAGGAGGCTGTGTGTGTGTCGGGGCAGAAAGTATATAGAAAGTCTACTTCTTGCTCAATTTTGCTGCAAATGTAAAAGTGCTCTAAAAATAAAATTTATTATAAAACAGATGGTAGGCCAGATTTGACCAGTCAAACTATAGTTTACCTCTCCCAATCTAATACAACCCCTTCATTTATAGATGAGGAAACAGCATCCAAACAGGGAAAATGCCTTGGTCAAGACCATAGAGTCAACCTCAGCCAGTGAACCCCTGATCTTCCGATTCCAGGGACCCACAGAGGGACACAATTAGACTGGCAAACCAGACCACCGTCGGGAGGAAGTCTTGCTTTTCTGGCCTCAAGCCAGGAAGGCAACAGTTCTATAATCTTTCCTCAAGAAATGAAACCTCATAGGAAAGCCTAATGCCCTGTTTCATCAACTGTGTGTTGCTCAAAAATTCCAGGTCAGTATCAAACTCGCTCATCCTACCTGGGATTGCTGCTCAGAAAGCCTACGCAACCAAGAGAGGGGTATTCTTAGAGATGGCTGGTTTGGCTCAGTGGATTGAGCGTCGGCCTGCGAGCTAAGTGTCGCTGGTTCGATCTTCCAGTCAGGGCACATCAGAGAAGGAAAACTCTGACTCCAAAAAACCTCCGCTGCCTTGCGGCATACCTCTTCAGGGGAAAGGCTAAGGGAGTAAACCCCGACAGAAAATCCGGAGCCGGAGTCCCTAAGGCGGTTTGACGTTGTAGTCAACACCGGCAACTCCTGCGGCGCACCTGAAGCCAAGCTGTATTGACTCCGTCTTTCCCTTGGACCCTTCAGCTGCGAAGAGAGGGGGGGTCTGCTGCATGGGCAACAGCAGACCCTCCATATCACCCTGTCCAGGCTCTGCAGCTTCAGCTTCACTGGAGAGGACACTCCAGCGTCATCACAAGATGTCGATTCAACACGGGAGGAGACAGATACCGTGTCACTCCCGAGTTGGACTGCACAGTCATTCTCGGCGGTGCAGATAGACTCTTAAGAAGCTACACCATCATCTCTCGAGACGGACGGCTGCCAACGACGACGGATCAGATAATGAAGTTCCTAACCAGACTCAAGGCCTGAAACAGGCTCGGAAGTGAAGACAAGATCAGGGCTCTGCTCTGCCTGGCTGGACACTGCCAGGCCTCGAGTTTCTACAAACTGTTATTAGCCCTTCCTTCTCCCCTACTCCGAGTCTAATGGTATTTCTTTACCTGGAGGAGTCAGCATGGTTCTGAGGTCTGTTGGTAGAAGCCCTGAGTAGCTTTGATGCTGACAAGGATAAAATGGGTCCTGAGTCAGCAACCGTAGTGAACTGTTGTGGAGACAGGAGAACTGCGGATGGGACACTGAGTGGCACCCAGGCAGAAGATCCCCAGCTGCCTGGTTCTCTCAAAACCAGAACACCCAAAATGGAAAACCTTTCCGATTTGCAGTCAGAACTAAGGTCTGCTCTTTACTGACCATGTACCCCTGAGAATATCGTCTCGCCTTTCCTGTGTTAGTTCCTCATCTGCTGAGGTGGGGCCTGCCCAGCTGCTTCACAGAGGACGGGTAAGGAACAATGAAACGTGGATGAGAGTCATGGACTCGCTCTCCTGCCTTCTCCTACCCTCACCTGGAGCCACCCTCACCTGGAACTCCCCTCTATTCCTCCTGTTCCCGTTATTCCTTCCTCTGAGTTTAAGCCACAAGCTCCCCGATGCTCAATCTGAGGCCTGCCTGTGACTCCGACACTGCTTAGCTGTCTATGATATTTAAGGCTAAATAATTAGGTGGCTCCCATGCTAAAGGTTTCATTTAAACTGGTTTCTGACACCACCAGAGTAACCATTTATGCAGCCCAAACCAAAGGGAGATTTGCTCGCTGGTCGTGGACACTGTATATACCTCCGCAGGTGAAAAGCCTCTGGTCACAAAAGAAAGGGCACTTAACACACCAGCAGTGATGTCGTGCATCTCTTCTCTTCCATCTGGCATGTCAACTTCAGAACAGGCTGGTCTGAGAAAGCCCAAGAAAGTGCATTGCTCAGCCAAATGCTTAAGATGCCACTGGCCTCCTGCTCAGAAGTCAGATCGGATGGTATAGATGCTGCCAGCAGCTTTTGCTGTTGATAAAAGTGTAAGCCCAGCCAAGCTGCAGCTTTCAGTGAGTTCTCTGAACCACTCCATGAGTTTCATGAGAATCGACTTACTCACCTTGAGACAGGGAGGTAAGGCAAGGCCAATCAATACATGCAAACGCAGGTGGAGCCACAGTGAAGGGCTATTATTGAGGTGGGAAGGGGATCAGTGTCACTAGAGGAGAAATCACGAGATCAGAGAGGAGAGTGAAGCTCAATCTAACAACCAGAGCTGTCCAGTGATGGAACAAGGGGTCTCAGGAACGAGCGCTGTGTTGGCAGGAATTTTCAAAGAGCAGCTGACTCCTCACTTACCAGGAGTGTACAGAAAATGTTCAAGCGTCAGTGTTTGGACAGAGGTGCTCTACAGCCCCCTCAGACCCTGAGATCCAGTGTATTGTCAAGAAAAGGCTAAGAAGCCTGGGTGGCTCAGTTGGTTGAGCACCATTCCATACACCAAAAGGCTGCAGGTTCAATCCCCAGTTGGGGTGCATATGGTGGCAACCAGTTGATCCTTCTCTCTCACATTGATGTTTCTCTCTCTCCTTCCTCTATCTCTAAAATCAGTAAATATATCCTTGGGTGAGGATTTAAAAAAAGGGGTGTCAAATTTGGACCTACATTGAAGGTAGAGATAAAGAAAATGGAATTTGCGAATTACCCGGATGTAGGATGGGAAAGCAAAAGAATGTGAGACGGACTGAGTTTTCTGGCCTAAGTGACTACAGGATGAGAAGGGACGACTAAGGGAGAAGCATGGGGGGTGGGGACTGCAGAAGCTCTGTTTGAACACTTTACATTTCAGTCTTTTAAGTGAAGATACCAAGTAAGGAGATGGATGGGTGCATCTCCAACTGGAAGGCACCATCTGGGATAGAGACAGACGAAGGGTAATGAAGGCCAGCAGACTGGGGCATAAGGACAGGGGCCCCACAGAGGGCCGGGCACTGCCATGTTCAAAGATCAGGGAGCTGAGGAGAAACCAGTGAGGCAGACCGATAAATGAGGAGGAAAGCCCTGGAGTGCGAGAGCCAAGTAGAGGAAGCACTGAGGAGGAGTCAGGGCTATCTGACAAATGCTGCTGATGGGGCAGGGAGGACCAGGACTGAGGACTGACCACGAGACTGAGCCACGGAGCAGGCCCTGCTAATGATGGGAGTCGCCGTTCCAGCAGAGGCCATGGACAGAAAGCTGATCTGAGCTGTTCTGCTTTGGTCTGGTTTTGCTTTGCTTTTGCCACAGGAAAGGGTGAGTGCCTGCAGACGGATGAGCACACTTTGGTAGGGAAAGAGGGTTCAGAAGGCGGGGCTGAGTGCTGAGTGCTGAGTGCGTGGGCTCTTGTGCACAGTGGGGACACTGGCCACAGAGAGCAGCAGGGTGGCTCGTCCACAGTGGGGACAGACATGGCTACAGGGAGGGCAGATGCCAGGGGGGACCTGGAGTTACTTCCGAGTGGCACAGGAAGCTGAAGGCGGGGAAGGGCAGTGCAGGCCCAAGGCCTGCTGGCTCTGAGCTGTGTAATGAGGGAGGTGGGTGGGGAGATTCGCAAGGTCACCCGGTTGCAGGTCCCGGTGCCGTGGGAGCTGCCTGCGGGCGCTGGGCCTGGAGGAAGCATGCTGGGAAGGCGAGGGGGAGTGGCAGAGAGGGGAGCAAAAGCTGCACTTCGTGAGAAGAGCTATGGTTTTGTAGCAAGGGGCTGGGATCGGAGCGGCCTTCATCACTCAGGGCAGCCGCCGCCCCTGGACCTGGACCACCACGCAAATCTTCTGAAGTCCTGCCAGGCTTCAACTTTCGTCTTCCTGAGGCCGAGGCGCAGTATGGCTGGGGCTCAGGCTCCAGCGTCAGGCAGTCCTGAGAAAAAACTCCGGTTCTAACACTTAAAGAGAAGCAGAGCCCAGGCAAATCACTTCACCTCTCTAAGCCTCAGCGTCATGAACTCTAAAACATAAATCATAGCATCACTCCCAGGACAAAGATGAAGAGTGAAGGAGACAACTGTCTGCTTGTGCAGCGCCTGACACATAAACGTTCTGAATGTCGCCATCACCACAAACGCGCACGCAGAAAGCACAAGGAGAGCCAGGGCCGGGCCAGCAGAGGACAGCGCTTGCTTCCACCTGCCCGGCTCAGGCTCTCACTGACTCCTTCCGTCCCCAGCTGTGAAAATGCCCACGTTCCCAGCCCGACACTTGCTTAGAGAAGTTTCTGATTAGCTTCAGCGCCTCTCAGGTTTTGCTCAGCTCTCTGAGCTCGGCTCCTTACTGGAATCCTTCCATTCCCTTCCAAGGCAGCAGTTCTCAATTGGGGGCAATTTGCACTCCCCTACGGACACTGGGCAATGTCCAGAGACATTTTGTCACACTGGGTGGTAGTGGGGGTGCCACGGGCATCTCGTGGGTAGAGGTCTGAGATGCTAAGCATGCTACAATGCACAGGACAGCCCCCACCACAAAGAAAGATCTGGTCCAAAATATCTGCAGGGCCAAGGTTCAGAAACCCTGCTCTATATGGCTTTGCATATTCTGCAGGAGGGGACTCACATCAGAATGAGCCCTTTTATCAACACTTTAAAGGAAAGGAAGTTTCCTAAATAACTTAGTTACCTCCCCCACCCAACACACACACCTAAAGAGCTAAAATCTAACAGATTTGTTTTGCAAAACATTTTTCTAAAATGTATTAGTATACTTGTGCTCGCTTTTGTAGCACATACACTAAAATGTATTAGTATACTTGCTGCCATCAAGTGTCCCTAATTTCCTGCCTCTACTCTGGGGTGTTACTGAGTGACCTATAAGCAAACTTGTAAAAGCCCAGCAACAGCAAACAGTTCTAAGTGCTGGTCTGAGGGACTCTCACTATAAGAGGTAACACTTGGATGTCTGGAACTTATTCGGGTTCTCTGGAAATCTTTTTTGCTTCCTTCAGCTCTCTGGCAAATAAAGTATCACCATACACGATCCAGTATTTATTTAAAGTAA
The DNA here is from genome assembly GCF_987537825.1 of Furipterus horrens. Lineage (NCBI taxonomy): Eukaryota > Metazoa > Chordata > Mammalia > Chiroptera > Furipteridae > Furipterus > Furipterus horrens. The sequence continues at coordinate 16,778,493 of NW_028327181.1, read as the reverse complement.
CTCACTGTGCCTGTGTCTCAGAAAGTGACCTTGCAGAGTGGGGTGCTGACTTTCCAACTCCCTCTTCAGTATGTATCTAAAACCATCTAACTTTCAGCCTTATTCCCTTGTTCCTTGGAAAGGATTAAAATTCTTAACTTCAATCTGTAAGGAAAAAGCAGGCTTTAATACTTAGCTACTAAAAACAAGCTTGCTTTAGTGGGGGAAACGGTGCAGCACCTCGTTTCTTGACAGGCTTCCCCTACATGATCCAGCACTACAAACAAATGACAAATGCCACACTGACAGGTCCCTGGGCTTGTTATTATTTGTGATAGGTTTTCCTGACTCCACCTCTGTTGCTGGACTATTTATTGGCTTTTGTTTTCCACTGGCATCAGGAGACTTGCTGTTTATTTGCTGCTCCTAATGGGCTGCCAGGTCCTTCCATGGCATATAATGCACCAGCTTGCTGCTTGCTATTCCAGGTGCCCAAAGACCTTTGGTGTCAAGCCCTGGGTGGTTGCTGGAGGTGAGCATCCCAGGCTCACAGGGAGTATGTGGCCTCTTTGTTTCAAAAAAACTTCAAGGAGGTGGAGAGTTAGAAATGCAAAAGGGAGAAGGAGAATCTGCTCTTCTCAAAGGTTTGTTCTCTCCACCCCCCTTTACTTCTCACATGCAGTGCTGAGCATGCTCAGGGGAGGGTGTTAGGTGAGGTCAAAGCCACATCTGGATCCAAGTGAATCTCAGGATCTGGACACTGTGATGACTCAACACTTCCATTCTACCCACTAGGTAAGCATTCCAATTAACTGGGCAATTGGAAGTTAACTAATTAGAAGCTGGAATTTCACGAGTTCGGTCTTTATTTAACTTTTGCTTTTTTCCTTCCAGAGGGTTTTCAGGATCTCTCAAACTGACTTTGAGATAAATCTCATGCTGCCTTGCCTAGAGGATGCATTTCTGAAAGATGCTCACATCTCAACTCTCCACTCCATTCTTAAGAGTAGCGTTCCCCATTTCCCATCTGGGGTCACCACCATCCAATGAGCAGGTGTTCACCCTTCTCCCACAGCTGCAGGAACCGAGGAAAGGAGGGACGAGTCCTAGTTTACATCCCTCAATGAGGTAAGCATGTTTGGGGAGGAAGGAAAGAGGGAGATTCATGCTCAGCATGGGTTTTTGGAATGGACCACCTTCGAGGTCCCTTCCTCTTCTGAGGTCCTAGGATGCTATAGTCCCAGGGAAGGCCTTTGACAGGAATTAAACCACCAGTGAGTGCCTGCTCACACCCCCAGAATTCTGGAAGTCCCTTGGGAAAAGTGGCCACACTGTCTACTCTCTACTCTCTCCTGTTCGTGCAGGTTTCTCACCATGCCCTGATTTGAGAACTGTTTGTTGGTTGGGACAATAATGAGCTCGACCCACTCAGAAAGCAGAAGCCAGCACAGGAGCCCACAGTGCCGACAAACAGAATGGCCAGTGTGACAGCCATGGTGGCTCTAATCCCGGTTCCCACGGCGCCGTTCCCCGGACTGGCTGCCACTCTCGCTCAGCCCGGCCAGCTCATCCCAGACACCTACCCAGAAGCGCAGCTGCCTGGCTCCGCCCTCCAAAGCTGCGGCTGAAGGAGCTGTGCCTGCTCGCATAGGAAGCCGGCCGGCTGGGCAGCCAGGGCAGGAGGAAGGCTGGGATCTCGGAATGCAGGAGCTCTTCCGCCACAAAGGCCACCTCAAACCACTTGCGCTGGAAGCTGGCGAAGTCGTCCACCGCCGTCGTGTGCCAGGTGGTGGGCTGCTGCATGGGCCCTGGGAAAAGCAGAGGGGACAAGAAGCACCTTCAGCACGAATGCTTATTTTCTTACCGAAGCATGCTACCACCTGGATGAACCTTGAAAACATTATGCTAAGTACAAGAAGCCAGACACAAAAGGCCCACATTGTATGATGCCACTTAAATGAAATGTCTACAATAGGCCAATCTGTAGAGACAGAGAGCAGACTGGTGGTGGCCAGGGGATACGGGGAGGAGGACTTTGGGACTGGCTGCTAATGGGCGCAGGGTGATAGAAACGGTCAGGAACTAGACAGAGAGGTGGCTGTACATCACTGTGAATGTCATAAATGCCACTGAACTGTTCACTTTAAAATGGCTGATTTTATGTCATGTGAACTTTACTTCAACTTAAATAAGTATTTTATTCTCAGCTGAAGACCTTTCATTTCACAGCATGTAACGGTAACCAGGATTTCTTCAACTTGAAGATAAAATCAGTATGTACTGGTCAAACTTAGAATTGAAGGGAAGAGGTGGCAATGGACACACTCATGGCTACAAGGGGAAAACCTGCACAGATCCTCTCCTGACACATCCTTGGGTATGAGGACACAGTGAGTGGCACAGGCTGCTTTATCTGAGACATGATTCCTGAAACCCAGAGGCTGAGACGGGAGTCGTTTCCAGCCCTGTGTTGCTCTTAGTGGGCTAGAGATGCTTGCTGGGATCCTGGTGGCCTCCAGAGCCATGTGGGCCAGCTCTGACCATGCTGGAAATTGCTCCCCTCTTGGGGGTTACTTTTTCTCATTAAAAAAAACAAAGAAACAAACTTAAAATATATCTTGAAAAATCTGTTAGGACTTGATAATCTTCCTGGGGGAAGAAATGGAATCTGCAAGGCCATCAAGTACAAAGTGCTGTTACAGGCTAGAGGCCATGATGTCATCTCAGAACCACCTGCATGAGGTAAGGGGGGCGGGGGGCTACAATTAAAAACAGCTACCAAAACATGACCGACGGGAATTTCCTCACACTAGGTCCCTTGGCCTCTGTTAGGTTTATCTTCCATCCACATTGTTTTCACTAAGAACATACTGTAGCTTTAGGAAACCCCTGTCAAATTTGCCCACGTGTGGGTGCAGCCCCATACCAGGCTACACCACCCTGACCTAGAGTAAATCCCCAGAAGGAGTGTTTCCTGGGTTTTGTATTTGCAATGACAGGTGTGAGCATTCTAGCAGCAGTTTGATGATCATGTATGATACTGCAAACAAGAAGAAAAAACAAAAAAGAAACCCTTGTCATTCCAGTTAGGCTTAAATTAAATACAAATACTCAAGGGAGTTGAAAGGTCCATCAACTCTGAATATAAAGTAACACAAAAAGCTCAAGAAGCAACATCATTTGAAAGAGTAAGTCAGCAGGCAAAACGCCAGCCCCTGTAAACAACAGCATCTGCTCGTCTCTAACCTCGGTCCGGCTCTTTGTCCATGACTATCTTGTAGAAATAGAAGCCATAGATGAATGTCCGCCAGGCTTCACCAGATGCGTGCGTGATGAGCTGCTCTTCTAGCATTTTCTAGAGGGAGAGACATTGAAACTCTAAAATTCCTGCAGAGGGATATCTTAGAGGTGCAGCCCTCAGCTGGAGTCAAGGGAATGATAAGGGCCCCGAGGCGAGCTTACCCTCCACCCCCATCAGCCATAACTGCACTACACTATATATTGTGCCTGGTGCAGATTATATTATAACATACCAATGCATGTTATAATGTCATCAAATATTTCAAACATACAGAAAACTATAAAGAAAATCCAGGTATATCACCATCCAACTTGAACAAATTTAATATTATGCTATACTGACTTCAGATCTTTTTATTATAAAAAAAAAGTCTTTCTGGATTCTCCAATGTTCCAATCCTCTTCCTCTCTCCAGAAATAAATGGTTAGTGTGATGTTATTCTCACACGTTTTAAATAATTTTATTATATACAGACATATATTGATAGAGAATACAAGGTATTTTCATGGGATTTTAAATTCTAAATAAAAGGTATAATACTAATATTGTTTTGTGAATTGGACTGTCATTCAACATCATGCTTCTGACATTTATCCATATCACTACGTGTCCCTCCAGCTCATTTGCTTTAATGCTATAGTAGCATTCATTGTATGAACAAGGAAATACAATTCTCTGGGAGATCGGAATATAAAATAATAAGGCAAAGGCCTTGCACAAGTCTACTGAGACCCTCAAAAAGAGAACTGAAGATCGCGTGCTTATTCAACTCAGTTACTGATCTTACATTTCGGTGATCGACAACCCAGCTGCTCAGCAAACAGCGCTGACCTCCAGCGGGGGCCTCTGTGCGGACAGGATGGTGTGTACTGCGTCAGCTAACTCAACCTTTCCACTGCTCTCCTATCGAGTTTAATTCCAGTTCTGAACAGTGTAAATAAACTTGCAAGGGTTTGTGGAGTGCCTACCGTGTGCCAAACGACATGGAAACACTGGTGATACAGAAATGCACAGTAAGGGGCGGCCCTGCCCGCAAGGAGCCTGCTTGAGGTGGGAGATGAACGAGACGCACACAGAACCTTCACTCTGTGTGTTGAGTGCTCTGACAGAGTAAGCACAGGGCACCAGAAGGTCCCTGAGGCAGAGCCTTAAACCTAGCCTCAAACCCTGAGTGAGCAGGGGAAAATGGGGGCTTGAAGTCAGAGGGAGGGCATTCCCTGGGAATCTTTCAGAGATTCCCTTCAGAATATTTCAGTTCAGAAAATAAATTCTGCCAGATTTTTAAGTCAAGGCATAGTATCGTTCAAAGCAAGACCTGATCTTTCATCAATTCCAGACAGTCCCTACATTTATTAAAAACAGATCCTCACCCAACCTACAGCCCTCAGTACTGGAAAGGGTGGCTCCCGTTTCACAGGGGCTGAGCGGACGGCTGGGCGGGCCCTGCCCCTGCCGTCTCACCTGCATGATGTCGATGGCCATCGCCGGCGTCTGGACCCCGTCCACGTTGCTCACCAGCCAGTGCACCACCTCTGCGCTGATGAAGCAGCATGGCGAGAGGCCCTTCTGTTCAGAGAGCAACTGGACTCCTGTCCTGAGTTCCAACGTGGTGGGCAGCGAGCCGGGCACGCGTGTGCACCGTGGCAACAAGCAGGAAGAGGAGACGACAAAGAAGGGACTTATGCTAAAGCTCTTCATATCTGAAGTAAGGATCCCCATAGCGTAATTTCTCTATCCTATTTCTAGACCAGGAGAAATCCCCATGACAGAATCAAAACATGGTGTAATGGGGGGAGGAGAAGGGGAAGAAAAGGGACCTGGCTTTTAGAGAATAGCTGTGCTGGTCAGGTACTATACTAGGTAATTTACATAATTATTTTATTTAATCCTTTTGTCAAACCTGTGTTTTAACCATTATTATCCCATTTTACAAACAAGGTAATGGTCTCAGAGACCAGAAAGACCAAGTAACTTGCCCAAGGTCTCACAGCTAGTGAGCAACGAAGTCAGGAATGAATCCACCAAACCATACTGCCTGAGTATCACCCCGGCCTGGGCCTGTGGGACTCTCCTGACCCGGCACTCCTAAGCCCGCCGAGCCACTCACGAGGGGTGCTTCATAGCTTCCAGGATCTCCGCCAAGGTGGAGGACGATGTCAAGGAGCTTGCCACCAGCTGCAGAGAACTGCAACACAGAGCGTCTGGTCAGCAAAGTGAGAGGGCACACACGCGCGGCCAAGAGCACGGATCTTAGGAACTTCACTTCTTCTCACAGAACTGGGGGCTTGGACAACACGGACACTAAAGACATTCTAGCAAGTTCTGGGGTATCTTATAGGGGGGTTCTACTTCCAAAGCCTATATGTTAAAAAAAAAAAAAACACAGAATAGCCACAGGGGTGTAAGGTGCAGTATAGTTAACCCTTTGAGTGCCACCATTGCTGTGAGCGATGATGACAAATTTTCCCAAAAGTGCCAGCATTGCTCCCAGTGACTCTTTTTCAATGGATATAAATGTAAATAACAATGGAATAATTTGTATTTTATGTTTTGTTCTCTTTTTTTTGTACCTCAGGCTATATATTGATATAACTCTTTCTCATGTTGATCCAAATTTCAAATTACGCACGGCACTCAACGGGTTAATAAAGTAGCCAAAGAACTTACATGCATGACCCATAGACATGAACAATGGTGTGGGGGATGCTGGGTGGAGCGGGGCAAAGAGGGAAAAATAGAGACAACTGTAATAGCATAATCAGTAAAATATAATAAAAAAAAAATTCAAAGTGGTTTTCCATCTACACTTGCTTATTCTTAACAGGCCCCTCCCCTTTTAATAATTTGTCTCAGGCTTGACCACTTCCAAGAACTGCCCCTGGACTGCTGGACTGCTCTGGTTTTGTCCCAAAGGCCTTTCACCCATCACATCATTCACTTTACCATAGAGCACTAGGTAATGTCTAAGAACTTGGGAGACAGTTCCCAGTACCATAACCTTCTAGATGCAGGACCTCTCTCTAACTTTTCTCAGCCTCAGTTTCCTCATCTGAAAAACAAGGATCATACTATTCCTGTTTTTCAGGGTTTCTATTAGGTTAGTGTGTTGATAGGACTGATACCCACGAAGTCCAAAATAGTAAACAATACTAAACATAATAACAATAGCATCAACCCTTTGAAACTCAAGAGGTTAAAAGAACCAGTAAAGGTCCAAGAGCTGGGAAGCATCAAGGTCCAGGTTTGAATCCAGCTCTGGCTGACTCCAGAGCCCAGAGCTTTCTATCACCTCCTGCTTCTTTCTCGGTGGTATGATGGTCCCTTAAAACATGCTTAATGCTTAGCAACTGAGCCCAGATCACTGGGCATGGGACACACGTGCCAACCACCATACCAAATCAGGTTTATCCGGAAGCTCCTCAAGCTCCTTAAAACCTCTCCCTTTTCAGAACCCACCAGAGCATTTCAGAACCTCAGGGTTAAAAAAAAAAAAAGAAAAAAGCCTTTAAAGACCCTGGAAGTAAATTTTCTTCTAATGCCTGAGCGCCCCTCTAAGGGTCTGGATAGGACGCTGTCCCATCCATGTGAACATCTTCAGTGGCACAGAACTCAGCTCTGGAAGGCAGCCCATCTCCCTGTGGCAGTACCAATTGCTAGGAAGTTCTTTATCATGAAATGGAATCTGTTCTGATTTTTCAGTCATTGATCTGATTCCTGTCATGTTTGGTCTTCTCATTTCCAGCCTAAATATCTCCAGTTCCTCTTTTATTCCCAAAGCAGAAGAAAACCTACCACCCTACCCTCGTAAGCAACGAGGAAACAGAGAAACGCACTCCCTTCCTATGAACAAGGCAGCCCCTCCAATCTCCTCCGTGGCCAGAGCCAGAAAGTCAGCCAGGCCTCATGGGGATTGGAGCCTGGGAAGAGCACAGAGACTAGAGAAGTCCAGGTTTGCTTGTGCCTCTGAACTGGCCAGAGTGAAGGGGCTGCAGAGCATGAGACATGGGAAAACCGGGCCTGAATGGGTGACATAAAGGAGATAGAGTGACCACTGAGAGTGGTCAGCCAGGCAAGCTGCCCCAGGGGCCTTTCTGCTCTTGGGTGAAGGGATGCAAAAGTCAAGTTTCTTAGACCATTTAGCCCAGGGTTGCTCAGTCAGTACAGTGAAGCAAGAAGAACAGACTGGGTAATTATAAAATAAAGGAAATAAAAAAGAAGGTTCTCAGATGTGTTCACAGTATAAAAAGCTGGGGCACTGCTCTGGCTGGGTAGCTCAGTTGGTTAGAGCTGGTCGTCCAGATACTCCAGGTTTGCAGGTTCAATCCCCAGTAAGGACACAAGAATCAACCAGTGAGTGCATGGACAGGTGGAACAATCAATTGATGTTTCTCTCTCTACCTTCCTGTCTTTTTTTAAAGATCAATTAAAAAAGAAAAAAGCTGGGTATTTCCTCAAGCACATTAGGTCCAAGCAGCTTCTTTTTCCTTCAGACACTCAGGAATAGGAACACTATGGCCCTGTTTGGCCACAAGAACTGACTCATCCATGATCCGTTCATTTTCTCAAGGGGCATATACTGACCGCATGCTATCACATGCAAGGCCTCATGCCACAGGTGCCACACTGAACAGGACAGACTGGGTCTGGGCCCCTTTCCCAAAGCCCACTCCTGCATGGCCACTGACACTGTGCTGGGCCTCTATGGGAATCTCTCAGCTGTCCTGTGAGGAATGCAGGGCACAGACCATGAGACCCAGCAAACAGGTACTGGGAAGAACTGAGCGGCCCAGGCTCCCAGATATAACTCACGGCAGAGGCAGTACTCTGGACCCCCAGCCTCCGCCACCTCTGAGGTTAGACCATTCCCATTGCCCAGGAGAGAGGTTGGCTGTTCGGAATCTTACCTGCTGTCACTGGGGTTTGTGGAGGTGAAGCCCTGTTCCCCTGAGTTCTGGGAGTTCCCAAAGGTCTGGCTGTTGCCTCTGTCCACGGATTGGCCCGCGCTTACCCCCAAACTTGTGCTGTCTAACACCGGGACGGCCGTCTGCTCCACAGGTACCTACAGAAGATTTTAAAATTAACACCAAAAAAGAAAAAAAAATTCTTTAAGACTATTTACATTTGTGGTCCTTCTCATTCATCTCTCACTCCCAGTCCCAGCTGGTCCTGGAGAAGAGCTAAGGGGATCTAGGGGCTACTCCTAGTCTTGGGTGTGCTGCCTTCTACCAGAGCAATGGAAATTCCTGTGCTCCAAACCAAGGCTGACAGGTCACCATTCACAGTAAATCCCCAGGACCAGAGAAATAGCTCCGGTGCCTTACTCAGACTGTAAGATTTACACTACAGAAAAACTTCCATAGAAAGTAAGAAAGTCAAAGTTATTCTCTATGATGAGACTGGGAGGAGGGAGAGAGAACACAGTTAGAGATGAACCGGTGAGTATTGCAGCAGGCACCCTCCGCTGACCACAGCTCACCCTTTCCCACACAATCCTCCTTTCCAGTGTCCATGGGTGGTACAACCAGTCTTCACACTGCCCAGGTGCAGAGGTTGGGGCATCGGATAGCTCCCCTCTGCAGCTTTGCTGAAAAGACACGCCTCGTCCTGTGGCATCCCCTCTGCCCGCTCACATGCCTCTCCAAGTCATGCCCATCCCGCCACTCACCAGGCTCACACTTTCTCGGCCCCCGAGAGAGCTGTACCAGCCTCCTAACCGACTCCCCTGACTGTAGCCTTCCCCTGAAAACCCCACCTGTGATCCACCTCCACTTGCATCTTCCTAAAGAACAGTTCCAATCCCATTGCTCCACTACACTGAAATCTTTCAAGTCTCCCCATGAGAACCTACCCGCCGGACACTGAGGGTCCTGCACCATCCACCGCCCACTCATGCGTACACAGGCTGTGTGTTTAATCCTATCTACGTGCCCTGATGCCCTGAGATTCTGTTCCCCAAAATCACAGGCTAAAAACCCAGCAGTCTCCGAGGGCCATTTCAAATGCTGCTTCTTTGGTAAAATGTTTCCTCAATTGCTCCACCTCAGCCCCCAAACAGAAGCCATCTTTCTCTCTACTTTGGACCTCTATGACCATCTCCTGTAGCTGCCAGATTTTGATGTCATATCTGTCTCATACCCTTTATAGGCAGGCCCTAGAGGGCAGGACTATGACCTGCTCACCTGGAAAGGCTGCAGCCCACGGCAAATATTTGGGGAGAATGGTAAGCTTTGCGGAGCATTCTTGGAAAAAATAGAAGATTTCTAGTCCCTGGTACTAGGAGTACTTGGTACTTGCAAAAGGGAGCCTTATACTATTGGATGTTTTGTTAGATAATATAGAAATCACTCCTTCTAAGACAGAGCATCTCGACCTTGATATTATTGCTACCTGGAGACAGATAAGTCTGTTGCGGGGCGCTGTCCTGTGTAGGATATAGAGCAGCGTCCCTAGCTTCTACCCACTGGATGCCAGTAACATTCCTCTTATCCTTTTCCTCCGCCTCAGTTGTGACAAATAAAAATGTTTCCAGATATTACCAAATGTACCTTGGGAGGAAAAATTGCCTGTGATTCTGAAAGAACCATTTTGCTCTCCTACAGCAGGCTCAAAGATTTGAAAACAAACAAACAAACAAACCAAAGAACCACATAGACTCTGCTAGCACCATAAATATGCAGAGAAACACAGCAAGAGGCAGCTTGCAATTACCAATCACCATTTGCTTCTAACCAGCAAGACTTAGGAATGGACACTATACTGTCACTTTAAATTAAAGCTAATGGGGGAACTAGGCCCAGCTCTTAGGCATAGAAGAGTGGCTCTTCCATGCTGCCTTCTAGATCTGTTTAATCTAGATCCCCTTAATCTGGGTTCTCTTTCATCTACTATACCCTGAGAACTGCTCCACCAGCCAAAGCTGAAGGATGTTACCAAAATTCACATAATTTCTATAGTTTTATTCTAGTGGAGATGTGGTTAAAGCATTATCTTCTTAATCAGAAATTGGCAAACATTTTCTGTAAAGGACCGAATAGTAAATATTTTAGGCTTTGTGGGCCATTTGGCCTATGCCAACTACTCAACTCTGCATGAAAAAGCACAAAAGCAGCCATAGACAATGGAAAGATATCAACATGGCTTTGTCCCAATAAAACTTTACTTATAAAAACAGATGGTGGGCCAGATTTGCCCATTTCCTGACCCCTGCTCTAATCACACAATGTCTGCCTTTCAAGAGGCTGCACAGAAAGGCAATTTGCTCAGATCTTAACACCAGGAAAAGTTATGCTTCTCCTGGGAAACTAGTTTGTCTTTACTTTATGACCACCCTGAATCCTGCAACAAATGTTTCCCACTTTTCTTTGGCTGAATTTAGCACAAAACTCTAGGTACCTTGTAAGACCTAACATTATGTCCTATCATATCTTTTTTTTCCCTGAATTTCCCTCGAATGTGAAAATACAGTCATATTTTTATTCTGAAGTTTGTATTTACTTCCATAACTGCCTGAAGTAACTTTTTTGGAATATGAGCAGTGGAAAATGAAAAGACAAGGATGGCTAGATGGACAGCTGGCTGTCTTCTCACACAGGCCTAGAAAGAGCCAAGTGGAGGGAGGTACTCGGTCTAGAATGCATTTCAGCATAGACACCTTGTTCAAAGGCCTCCTCACAGAGGATTCCATTTAACTACGCAGATACTCCCTCTCCCTGGAGGTGGAATTTAATCACACCCCCCCCTTTTGAGTGGGCTACACTTAGTGATTTGCTTCAAAAAATAGAGTACAGAAAGGGAAACACAGTAACTTCATATGGAGACAGCTGTTAAATACTATTATACATCACCAAGCGATGAAGATTTACGTCACCAGTGATGTAGCCTCGTGTACCCCAATATGATGTGATGAGAGGCATACTTTACCTCTGAGGTACTCTTTTCAAAAACCCATAACTCCAGTCTAACCATTAGAAAAACATCAGACCAGTCCAGATTTGGAGACATGCTACAAAGTATATCTGGTCAGGGCTCCTTACAACTATCAAGGCCACAAAACACAAGGAAAGACTGAGGAACTGTCACAGATCAGAGGAGATTGGGGAGACAGGACCATTAAATGCCACGTGGTGCCCTGAATTGGATCCTGGAACAGAAAAAGGCTATCAAGAGGAAAACTGGTGAAATCAACACTGATGAGATCGTTTGTTCTCTTAGGTTACTCATTTCCATCCCCATTTGCCATTGCCAAAATCACAGGTGGGAATGTGCACCTCTGAGACCAAACTCAATGTCACCTGCCCTTGGAACTTAGATGCAGCCTAATTCCATCTGTTCAGAGCCAAGCTCAAGGCTTTGCTGACAGGACAGGCATGCACGGGCTGCAGAGTTTGACTGACCTGCGGGTAGAAGGCAGACGACGCTGTGCGTGGGCTGCGGACAAACTCCATAAAGAAGGCCCCATCCTGAAGTCAGAGGAGGAGGAAGCAGTGGCAGCAGCCGGTGCAAGAGCGCGAAGGAACAGAATGTGGACCAGTGGTCAACCATCAGGGGAAGGTGAGGGGTATGAAAGAGAAAAAAAAAAAAAAAAAAACAAGGAGGGAAGAGAAACAAGGGCACATGAAGGGAATGGGGAAAACTAAAGGGGAGAGAGAGAGAGAGCGCGATCCACCCAGGAAGACAATATCCAAATGCAAAGCATTAGCAGGAACTCACACCTTCTCAGGCAGAATATCCCATCGTGTGGGAACAAGTACCTGGGTTAGAAGGTGGGTCCAAGCTCCCTCAGGTCTCCTCAGAGCCTGGCTTGGATGCTTGTGCCCTCCCACATAGCTTTGAACTTTCTTCAGACCTATGCCAACGGGGAGGGAAAAGGCCAAAGAGCAGTTTGGAGGCGGAGGCAGGGAAGACCACACTGTAGTGGTCACCTCCTGGCCTCCCGCCTACCTGGGTGAGTGCCTACCTTGGAGAGATACACAGAGGTTTGAGGTTTTCAATTCTGTCTGTCACTAAACATAGAAGCCAGATGGGAGAAGAGGATTCAATGCAAGAAAAGTTCTTGACTAATTTTCTGAGCAAACAGGGGATACAGAAGCAGCAATACCTTCTCCTCCATCGGGTGTGTAACAAAATCACCAAGAAACTAAGACATACATAATGTTAGATATATATGCACTCGCGGGGAGCTTCCTGAAGCTGTCTTCCTCTCCCCAGCCTACTCTTTTGGGGTTCAAGTTGTCATGTATTTGAAACAAAAATGACATAGAGGACTTTTCCAAGGACGACTCCTCCCACCTTTCTTAAGGACAAGGCCTCGCGTCCTGTTGAAATGTTTTTACTTTTTATGCGTTATCAATGAAATTCAGAAATGGCACTTGATGAATCTGAAGGTTTCTGCATTCCTACAAACTTTTCTTCAATTCTATAAGTAGAATCACTGAACTATCTGGCTGTCTGTTTTATCAATTCTGCTGCCCTTTTCCACAAGCTACTACGAACTCAAGTAACAAACCACAAAAATACATGGCTGTAGCGACACAAACCCAGGTACCCTTCCATGCATTCCGACACAGGCTGTTGACTGAAGACATTGTCAGGCATTTCTGAGTATGCCAGTCAGGGCTCTCCACCTTTGCTTCTCCTTGACTATGTGGGAATCTACATTCGGCACAACTGATGGCCATCCGTCTGCATTTTAGTGTTCAGTTGGAAGATTAGGAGAGTGTTCTAAATAGCAATCTAATATTTGGTTGTTGGCACATTTTAAGCTTAATGCTTGTGGCTCTATAATTTCTCTACCTTTCAGTCCTGTCTCTGGCACTGTTTCTAATCCTTAAAGATGGCAGTGAGCAGAGATCGAAGCTAGTGGACAGCCCAGAGGGTAGTTGTGGCTTCTCATTGTTCCATCCGTGTCCCTTCTCTGCCAGAATATACAGAAGCAGAGGTGCTAACACTGCTGAGATTTATGTACGTGTACGTGAGGACAGGTGAAAGGCTTCCATCTTGACTGACAGGTCATTCCTTACACGCAGACTATCCTTAGAAGTACACCTAAAGTCACTGCCTGGGGCTGGGTCAGCAACCACAGCCTTTAGGCCAATTCCAGCCACTGGTTTATTATAGCCTGTGAGCTAGGAGTGGGTTTTAGATGGTTATGGAAGTACCTACACAAAAGCCTTGATCTTGCCTCTTGGCCCACGAAGCCTGTATTTATCAAGGTTTGCCAACCCCTGACCTATAAATTATACAAGCTGCCTATAGCCTCAGTTATAATTTTTCTCAAATTTTAATCCCTCATCCTGTAGTCTAATTCTGGTAAATTATGCTAAAAAAATAATCAGAGATGTGGTCAAATAATTATCTGCAAAGATGTTATTTGCAGTGTTATTGATAGTTGTAATACACTGTAGAATAATTACAAAATATTTTATTTATATTAACATAATGAGTTTTCCATTGTCATTTTTAAAGAAGATTTTATTTACTTTTAGAGAGAAGAAAAGGCAGAGAGAAAGAGAGGGAGAGAAACATCACTGTGTGAGAGACACAAGGATCGGTCATCTCTTGCTTGCTCCCAAATGGGGACCTGACCTGCCACCCAGGCATGTGCCCTGACTGGGAATTGAACCAGCAACTTCTTGGTTCACAGGCCATCACTCAATCCACTGAGCCACACCAGCAAGGGTGATAATTATAATACACTGTAGAATAATTATAAAAATTTATGGAAGAATTATCAAAAATTATTTTTAAAAACCAGACACCATGTACATTTTGAATAAAAAAGGTGAGTTATAAATGAAGGTCTATCTATATAATGAAACATTATATAATTATTTTGAAAAATCATTCTTTTGAAAAATATTTAATGATATGGAGAAATTTTCATGATATGCAAGTAAATAAATGGGTACATAGATGGATATACAATTTGACCACAATTTTGAAAAGAAAACACATTTATTAAATCTCCTTCATTTCAGAGTAATAGAGACTAGATAAAAGAACATACAACCAGCTCACCTACCACATCAGAATGATCTCAGACTCTGAATTTCCCAGAAGGATTTGACAGAGCCAAGGTTATTGATCTTAAAGGATATAAAAAGCCTGACCTATAGTTTTCGGCCCCTTTGCTGTACTTGCTATTCTGTATAGAGGACCAAAGCCTTAGTTTTTGTTTTGTTTTGTTTTGTTTTTCAGGAGTCTAAGCAAATTTACAGGAATTGCATTATCAAAAAGTGAGCTCTCCGATTCTGGAGTTGTGTTTGTAGGGAATTAAAGATAAAAAAAAAGAGTGAGCTCTCATGGAAGATGCTCTAATAGCTTTCTAACTACCCTCCAAGAGACCCACAGATGTGGCTAAAGGAAAACCAGATGGCCAATTTCAAAGCTCAAGCCAGATCTTGGGCCTTGACCAATACTGTTTAGCTTGACTGTCTTATATCTGCATTTACCTAGCAGTTAGCTTCCTTACAGCTGTGAGCAGGAAGGCTCCTCAATAAAAACAGCAATGCTTAAAAGGGCCCAGGGTAGAATGCATCCAAATCCTCAGCGTATTCAGTCCTAGCCTCAAGTGGCTGCCCACCCTACCCCCCACATCGGGCCTCTGAGAGCATGCGCCCTGCTGGAGTGGCCCCCTTTACCTTTCGTGGGCTGTCCATGTAGGTGGGAGTCATGGCAACGCTGCTGCTCTCGGCTGGCTGGGTGGAGCTCTTGATGCCATGCACAGCTGCCTGCTGCTCTCCCAGACACCTGAAAGGAGGAAAACACATGAGTGGCTTGCTCAGAGCCCCCTGGTGAAGGACCCACATTAGCCAACATAACATACAAACAGCTCTCCTACTGTCATCTTTGAAATACATACTTTTGCTTTGTTTCTCCTTCAGGCCCTACATGATACGCTTCGTTTCATTCACTGTCCTAAATAATCACCAGCCCCCTATGATAAATCAGAAAACTGTCCAATTTAAAAAGCATCTTGACAGCATCTGGTGCTTACCTATTACTTCGAAAACACAAGTGACATGGTTTGAGGGACTCCATCCATAAATACCACCTTTATAATCATCGGAGGAAGACTTTTTCCCAGTTTTCATTAAATATACCAACAGAAGCCCATTCTGAAAATCAGGGCTGCATTAGTGTGTGGCATAAACTCAGCAGGGGCAATGTGTTGACTCTCCATACATCCTGAAGTCTTACATGCTACTATTTCAAATATGCACATTTATATCCCTCCTCACCAAAGAAAATCACATTATCTTATAAAACAAGACAACTAGAATTTTCTTATGACATCTCATCCCACCCTGGTTTTGATGCACATAAATGCATACTTTCATGTTTATTTTCCTAATTTTTTCCACACTAAAATTAATATAAACTATTATAATTTAAATCCTCCCCAAATCAGATTGTTTTCCTATATCACTGAGTCTGTCTCTGGTAAGAAGGCTCACATTAGTCTTAAACGCTTCGTTACGATTGTAACATATACTTCTCACAGCAGACGCTGCAAGGCGCCACCCCGATCCCGTGGCCGTGCCTCGGTGCCGCAGGAACTGGGCATGCTGTCCAGCTGGCTCTGCAGCCAGTCCCCTCGGGGACAGCCCCAGCTGCCGAGCAGCCTCGCGCGAAGCTCTCACCCCTCCTCAGGCTGCCCACAGACAACGAATGATCAGCGAGGGGGTGGCAAGGCCTGGCCATGCCGGTCCAACAAGCTCATTTCTGAAGGCTGGTCCAGCTCCAGAGCTCGAGTGAGGCAGCCTGAGGCTGTCAGTGGGCTTTCCCAGCTTCTCGGCTTCTCCCTCTGCCCACTCCTGCTTCTCCCCCCGCTGCCCCATAGGTGCTGAGCCTAAGACTTTCCTTTATAAACATCCTACATGCGTAACTCTGCCTGCTTCCCTGGGACCCCAATCTGCGACATTTCTCTGGTCTGGAATTCTGACATGCTTGTTATGGCGAAGTAATTTCACACAAGAGATTAAAAATCGGTTTCCACAGTATCTGTTATACCCTCTTTTAAAACGTTTTTATTATGGAAAAATTTCAAACATATACAAAAGTAAAGAGGATAGTATAATTGAACCCTATCTATCCAGATCCCCAAATTGTTTATTTACAGCCAGTCTTGTTTCATCTATACCCCTACCTATCTACCTTAATTATTCTGAAGCAAAACTCACACATGATATTATTTCATTCATAAATAAGTCAGTATATACTGTATGTCTAAATGAAAATAAGTTTAAAAAAAAAACATAACCACAATTCCATCACCACCCTCAAAAAACATTTTTTAAATTTCTAATATCAAATATTTCTCCAATTATCTCCAAACATTTCTTCACAGCTTGTTCAAAAGAGGATTCAACTCAGATCCTTACATTGCAGTAAGTTGAGTCTCTTAAGTCACCTTTAAGCTATAAATCCCCTTTTATCCCACCTATCCCTGCAATTTATTTGTTGAAGAAAATGGCTCATTTGTCCTGTAAACTTATAGTCTGGGTGAGCGGATTATATCCCTTTACTGTTTATCATATTCCTCTGTGCCCTGCACTTCCTGAGAACTAGAAATTATATTGAAAGGCTTGAGCAGATTTATATTCAATTTTGGGCAAGGATTCTTCCTAAGTGTGTTGTGTACTTCTGTCCAGAGGCCCATAGTGTCTGGCAGACTCTCGCTGGTGATGTTAGTGGCCACTGATGATCTCTGCTAGATCTACTAGTGCATTAGAGACCACACATGGTAACAGTCTATCATTCCTCTGTACCTATTAGCTGGAATATTGAAAAAAGAAAAACTTCCCCACACCAATTACTTGGTTACTCTGTGGTGTAATTCATATAGAGAAAGCAGAATAAAGGCTGATCCCTTCTCCACTTACACCACTGTCTCTCTCCCGCATCGCAGTGTGTTTTCCTCTGAGCCTCACACGCAATCGCACACTGTGACATCCTCTTGGACTTCCTGAAGGCTGAGCGGCAGGCCATGACTGGGAGAGCAGTGGCAGGAAGTCTTGGTTACCCCTCAGACATGTCACCTGACGCACGGGTCCCTCTCCATTTACTGAGTTGCCGCGCTGACCCATGGACTAGGAATCAGGGACTCAGAGACCCTGTCCTTGCCCTTGGAGGCAGGCTCCTTGTTTAATGGCTCAGGAGAGGCGCCCACCACAAAATGACCAGTTATACATATTGTACATGTACATACATGGAACGTACATATGGGCACACTGCCTTCTGCCGTGAGGGGGTCACCAGAGGCAGTAACAACTACCATGGGGGTGTCTCTCTGCTCTGACTCCGCTGTCATCAGATCATCCTCATCTAACAGGAGCAGCGAAGCCCGCTGACTGGTGCCTGCTGCTCAGACCCTTCACGACCACACTGTTAATCAGCACAAGGCCAAGATTCCAGGCGCCGCGACCTTCCAGGAGAGCCTGACAGAATGTACATGCTACAGAGAAAGGCTGGAAGGGAAGTGAAAGAAATAAGCACTTATGGTAGGATGGCAGGACTACAGGTGACATTTAAATAGTTCTTTTCCTTACTGTTTTTCACAAAAAATAAAATTGGATTGGCTTGGTGCAGAAAAAGAAAAGAACACAAAAAATGTTGTGTGAGCAAACACTATACAAAGGTCTGCTCCCTCTGCTCTCCCTCCAGCACTGAGTAAGCGTACTGCGTCTCCCAACGCAGTCACCCAGGGCAGGGAATAAATCTCAGTCTCTCTGTCCTGCCTCTGGCTCTGGGGTTAGCAGTCTCGCCCCTCACGCAGGGACACCACCACCCAAGCTATCCTTCCCCTTCCAGGCTGAGCAGAGACAGGCTCCTGGGCGCAAATGAAATGATGACTCACTGACAAATTAAAATAAGATCCCCCCCACCCCAGCTTCACACCCTTCCCAGCAACATATGTTCCTTGTTCTTTTTTCCAGCAGGAAAGGCCTATGACTAGTTATAGGGGGAACCTCCCAGACAGAGTCCTAGGATCTTTCCTTGGGCACATGAAGATATTTTCTGAAGAGGACCGAGTGCCCTTAGTAATGAGCCCAACCTGTCCCAACTCTCTTCCTCTCATTTGCACCCCTGTCACCCCGCTATGTTCTTCACCTCTCCACTTGGGTCCCTTCCTTTCCATGCCATCATCACCATGGATCCAGCCTCTGTAGTCTGTTGCTGGACTAGTGAGAGCCTCCCAATGGGTCTCTGCCTCCTGGGTCCACCCACCGGGCCTTTCGATATGTGGGGCTCATCTCTGAAGACGGCACTGCTGGTAAAGACACTGAGTGGGTATTTCATGATGTTAAGGAATTGCTGTAACTTTTTAGATAAATGATGGCATCATTTTTTTTTAAAGAATACTTATCTTTCAGAGATACATACTGAAATATTATACACAAAGGGCTATGTCTGGGATTTAATAAGAAATAAAAAAGGAAGATGAGAGCAAGTGGGATATAAATGAGACAAGCTCGGCCAGGAGATGATAATCATTAAAGCCGGGTGATGGGTAAACAGGGATTTATTATCCTAGTCTGTCTCCTTTTTAAAATTCGTTTGAAATTTTCCATTATAATAAAAAAAATCTTTCAAAGGATCTCTCTTGCTATGAGAATGCGCAAGGACAGCCTAAATCCAACTTCCCACGCAGTCTTTGTGACTGCTACTCCCACTGTGCCTCATGTTTACCCCACATAACTTTCTGACAAACAAGCTCTAGTCTCCTCTAATGTCTTGTACAGGGACCCTCAGCATCCCTTTCTCCATCCTTCATGTCTATAGTTCACCTGCTATGTGCCAGGCACAGCACACAGCCTCTGCCCTCTGAACACAGACAAGTCGGGGGAAGATGAGGAAACCAGGTGCAGCCCTTAGAAGAATACTGATGGACGTAGGCCCAGGATGCTGGGAAGCAGCCAGGAGACCTGATCCAGCTGGGAGAATTAAGGGGGAGGGGAACGCTCCCCAGAGCAGGTCCCACTTGTTCATGGCAATGTTTTCTCCTCTTCTCCAAGTCCCACTTTTCCTCTACATAAATGCTTCCCTTTCTACAAGGCTGATTTAAATCCTACCTCCTGGGGTGCTGCCCCGTCCTCCCAAGCAAGATGTGGTCCTACTGTTACCCTAGTGGAGCACTTATTGCTTACAAAGGGGCCACACACTCAAATGCCTAGAGAAGTTGGTCAGGTAGCATGACTGAGGGTGCAAACAAGTCCAAGAACAGAGGGCGTACTGGTCTTACAGTAAACCAGAAGGCACACGTCCATTCTAATGCGCCAGCCCGTGAGGGCCGAGTATGACTGTGGACCCAGTGTTCACTGAGCCTCCACCATCTCAAGCAAAACTGCATTTTATATACCATCTGTAATATAATTTTGTATTATATTATCTGTAATATATTGTTTTATATATTACAAAATGTAACCATACATCTTGTTATGTATAATATTTTTTACATAAGAATTCATATAAAATCCATATTTTTATGTGAAATCGCCAAACTAAAAAAAATTGGCTCAAATATTTAAAAAATATTTTGTTTTTAGGGCATAGAAACTACCCTGTAATGGTGACTACATGTCATAAATTTGTCTAAACCCACAGAATGTACAACACCAAGAGAGGACCCTGACATAAATGAACTATGGGCTTTGGGGAGTTACGTGTCAATGTAGCTTCATCAGTTCTAACAAATGTCCCGCTCTGGTGAGGGAAACTGCTCAAAGGGGATGATAAATATACGTGGGGACAGGATATGTACGGAAAATCTCCATACCTTCTACTCAATTTTGCTTTGAACCTGAAACTGCTCTAAAAAATAAAGTCTACTAAAAAAAATAAAACAAACTAAAAAACAAACAACAAAAACAAGAACACTCTGTGAGCCAAATCAAATGTATCTATAGTTTACATTAAGCCCAGATTGCAAGTTTATAAGTTCTGGCCTATTTCATGTCATTCAATACTTACCAGGTATTAACCCAGCTGTCTTCTCATGTAAGTGTATTTTTGTATATTATAGGCTCCTTGCAAATAGAAATCATATTTCACTCCAATCACAACAGCGGGGCATTGAAAACGCTCAGGGTCTGTGGGGTGGTGACAAATCTCTCTCCAACCAGGCACTTACTTCTGACTGGCCTCCATCTCCAACAGGGCAGACAGAGCTGAGGTTCCCTTCTTCCCAACTGGGGGGCCGGCCGACTCGAGGGAATGTGTGGAAATGGGTCCAGTCATCTGTAAGCCTTTCATGGCGGTCCCTTTCTAAAGCAGAGAAAAGGAGACAGGGCCGTCAGCCTGAGCAGCGCCCCCAGCGGACACCACTCACGCCCCAGCACATGCTACTACATGTGTGATGTGTCAGGCTGTGAGAGACCAGTTAACTGAGGAACACGGGTTCTCAGTATTCAGTAAAAGCCAGAAAACTGCTTTTCACTTAAAGTGAAGTTCCCAAATGCCTGTTGACTCAAAACAAACTGCCTTTTTGAGGTAGTTTACACATATCATGTGACTCTGATCACAACTCTAGGAAGTAAATAACGTTATATCTAATTTACAGCAGAAGAAACTGAGTCTCAGAGAAGTTAAACAACTTATCCCAAATCCCATTGGAGCTGGAATTCAAAGGCCAGTTACCTGACTTCAAAACTAAGTTCTTTCCACTGTACAAGCTCTCCCGGACATGATGCTGTGTACAACCATAAGCAAGGCTGTGTACTGAAGGCAGCTGAGTGCATTAAAGAAGAATGAACTTGGGGTTAAAAACAAACAAACGAATAAATAAAAACATGCTCCACAATGGAGCTCTACTCAGCAATGAAAAAAAATGTACTACTGATATAAGTGACAACTTCAGACGAATCCCAGAGGCATGATGCTGAGTGAAAGAAGGCAGCCTCAAAGGCTACATATTGTATAATTCCATCGTTATGACATTTGGAAAAGACAAAAGTCTAGTGGTGGAGAACAAATCAGCGGCTGCCAGGGATTAGAGATGAGGGAAGAATGTGGCTATAATGGGTGGCATGAGGGAGATTTTTTTGAATGATGGAAACTATTCCGTATCCTAATAGTGGTGGTGGTTACAGAAATCTGTGCATTTATAAAAGTCATAGATCTACACACACACACACACACAGAGCTGGGCATCCTCAGACATATCACGTAACCCCCATGACCCTCAGTGTCCTCTCTGGGTAGCGTGTGGTTGAATGAATGAATGCCCAAGGGTGCTGGGAACTCTAAAAGTGACAAAAGTGATACTGCTGCTATTACCCTCTTCAGCGAGTTTCTACTCAGCAATCCAGTATCACATCACATAAGCGGCTATGCTCAGCACTGGGTCTTGTGTGGGGAGCACACGAAGGAGCTGTGTCCTCAGGTTACCCTGTGCCATGGAGCACAGCCCAGTGGCGGTCTGTACCCAGTCCCCACCTTCCTCACCCTGCCCTGGAGAAGAACACACTGTTCTGGATTTAAGATAAATGCTGGACAGTTTGGAGTAAATCAACCAGCCAGTCAGAGGTCCCTGAGATAGGAGGAGACAGCTCTTGAATCCCAGACCAAGCGCAGTCCCCAAGGGGCCCAGGGAACCCTCACCCGCATCATGCGATCCGAGCGATGGCGCCTGCGGATCCGGTTCAAGCCCTCCACAAAGCGGATAAAGCCATCCAGGAGCTGCCACTCCTCCTCATCTGCCCGGGGCCTCTCCCCGTAGATGTCACAGTGGGCCTCCCCCTCTGTGATGCGCTTGGTGGCAGTGACACAGGCTGGCAGCAGCAGGAAGCGGGTCCTCCAGAACTTCAGAGACTCAATTAAGCTGTGGAGGACCAAAGGGAGCAAAGGGGGTGAGGAAAAGTAGATAACGAAAGCGTTCCCGATGAACATACCATCTCACCCCTCTCCCCGAAGTGGGTGTGTGAGGGTCCCTCTCCCCACGGTGTGCCACATTTCAGGACTTCACTTAAAACACACGCTCATTGTATGTCAATGGTAATTTTAAAATGAATATTTAAAGAACGAAAACAAACCCACAAGCTCAGAAGAAAGAACTCAGAGACTGCATTTACTTTACATCCCAGAGATGAACCCAGGCCCCGTGAAGCTGTGGCTTTTAGTCATCACAATCACAAATCACACATAAAAGGCAGAAACAAGACACCACAAGTAGTCAGGGAAATGTCAAGAACAGGATCGTCACTGACATTCCAGCAAAGAGCACGTCACCACCAAGTGCTTTTAGTGTTTGTTTTTATGTAGTAAAATATACATAACAAAGCTTACCCCTTTAATGATCTTTAACCGCACACTTCAGCGGCACTAAGTGCCTTCATGCTGCTGTGCAACCTCGCCACCCCCCATCTCACCACTGAGTTTCTAACCCGAGGCAGACATGCTTTTGTTCTTCCATGTTTTTCTAAAACAGACATCATTTTGTAATCAGAAAAGGCCAAAAGTGTTAAAATATGGATACACCCGCCCTGGCCAGATGGCTTATTTGGCTGGAGTGTTGTCCTGTACACCAAAAGGTTGCGTGTTTGATCCCTGGTTGGGGTGCATACGGGAGGCAACTGATCAATAATTTCTCTCTCACATCGATGTTTCTCTCTCTCTCTTCCTCTCTTCTTCCGCTCCCCCTTCTCTAAAATCAATAAATATGTCCTTGGGTGAAGATTAAAAATATATACATGGATCTGCCCAAGGCAGCTATAATGGAAAGCCAAAGCATGCTCTCTGACCTGAAGTCCTCAGAGCCAGCGGAACAGATGTACTGATCTAAGTAATTCCACTTGTACTCCTCCAGCCGTTCATGGGAGAATTCTACCCAGCAGGACACGAACTCCGAGTCTGAGTGGGAAGGGCAGAGGCTGTAGGTGTAGTGGATTTGGGCAGACTCGTAAGGGTACCTAAAAATAAAAGCACGTGTTCAGAAGTCCAAAAGAGAGTCTTTCCCAATTCCTCTCTACCTTTTCCATCGCAAAACAGTTAGCATCATCCTTGGCATTCAACTCTCAACCACAACAGCCAACTCATCCCCGGGGACTGGTAATGGAGATTTCTCAGATCTTAACTTTCTCATTCTTCTCTCCTCACATTCTTTATTTTTACTTGGCTTGTTAATAATCAGGTTAAACATTATAAACTGAATCAAATTCCTTTTCGAAGTATGGGAGCTATAACCATAAAATGACCCTAGAAAGCAAAACAGCAATTCTAGAAGAAAGAAGAATCATCCAGCCTCTTCTGTTTGAATTATGTGTGACAGACATAACTCAGCATGTGGACACAATTCAGGACAGAAGCTCCAAACCTTAAACATCCAAGGACTCACTTGGGAAGGTATCGTGTCACTGTGATCATCTTATCCTTCAGTGTCACTTTGTGAAAAGTCCTGCCCATACTCAGCCAGTACTGGTCCTCCTCCTCAGGGCGATTTCGGGACACAAGGCCTAGTAGAGAAAAAAAAAAATCATTTCCACCATTTGGTTGAAGGTCATTCTGTTAACAGGCAGTTGCTTCTCTTCCATATAGATTCAGAAAAGGAGAAACAAAGCAACACTTACTTTTGAGAGGCAGTTTCATGGAAGAGCGTTATCTTTGGTTTAAAAAAGAAATGTTGTGAAGTTGGCAGATTTTTCTGTTACTGACCCAACCAGCAGCAGATTAGAGGCTGGGGCTGCTTGCTGATAGCAGCTAGATGACACACTCAAGCTGAACAGCCTGATGCTGATCTGGAAAGTTTTAGAGGTATTAACAGGCTGGGAGGTGACTATGAGGCAAAATGGAACTCCATCCCACTCAAGCACTAGCTGTCACCTTGGAATTTGAGGTCTTCACCCCAGGGTGGCAGCTAGCCCAGCTTTCTGGCCTGAGCTCCCATGATTCCCACACTGCTACACCATGCTTCAGTCTTAAAGGACTATTTATTTATTTGCTGTCATTTATTTCTCCAAACATCTGTTCCGGTTGCTTCCTCTGCGTTCTCTTCCAGGACCACCATCAAAAGCCTATGGGTCATTTAAGGTCAGCACCAAATGCCACCTCCCCTAGAAAGCCCTCAGACGCCATCTGCAGTCTGAATTCTCCTCTGTCTGTAGTTCCACATGTGCGTGTCTCACACCCTTACAAACTAAAAGTTCCAGGAGGCCAGCACTCAAATCTTCTTTGTCTTCAAATTTTCTGTAGCACCTGATAAAGTGCCATGCCCACAGTAGGTATTGAAAATATATTAGTTGAATTGAGTAGAACATTGAAAAGAGGAAAATAATGATATAAGAAAACGACAAGCTTTCAAGAGTAAAAATAGTGCCTCAATGAACAGCCATGCCAAGACAATTCCTGTGATCTAGAAATGAAACAGACCCCTCTTTCAGCTCTGAGAGACAGTCCCATGGAGGGAGGCCCTGTCAGAAGAAGACAGGATGGCAGAGGCTGAGAATTTGGAAATTTCCCAGATGATGGTTAGGGAGAGGCAGACAGGTTGCATATAAAAGATGCCTGGCTTTGACTCAGAGGACCCTGGGTTAAGCGCTTTCATTCGCCAGCTGTGTGATCTTGGGTACCAAATCTCTCTGAGCCTCACTTTCTGCTAGACAGCGAGCTTGTCCCAATCCTGGCATTCTTTCATTCACGCAACAAACACCCTGCGGGTTGTCAGGAAGACAATGTCATGGGATAATGTTCATGAACACCTACTAGCACGGTGCCTATACCCCATTTCTAATTAGGTACACCACACTTATCCCGGTTTTTATGCTGCATGGCACTCGTCACAACCTGTGATCAAATACATCCTTGTGGTTTATTGGTTTAACATCTGTCTCCCTAGTAGACTGTCAACTCCAGGGGCAGGGCTGATGCTCTTCTATTCACTACTGAACAGCATCCTGCTCACAATCAGTTTTCAATAAATCTGCAATTGGTGAGTAGCATAGGTCACTTATGGAGCCTACTTTTCCAGTAATTATAATAACAACGGTACCATTTCTGTTGCTACAGAAATAAAAGCAATTAAATTTGCCAAAGGAGAAAAATAGCCAGAAAGGGTTCAGTCGGGGTACTAGCCATGACACGAGGCTCATGAATCAGCCAGAAAAGAACTGGATGCTAGAGGAATGACAGACTTCTAAGGGACATCGATCAGCTATTCCAGAGAAAAGCAAGCAGGCAGCTTAAATGGGACCACTGACACTAAAAGCGAGTTCATTCCACTGCTCTTGGGATAAAAAATAAAATTATTTACATGGTCCTGTGAGGGAGGCCTGGGTATCCTGACATTTCTGGCCCCATCTCTGGTTTACTCCCTATGCTCCACCATACCGGTCTGCTTTGTGGTGGCCAGAAAGTGTCCCTATGCCTCCTGTTTCAGGGCCTTGGCACATACTAATCCCCCTGCCTGGCATGCTCTTCTTATCTAACCCTGCCATCCACCCCTAACCTGCTTCTCATCCTAGTGCGTCCTGCACTTACTTCATGTCTCAGCTCAAACATCACCTTCTCAAGGAAGCCAGCCTTGACCCTTCGGACGAGATCAGGTCCCATATCAAATATTCTCACAGTCCCTTGATTTTTCCCTCACAGTCTTTATCACAACACGGAATTATATTTCATAGTTTGAGTGATGTTACCCACTGAGCTATAAATCCCCCACAAAGCAGGAGGTTCAAAAATACTGTTGAATGAATGAACAAATGATTGAGTTCACGTATTTATCAACCCATATTGTTTGTTATATGCCAGGCACAGTGGTTTCCATTGTAGAGGATAAAAAAATGAAGCTAAAATAGTCCTAGCACTCAGAAAGGTTACGATTCAGTAGAGTCTAGAATATGAAAAGAAGGCAACATGTGAGAAATACCATAAGGGGTTTTCAAAGAAAATCCAGAGGGAATCCAAAGCTTCATCATAAACAAGACTTGGACCAGAAGACCACTCAGCTCCCTCTAACGAAACCACACTTCTCTGATCGTGTGGCCAGAGGAGGTTTAATGGAGCATAAGATGATCTGAGATTCTGAGCTGGGTGCTTAAGGGAATAGGGGGTCTCATTAGCTACAGGGAGGAAGCAGAAGACTGACTGTTCCAGGAAGTGATCACTGCTTTCTGATTCCAAGCACCCCCACACTGAATTTTCTCTGCCTGAATTATTTTAGAAGAGCTCTCCAGAGCGTGGCTCTAACTCAATTGGCCTCACTGAGTTTCTGTCACTTATTAGCCCCTGTCACTCACAGAGGGCCCATTCTTGCTTCAAGTCACTGAGTGTCAGTGACAAACAAGAAATAAATCCAGAATAGAAAGAAAAAGCATAAACTTCAGGTTTAGGTAACATCTGAGAACTTGCTGTGTGGCCGGTACTGTGTTAGAAACAAGTACAGATTTCTGGGTCTAGAATATTCACTATGTACTTTGACATTGCAGTCATGGCTCAGCTGCCTGCTACCCCAAGGTGTTGCCCAAGCCAGGCTGTAACATTTCTGAACTTAGTCATATTCTCTTCCTTAAAAAGGGAGTTATAGATGAAAGAGAGTTTTAAGATAAATTTGTGCCTAGTGGAGACTTTATTTAGAAAGAAAAATCTTGTGTTGAAACAATTATTCCTAAATTTATCTATTCCCTACCACCTGGAGAGTCTACTTGCACAGTGAGCAGAAAAGTAAGTCTAAGGAGAAGAACTCACCTCGGCTATACAGGGGGCTGCTGCTCAGCGGGGGCGGGACAACAGGGTTGGATTTCTGTGCCTTCGGCTGCACTATGATTTGATAGCCCTGCATGAGACGCTGACAAATGAATTCTTCAAACACCTGCTGGGCCGTCATCTGCACACCCTCCTCATCCCTTCTGAAAAAACAAATGACTGCTCACATGAATATGCTTAGCCCAGGGCAGAGTGACCCCCGAGGTCCACGGTCCCATCCGGTCCTTTGCTTCACTCCCACAGGCCAGCCCTCATAACCATTCTATGGTGGTTCATAGAACTAACGGTTTGTAAACCAGTTTTCAGAGAAAAGATCAGTTCGGGAGGTGGAAAAGGAAGGCAGGTAATTTGATGCCCAACTGGGTAACCTTTGGAAAGAAATGAGAACAACCACCATAGAAATATGAGAAAGGATCAATGAGGAGAAATAGTCAAAGGAGACAGGTCAATAGAACTGCAAAGAAAAATGACCAGTTTTTGCATCATGAAACTTCCTCAATATAAGAGGGCATGGGTTTGAAAATTCAGTGTTCCGACGCACCCCTGGCCATGCCCGAACTGCCCGCAAACCCTTTCCTCTGACACCAACCTGTCCATGTCTGCTTCCGGGAGGAGGTCGTAACAGCCCTCCGTGTAGTCGTTCTGCAGGCCCTGGCGGTCAGGGAAGTAGTCGGTGGTGAGGGGGAGGCATGCCGGAGTAGTGAGAGACTTCCAGTCCACTCCGACTGTGCAACAGAAGCCTGGCACTACAGGGGGAGCAGACAGTGTCAGAACTGCCTCGTGTAAACAGGGGGGAAAGGTACGTGTTGTCACCACGGCAAGCGTGGGAAGTGGAGGGGACGGGGAGGAGAAGGGTCGGGGGGTGGGAGTTCATGGTGAAAGGTGATAAAATTTCCAGGCAAGGGGATGGGGAGGGAGAAAGAGAAAGAGAGAAACAGTGGGTTAGACAATGCAATGCGCGTGCTTATCCAATCCCATCATGCAAATGGGATTCACAGCTGATACTTTTCATTTTTTGCTGATCATGAGCTATAAGCTGCAATGCCAAGGAGGTTACCACAGGGCAGGCAGAGTTACACATCGAAGCAAATCATACTGTAAGAGCAGAAGAGAGCTCAAGCTGGAGCCTCTCCTGAGGACTGCAGAGTGGCTGGGTGGAGAAAGGAGGCAAGCTCAGCTGGATTTTGGAGCAAACAGCACACGGTAGCAGAATTTAGGAATACTTTGAGAATTGTAAAAATAAGTCACAGATCCATAAGAGTAGGAGAGGAATCAAGAATGTTTGGGAAAGTTATGAGGCCAGACCTTTAAGAGACTGAGCTTAACAATCTAGAAAGGAAAGCTTCAATTGGTAGAGTGGGTCTGACCACATGGGTCTGCCCCAAATTGCCTGCCCTTTAACGCAGGGTTTCTCCACCTCAGCTCTAATGAGATTTTAGATTGGATAATTCTTGAGGGGGGAGGGTGCTGTCTTGTGCATAGTAGGATGTGGAATAGCATCCACAGACTCTACTCACTAGAGGCTAATAGCATCTCCTGATTGTGAAAACCAAAATGTCTGCAGACATTGCCCATATCCCCTGGGGGACAAAATCATCCCTAGTTCAGAATCACTGAGTTAACGTAATAAGAAGGTTATTTCTTTCAGTTATTTAAGTGAAGAGTATTTTTCAAATCTCTCTATCAGGGAGCGACAGGAAACAGAAACACTCCATGCCTCTGAGTCTCAAGTGAGATCCTCATACACCTTGTCTCTGCACAGCGCTATGTGGCTGTCAGTGTAGTGCAGCTCCGTTCTCGCATCGGCCCTCACACCACCTCCTCAGAGTAGGTGTGGTGTTCTCAGCCACCCCTCCTAGTGGTTATAGGACCAGAACCCACTCTGTTCAGGACTCTTTCCACCATATAGGCACACACTAACCAGTACACCAGAGTCCCACTCAAGCTGGATTTAAAGGACAAGAAGAGGACCTGTGTACTCAGTCACAGCAGGAAATAAGCCCCATGCAGTACCATTGCCTTGGGGAAGATGATTTTACCTGCAACAGGGCCTAACTCCATGGCCTACATAGGTCTTGGGTTGATTCTTTGTTCGTGTGTTTGAATTTTATTTTATTGTGGTAGGAACACTTAACATGAGATTTACCGTCTTAATAAATTTTTAAGTGTACAATACAGTATTAACTTAGGCACAATGTTGTACAGCAAATTTCTAGAACTTATTAATCATGCATAATTGAAACTTCATGTGCATTGATTAGCAACACTCCATTTTCACCTCCCCCATCAAATGCCTGGCAACTATCATTCTATTCTTTGATTTTATGAGTTTCACTATGTACAAGTCTTGTTAACTCATTAACACTTCAAGAATTCAAAACACAGCTCTGGCTAGGTAGCTCAGGTCTTTGGAGCATCATTCTGATACACCAAGGTTGCAGGTTCAATCCCTAGTGGGAGTACATGCTAGAATCAACCAATGAATGCATGGATATGTAGAACGAGTCAATGTCTCTCTCTTTCTGTCTCTCTCTCCCTACTCTAAAATCAATCAATAAATTTTTTTTTTAAAAAAGGAATTCAAAACATAGCCCTGAACAGCCTAATTAATCACCCCGATTTCTCTATATGGCAAATGAGGGGCTGAGCTTATTCCTACCTGCTGGTTAGAACTCATAGCAGAAGGAAGACACCTGATCAAAACCACAGCAGGGAAGCCAGAAACAGAAGACAGTTATATCCTACTATGCTCTTAAATCATTCTGGTCCTCATCAGCTTCCTGACTCTCAGGATTATAAAAATCTTTCTGAAATATTTTCTGCTGGCACACACCAAGATGCAAAGAATTTTTTAAAAATATTTTTAAAGATTTTATTTATTTATTTTTAGAGAGAGTGGAGGGGAGGGAGAGAAACATTAATGTGAGAGAGAGAAACATTGATCGGTTGCCTCTCGTACACGCCCCAAATGGGGACTGAACCCACAACCCAGGCATGTGCCCTGACCAGGAATTAGACTCAATGAGCCACACTGGTCAGGGCAAGACACAGAGAATTTAATAGTCTGGTCCAAAATCCCATGGTGAGAGGGGTTCCCAATTCTTAGTTTAATGATGTTCTTTCACTGGAGAGAGAGTGTGGCCTCTTTTCTCACTCCAGTATCTTCAGCTGTACAAAGACCTCTGAGGAGGTTCCACTTCAGGACCATTAAATCAACAATGATAAATACAGATTACTAAATCCAGTGCTGGGGTTGTAGAGAAGAAATAGGCTCATCTATTCATTGCTGGCAGCTTTTTAGAAAATAATCAATCTGCCAACTATACCTTGGAGAATATATTCCAAGGACCTGAACCAAAAGAAAAAACATACCAACTGCGCCATGCACATATCTATATTATATGCTATAGCAAAAAACTAGAAACCACCTAAGTGGCCACCCATAAGAAATAATTATTCAAGTTGTGATACAGTCATTTGATAGTGCCACTAAAAATGACTAGTATGAGGGACCTGAAAAAGCAGTGAAAGGATTATTAAGTTAATCATAACTGGGTGCAAAAAGACTCAGCGATGCATATCTACTGGCCACAGCTAAGTAAAATAGTCAGTCTCTCAGGTGGTAGGATTTTTTTCTGGTGTTTTGCTATTGTAGATATTTAAATGTTCTCTTAAATACAGTTGACCCTTAAACAGGATGAGTCTGAACTGTGTGGGTCCACTTATGTGTAGGCTTTTTCAATAAATAGTGTAAATGTATTTTCCTTGTGGTTTTCTTAATTAATTTTCTTTTCTCTAGCTTACCTTATTGTAAGAATATAGTACATAATACATATAATATATAAAACGTGTTAAATGACTGTTTATGTTATCAATAAAGCTTCTGAACAACAGTAGGCTATTGGTAGTAAAGTTCTGGGGTCAGCACCTCTAACCCCCATACTGTTCAAGGGTCAGCTATTTCAATAGAAAAGGATGATCAAAACAAATGCAACCCAGTCAAACATCTTTGTAAATAGTTCCAGTTCTTATTACTTCTTTCCAACCCTTTACCCTAAGCCATCATTAGGTATTTAAGGGCTAAGGTCGGCTCTGTGATCCGCACAAAGCCTCATGAAGATTCTGTTACCTTTCCCATGTTCCTCTGAATCACATTCCAGAACAGGTTATTTGGCCACTCCCTTCTCACTGTCCAACTGAGAGGCTGAAGAATCTTCCCTCACCACATTGCATTCCAGTACCCCAAAGCCATGTGGGTTTCCAGACCATTCTCTTCCCACAGGGCTCCCTCTTGCTTCCTCATGCTGTGACCACCCACACCTACACCTCCTTTCCACTTTCCCCAGCCATCCACCCACTCTTACTTGGTTCTGGAGAGGTAGAAACACTGTCCTCTAGAGAATCCTTATTCTGGGTCCTAGGATTCATACCTATGGAAAGAGGAAAACAGCTTGTTTTAATGAGGCTCATTCTTCAAAAAAAAGTTCTGACCAGTTGTGGTTTTAAAAGCCTAAAACTAGAGCTAAAAATAAAAATGTAAACCAAGTACAAAATACGTGCTGAATATTTCCAACAGAACAAAAGAATTAATTTTAAAAAAATCACTCTAAAATTTGGGAATGAGCCAGAAATTTACTCTGAGGTTATCAATACTATTCTTTGCCCAATGAGACCTTGCAAAAAGCAACTTATCATTTATATTAAGAAAGGGATGTATTTCAAAGTCATTTTAACTAATTAAAGCAATCTCTAGCCAATGTAAAATGATCTATTTAAATTAGGTCCACTGAATAGTCATCTTCTAGAATTTTTTTCCTCAAATCATGGCTTTTTGAAGTATGGCATCAAAACTCACTATTTTAAGAGAAACAACGATTTTACCTATAACTAGGCTGAAAGAAAAACATTCTTTGAAATGCAACTTTTTGACTAAAATGTAATAGCACTCATTTTAAAACACACATATAAATATTTAAATGTCCCTTGCAAAACATACATATTTAGTCCTGGCTGGTGTGGCTCAGTAGGTTGAGTGCCGGCCTGCAAACCAAAAGGTTGCCAGATTGATTCCCAGTCAGGGCACATGCCTGGGTTATGGGCCAGGTCTCCAGCTGGAGGCATGAGAGAAGCAAATGACTGATGTCTCCCTCGCACATGGATGTTTCTCTTCATCTCTGTCCCCCTCCCTTCCCCTCTCTATAAAAAGAAATAAAATCTTAAAAAAGAAAAGAAAAGCAGAACTATTATTTAAAAAAATATATATATATATATATTTACTAAAAATTATGATACTATAAAAAGGATTAGAAAGATCCTAACCAAACTGGCAACAGTGGCCATATCTGAGAAGTAAGCTGGAGAAGGTGGCAGAAGGTAAGTGAGAACTCATGCTTTTTACTCTAAATACTTTGTGTAATCTGAATCTTTTATAACAAGAACACATATTAATAAATTCCTTGTGAAATCTTGCAGAAGACAAGATACAACCTGGGAAAAAGCACTTTCAAAACACATGTCTGGCAAAGGACATGTATCTAGAACATATAAAGAACTCTGAAAACTCAAGAGCAAGAAAACAACCTGATGAGAAATGGGCTAGAGTTGAACAGACACTTCACCAAACAACATACATAGAAAGCAAATAAGCACATGGAATGATGTCCATCATCATTAGCCATGAGGGAAATGGCACATTAAAGCAGTGAGATACCTCCACACACCTCTTTGAATGGCTAACGTGACAGATCACCCCAAGAGCTGACCAGGGTGTGGAGCAACAGAAACCTTTATCCATTGATGGTAGGAATGCAAAATGATACCTCACTTTGGAGAACAGTTTTCCAGTTTCTTTAAAAATTCAACATATATTTATCATTTGACCCAGCATCCCACTTCTAGGAATTTACCAGAGAAATGAAAATTTATGTTCACATAGAAACCTGTTATATAAATGTGTAAAGTGGCTTTATTCACAGCCGCCAAAACCTGGAAACAACGCAAACGTCTGTGGGTTAAACAAACTAGTAAGTACATCCATACAATGAAATACAACTGGGCAATAAGAAGTAATGAACATTGACTACTATGATGCATGCAACAACTCAGATGTATTTCAAAAGCATTATGCTGAGTGAAAGAAACCAGACTCAAAAAGCTACATATTGTATGATTCCATGTGCAGAACATACTAGGAAAAACTAGAGGGGGAAAGAACAGAACAGAAAGATGGGAAAACTGTAATAGAACAATTAAAAAAAAAAAAAAGGAGAAAAAAAAAAGAACAGAACAGATATCAGTGGTTGCCGGGCGATGGGGGAGGGGTTGAGTACAAAGGGGCAGCACGCAGCAATTTGGTGGGTATTGGAAATGTTCTGTTTCTTGATGTGTTTGTTGGAGGTCATGACTCTGTGAATTTGCCAAATTTCATAGAACTGTACACTGAACAGAGTGAATTTTATTGTATGTGAATTTTATAATAAATATTTTTTAAATTTAAAATGATGATGTCAGTTGGCCAAAATAATTTTAGAACAACTTTTTTGGAACTGCCCTCAGCAGATTTTTAAAGATTACTGGTCATCATAATAAGAAGGTACACCTTATAAAGTCAGACAAATATAGCATTTCGTTTTATCCAAGCCCACACTATGAGGCAGATATGTATGTATTATCCCTTTTCCACTGATAAAGAAACAGGCTCAGAGAAGTTAACTGAAAAATCACACAGTAAGTAGGTAAAACCTGCACTTAGGCTCTTCTGCTTAACTCTACAGATGCTCTGCTTCCTGACTATCCATCTGGGGCTCCAGTTTTCAGCTATTGAAAAGGTCATCTATTCTTTGTCTACAGCCAAAAGTCATTTGAAGCTAAATTTTCTGAAAATGTTAACTTGGCTCATTACATCCACTTTCATGAAAACACAACTCATGACTATAAAGAAGCAATGAGGTAGAGGTAGATTATCTGTTCAGCTTAAGAACTGGTATGAAAGCAATTATAAAATTGGCATTTTCAAAACATTCTGAGCAACAGAATTATTAAAGCACATCACCTCACAGGTTTGGATGCTAAGTTGCATTGTTAATCACCTTTTGTTCTTTTGAAGAAAACCCAGAATTAGTGAAGAAATTCTTATACTAATAAACAGTTTAACTTACAACTGTGCAAACAATTGCTTGAGATCAAAGAACCAATCAATAAAAGGGTTCTCAGAGCAGATTTGGCGTCTAGGCCAAGGGTACTTCTGTGCCATTTCCAACAGATACAAGCACATTCTATGAAGTTTAGACATAGCTTCCTTGCATTTCAAGCCTAATTCGCTGCCTCTCCCACCAGCTCTGCCTTCGAGGCTTACTTTCAAATAGACTAGCTATTGGCATGTGAAGAGCCCCAACAACCAGAGAGAACAGCGGTGAGACCTGGTCAGTCAGCTATGCTTCAACCCGGTATTTGGGGATGAATCTCACTGTCAAGGTTCAATGCCAGACACAACTTGGGGAACCAATGCTGAGGAAAGTCATCTCAGTTCTGTCTCAACTGACATCTGTTCAGAGTCAAGTCTAAACATGTTCTCTGGGCCAAAAAGGATAATCAGTGTGGGGCCTTCGGGCTGATTCCAGGGGATATCTCCAAGCCTGTGCCTGGGGCAAGTCATTTCATCTCTCTCAGCTACAGAGATTGAGCTTACCCTTAAAAAACCCAACCTGCTTGGGCCCGGGCCAGGTGGCTCAGTTGGTTGGAGCATCGCCCCATACACCAAAAGGTCGCAGGTTCAGTTTCTGGTTAGGGCATATACCTAGGTTGCTGGTTTGATCCTCAGTCGGGGTGCACATGGGAGGCAACTGATTGAAGTTTCTCTCTCACATCAATGTTTCTCTCTCTCCCCCTTGCTCTCGCTCTAAAATCCACAGACATCCTTAGGTGAGTACTAAAAAAACCCAACCTCCCTGGATGGGTGAGTCTGAGGCCCTTCTGGTGTCAGTGTGCTATGACTTACTTTTACTGTAGCTCTCAGGCCAAGTTTGCCAAATGGACCTAATGCTCAACACAAACACCAACTTGGAGATTCTGGGTCCCAGTACCAAAGAGAAAGAAAACTTGGCATCATTTATTTTCCTTTTCAAAATTATCTGGAGCACTTACGCCCAATGACGAGAATGACACTGACTAATAAGTCATAAACTGGTGCCCTGTTAAAAAAACAGAGGGATAAAAACTATGTGCCCAGTCCCACCAATTACTTGGTTCCTGCTGGGCTGCATGTGAAAACCGTGTTAATAGTCCAGGTACAAGGCCCCAGTCAACAATGCTCAAAATGAAATTCAATGGGGCCAGAAGGGAAATCCACAGAGACACCACTCCTGTGAATCGTGACTCACATGTGAATTAAGTACAAATGCAGGAGAAAACCTGAGTCATGCCTGAGTGTCTGCAGATGGTGCAAATTGTCAAGCCCAAGGGGTGAAGGTGAGGTCACAGATGAGGTCTTCTATTTTTTCATGAATGAAACGTTAACTAGTTGTTTGTTTAGACCTCACCTTGTCCCAAAACAAGAATCCAATGTGACATTTTACCCTTAAGGAAACCAATTTACTTCCTTTCTTTTTTTAAAATTGATTTTAGAGAGAGAGCAAAACATTGATTTGTTGTTCCACTTATTGACTCTTGTATGTGCCCTGACTAGGGATTCAAACCTGCAACCTTGGTGTATCAGGACAACATTCTAATCAAGTGAGCTACCCGGTTAGGGCAGGTACCCAATCTACTTTTGATCCTTACAATTTTGTGAGATGCGAAGGCAAACAGAAAGGCAGGTAAAGATCTTTATGCCCATTATACAGATGAAGAAACTGAGGCTCAGCAAAGGCAGACAGCTAAACACCAAAGGCCATGAGAAGTAGGGCTGGGTACTTAGATCCGGTTGTCTTCATCACAGCATGCTCCCTCATGTACCCGATCATAATTTAGGCCACATGTTCAAACCACACCGTATCACTGGAACCACTCACAGTCCACCTCCCTGCAAGAGGGCTTTCTTTTCATGGTCGTTAGCCCACATGAAGCTGCTTCAAATAGAATCCCATGCCAGAGCTCCCTGAGGTGAGAAGAATCAGTGTCTTAATCATT
Organism: Furipterus horrens; assembly: GCF_987537825.1. Taxonomy (NCBI): domain Eukaryota; kingdom Metazoa; phylum Chordata; class Mammalia; order Chiroptera; family Furipteridae; genus Furipterus; species Furipterus horrens. The sequence goes on along the minus strand of NW_028327181.1, from coordinate 16,742,393 downwards.
TTGTTTCTTCTCAGGCCTTAGCACAGTGCCTAGAGTTCAAGAAACATTTCTGCAATGGGTAAGAGTTTAGTGGGTATGAAGAAAGCAAGCCATATTCTATGAGGATTGAGGAAGGCATGAAAGAAGTCAATTTCAAACCACACAAGGCAGAAAGAAACTGCCCAATGCTTTGATGAAAGGAATCCAGTTAATTGTTCCAGAATGGATGCTAAAGGCTATATAAGAGAGAGAAGGAAAACATTCTTCAGTAGAAAGCTAACTTCAGAAGGCTTTTAGCATTCTTTCAACTACCTGATATGTGCCAGATACTGTTTTAAACTCTGGAGATACAACCATAAACAATTAAAAGAGAGAGAGAGAGAGAGAGATGTATGTCAGGTGGTACTATGGAGAAATATTAGGCAGGGAAGATAGACAGGAATTGCCAGGGCAGAGAGTGGCAATTCAAGTAAGACCTGAAGGAAGAGACCAAGTTCTGGATAAGGTGGCCATATAATTTATCATCCAATCCAGAATGTTTTTGAGAGTGAAAGGGGACATTATTAACAATCATATAGGACAAAGAATTTAAACCAGGAGTGTCCTGGGCAAACTCAGATACATGGGCCTCAGGCATGAAGCTCTCTGGTGTAAGGGCATAGCAGAGGGCAGAGCAAGAGAAAGGACCCAAGATTCAGAGTGTGCCTGATACATCTGGGGAACCGGGAAGAGTGAGGTGAGAGGACGGAGGAGCCACAGGACGCAGGGGGCGCTGTCGGCTGCTACAATGCCTTTGGCTTTTATTCCAAGTGCACTGGGAAGCCCTCAGAGGTTTTGCATAGGTAAGTTTCATAATCTGACTTCTACTTTTGAAGAATTACTCTGGATTGCTGTGCTGAAAATAAGCTATATGGAAGGGCAGTTAGCAGGCTACTGAGATAATTCAGGCAAAAGATGATGGATGGTATGTTGGACTGAGCTAGGACAGGTGGAGGTAATGAGATATGCTCAGATTCTAGACATATCCTAAAGGTAATTGATTGGTTATTGCACATGGTAACAAAGATGAGAATAATTTTATCTAATTTCTTTCTGTGGCTAGCTAACATACATAATTGGTCTGGAAGTACATCAAAGATGGCAGTTCAATTCCCATGTGAGGCCAATGCTACAGACCACCTCCTGATGACCCCTGACCCCTTTGAAAACACATGCTACTGGTCATAAAGGGACTGGACAAGAGAAAGGATGACCCTATAGAACTATATTACTCTGACTAGAAAAAGAACTCAAGGGACCCATACCTTTCTAAGAAGCTAAACATTCTAGAACATATTTATGCAACTGAATGCTCACAGACCAACTAGAATAATCTTGTGGGTCATTCAGATGCTTCTCACATATGGCAGCTTGGTCTTGGAAGTATAAATCATTTGTCAATAAATGTGCTACACAACATGGGGATGAACAAAGATAAGCTCTTTCCGTCTAGTGAAGAGACAAACATGGAAACAGTGGGATCAGGATGTACCAAGTGGTACAACTGGATGATGCACATGAAGCTCTGTGGAAACACGCCCTGCGGCAGCATGGGGCGGAGAGAGAAGGCCGGAGAGGGTTTCAAAGAAGCGGTATTGTTGGAGCTGATTCATAAAGGCTAAGCTGACATTTCTCAGGCAGAGTCAGGGGTTGAAGATAGAGGAAAAGCCTATTTTATACAGAGACTAGTCTATGCAAAGAAAAGAAGGACAAAGTACCACTTGTTCCCCTCTGGGCCTCTCCTATTGTTTTTATGGAAGTGGGTTTGCCAAACCCCCACCCCTACCACACACACACACACACACACACACACACACACACACACCTCTGAAAGCTCTTGTGGAGCAGAGACCCCCCCCCGCCACACACACACACACACACACACACACACACACACACACACACCCCCTCTGAAAGCTTTTGTGGAGCAGAGATAACCCAGCTCTGGCTCTGGTGCTGCCCTTAACGCCAAGTTCATATGCCGCCCTCAATCACGATTCACTGACAGACCAATGATAAATGTGGCTTGACCAGAATGTTCCCAGCTAAAAATGTAACGTGCAGCCCATTTATAATTCCATGTATTATAAAGCACTGCTTCTAAATAGGTCACCCAAAATTGTGGCTGAAATGATCCCAAAATAGACCTGACCCTTCTTTTCTGGTCCCTGTGTCATTTCTAGATGTGAGCCTGCTCTGGCCATCCCAACTCTGTTACCTCTTGGATTGGTTACCTGTCCCACTGTTGCTAAGTAGGCTGACAGAATGCTCTTCTGTTCCACTGAAGTTCAAGAAGGACATGCCGTCATCAGGCTGGCGGGAAGCGCTGTGCCTGCAGAGAACAGAGCCCAGCCACCTGGCTTAATGCACACCGTCACCTCTTTTATCCTGCTCACCCTGTATCCCACCAGGGGTTTTCATCAAAAGCAGGCCTGAATATTCTGCCACTCAGGCTGGCAACCACTGGGATCCAAATCACAGGCTACCAGGCCCCGGCGCTTGGCTAGTGTGCCAGCTCTGGCCTCCTGTGACCGGCTCCTCCAGCCCCGGCACCTTCGTTGCCATTGCATGCTAGACCACTTGCCATTTCTGTCCTAAGCCTCCCCCTGCTGCCACCAACAGGAGGATGTGAGGTGCTTAAAAAGAGGTACCAAGTTAATCTGGTAAAGATGGTCACATCTGGTCTATATCCCTCATCCATCCCATTTGATGCTGAGGTGAGTGAAAAGGGGTCAAGCATTGCTCTTTGCAAAGTGTTTCCTAAAGCATCACAGGGAGTCCAGGTGTAACCCAGGCTCATGCTTGTCAAGGCTTAAATGACTTTCTTCCTGCAGAGTCTCTTTGGATGCCTGTAATACATTCAGAATTCAGGTTCAAAAAGAGTTATTTTTAAAAACACAGGCCTTGATTTTCATTGCTTTTACCATTAATTTATTCTAAACTCAACAGTGAAATATGACCAAAATGACAAAAGTCATGGACTGCCCAGAACACACAGGATGAAGCCCCTATCTCAGCACCTATTTTCACCCTTGACTGATGATTAGAAGAAATTCATGTTTGAGGCTTACAAAGTGTGCTTTGAATTACACCTAAAGCTAAAGCAGGGCCTGGGTAATTTCTGGCAAAAGTGACAGGCTGTTCACTCAGCACTTGGCCCATGGAAGGGAAAGACGCTGACTGACAAAGGAAAAACCCCCTCTCACACCATCTCTTCAAGCCTTATAAACAGGACGTTTGGTCAGTGGTCTCTCCCGCTCGCTGTCTTGGGTGAAGAGTGTTCTCAAGGCCCCACCTGCAGCCCTTGGCACATTCTCACCTTCCGGCGGCTTCATGATACGCTAACTCCAGCAGCTCCGCAGAGGAGTGAGTTGGGTCCCTCTGCCTGCTGCCCTGCAGCTCCACCATATTCTGTCGGGTCTGATGATGGATCTGGATAGCCTCTCCGGAAGGTCCTACCCAGACAAAGAGCCACTGAGCATCATTCCCACCCGACAGCTAGGGCTGTGCACTCAGCTCCAATCCTCCGCTTTCCTGGCTGCTGGGATGCGAGTGCTGTAGAGACTGAAGGAGCACACCACGGACCACACACACAGAGGAGTGTTACACACGTGACCCTCTGGCTCCCACACAGGACATCTCTTCCGGGCCGAATTCATCTTCCTGTGTGGTCTCATGCTGGTCATCCTGTTCAGCCTAAGGATATTTAAAAGCCTCTGTCTCATGCACATTAACTGAGATGCCATGGAGAGATACAGAAGTAGAGAAGGCAAGAGCCCTTCCCAGGAAGGTTAGCACAAACTAAAGGAAAAGGAACACACACGGGAAACACCAATGACTGTTAATATACACAGACAGCAACAACTGTGACTCAAAGAGGCAGAGGATGCATAAATGCAAAAAAGATGGGTAGGAGACAAATCAGAAACAGTCAGGTCTACAAAAAAATGCTTCCTGGAGAAAGAGAAGTTTCAGAGTGTTAAATGAAGTTAGCAGGGGCTGAAGGAGAGGATATCTGGATAGAAGAAACAATCTGTGTGATACCCCAAGCATGGAAGAGCTTGCAAGACATGTGCAGAAGACCACGAGCTGAGCCTGGGCAAGAAAAGAACCTCTGTGTATGGAGTGGAGAGACGGAACACCGGGGACTGGCAAAGGAGGGCCTCAGTGATTAGAGGCCCAGGTGGGCAAGAGGATAGTTTTGGAGAATATTGTTTTAGTAAAGTGTTATGTGCTGGGTGTTTGGAGGAAAAGCACAGAAGCAAGAAGAGCAGAGAGTCATGGAGAAACATCAATAGTTCTCCTAAGAGAACCCAAAGGAAACCACTGGGGATACCAATGGAAAGAAAGAGACACCAGAAAGAAAAGCCACGTGACTAATTATGGCAGAGATAAGGAGGGTAAAAAGGCATTTGAGAATGACCCCCAATTACAGCCAAAAGAACAGGATTCAATGTTCACTTACTTAACTTTTAACTCTAAAGCAAGTACAAAATAATAATAATAATAATAATAACTAGACATTACTAGGCATTCAGCAGGATGGCTTCTATAAAAAAACCCTGAAGTTCAATGCATCTGTTCCTTCCCAGCCCAGTAACAGCCCATTAAACTGAAGTTTAATTTTAGCCACAGCTTTCTAAAACCTTACTGTCATCTTTTGGACTGAATACAGATCCAAAAGGACAGGCTAGGAAAAACTGAATTTGGAGAAAAAATATTTTTTCAGTTGTCAGAGACCCCTGAGAGAAAACAAAGGAACATAACTGTGTAACCAAAACAGTAGCATCAATATCCAGAGAGAGCCAAGAGAGGAAGGAATGAACAAAAATGAGGGACATTAGTCTTAGAAAAGAAAGCAGATGGCAAAGTACAATCTCTTTCAAATAGAAAAACAGAAGCCCTCAGGTTGACACGGCTAATTATAGTTACAAAGCCCATTCCCAGTGTGTCCCCGGGATCTTCACATGAACCCCTGCGGTAGGCAAAGTGGGCATGGTTATCCCATCCTACAAGAGGGGCACCAGAGGTGCAGAGGAGTTTGAATACTTGACTGTAGCCACATGGTCGATGAGTGCTGAGGACCAGGACTAGGAGCTCCCAGTCCGGGGCTCTTTCCTGAGCCGCCAACTTACCGACAGGGAAAGTGTGCATCCAGCGCCTTCTGTTGGACGTGAGCTTCATGGGCATTCGTGAGGGGGCAAAGGGGTTGATCAGCGCCCGCTGGGGTGTGTATCCCCCAGGCCGAACATGTAGCATGGATTCCGCGCTGCCTACGTGGAACCGCCCTGGCGCGCTGGAGTCTCGCTGAGGGGGCTCCATCATGTTCTCCAGGACATCTGCCAGGTAACACAGAGTTGAGGTGCAAAGAGAGAGCAGAAAGCCACAATGAAACTGGAACTAGGCAGATCGATTTGTCAGAGGTGACAAAAACCTTAGACATCACACATGTTAAGTGGTGAGGGAAATGAGTAAAATCACCAAACTATAAAGAAATGTTGTGTTTGTTTACTTTTTAAATAATTAGTTTTGGTCCCCAAATTATTGGCCCAATGAAGCCACACCCAAACTGGATGGGGAGGACCACACATCACCTAGAGACCCTGGACTTTAAGCTGGGAATGAGTAAAGGGTAGGACTTGAGTCGCCTCCCGTGGAGATGGGATGGGTGTATTCTGTATGTGGGGGGAACAATAAAAATATATATTTGGTGAACAGAAGGCAGACTCTGGCAGAGACTGTCGATGTGTTTGCTAAACTTGTTTGATTTTCCTGTTAGGCACACAACAGGACTATAGTTTCCTGACCCTTTGCACCAGGGCCAAATAACTTAGCCAACTTTCAGCCCACAGAACACAGGTAAAGTGACATGCTCCGATTGAGAAGCTGGACCACAAACATCTCCACACATCATCTCCATCCTCTTTTCCCTGCTGTGACAACTTTGCAGACCAGTGTTGATATACATAGCATCCCAGGATGAAAGGAGCCCGAGGCCCTAAATCACTGGGTGGATCAGAAACATCTCCTGTTGACTCAGTGGCCCGAAACACAAGTAAGCAATCAAATATTGTTGTGTTTAAAAAAATACATTCTTGGGAGAAAAGCAATAGATGCATCTAGCTTTGACCAGGCAAGGAGATGACATGATATTTAGACTCAACCTGCCCCATCCAAAGGCAGACAGGTCACTATGATAGAGGTGGAAGCAGCACATGCTAAATTACCTGAGCAGGTCAAAGAGCTGAACAACCAATTCCCTTTGTGTTCATCTCATGTTCACTAAGCTACCCCCAGTTTAGAAAGTTGGTCCAGCAGTTGCAAATTTCATGGCAACAAGGATTCTGCCTTGTCCACCATTACGTACCCTGTAAGAGCCTGGGATATAGTAATATTTAATTGCTCAAGCCAGTTTACATGCAAGAAGAGAACATTAGGACTTCCATGAAAGCTATATTTTTCATTGTAAGTTAATGAGTTCATGCTCTGGTTTACCAAATAAAAAAGAATATGATCTAGCTAGGTATCATGGAAATAAAAGCAGAAAACCTAATTTTAAAAAATTAGTATATACTCTGAAGAGGTTGAGAAACTGGACTGAGGGATAAAGTGGGTCGAAAATGGGTGTAGAAGAAAGGGGAACGTTTCCTGTGTTACACTGAGCGGGCAGACAGGTGATGATCTCTATAACAGAGAAACGGGAAACTAAGGGCCTGTGGATGTACTGCCTTGCAATAGTCCAGTGAAATGCTTTTTGGCTATTCTAATAAACTCCAAAATATTACTAAAGGATGTTGAAATCTATTCTACTACTCAGCTCATTTTGAAGAAAACTGTTTTCAAAACTACTTGGATTAATACCAGCATTATCTCCTCAGAGGAGATTTGGCTTTTAGAATAAAAAAGATTTTTAAAGGATTAATGTTTAGCTTTAGTTTAATTTTTGCAGGAGTCCCTTCTAAGACTATTTTTAGAAAAATGGGAGTCACTGCCACATAAACTTAGAAATTTCCAGAAGGTGGTTAAAAGCTAACCTAGAAATTTTCAAATGTCTTAAAATTCTTTTGACTACTAACTTCAATTAATGCAGACAACATAGGTTATTTTCTATAGCCATGTAATTAAGTATCTTCTTTCTCTTTCAAAATTCATTTTTATTTTGAATAAGTAAAAATACAAAAAAACCTTTCACAGCAAACAACACTTCTCCTAGGCCCTTGGCACAGTGTGCATAGTGTGAATGGCTGTAAATGGCCTGCTCCTCTGCCCTGAGGTCACACATGGCATCCCCATCCACACACTGGGTCATGGAAAACAGTCCTCACACTTGGAGAACCCTTCCAGGGCAACAGGAGACAGCTGTGTGTATACAAGGTTCCTAAGTCAGTGGCCAAGTCAGGAGGCCTCTGCTTCCATTTATATAACATTCTTGAAATAACGACATTATGGAGAAGGAGAATAATCAGTGGGAGAGTGTGGCTATGAAGGGGTAGCATGAGGGAACCCTGTGGTGATGAACTAATTGTGGGTTTTAACTGCTGTGGTGGTTGTATAAGTCTACACATGATAAAACTGCACACACGCACACACACACATGACTGCATGTGAAAGTGGTGAATCCAAAGAATCTCTGTGGATTACAGCAATGTCATTTTCCTAGCTTTGATATTGTACTATAGTAATAACACAGGATGTCACCCCTGAGGGAAATGAGTGAAAGGTACACGGGACCTCCTGGTATATTTTTTAAATGATTTTCCAGGTATCCATAATTATTTCAAAATAAAAAGTTTAAAAAGTCAGGAGGGGCCTGTATACTCTAGTTGTTGGTTCTGCTCGATGAGAAAAATAAGATACAGAAAAGGTAGCACTTACGTTCCTTAGTGCAAGCCAGGTTAATAGGTGACTAGGAGGAGAAATGTTAAAGTGGAATATAAAATACAGACTGTTTCAAGCATGGCACAAATGGGAATAATAAGGAAATAAGCAAGCACCTTTGACCCTAGGCCTTAGAAAAGCTCTACATTAACATACAGAAATGTATGAAGCTATAGGTACAGGGGAAGAAAGGGCAGAGATAAAATTAGCATACTACACACATACATACAGCTCAGGTGATTTGTACTTGTACTGGCATTAAACTAATTAAAATGTGGGACTTACACCCCACACCTGGCCACAAACCCCCCACCCCTTACTACAGGAAGGACGCTCTGCCCGTGCTTCTGCTATCTGACCTCGAGTGCTGGTGTAGCCCAAGGAGCTGCTGACTTCATACTGGTGCAGGTGTGGGAGTGGGATCATGAGCATGTTGGCGCTCCTGCCCAGGGAGCTGTCATCAGAAGCCTGGCTCCTCACTTCCTCAGTGGGCAGCGCACGGTTGGGCACGGAAGGGCTGGATGAGACATCGCAGGAACTGGCACTCTTTCGACTTTGACTCTCCCGCTCTCGCACGGACCTGACCCAGGACAGACAAGTTACTGCCAAGTAAGGGGTGCTGCCCCACCCAGACTAAAACACCAAAACCTCTCACCAGCCCACGCTATGTTGGAAATTAATAACAAATGTCCCCAGCGAGATCTATAAGGGGAATATAACAGAGGAGGTACTTTGCCTAGAGCAGCTTGTAAGAAAAGGGATAAATTTATGACTGACAGTTCTCAGATGGCAGAAGTGCTGGGATCAGAGCTGTAAAGAAGCAGTTGCTCTGGTCTGACCCCACAGATCAATATCGTGTCACTGAAAATGGGGTAACCAAATATGACCCAACGTTATGTAAGGGGACATACACAGCGCCACCTGAGGAGTCTTGTTGCACCAAAACTTGAACCTAGGTCTAATCAAGCCTCTGGAGCTAAAGGCCAGTTTAGAGAAACTTTAGAGTATAGAGGAGAAGTTAAACTTTACAAGGAAGCAATAAACCAAACAAAGAAAGGAAGACATTCTAGAGTCATAGAAAAGACATTACAACCACATGTGACATGTGCATCTTCTTTAGATACCAATTCAAACAAAACAAGTGTAAAAACACATTTTTTAGTCAATTGAGAAATCTGAATACGGACTAGCTATCAAGGGATATTAAGGAATTAATGTTATTTGGTTACCAATGATTAGGTACTGTTTTGATCATTTAAATTTTTATTTGTTAGTGACATATACTGAAATATTTTCAGGTGAAAACAAAACAGAGTGCCTAGGATTTGTTTTCGAATACTCAAGCAAATTTAAAATGTGAGGGAAATGATGAAACAAGACAAAACATGGGGACAACTGTCCATTACACTAGTCTCTCTATTTGAACATGTTCGAACATTTCCTTAATAAAAGTTTAAAAAGCAGTGCATGCTGATTAAAACATAAAACTCCCTAGGGGGAAAACCTCTGGAAACAGTAAGAAGAAGGATCAGAAGGAGAGGTGCCTGATAGGTAGGAAAAGTCCACAACGAAAGAGTCAGAAGCCATTGATAGGGTTGTCCCTCTGGCATCAGAGCTGTTCTCTTTCTGCCTGGAGGGGTTTTGTTTTAAGTAAGAGCGGAACAGAGCCTGAAAATAGATCCCAAGTTCTCACTGCATGTTCATTATTTCAACAGTAAATATTTGAGTACACTACATGCTCAACCCTGCATAAGGGATAAAGCACTGATTAAGATAAGGTGTGGGCCCTGGTGGGAGAGCTCAGCTGGTTAGAGTGTTGTCCTGATAAACGAAGGTTGCAGGTTCAAACCCTAGTCAGGACACATACAAGACTCAATCAATGAAGGCATAAATAACAGGAACAACAAAAACTGATGTTTTTCTCTCTCTCTCCCTTCTCCTCTCTCTCTCTAAACTCAATCAACAACAACAAAAAAGACAAGGTCTGGGCTCTCAAGGAACACACAACCTGGGTGTCTGAAACACCAGGTCTTGTCATCTTTGATTAGAAAAAAGAAAACCAAGGATCTTAGACTATGAAAGCATTTTAAGGTAAGCACTACTGAGCTCCTAAACATAGTCTATGTGTACAGGAGCTTCTGTTAGCATCACTTATTCTAAGGTCCAAATATTCTTAGGATGAGACATTAGGATGGGATGAAGGAAGAGGATGGAAGACAATCATGTGACCATTGTAAGTTCATTTGTCACAATGTGAAGAGACAGAATAGTGTTATAATCAGCTGTGCTTAAAGTTGCATATTTAAGAAATCTTGTAAATTTGGTCAAATAGGGAAAAAATAAGCTAGATCTCTGTTTCTCACATTAATAATAAACTTCTATATAATGAGCTAAGCCTAAAACCAAGACTATAAAGTATTAGAAGAAGGTAGATACTAGACTTAACAGGGAGATCACTTGTAAGTTACATAAATGTCTTACCACTATGCTGTGCACCTGAAACTAATAATGTTGAACGTCAACTGTAATTGAATTTTTTTTTTAAATTAAGTATTAGGAGAAAATATTAAATACATATCTCTAACCTTACACAAGACCCAGAAATGAAAAGACTGGTAAATCTGACTACATCACAATTACTATATGACCAAAACCCCATGGAGCAAATTTAAAAAGCAGGAAAAAAGAGAGGAAAAAGTCTTTTGCCCTTTGGGAATAATAAGCCTAAAATAAATTCTGGGCCCTAGGATCTATATATGTTAGTGGCAGCTCTCCTTATCTGGGACTCAAACTTTATAGCAAACATAGCTAACAAAATGGCTGACTCAGAGAACCTGCAAACAACATCTCTAATGTTCTATATGGTATGGCTTCTATTTGGCTAACTTTAATATAAAAACATTTTCAAGATTGCTCTCATACAGGTCCCTGCTGGACCTCACATTTTCCTAAGCAACTTTTATATCCACCCCCAAGAGAATCTGGCAGAAAACCTGCAGGTGGCCAGGCGCTGAGCGCGGGATGGGCCTGGCAGCCTGAACACTTGAGCATCGTAGGCATCGTAATCTACTTGGATGGGAAGGGCGTTCTCAGATTCTTTAGGAGTCCCAAGAGCTGAAATGCATAAATAATATGAAATGTCGTCAAAACACATTTCAACCAGATGCCTTCACAGGGTCTTCATCAAAATCTGCAAGGCACAGGTCATCATCATCATCATTATCATCATCATCTCCCCCAGAAAAAAAATGGGATAACAACCATTCATCAGGTTATTGAGATAAATGACATATGTCAAAGGATGTAGGAAGAGCATAGCACTAAGTAAAGGCAAGGTGATGGCAGTATCTCATTCTTCTGTGATGCCACTTTTAAAATATCATCGTAATTTGTATGTTTAGTACTTTGAAACTTTATACCTGACCCCCATAATTGTACTATGAAAAAGAAAGACAAAGTTTTATTATCATCCATTTTGCAGTTGACAGGACAAAAATATACAAGTGGTTAAGGAATCTTCCAAAGGTCACAGAAGGGGAATTCAGGTCTCCCAACTGGGCTGTGAACCTTTTCTGTGACCTCACATAATCTTGTTGCCACAGGTTAGCTGGCTCTTTCTAAAGACATGGGAGACAAAAAATACTCACATGTATCACGGCCATTTTTTGCTTTCTCAGAAGCGGGCTGTAAAATTAAATAGAGAATTCATCATTCCTTTCTCTGCTAGGCTAGAACTTATCACAAGGCGCAGAATGGAGGTGGCTGCTCCTCAGGGCAGAGGCCATGTCTTACTCCTCACTGTAACTGACGGGAAGGCAGGAACTACCACCAGACACCTACCTACCATGGTGCCAAGCCCTGCTAGATCCTACTCTTCCCACCTTATGTCTTATTCACTCTCACGACTATCCAGTGGGGGCACGGACCCCACTTAACAGGTGAAGATATTTAATTCTAGAGAGAATAAGGGGCTTATTCAAAGTCAGACAATTAGCAGGTGGCAGAGCCAAAATCCAAGCCCAGCTCTTCAGACTCTTGGTCAGTCCACTAGTGTGTCTGTCCTATCATGACTAGGTTCCACCTGACCCCAAACCCTGCATGCGTCCCCCTTCACCATGGCCTTCTCGCCTCTTTGTCTACACACACCAGAGCTGAGTACACTCAGTAGATCACCCAATCTGCCGAAATGGAGTTCAAAGGTAGAGGGGAAAACTAAAAAAACTATCACTTTTAATAAATCTTTTTCAGGACCCTGAAACCTTCCATAACAACACTCATTCTTTCTTCTTTAAAATGATCACCTTGCAGAGAAGTTCCTCCATGTTCCACTTTGAGAACAGTTGTGGTGAAGGCATAAAACCTCAGAAGGGAAAAGAACCTTTCTGGGCAGAATCCAATTCTCTAGCACTTCTCTACTGGATATGGCCTATTTGAGAAGTTTTCATATCTCCAAATTAATATTTTCCCTATTAGAAGAGGAAGATTAACCCTCTTCCCTTGAAAAAAAGGGAGAGAACTGGCCCTCATACTACTAATGTAACAATCAAACGGGGCAAATTTCAGAGAGTTCACCTCGACTAGAAACAGGCAGATGGATGAGAAGCACCCTAGTGTGCAGCCTCCGTACTTAACAGCTTGTTTTTCTCTTCACGTTATATTAAAAAGGCTTTTTCAGATTCTTAAGAGTAGAATTTTTATTGACTACAAATATATTCTACCGAGCGCATATTTCATGGCTTATTTAGCCACTTCCCTATTATTTTCAACTTGTTATTATCATGAATAAAACTAGACCACGATCTATTCAAATTCAGTATCTGCAAGTATTTCCTTAGAACACAGGACCAAAAATGAAACGATCTGGTCAAACGGCATGACCATTTTGCACTGCTACTGATACACATGGCTGAACTGCTTTTCATAAGCATTGGACACCAACCAGGTACTCAAGCCCCAATCTCACCACACTTTTTGGCATAATTATTAATATGCATTAAACCTATTTGGTAAGCAAAAAAATAAGTCCCCATTCTTGTTTGAATTTGCTATTCTTTAACTAACTGCTATAATGTGATCTTTTTATCATATTTCCCCTTTGCTGCAACATGAGTCTGTGTTTGACCTACCAGTATCTGAGAGATCTCAGTATCTGAATAAACCACTCACATCATAATAAAAATAGTTCTTTTATTATTAAAGAACTAAAATAGTTCTTTGTCATATTTTTTACATATGGGGAGCTGCCTTGTTATTTATTTATTTAATGTGGAAAACTACATGTAAAGGTCTAAAATAATTTCCTAAACTCATTTATTACCTTGGGGAAGAGGGAATATCTCAGGACTAAAATAACCTCGAGGGTGGTATGACAGTCCCTAAAGGCTCTGCTGGTTGGTGACACCTACCTTCTTTCCTGCCAGTTTTATCCGGGGGGTGAAACTGTTACAAAAGAGCTGGCTTTTGGATGTGTAGAAACTGTAAAAGAAGCAAAACGGGTCATTAATGTAAACCCCTTTTGTTTTAAACCTCAAGACACAGTTGAAATCCCAGCAATGGATCAGCCTTCTTGTGAATGCCTTTGTCTCAGGCTTTACTGGTCTTCCCAGTTTTAACTTCTGTAATTACTATAAAACATTATGTTTTAAATTGTGTTCTCTTCTTCCCACAACCCCCTCATCCCCAATAAATTATTTTGTGCTAGTCTTGATGCCTAACTGGATTAGAATCTCCTTCTTATGGAAGAAATAAATCTATTTACACCACAATACTTTTCCACCTAGATACTTGGCATGATGCTGGGCCCAAAGGAAGTCCTTATTACTCCTTGACTGATCAGTACTTAGTGACCAAGAACAACCCAGACAAGAAAATCAAAAGGTGGCACTCAAGAAAAGATGGCAGAAACCATTAAGTCTCAGTCCCTCTGAAAATCATATCTTAAGGCAGTCACATCAGGCACACAAGAAAATTGGAGACCCAGCCTTGCCCTGGATATGTTGAATGAATAAGTGAATAAAGTCTGTGCAGCCTTTTCTGTTCCTTAGGCATCTCCCTGTGTTCTTCTTTTGAAAATCTACAATTAACTTGTGATAAACATATTTTGAATATTGACCATTCCCATCTTGTATCATAACTCTGATCATAAGCAAAAAAAAAAAAGGCAGTATCAATAGATAACCAGTGGGCTATGCAGCAATCCTAGCGGCATGTTAAGTGCATAAGAACACAGGAATACTGCCTGCCACCAGACCTGGAGTCCAACTAGCCCCTGGGACTTGTTTTTCACAGTGGTACCAAGAACGATACCAAGTAGAGGATGCTATTCTCTTTACAGACATTAACTGTAAAAGACCTGAGTGGTAAAGTGGTATCAGTCAGAAGAATGGGTTTCTAGTAGATTGAATAATATGAAATTGCTGTGTTTGAAGTTCTAAGATAGTGTAATATCATAATTTCAAATGGTTTATATCCATAGCTTCAGCTTTGCCATGAACTTGCTGTTCAAGCTTCAGCAAGCCACTTAACTTCTCTGAAACTCAGATTCTTCATCTGTACAATGTGATTAGATGTTCTCTATGAGCACCAAGACAGAGTTCAGTTAAATACTGTGATATCCTCAAAATCCCAGTTTTAGATTTCTTAAGGATCTGGTATTGATTTACTTTTTGAATCAGTTTTCATTACTAGCCAGTAATACCTTGGGAGGAGAAAGTTCTCACTGGAGACAATCTGAATACACTCAGTAGGGTGTCTGGCCTTACTACAGTGGGAACACTTTGACTGCTTCTGAAGAGGCTTTGCCGACAGGATGAGAACAATGGCCCCTGTGACCAGCCCTCCATCTCAGGCCACCAGTCCTTGTTCCCGTCAGAAGTTGCTTAAGCAATCAAGGCCACAATGAGATGTGGAAAGCAGGCCTCGGCCCTCCCAACTCTCAGAGCCTGAAGCTCCTCAGGTGGGGATCCACCCTTCATCTTAACTGGGATCAGAGAGCCAATTTAGGAGAAAAAATAGTGACAAATCAGGACATTTTCAAGTTATTATGAAGTAACATTTGAGGAAATTGTAATACTTAAATTCATATACTATTGTTTGTGTGTGTGTGTGTGTTAATAACTACATTTTCCAGTGTCAAACCAGAGGAAGAGAGCCACAGGATTTGGTTTTCATAAAAATGACTCCGTTTTCATAAAAATGATTCTGCTAACCAGGTACAGCAGAATTTAACAGAGGCTGGTCCCCAGACCGCCGATGTCCCTTGGTGCCACGCAGACTGTCATGTGAGGGCACAGAGGAACACTAATACTTTCTCACTTTCATATGCTTAGTTCCAAGTAAGGCTTTTACTTGAAGAAAGGGCCCGGCTGCTTAAGGAAAAAAAATAAAGCAATGGTCTAAAGACATGATTCTCAACAGGTGTGCAGGGAGGATTTTACCACGTAGCGGACATGTGGCCATGTCTGCAGACATTTAAAAAAATTTTTTTTCTTTTAGTCTAAATGATTTCCCTCCCTAGTTTCCAATGGTTTCAAATGTATTCTCCATAAACCTGAAGTTGTTTTTTTTTTTTTAAATCATAGAACATTAATTAAAAGGAAGTACTAGCCCAAGTCTTTTCACTTTTGGCTAGTTATCCGAGGACATCTAGTTCTCATCATTAGTTTCCAGAAGGTATGAGCTCTACCTGCAGTGTTTCAAAGAAACAGTTGGAATTTCTGCAGGGCTTGTGATAGGAAAACTCACTTAGCCCCTGCTTCTGCAGACATTTTTGGTCGTCACAACTGGGAGCGTGTGCCATCGGCATCTAGTGGGTGGAGGCAGGGGATGCCATGCGATATCCTCTGATGTGCAGGACAGCCCCCCAATAACGAAGAGCAATCTGGCCCAAAATGTCAGCACTGTCAAGGCTGAGAAACCCTGGCCTAAAGGATGGACTGGAGGGAAGAGATTATTAATAGACACAATGAGGTCATTGCAGTTGTTCAAAAGATGGGAGCTGGGATAAGGCAGTGGCGCTGGCAGAGGGACGAGAGACAACACTGTTCAGCAGGAATCAGCAGGAACACTGAGGCCTTGTCCCATGTGAAGAGGCAGGGGGATTTTTCTACAAACGGAGGAGGCCAGGCCTAATGTTGGTCTGCTATGGTCTGTGGGAATGAAAATAATAGGGGCTGGGGACAGTCTTGGAAATAAGTCCTTCAAAACTCGTTTTCTTATTTTTCACTGTAGATTGTTATGTTACTGCCACTGCTTTGCACATAGAGGAGCTTTAAACAAATGTTAAAACTTTGGTTTTCATATCTTGACCAAGGATTTTATAGTAAGAACCTGACTGATTTGAAGAGAAAATGGCAAGGGAGCTATTCAAAATTCTTATCACATGCTATGAATCAAGATCACACCGACCTGTGGTTTATCCAGTGAGGAATATTATAGTCATCGCCCAGACGAGAATCACAAGGAGCACTTCGATTATGCAGCTGAAAGGGGAAAAGGCAGGCACAGGTCAGCTTAAAAAAACAAGCAGGACATGTAACTGTTCCAACTTTGGGAAAACTATTCTCAAGATCACCCTGACCCCGATAACTGGCCTTTAGGAAGCAATCTAAAATCGAATTACCTTGAACAGTGGGACAGCATGTAACGGTTGCTCCCCCATGCACACCAAGTCCACACCAATTCCTAAAAAAGAAAAAAGAGTTTGGGTAGGGGTGAGGTGGGGAGAAGCTGATATAACACCTATTATCGATGTTATTTCCCTGGGTCAGGGTATGAGGCAAAGCCAACTTACCATCCTACGATTTATAACCTCCTCAGAGCTGCCTACACAGCAAGGAAGTAAATAGATGCATTCTGTTCTTTCTCTTTCTCTTTGCCTAGTCCTGTCACACCTGCCACTGTTCAGTGCTTGACAATCAGCCTGTGACTGCCTTGCAGATTTTTCAAACAACCAGACCTCCATTACTAAAGTGTCAAGGCCAGAAAGGAAAAGGAACCTTGTCATTTCAGTAAAAAGCAAAATAATTCATGTCACTTAACAGAGCTTCTTTACTGGCAATTAGGATTAACTTCCTCAACTCCATCTTGCTGTTGAAACACAAATTAAATGGGGGTTGGGATGAGAGCTGGGGAAGCATGATGCCTCACAGAGGGGTGGACTAGATGGCATGATGGTCCTTCCCAATATGAGCTGACGGACACTGGTTTCTTGAAACAATCCCCCCACATAGGGTTCTCCAATGTCAAGTATGTTTGGGAAACTCAGAGTACCAGTTTTGCCCTTTAAGATTAACAGGATACACTACCATATTAGAAACCACAATTAGGGAATGGGCCTAACTGTGTATGACCCAACCTTTCTCAAACCGATTTGACCACAGAACTCTTTTAGTCACCTAATGTCATTCACATTCCCAGATCTCTTTAGTCACCTAATGTCATTCACATTCCCAGATCTCTTTAGTCACCTAATGTCATTCACATTCCCAGATCTCCGATGCGCAGAGCCAGGGAAAGCTCAGAGCTCTCAGGGTGAGACAACACAAATCAGGGAGGATTACCATTATCTATCATCCGCTGCTTGGTCAAGATCATGAGTAGACGGTCCACTTCGAACACACCCACCCCAGGTGTGATCACCACGGACATCTGCCCAGTTCGGTCAAAGTTGCGGTTGATATAGTGCTTGTCAAACACTTGAAACAAAGCAAAAAGTCCTCCAATGAAGATGTTAAAGCTTTTCAGGAACCAGCCATTGTTAAGCATCTCTGTGCTCTTGGAGATTTTATCCAGATTTCTATTATAGCAATTGCCACATTCTGCCCTGATTTCTAGTCAGTCATGTTCACGTCTGTCTCTCCCCTTCTACATTAAGAACTGCTTACTACAAGACTATGTCACTGTTACCTTTGTTAGTGTCTCCACCAATATTTGCCTCATGCAACCTTAAAGGCTCAAATTTCATGTCATTATTTCTATAAATGAGTCTGTATTGAAACTTGTAAGAATCAAATATTAACTTCAGATAATATTTAAAAGAGATGAAACAGAATCCTACATTGACTGTAAATCTGGGAAGTTAATTTTTAGTTCTGGCCTGTGTAATTCTTACTCTGGAAAATCAGTGATATTCAAATATGATAAAAATATTTACTAATTAAAGACCCCATTCTCTATAGAGTACAGACAGTGAAGTGACCCTACATGATCACTTCCACCACTGGCAAGGGCCAGACAGATGCTTAATAGGAACTGGTCTATTCAGATGCTCTCTGCTGGGAACAGGGAATTCTGAACAGAGAGCAGAGACTGGGTTGCTGAGAGATGAACAAAGTTCTAGGAATTCCTGCTGCTGCACTTGCCAGAGTCACACTGGTCCCTACGTTCTTCGGCATGGTGTTCAGGCATTTCCTGCTTGCCCCACTGGGCCTCTGTATCCATAGAGTCAATAAATACAATAAAAATCTTTTAAAAAATAAAAGTAGATTGAAAAAAATTACCTAGAAGAACACAGTTTAGTAAAACAAAGAGCCCAAGGAAGATCCCCTCCAGCTCTTTAATTTTAGGTTACCACGAGAAGGAGATGAAAACAGCAAGTTAACATCCCAACAGACCTAAGAGCTAAGTGTTGGCCATCAGAAGTTATTGCTTTCGATTAATTTGGGGGGTTGGTGGGTGTGAACATCATCACCTAGGTCTGGGTCTTTGGGCGCATTAGTAAAGAGAAGTTCATAGTCACGAGGTAAGCAAGACGCCTGCTCACTGGGGCTGGTATCCATGCTCACCATTGAATGACAGATTGATGGCCTCTAGGTAGTTTCCTTGTGCTGAGGTAGAATTTTCTCCTTGAGGGAAGCCCTCTGAGCAAAAGACACAAGAGAAAATAAAACAGCTTATGAAAGATAAACCCTTTTTTATTTAGAATCTTTTTTTAAACTTATTGTTGTTCTATTACAGTTGTCCCATTTTTCCCCCATTGCTCTCCCCTGCCCTGCCCACCCATCCCCTCTCCCACAGTCAGTCCCCACCCTGTTGTCCACGTCCATGGTCATTTATACTAGTTCCTTGATAAACTCTTTAAAAGAAAACAAAAACACTTTTTTATTTAATTTATTGGGGTGACATTGGCTAACAATATTATAGAGGTTTCAGGTGTACAATTCTATAATAGTCACATGTATATTGTATTGTGTGTTCATCACCCCCGAGTCAAGTTTCCTTCCATCGCCATTTATCCCCCCTGTACCTCTTCTACCTCCCTTCGACCCCTTTCCCTCTGGGAATCACCATACAAGACAAACTCTTGAAAAGCAAGTGAGAGGTACCTGGCTCCAAGGGCCCCTACCCTGTGGTAAGTAAACTATTGTCCTCTGCTGAATACGTAATGAACAACGGGACCCAGCCACAAACAGAAACCTGACAGAAGCAGAAACTACACACTAGAAGGGAAACAGCGAGAAGCTCTTCATCTGCCAGCCTCCATCCTGTCCCTCCTTCCCTGCTGCACCTTCTATCACATGGGTGCAGTACCTGCCTGTTCCAGTCGCACCAGCACTGGGTACTGGATGAAGAGTTTTTTAATGGTCACAAGGAGTGAAGTCCACTCTTCTCGCCTCTCATTCTGCACCACCACTCTGAAAGGAGTATTATCATAAAATAGATATCAAGCAGTTATTACACTGTGATTATTTATAAAAATGCCCTTACTCTTTAGATATGCATAGGAACAAAATGTTATACTATCTATAACTTATTCTCAAACAAAATTTAGTCCCCCCACCAAAAAAAAAAAACAACAACAACAGATGAAGCAAATATGGCATAACAACAACTGTTAGAACCAGGTGTTGGGTAAACGGCTTCATTATATTACTCATTCCTCTTTGCTGCAAGTTTGAAATTTTTTACAATAAAAAGTTAAGAAAGTCTTAATGCAATGTGGTATCCTAGCCTGGATCCTGGAACAAAAGTGGTAAAACTGGTGAAATCTGAGAAAAGCCTCAAATTTAGTTAACAGTAATGTTCTTGTGGTTTTGACACATGTATCTTGGTTATAAAACGTTAACAGGGAAAACTGGGTGAAGGGTATATGGGCACTCTCTGAATTATCTTCGCAACTTCTCTATAAACCTAAAATGATTCTAAAATAAAAAGGTTATTGAAAAAAAGTTAGGCCCTGGTTGGTGTGTCTCAGTGGACTGAGCACCAGCTTGTGAACCAAAGGGTTGGCAGTTTGATTCCCAGCCAGGGCACGTGCCTGGGTTGTGGGCCAAGTCTCCAGTTGGGGGCATGCGAGAGCAACCACAACATTGATGTCTCTCTCCCTCTCTCCCTCCCTTGCCCTCTCTCTAAAAATAAATAAAATCTTCAATAAGAAAATTAATTAAAAAAAACAAGTTAGGAAACAAACCAACAAAAATAAGGGGTGGGGCCTAGTGAAGGACCCAAAACATACTTATAAAAGTCTTCACAGAATCGTCCCTTGTGATCCTGTCGAATTGAAGCTCGGTTTACTTCAGGAAATTCATCTGAAACAGAGAAAACAAAGTATGTAGATCAGACTGAAAAGAGAAACTCACAGTTTCTCTGCTCCCTCTTCTGGGTTGGACAACTGCAAAAGAAGTAAATATAATTATATACCTATTAAGTTGGTTTTAAGATGAATCACAGCCCACAGACCTCTTATATCCACTAATGGACTATGATATTTGCTATTTTACCCTGTCCGCATAACAGGAAAGATAAGAAAGATGGAGCAGTGCAAATGGAAAGAAGACAATAAGGAATGGATGGGGGTAGGGGTATGAAAAGCTTAACAAAAAATAACTAGGAGACTTACTCACCAAGAGATTTTGCATCATAGAACGTTCTAGAAAATAGGACCACTGTCACTTCATGACTACAGTTCTTTTCCTAGGCATGAGTAGAGAAAAAGAAGGCTCAAGTTTATTCTGTTTACTTCAATATGAAGCAGCCTACATGAACACAGTATTCTCACTTCTAGGAGGCATCATGGCAGCATAGTATTAGATAACATCAGGTAATTACAGGTTGCATAATGCGATGACAGAGCACTGCTGGGAGTCAGAAGACCTGGATTCAGTCCTGGCTCTGAAATCTCCCACGTGACCTTGGGCAAGTTACCCAAAGTTCCAGGAATGTGGCAAATGCTTTGAAAACGGCGTATCACTGAAAAGTATGGGTCCTCGTCTCCCAGCTCTTGATTTGGCATGAAATAGATCAGCCCAGTGTCAGAGGAGCATGGTATTTGTATCTGTTTCAGTCTTTTTGAATTTCTACACAAGTGTCGTTCAGGGAACAAGAACAGAACTGCTGGTGGTGGATGTAAGAATCGAAGGCACTCCCAGATCCTACCACTGTCACAGGATGAGGACTGGGAGCCGCAGGAGATGCAGGGATTAAAGGCAAGGTAATGAATTACCTTTGGACTCGGATAAGGACTAGTGAGAATAAACACTTCTACTGAGTTTGGGGATCAATGTTCTGGATGCAGAGTGTTTTCAGATGGCATGAAATTTGGCTTGCACCAGTGAGCCTGCAAGCTGTTTCAGTTCCTGCTGAGTCTTTATTCACCAACCCCCTCTCTAACCCAACTGTACTTATTGACTACACATTCACCATATAACATACACAACACAACCTCATATTCTTCCATGGATACATCCCAAGGGGAGAGAAATTCCTAAATATAAGCCACAGTATGAAGAGCAGAGTGCTACGATAAAGCAGACCTTCCTTAGCCACCAACGAATTTATTGGACTCTAGTGCTCCAAACTGAGCATTTTTACCTGATTTTGCTCTAAGTGATATATAGGGAAAATGCCTTACAACGGGCTGGTGTGGTCTTTTGGGCTTCTCAACTCATGTGTGATGGGGAAGATAATATACAATAGGAGTAACATGCCTGGGATTACAGAAACATGGACAGGACAGTGCAGGGGTGAAGAATTTGGGCTAGCTCTGGATGAATGGATGGAGCAAGATGAGAATCCTTAGTCTGCTTTTACAGGCTACTGATCACGGACAGGGTACCCATCCTCTTAGAGCTGTACTTCCCATCCCTATGTAATAGGGACAAGAGAATTAAGTTGGATAATACCATGATACCTGCTATGTCAAAATAATAAATATTAACTAGGATTACTACTAGTATCTCCACCACTACTATATTTTGGGCTCGGAAACGAATTCATAAATTCCCATGTTTGATCCTGCTACCCACAGTGTCGGCTGCTCGATAGGATATACAAATAGCTTTCACCAAACTTCATTAAATCAATAGTATGATTACAGAAAGTTATTTTAATTCATTTTCAAGTTCTTGCTTTATAATCAAGCTCTTGAATTAAAAAAGAAATAGCCCTGGCTTGTGTAGCTCAGTAGATTGAGCACCAGCCTGTGAACTGAAAGGTCACACTTTGACTCCCAGTTCAGAGCACATGCCTGGGTTGTGGGCCAGGTCCCCCACGGGTGAGGGGCAACCAATGCGTGTTTCTCTTCCTTTCTTTCTCCCTCCCTTCCCCTCTCTCTAAAAATAAATGAACAGCCCTGGCTGGTTTGGCTTAGTGGGTTGAGCTCTGGCCTGTGAATCAAAGAGTCGCTGGTTTGATTCCCAGTCAGGGCACATGCCTGGGCTGTGGGCCAGGTTCCTGGCTGGGGGCATGAGAGAGACAACCAATTGATATTTCTCTCTCGCATTGATGTTTCTCTCCCTCTCTTTCTCCCTCCCTTCCCCTCTCTCAAAAAAATAAATTTTTAAAAAATAAAGGGAAAAAAGTGAAAATTCTTGTCCTTTTAAAAATAAATAAACAAAACAAACAAACAAACAAATCCTATGAGCGAAGTCTTGTAAACTAAAGCCTGGCCTTATGCCATATTTTGTCCCTATATCTAATCATGTATACACTCACAAAATCTTGGGTTAGGAGACATCTAAAGGGCCACTGTACCAGACTTGAAATGGAGGTTTGCACAGACCCAACACTGAAATGGCCATTATGTGGTCCAAGTTGATCATCATTCAGTCCACCCCGAAGGCCTGGCTTCCTGCAGCTGGCTTTTTGTGCTCCCCTCACACCCCCACACTGAGGCAGATGCAAAAGGCTGAGCACCCTTAAGCCACGGGACTGCAGAACCCTCCTACCGGGTCTGTTTAATTCCAGTCTGTCCCTTCACCAAATTGCCCCTGGCCACTGGGTTACTCTTCCTCAAATTCTCTCCAACTTTGATTGACCCCCTACTGGAGTGGAGATCTTTAATAGCTCCTACTTCTTATCAAATCAAGTCCAAATTGCCTGGCTTGACTGGACCCTCTCCTAATCCAATCATACTCCTTGATCATTCCCCTGACAAGCCCTGTGGAGTCACCTACGACCACACCTCATTCTAATGCCCGTTCTCCTTCTTTTGCTCATGTGCTTCTCTTCATATGAAACATCCTCTGTCTTCCTTTCCAACCCCTTGAAGCCTTGCTCACTCTTCCAAGTCCAAACTCAAAAGCAAATAAAATTCTAAGCCCTAAAATGTATGGTTCCCTGGCCTGGTAGCTCAGTTGGTTAGAGCATCGTCCTGATATGCCAAGGTTACAAGTTTGATCCTCGGTCAGGGCACATACAGGATCAACCAATTAATGTATAAATAAGTGGAACAACAAAGCAATCTCTCCCTCTCTCTCTCTCTCTCAAATCAATAAATAATAATAAAAAAAATTTTAATGCATGTTTAACTGATGTTTCAAATACATATATCCAATCTCCCCAGTAGGTCTGCAAGTTCTGAGAGCAAGTATCATATTTCTATTTCTTTAACCCTCAGAGCTGAAGATATTTTCCCTATATTGCTGAGGAAAGAGAATGAGACTTAGATTCCATTGACATCCAGACCCCACTGAGATCTTATTATGTGCAGATAATTTAAAATACCTTGTGAGGTAAGAAAATGGAGGCTCAGAGAGACTGAATACTTCCCAAATATAAAAACACTAATCAGAGCAGAACCATAATTTAAAACCCAGCCTTTCTAAATCAACTCCATGCTCTTTCTGCTACATATGTGATCTCAAATACTTCTTGATCAAGATGATGTTTCCATGTGAAATCAGGGTAGGGTAACTGATTATAGTCAGTTTTGGTGTTTTTAAATTCTGGTCAAATACATGCAACATAAGCATTACCATTAGTGACATTTAGTACACTAACACCATTCTGCAACCATCACCACTGTCTAGATCCATAACATTTTCATCCCTCCAAAAGGAAACCCCATACTGACTAAGCAGTCATGCCCCATCCCCATTCCCTGGCAGCCACTAATCTATTTTTGTCTCTATAGATTTGCCTGTTCTGAACAGTTCATATACACAGGATCTTATAATACGTGGTGCTTTGTGTCTGGTTTCTCTCACTTAGCATAATGTTTTCAAGGTTCATCCATGTTATAGCACTCCTCTTTATGGTTGAATATTACATTTTATAGATAATACCACATTTTGTTTATCCATTTATTTAGCAGACAAACATCTATGTAGTTTCTACTTTTTGGCTATTAGGAATAATGCTGTTGTGAACATTCACATATAGGTTTTTGTGTAAACATATTCTCAATTATTTCAGGTATCTACCCAAGTGTGGAATTACTGGGTTATGTAGTTATTCTGTTTAACTTATTAAGGTGCTACCAAACTGTTTTCCTCAGCAGCCATACCATTTCACAGCCTCAGCAGAAAAGTACCAGTGTTCCAAAATCTTCACATCCTTTCCAACATTTGTTATATTCCATTTTTTAAATTATTATTATAGTCATCCCAGTGGGTATGAAGTGGTATTTTATTGTGGCATTATTTTGCATTTCCCTCATGACTAGTGATGTTAAGCATCTTTTTATATGTTTATTGGCCACTTTTATATCTTATCTGGAAAAATGTCCATTCAAGTCCTTCGCCTATTTGTTAACTGGGTTGTTTCTCTTTTTGTTCTTGAGTTGTAAATGTTCTTTACATATTCTGGATACTAGACTCTTATCAGATAGCTAATTTGCAAATATTGTCATCCATTCTGTGTGCTGTCTTTTCACTTTTTTGATAGTGTCTTTTAATGTACAAAATATTTAATTTTAATGAAGTTCATTCAATTTATTTTTCTTTGGTTGCTTGTGCTCCTGATGACATATATAGGAAATCCGTGCCAAACCCCATGTCATAAAGACTTTTCTTGTGTGTTTTTTTTTAAGATTTTTATGGTTTTAGCTCTCATATACAGATCTTTGATACATTTTGAGTTAATTTTTTAATATACTGTAAGGCGGAGTCCAAATTCATTCTTTTGCATATGGGCATTCAGTTGTCTTAGAAGCATTGTTGAAGAGACTATTGTTTGCCTCATTTAATGGATTCGACATCGTCTAAAATCAAGAGCATAGATGTATAGGTTGATTTCTTTATTTTCAATTCTATTCATTGCACGTAGATAAAATCTTTATGCTAGTACCACACCGTTTTGACTACTTTTGACTTTGTTGTAACTTTTGAAATGAGGAAGTGACAGTCACCCTATTTTGTTCTTTTTCAAGAATGTTTTAGCTATTCACGATCCCCTACAATTCCACATTAATTTTATGATCAGCTTTTCCATTTCTGGGGCTCGGGGGGCAGGCCATTGGGATTCTGATAGGGGCTATATTGAGCTGTAGCTTGCTTTGGGTAGTATTGCCATTTTAACAATAGTAAATCTTTCAAGCCATGAAAATTGGTTAGTTTTCATTTATTAACGCCTTTGTTAATTTTTTTCAACAATGTTTTGTAGACTTTAATGTATAAGTCTTGCACCTCCTTGGGTAAACTATTCCACAGTATTCTATGTTCTCTGATGTTCTCATAAATGAAACTTTTTTTTACTTGCCTTTTAAAAATGTAATTCCTTGTTTCATTACCTCTTTGTTCATTGCTAATGAAACACAACTGATTTTGTGAATTGATTTTGTATCCTGCAATTTTGCTGAATTCCTTTATCAGCTTTAATAGTTTTTAAAATATATTTTTTAGGATTTTTCTACATATAGGGTGCCATCTGTCTTCTTTTCCAACATGGATGCCTTCTATTTCTTTTTCCTACATAGTTGCCCTGGCTAGAACTTCCAGTACAATGTTGAACACCAGTGGTAACAGCAGGCATCCTTATCCTGTTCCTGATCTTATGGGGAAAAGTTTTCAGTCTTTCACCATGGGTTTTTCATAAATGCCCTTTACAACGTTGAGGTGATTGAAGTAATTTAAATCTTGCACCTTATCAATTTAGGCATTAGCTAAGATAACTCAATTAAATGCAGCTTAATAGAAATAGTGTATTTTTAAAATCTGCATTGAATAATGTTTTCTCAATGAGATTTAGTGCATTAAAAGGTACATACCTTCCACTTGGTAAAGAGATCAGCAAGGAAACCATTCACAGCTTTCTCAAAATACAGATCCCCTGAAAAGAAATAAGAATGGGGTGAGGATTATTATTATTATTATTTTAATTATTTATTTCTAGAGAGAAGGGAAGGGAGGGAGAAAGAGAAGGAGAAACATTGATCAGTTGCCTCTTGCATGCGCCCCAATCGGGGACTGAACCCACAACCTAGGCATGTGCCCTGACCAGGAATCAACCGGGGACGATGCCCAAACAACTGAGCCACACCAGTCAGGGCCAAGGATTATTTTTATTTCTTGCTTACAATTTCTTCTCTCAGTAATGTAACAGGAATGGGACTAGTCAAAGAGAAGGTGGGTACTGCTACATCCTAAAACAAGATCATAAAAGCCAAATATATACAAGTGGTTTCAACCTAGACTTTCTATGGAGTCAAATTTAATATTTACCCCACTCAGTAAGAGGCCATGGCTTCCATGTCAAATGCAAGATTAAAAAAGCTTTGAAGATTAAAAAATATGGTGTATTTTCAAAATGAGAGAACCATCTAACTTCCAAACATAATCATTTTCAGAGTGATGCTTACAGAAGGTGATCTGGTAGAGCCTAGAGATTCACTGAATGACCATTTTCAGTTCCTGCTGGTTTTGAGTGACCCTGATGACTCACAGCAAAAATTAATTTATGATTTTGCTAAACACAAATTTAAATTACATGCACCATGAGGACAGTGTGTTGGACACAGTATCAACATCTTATAGCAGCTTTATTGTTCTCTACTTATTGTGTAGCAATTCTAATAAAATGAGACGAATTTGGTGATTTCTCGGATGATAGGGCAAGAAATAAAAGAGATCAAAGAAAATGTTGGTTCCTAGCCACAGAGTCACTCTAGGACCTTTGACCCTGTACTTGTACAAAATTGAAGATCTACTGGCATTATGAGTGATAGTGCTTTTTTTGCTTATCTTTTTTTTTTTACCTTTTATTACTTGGCCACATGTCATGAAATTCACTATATTTAAAAATATATAAAAAAGTTTGTTTTAGCATTTGAGGATATGTAAAAATCTCAGGACACATCACTAGAGAATGTCAAGAGCTTACTATAAATGACAACAACTTGGGAGAAACCAGAAACTTCTCCCCATTAGCAGTTACAAGCAGCATTTAGGAACAGTACCATAAATATCAAAATCCCACATTTCACAGCTCATCTGAATAAATATGTAAACCATCGCCGACGTAGAGCGGAACACCACCTGAAATAAACACAGACATATTGCATTAAAAAGGCAATGATGCAGAGTTTCAGTTTTGGAAGATGACAAAGTACTAGAGATCTCTTTCACAAAAACGTAAATATACTTAACAGTACTGAACTGCACACTTAAAAATGGTTAATATGGTAAGTTATTTGTGTGTGTGTGTGTGTGTTGGTGGTTTTTAAATTACCACCAACCAAAAAAAAGCAATGATGGAAGATTTCTTTTGTCACATGGGTCTTCAAAAAGCAAGCTTCATCCCTGGCATCACAGGCCTTCAGGGGAAGATTATGTTCCTTTATCCTCAACTATAAGCCCCCTCTAGGAGTTTATTGTAGAGGATAAAGGCACGTAAAATATTGCAACATATACAAACATTCCATGAAGCTTCGTACAGGAAACATGGGAGAAGGGGCAGCAAATCCACCTGGGAAAGTCAAGAAAACCTCATTATGGAAGTAGAACTTGGGCTAAGGCCAGCTGATGAGCTGTCAGGTCTAATAAATAATTCACATCGTACCCTAACTCCATACCCAGACTGCCTACAGGAAAAGTCTAAGTGGTTTTATGTGCCTGTGTGCTTTACCACAAAGCCCTTTGTCCAGCCCTTCCTTCCTCCACAGGGCTCTAACGACATTTGGTGGCAAAGCAAACTAAGCCTCTGACACTCAAAGCAAAATGTAAGTCCCTGACACTCCCTGGAGGCCTCACTTCCTAAAGGCAGAAGTGTGTTCACCATTAACGTCCCAGGGCTTTCCACATTCTCTGGGGCATAATGGACAACACTCAATAAACTCGCTCTCCCTCTCTAACACACAGAAATGCAAAGACTCAAAGAAAATACATCTTGCAAAATGTTAACCGTGATCACCTCTGGGTAGTGGCATTATGAGTGTGCTATTTTTTTTGGTTTATCTTTTTGTTTGCTTTTTAAAATTTGAAATATTTCAGAAGTCTCTATGGCCATACCACCCTGAACGCACCCGATCTCGTCTGAAATATTTCAGAAGAGCAAACAGAAAAATATACTGTCTGAATTTTTTATAATAAATTTGCAATAGTCTTATAATTAAAGAAGTTATTTTTTTTTTAAGATACCTTTTTGGGAAAAATTTTTCTAGAGATAGAAGATCAATGGTTGCCTTTGTATATGGGGTAATGACAGCAAAGAGGTACAAAGAAACCCTTTGGGGTGACAGACATGTTTATATTTGATTGTAGTGCTGGTGGTATATACATTTGTCAAAATTTAAAGTATACATATATAATGGATCTATTTTGTTATGTGAAAACTATGTTTTATTAAGTAGATTTAAAAGATACTCTTCTAGATCTTGTTAACATTCCATATTTATAGTGTATGTATACATAAATATATAAAGTGCTATTTTTAGTTATGTCTCTGTTTTACAGTTTTTAATAAATTATTTACTGCATTTCAAAGTCTTTTAGAGATACTTTGAAAATTCTAGTTAATGCTGTTAGAACTTCAAATGTGTCCTTCACTTTGAAATTGTTAAAGTGTCAATTACTATTATGCTCAAATTGTCCTCCTAATGGTCCTTTCCCTTTTTTGTTTTGTTTAGGTAGATTTTTTAAAGATATAATTCACATAATATCGACCATCTTTAGTGAATTCAGTGTTTTTTAGTATTTCATAATGATATGCAACCATCAACAGCAACGCTAGAACGTTTTTATCACTCCAAAAAGAAACGCTATACCCATTAGCAGTTGCTCCCTGTTACCCTCTTCCCTGGCCCCCACTAATCTCTATGGATTTGTCTCTTGTGACCACGTCACATAAATGCGATCATACAGAACGTAGTCTTTTGTAACTGGTTTCAGTTAGCGTAATGTTTTCAAGGTTCAGCCACAGTGTTGCATGAATCATCACTTCATTCTTCTTTTGCTGAATAACATTCCATTGCATGGCTACACTATACTATGTTTATTCATCAGCTGATGGACATTCCTGGTTGTTTCCACTTTTTGGCTATTATGAATCATTCTGCTACAAATATCTGTATGCAAGTTTTTGTGTGAACACATATTTTCAATTCTGTCAGGTATATGCCGAGCTATTTGGTAATTCTACATTTAACCAATCTGTTCCACAGTGGCTGCAGCATGTTACACTCCCCCCAGCAGTGTATGCAGGTTTTGATTTCTCCACATCCTAACACTTGTTATTTTCCTTTAAAAACTTTTTATTTTTATTATAGCCATCCTAGTGGGTTTGAGGGGTATCTCAGTGTGGTTTTGATTTACATTTCCCTAATGACTAATGATATTGAGCATCTTTTCATGTGTTTATTGGCCAATTGTATATCTACTTTGGAAAAGTGTCTACTCAAACTATTTGTTCATTTTTTAATTGGGCTGTTTGTCTTCCTTCTTTTTCAAAGTGAATAAATCATTTACTGAATTTGAATACCTCTCAACTGTACTTTGAAAAATTCTAGTTAATGCTATTTGGAACTTTTTCAATTAATATTTTAATATTTATATAGAAACATAGCCATATCGGCATAATACAGTTAACGTTGCCATTTGTAATTTAGAATTTGGGGTGATTTTTATTATTTGATTTTGAAAATTTTCAAACACTCAGGAAATTTAAAAAAAAATCCATACAGCAAACACCCACATACCAACCACCTAAATCCTATACTGAACATGACATTTGCTTTAACACTTATCTATCACCATCTAGCCATCCTTCAATGTAGCAATCAATCCATCTTCTTCTTCCTATATAAAAATAACTTGCTAACATCAATACTCTCTTTCTTTTTATGTTTGCTACTTCTAATCCTTTGTGGGCTGGAAAACCAGGTAACTGAACTGGTTATAAAGTTTATCTAATGTAAGAGGGTCTTGTGCCATTAATTAAACTGTGTAGTGCTGATTTCCTTTCATACACTAAACTTTTTTTTTTTTTTTTTTTTGGTTTTTCAATTATAGTTGTCCCCTTTTCCCCCAATTTCTCTCCCCCACCCACCCACCCCCTCTCCCGCAATCATATCCCTCCCCGTTGTCCATGTCATACACTAAACTCTTATTTTCCAAATCAGAGTATGAATTCTTGGGTGGGGAAAGCATGTCTAAAATTTCACGCAACAAACATCTAAAAGACTGTTAAGTGCAGGAGCCGTGCCAGGGAACTCTGGGATATAACAGTGAAAGATGCAGTCCTTGCTCTCACAGTACCTGCAGTCCCCTAGCAGGCACGCGAGCAACCCTACCTACCACAGTGTGGTAAGTGCGAACATGTGCTAAGTCCGGGGTGCCATGGGGGCACTTCCAGCCTGGCTGAAGCAAGAAGGTGCTGAGGAATGGATAAGTGGCTTGGGAAAGGGGGGGAGGTAGAATCTCTCCCAGGCAGGGGAGAGCAGCCTACGCAAAGACATAAAAGCAAGAAAAAACAAGGCATGTTGGAGAAACAGCGTATGGTTTCCATGGCTAGGATCTGTTGGAGGTGGAGATATGGGAGAACTGATGAAAGGAGCTCCAGACTCAACTGCCTTCCCTGATGTCCAACAGGCACCTCACAAACTGGGCTTGTTAATAGCCCCCCAATCATCTCCTCCCCCGTCTTTTGCATCTCCTAAGTGGCACCATGATGCATCACCTCCGCTGCTCAATTCTTCCTTTCACTCCTCACATTTAATACGTCAGCAGGTTCTGTGGATTCTACCCCCAAATGTATCTTAAATCTTCCCATGTCTCTTCATTGCTACAGCTCCCACCCTAGTCCATGCCACCATCTTCTAACTCCCTAACTAGTCTCTCTGCTTCTACTCTTGTCCCTACAAACAACTCTCCACACCAGTCAGAGGGGCTACAGCAGGCACTGTGGATGTCTATCCAATATCCTTTCTTCTTAAGAAACAAGAAGCTGATTCTATTCTGGGAGGCAAGGGACTGAACCAAAAGACTAAACCTCCTATCCTCCTAACCAGCTACATGTGACTAAATTTTGGCCAATAAGATGAAAGCAGGAGAATGCACCTGTCTGTCTTTTTTCCCCTCCTCCTTCCTCTGTCTGAAATAGGGATGTAGCCACAGCAGCTCTAGATGGATAACGGAAGCCCAATCTTGAGGATGGCCCAACAGGAAGACAGAAAGGAGCCGTATCGTCGGCAGCCGTCCGTCTCGAGAGACGATGGTGTAGCTTCTTAAGAGTCTATCTGCACCGCCGAGAATGGCTGTGCAGTCCGACTCGGGAGTGACACGGTATCTGTCTCCTCCCGTGTTGAATCGACATCTTGCGATGACGCTGGAGTGTCCTCTCCAGTGAAGCTGAAGCTACAGAGCCTGGGCAGGGTGATATGGAGGGTCTGCTGTTGCCCATGCAGCAGACCCCCCCTCTCTTCGCAGCTGAAGGGTCCAAGGGAAAGACGGAGTCAATACAGCTTGGTTTCAGGTGCGCCGCAGGAGTTGCCGGTGTTGACTACAACGTCAAACCGCCTTAGGGACTCCGGCTCCGGATTTTCTGTCGGGGTTTACTCCCTTAGCCTTTCCCCTGAAGAGGTATGCCGCAAGGCAGTGGAGGTTTTTTGGAGTCAGAGTTTTCCTTCTCTGATGTGCCCTGACTGGAAGATTGAACCAGCGACACTTAGCTCGCAGGTCGACGCTCAATCCACTGAGCCAAACCAGCCAGGGCTGAAAGGAGCCGTAGATCACCAATAATTGTAACACTGTCAATACAAGCCATGAATTGCCTACCCATGCACTACTTTTATAGGACAGAAAAAAGTTGACCTTTAAGCATCAATTAGCCTCTGTTACTTTGGCTTTTTCTGTTCAACAAAATCCAGCTGAATGAAAAAGTAATTTTTTTAAAGCATAATTAATGTATCACACCCACAACTAAAATCCTTCAATGGATCCTAATCGTCCTTAGAATAAATGGCCCTCAAGGGCCTGCATGAATTGGCTGGAACCTGTCTACCTCCTCGCCAACATCATTTTCCTTATTAGTCTCCTAGGTTCTGCCACACTGGCCTCTTAAAATTAATTCCTCTACCTAGAACACTCGTTGCCTCAACCCCCATATGCTGGCTAAGTCTTACCTTTCCAGCACCTTCTCAGAGAAGCCTTCCTGCCCAACTTTGTTTTTTGTTGTTGTTTGTTTGTTTTTAATTATTTATTTATTCTTAGAGAGAGGAGAAGGGAGGGAGAAAAAGAGGGAGAGAAACATCAATCGGTTGCCTCTCTCACACAACCTGACTGGGGACTGAACCTGCAACCCAGGCACGTGCCCTGACCGGGAATTGAACCTGCAACCTTTCATTTTGCGGGACAGTGCCCAACCAACTGAACTACACACCTTTGTAAAGAAGGGTCTCTTTCCCTCAGAATTTATCATTTATTTCATATGTTTACTAAGGAGGCCACCCTCAGTTATTCCTTCTCATTACTCAATTAATTTCCTTTGAAGCTCTCATCACAACCTGTAATTACTACATTTATGGACTGGGTGTCTAGTTACATCTGTCTTCCCACCAGGGTACAAGCTCCTTAACAGGAGGGATCTTGCCCATTATGCTGTTCACCCATGAATCCCCAAGGAATGTGGATTCTCCCCTTTGAAGTCCCCTCTAGAATAAAGGTTGTTCACTGATAATGTCCTGCACCATATATATTTTTTTAAAGGGGGAGGGGGTAAGCAGAGTAACTGATATACAAGAGGAGCTTCCATATTATTTGTAAAATAAATGAATGAATGAGGTTGAAGAGGTAAGCAAATGCCAAATTATCATGCTTAAAGGTGAATTTTTAGAAAACCGGGGAAAGCACATCAAGGTCACTATAAAATCACAATTATACATATCAGAGTTGCAAAAATTTAAAAAATTTAGGACCAGGTGTTGGAAAAAGTGGAAAAAAAAATACAGGAGATTTTATATATTGCTACTAGGAGTACAAACTGATCCAATGAATTTAAAAAATAATTTGGCATTGCCTTACAGAGTGGAACCTATGACCCAGCAAATGCACACCTTCTAATTGTAGATTAAAAGTATAGTATTGAATACAAATAAACTAGCTTTAAAAAAAAAGACTACATACACTTTTATTCCACTTGAATAAAGCTCAAAAACAAGCAAAACAAATAATACCTAAGAGTAAAATATACAGGGGTTGGCAAAAGTAGGTTTACTCTTGTGAGTACATGGAACAGAGTTCATTCTTATTAATTTGCATTTTTCCACACAAACAACAGAAAACCTACTTTTTCCCACCCTGTATATGCATTACTGCTATGTAAACAACAAGGAAATTACAAAAGTAAAATTTAAGTAAGGGTCACCTGTAAAGGCATGGTTCTCAATCGGGGCAATTTTGCTGCCTCAGAGGACACCTGGCAGTGTCTGGAGACGTTGCTGGCTGTCATGACTTGCAGGGCTGGGAGTGGAGGGTGCTGCTGGCATTCAGTAGACAGAAGCCAGGGATGCTGCTCAACACCCCACGATGCACAAAACAGACCCCCCACAACATGACGGCCACTGGGAACAAATATTTCTTTACTGGCTGCCCTGCACAGTGAGGTGTGTTTAAGAGCACCCTCCTCGCACCCCTGTTTCCGAGAACCAAGAATGTCTCTGCCAAAAGACCTCTGGAGAGGCAATACTGCCCCCCATTGAGAACCACTGCTCGCAGGGGAGATGGGGGTGAGGACAAAGAAGAGCAGGTGGGTGGGTTCACGATTGTGGGTAATGTTCACAGTTGTTAAGTATGGACCTTTCCAACCAGAATAGAGCAAAGAAGGAGACTCCTTCGCAAAGGTCTCTCTTCATGTTTACCAGTGCAATCTTCTACTGTGCCTAACTTTTGCTATGTATAGTGGGCAGAGAAGCCTGCAAGTTAGACACTACATCTCTACGTCTGATATTAAAGAGACCTCCTTCAGAAGCAGAAAATGAAGATCTACCCCAAATGAAAGAGCTCCAGCTATAAAACATTAGAATTTCAGGAGTCCCCGACAATAACAAGATAGTCCACCTGTATGGGCAGTAAAGTAGCCATCAGGAGATTGTCAAGTTTTTGCTTGTCTCCCTGTTCGGTTTTTGATTTCAGGACTTAGGCATAACGATATAGGGAAAACAAAATCAAAAAGGCATTTTGTCAATCTTACCCTGGTATCTTCACTGATATAGCCACACATGACCTTCTCATTCTTGACCCACAGCTCACCAGCCTGTGCCCTGAAAAGAGAAACACACACAAGTTATTAAAACTCTTACATAAATAACAAAGAAACAATGGTGACTTCAGGGTGGCTCACTCTACTCTGTTACTTATATCCAAATGACCTGGCCAGGTGCAGATTTCCATAGATAGTGCCATGAACAAATTACCCAAAATCAAGAATTCTTGGACCATATTGAATACATAAAACAGGAGCTCTTGATCTGAAAGTCTATAAAAAATATGTGGGTCTAAAAAAGAGCTCCAGGGAACCCATAAAACCCCTGGAATGATGCAAAAATTTCTGGGCATAGTATTATAGCTTTCATCAAATCTTAAAAGTGTCCTCCCTGAGTGCAGAGCAAACCTCCAGCAGCCAGGCAGCGGCATTGTCCCCTTTCCAACTCCTCCCCCACATACAGAGCCACAAAGCAGTGAAGCCAGTTGCCCCACCCCGGGGGTACACCTAAGGCTCCACCCCATAAAACTTAACAGGTATGCTAAGACAGGGAGTTAAAGCAGCTCTACCTAAAACACAGAAATAAACACAGGGAGGCTGCCAAATTGAGGAGGCAAAGAAATATGGCCCAAACTCCAGAAAAAGAACTAAATGAAATGGAGATAGCCAATCTATCAGATACAGAGTTCAAAACACTGGTGATAAGGATGCTCAGAGAACTCATTTAGTATAACAATCTCATAAGGGAAGAAATGAAGGCTACACTGAGTGAAATAAAGGAAAATCCACAGGGAACCAACAATTAAGGGAAGGAAGCCAGAGTTCAAATCAATGATATGGAACATAAGGAAGAAATAGTCAACCAGAACAATGAAGAAACAAGACTTCAAAAAAAATGAATCATAGAGATGCCAGAAGGAGAAGAGCAAGAAATGGAAAACTTATTTGAAAAAATGAATGAAAACTTTCCTAATTTGGTGAAGGAGGACCACACCAAGACACATCATAATTAAAATGTCAAAGGCCAAAGATAAAGAGAGAATCTTAAAAGCAGCAAGAGAAAGGAGGAGTTACCTACAAAGGAGTTCCCATAAGACTATCAGCTGATTTCTCCAAAGAAACTTTGCAGGCAGGAAGGGGCTGGCAAGAAGTATTCAAGGTGATGAAAAGCAAGGCTCTACAACCAGGATTACTCCATCCAGCAAAGCTACCATTTAGAATGGAAGGGCAGATAAAGTGCTTCCCAGATAAGGTAAAGCTAAAGGAGTTCACCATCAACATCCCCTTATTATATGAAATGTTAAAGAGATTTATTTAAGAAAAAGAAGAAGATCAAAACTATAAACAGTAAAATGATAACAAACTCACAGCTATCAACAACTGAATCTAAAAAACAAAAACAAACTAAGCAAACAAACAGAACCATAGATATGGAGATCATTTGGAGGGTTATCAACTGGGAAGCGAAAGGGGGAGAATGGAGGAAAAGGTATAGGAATTAAGAAGCATAATTGGTAGGTACAAAATAGACAGGGAGATGTTAAGGATGGTAAAGGAAATGGAGAAACCAAAGAACTTACATGCACAACCAACGGACATGAACTAACTTGGGGGGATTGCTGAAGGGAACAGGAGTACTGGGCGGAGGGGGGAAACGTGGTAAAAATGGGGACAACTGTAATAGTATAATCAATAAAATATACTTTTTTAAAAAAAGGGTCCACCCTGACTAGTGTGGCTCAGTGGGTCGGGCATTTGCCCAGCAAACCGATGTTTCTCTCCTTCTCTTTCTCCCTCCCTTCCCCACCCTCTAAAAATAAATAAAGTCTTTAAAAAAACCTGTTTAAATATATTCATGTAAGGCTTTTTCAAATTCTAAAATTATTAGTCTAGACTTCCTTTGTTAAAGAATACCAGACGGCTTCACAACTTTCAGGACTCTAGTGCATTTTTTGAGGGGGAGGAGGGGTTTGGTTTGTTTTAGCTACAACAATCTAACATTTTAAGCTACTGTATCACCTATTTTATTAAGGGGACAACCAAATACCTCAAATGCTGTTTGTAGCCCCATTACTGCATTGGATCCTACTCCCATTTACTAGCAGATAAGTCAAGAGCCATGTAGTATCTACCTGATGCCAGCAAATTCCACCTTCTGAGTGATATAGGCACATGTGCTGACCTAAGGAAAGAGAGAAAGATTCAATAATACATCAAGGCCATAAAAGTATAAACAAAGTCTCCTAGCCCTCTAATCTCTTCTAACAAGCCAAAGTTCAATTAACATGGAAGTAATAGATTTATCCCTTTTGAAAACCTGCTGGGGCACGTATAACAGTAGGTTCTTGAGAGTCTAGCAAGTATAGACAATAGTAAAGACCAGGTGGGTAAGCGGCCAGCTCTGCCAATATCCTTATCCTCACATATGTTGCATCATTACTTACATTTACATACTGATTTAAATACAGAACATTTATTTCTCATGTAAGCTCTCATTTCAGAAAACAGAACTCTCCTCCTACCATTAAAAATGAGCAAAGATTTGGCCCTAGCCACATAGCTCAGTTGGTTAGAGGGTTGTCCCAATTCACCAATGTTGTGGGTTTGATCCCCAGTCAGGGCACATACAGGAATCAACCAATGAATGCCTAACTAAGTGGAACAACAAATTGATGTTTCTCTCTCCCTCTCTTTCTCTCTCTGAAATCATTAAGTTAAGAAAAAAAGAGCAAAGATTTCTTTTTTCTGAAAATATACACTGTATGGAAATTCTATCTATAATTTGTCATTTCATAATTCTCAAAAAGTTCAATAAGGAGAATTTTAGCACCAGCTCACAATTTTGATGAACTCAGCATTTTAAGTGGAACATGTCAATTAAAAATAAAATAAGGAAAATGGGATGAGTGTACAGCAAAAACAGTATAACCTGGAAGCAGCAAGATCTGGATTTTAGCTCAGTGTGGACTGCTTACCAGCTTTCTAATTTTGGCCAGTCACTACTTCTCAATCTCAGGTTTCACATCTATAAATTAGGGGTAATAAATACATGTCCACAAAGACGTGTGAGGCACAAATGAAATCAAGTGAAACTTTGAAAACTAGAGTCTCATTCAAATGTAAAATAATATTATCATTTCTCATTCAAACCAAAATGGCAGAGTAAAAATCTCTGACAATAAACAAACAAAACTAAACTAAAAAAAAAAAAGAAGAAGAGGAAGAGAATAGAAGATAAATAAAGCGTTCATAATAATTGTCTGTGATGCTACAATCTGAAATGACTGTAAACTCTTCTCCCTTACTAGATCTTCTAATCCCAATAAGAACATGGGTTATTAATATAATGAAAAAAGTCACAGACTTTTAAAAAATCATATCTTACCAAACTTTTCTTTAGTCTCCACATATCCCCACGGCCAATATATTGATCCTTAAAGGTTAATTCCACTAGATCAAGGGTCACATCCTAGAAGAGATAATCAAATATATCTCTCTGCATTACTCTGCCACACTTCATAGTCATAAAATAATGCCCAATCACATGGAGGATCCTCTTGGCAAAAAAAAAAAAAAAAAAAAAAAAAAAAGAAAGAAAGAAAGAAAAGAAATTGGAAGACCATTCAATAGCAGAACCCTGACAAATAGCTTTTATCCCACCAAAAAAGGCTTTTAAGAACGGATGATAGGTCTATAAAAGATGCTATAGCAGCTGTATCATGGTTAAGTTCAGAGTACGAGAGTACTAATTCTGTGTTTTAGTTTTGATTCTGGCACACAGACATGACATTGAACTGTGTCCTTCACTTCCCCCTAGATAATAACTTCTTTTAGACAATGACTTTCTACCAATTATAGCATCGTTTCTAGACGTGTGAGAATATATAAAGAAATTTTAGTACTTAAATAGAAAAAATTTCACATTTAGCTTCACCAGCACACACACACATATATAAAATCTTTATAAAGGGAGCAAAATAATACATACATACATAAAGTTAAAAAAAAGACTGCATCCACCCTGGCTGGTGTGGCTCAGTGGACTGAGCACCGGCCTGTGAACCGAAGGGTTACCAGTTCTATTCCCAGTTAGGGCACATGCCTGGGTGACAGGCCAGCTACCCAGTTGGGGGCATGCGAGAGGCAACCTATCGATGTTTCTCCCTCCGTCTCCCTCCCTTCCCATCTCTCTAAAAATAAATAAATAAAATCCTAAAAAAAAAAAAAAAAAAGACTGCATCCTTAAAGAAAAAAGGGCAAAAAATCATGTGGGGGGTGGCATTTAAAATGCAACTTCCATATTACTTATAATCTAAATGACCTACATTTGACCACATATTTAATAGTTTAACACTACACTGAAGCAATTCACTATTTCCTTAGAGATCTAATCTTGACGAAGGCCTCTAATCATACCCAGAAGAAATTCAAGTCCAGAAGAAAGATATACCTTAGGGTCTACTACATTCACATAGACATCTTGATAAGGTCTTAGACGAAACACTTGGGTCACGGTCTGGTCCACACTGATAGTTTCTGGAAAAGAGAAGAAATCTAATAATACATCCTGGAAAAATGCAGATACATATATCCTAAATCTGTAAACACTGAGACATTCAAGAAGCAACACAACTGACCCTTCACCATGGACAAGACACATTTTCTGCCTTCCAGGAGCTTAAAATTTAGAATTCTCTGCTTTTCAGGTGACACAAGCAGGTAAAATAAGACCTGAACACAAACAATTAAAAAATGGGGGCGGTGGGGATGCATAGAGAAAGAGAAAACAAAGAATTTAAGAAGCAACATAGAGAAGTTCAAACCAGGTGGCTCAGTGGGTTGGGTGTTATCCCCCAAAGCAAAAGGTTGCCAGTTCGATTCCCAGTCAGGACACACAACTGGGTTGAGGGTTCAGTCCCCAGTCAGGGCGCATAAGAGAGGCAACCAATCAATGTTTCTCTCTCACGTTGATCTTCTCACTTTCTCTTTCTCCCTCTCTTCCCCTCTCTCTAAAAATAATTAAGTAAAATCTTTTTTTTTTTTTAAGTTCTAAGAGCTGTGAAAATTCTGAAGAGGAAGAGATCCTTTCTTATTTGGAATGAAGCAGTGATGGCAGTTCCAACAGAAACAAACTTCGCAAGGAGTCTGGTAAGTAAGAAACACACAGGCGGCAGGAGATGGGTGAGGGTAAGAAGGACACTCTTAGGGTCTGGATCTTACAGAAATCTTAACTCTCAAGATTTGCGCTTTAGAGACTGTTTTCCCAGCAAGTTGAAATATAAAAAAGTAGTTGACATCAAGATCCTTCAAAGTAAATTAGAAGTTACTTTTGCATATTTTATTTTATTTTAGGCATTACCTTATTTGCTACCAAATGACATTTTGGTTCCTTGATCAGCATGGTATAATCATTAAGAGGAAAAAAGAAAGAATCTGCATTCAGAATGAATATGCAGAGTTCGGATTCTGGCTCCTCTGCCTACTGACTTCAGGCATGCCAATTCGTCAGCTGAGACTGTTTCTTCCCCCACGAAGAGTTGATAGAAACCTTCTTCAGTCCTCCTGAGCCCACGAGCCTGGCCTCTCAGGCCCTGCCTCAGGTCTGACTCCTACTGCTGGGGCAGGTGGTCCCTCCTGGCTTCCCCTGTAGGGCACCTCTTCTCCCATGTCCCACCCTAGAAAAGGTGCTCTCATGGCCTCTGGCCCCTTCCTGAGCCGTTGCCCTTCAGCCATGGGGTACTTCTGGGCTCCTGACAGAGGCCAGAGGGAGGTCTCAGCGCCCTTCCCCTGGGTCTATGATACCCAGGCTGTGCTCCTCAAGACACTCCCCCTATGCACAGCCCTGGGGGGAGAAGCAGCCCATTATTCCTGATTCTCTGCCATCCCCAGATGTGCCATGCCTGCCCTCTCCTCTCAGCTGCAATTGACGGCTTTAACTTTGCACATTTTGAGTCACAGTTATATCATTGTACATTAAATAATCTGAATAAATCAAGAGGTCTCAAAAAATTAAAAAATAGAATTGGTGGGAAGATAGAGATTACAAAAAGCTCCCAGGACAGTGCCTGGCACATGTTGTAAGTAACCATCAACATGTTTCTTTCCCTGCCTCACCCAGAGTAGGCACTTAACAAATATTTTGTGCAAAAACATAGTATTTAAGAAATACTTTGCCAACAATTATTTTGGAGTTAAGTGTAAATAAAGCTTTATCTCTTCAGATTAATTTTCCTCCTGACACTAAATTAAGATAGTTTTTTTTCAGTGCCAGATGCTGACAAGGGAGAGTCCTTGACAGTTTCGATAGCAGACCATTTTTCAAGAGGGTACACAATTTGATAAGGAGAGAAGGACTGTGGCCTCATTCCCTGAGATTGTGAAGAGGTTTCTTGCAATTTCTGGGACAGAAAAGTATTAAAATCTTAGAGAAAAGAAATGGAATTCTTACCTTTCTGTAAATCTTCCTTA
This sequence comes from Furipterus horrens, assembly GCF_987537825.1. Taxonomy (NCBI): domain Eukaryota; kingdom Metazoa; phylum Chordata; class Mammalia; order Chiroptera; family Furipteridae; genus Furipterus; species Furipterus horrens. The sequence goes on along the minus strand of NW_028327181.1, from coordinate 16,701,179 downwards.
AGTGACTTGACCTGCAAAAGCAGAGGACTAGGGGAAAAAAGCAACAAAAAGATAGGATGTTGTATGCAGTAACTTACTAGCTTTTCTCACCACCACCACCCCACCCCCCGTAAAGCAAACAGACCACTCTGGATACATTGTAACTCCCGAGAAGCACAAGGATGGAGAAAGTTCCCTTAGGAACAAAGAAACTCTGCACCTGTGCTCAAGGAAACAGAAAAATGCTACACAGTGTTTCAGTTGTGTATCAGCTTTAAAAACAGAAAGAATGTACTACTTTTAAAAGGTTACTGGTGTACCAATACCTAGAGGGCAGGAGCATTTTTATCTAAAGGTGAAGAGGTGTCTTGTCCTTCAAGCCCCTTAAACAAAATACCATTTGGAAACAGCCACTCAATTAGCCCCCTTGATCCTAGTCAGACACTCACCTGTATTCATCGTTGGGGTGAGCAATCTCCACAATGTCTCCAAGTTTGATGTGAGGAAACACTTTGGGGTTCATTACCAGCTCATCATCTGAAAGACAATTCAACAGTCCCAACCAGAAAACACACTCACTTGGGTGACAGGTTCTGGTGCATGTTCTCATCTGGGTCCTCACAACCCCATCAAGTTTGTATTACAGAACAATCCCTTATACTTATCCAAAATTATTCAAAAATACTGTCTTAAAGTGACCCTCACAACAAATCTTTGAACCTAGCAGAAATGAGGAAATAACCTAGAATAAGCAGACAGCTAGTAACAGCACAGCCAGGGCTGATGATTGACTAGTCCAGAGCGCCTTCTGGCTAAAGCCCACCACCTCTCATGTTATAAAAATCAAGGCAAATAAAATGCAGATAAATATATTCTAAATCTGTAAATACTTCAGGTATCAGTTTACATCAGGATCCAAGGAGACCCTTAAAATGAGGGACATAATTTCATGTATTTTTTTACTCCTGCCCCTCATTGAGGGTGGGGGAGAATTTTTTCAAACGCAATATACTCAGAACTGTAAAGATGGAGTGATTTTTTTTTTTTTCTCATTTGATTTTTGGGGAAAGACATGGCCTTTATAAAGACTTTTTAAAAAAGATTTTATTTATCTATTTTTAGAGAGAGGGGAAAGGAAGGAGAAAGAGAGGGAGAGAAATATCAATGTGCAAGAGATACATCAATCAGTTGCCTCTTGCACATGCCCAGCCAGGGACCTGGCCCGCAACACAGGCATGTGCCCTGACTGGAAATCAAACCAGTGACCCTTCAGTTTATAAACTGGCACTCAATCCACTGAGTCACACCAGCCAGGGCAAGGCATGGCCTTTGATATCCTAAAGTCATGGCAAGTATATCTAGATTTAAAATATAATCAGAACCAATAAAAATTCAGTCCAAGAAAACAAAGCACTGGGTTAATCGTACGTTTTATTTGGTATATTGTTTCCATAGACAATTTTATGCCAAATACTCTGTGAAGCCTTACCCTAACTTCTATAGTCTGAGTTAAGCTCCCTGAGCATGTAATCCAGTGGTTCTCAACCTTCCTAATGCCGCGACCCTTTAATACATACAGTTCCTCATGTTGTGGTGACCCCCAACCATAAAATTATTTTCGTTGCTACTTCATAACTGTAATTTTGCTACTGTTATGAATCGTAATGTAAATATCTGATATGCAGGATGTATTTTCATTGTTATAAATTGAACATAAAGCATAATGATTAATCACAAAAACAATATGTAATTCGTCGGCAGCCGTCCGTCTCGAGAGACGATGGCGTAGCTTCCCGAGAGTCTATCTGCACCGCTGAGAATGGCTGTGCAGTCCAATTCGGGAGTGACAATCCCTGCCGCACTTGGTACAGGTGAAGGCAGATGGCCGTTGTTGCTGCTGTTGACGCTGCTTCCGCCTCGATCTTTTCTGGGCCGCCTCCTCGTTGCGCGCAGCCTCTGCCCGTGACGTACCTTGCCTGACCGCGAGCCTCCAGGCTAGGCGGTCGTCTGCTTGAACTTCCCATGTGTTGAGATTGATGGAGCATTGTGTCATGTCCTTTTTGCAGATGTCTTTGAACCGCAGTTTTGGGCGCCCTGTCATCCTCTTGCCTTCTGCTAGCTCGCCGTAGAGGAGGTCTTTGGGGATACGGCCTGCATCCATTCTTTTGACATGGCCGAGCCACCTGAGGCGTCTCTCGCTAAGAACTGCATGCAAACTGCTCATATTGGCTCGCTTCAGCACCTCGGTGTTGGGGACCTTATCCTGCCAGGCGACATGCAGGACGCGTCGCAGGCACCTCATGTGGAAGCTGTTGAGTTTCCTTTCGTGCCTTGCGTAGGTGGTCCACGTCTCGCTGCCATAGAGGAGAGTGCTGAGTACGCAGGCTTGGTAGATGCGCAGTCTGGTTTTCTCAGTGAGGCTGGAATTGTTCCACGCTCACCGGTTCAGTCTGGCCATAACTGTGGCTGCCCTGGCGATTCTCCGATTGACCTCCAAGTCGACTGACAGAGAGCTCGAGATGGTGGACCCGAGGTAAGTGAAGTCGTTGACAACCTCCAGGGTGTATCCGTCGATGGTGATGCATGGGGGAGTCCCCGTGCCTTGAGCCATAACATTCGTCTTCGTCAGGCTGATGGCTAGTCCGAACTCCTTGCATGCGTGGGAAAGGCAAGTGACTAGCTGCTGGAGTCCCTCTTCGGAGTGTGATGTCAAAGCTGCGTCGTCGGCGAAGAGCATCTCACGGATGAGCACCTCTTTGACTTTGGTCTTGGCTCGTAGACGCACCAGGTTGTAGAGCTTGCCATCGGATCTGGTGTGAATGAAGACACCCTCGCTGCAGTCCTTAAAGGCGTATTGGAGGAGCATGGAGAAGAAGATTCCGAACAGCGTAGGCGCGAGGACGCAGCCCTGCTTTACTCCGCTGCTGACTGGGAAGGCCTCAGAGGTTGCGCCGTTGTAGGACACCGTGCTGTGCTGTGTAATTATATATGTGTTTTCTGATGGTCTTAGGTGACCCCTGTGAAAGGGTCATTCGACACCCCAAAGGGATTGCGACCCACAGGTTGAGAACCGCTGAAGTAATCTATTCTGCTTTGTTTTATCATTTCCTTTTTGCACATCTGTTTCATCGAGCTGAATGGCTCTTAGAGACAAAGGACTTTGTCACACTCATAACCTTTATGTTTGGCACAGGTATGCATTTAATATTTGCTGGATGTGTATTTATAGTCCTGCAGGAAGCTGGGCACAGCACCTAGCTACCTTCGTCTCGTGGACATGAAAAAAGCAGACTCATACACACTGCATATATTACTACACAGGATGGGGCAAAAGTAGGTTTACAGTTGTTCATATGGAAGATGCGGTAATTAATCAACAATAACACAAGAATAAACTGTTTCACGTACTCACAGGCTGTAAACCTACTTTTGTTCCATCCTGTATCCTCATATCCTTCCTTCTACCAAAAGTTATTTCTGTTGACTAGTCAATTCTATTTCACCAATATTTAGGCAGCATCAACTGTATACCAAGTATACTGTTAACAACAGATTGTGCGTGTTAGCAGAAATTGTTTTAAATATAGCAATGCCTGGTATAGCCTTACCCTGGTAATTATAGTGGCTACATTTATTGTGCTGCACTAATGAGCCTGGTGCTCTGCTAAATACTTTATGTACATCATCTAACTTGATCCCCACCTTATGACATAGAAAGTATTACTTTTCCTTTTTGGCAGTCCTTGCCTTTGGAGCAAAGGCATACTAATATACAATTTAAAAAAGACTCATTGGGTTGTTAATTCCAATTGCTGAAGCAAGTAAGGTTATCAGGATGAGAGGAAATTTATTTATTTACAAAACCAAAAAAAATCATATTATTAAGTGTTGGCCTATTCTGCAGATTTATAGACTCAAGGTGCTAAGAGAAACTACACTAAAGCACATGGATTTGTAGGGGCTTGCTGGGGGTCACAGGGAAATTTAGAGGCAGAGCTAATATACTCTGAATTCTGGTTTAGTGCAGGACAACACGCAGTGTTTCTAGCCCCTTCTCACTGTGCCTCAGAGCCACACAGTTTCATGCTTCAGTCTTACCTGTCTTATGCATATCGGCTACTTCTCTCTCACTGAATAAAACTTTCTCTTTTCTGCCAAACCAGTGCAGACTGGAATGTTATGGAATGCATACAACAAACACATAATAAAAAATACAAACAAATAAAGGGTAGCAAACTGGCAATATTCACAATGTTCCTTGACAGTCAGAATGCAAATGCTTTTAGAAAAGGCCTGTACTCTCCTGAACGACTATATTCTATTTGCTGCTTCACTCAGACAAGGTGCTTGTCTAGCCTCCCTCCACGATCATGTGGACTAGTGTGTAAATTTCAAGGCACTGGACACGCCAGAACCTCAGCCACCTCACACAACTCCCAAACACCAATCAATACTGACCACTGCCCCCAAAGCCCTTCTTGTGGATGACCAGTTTGTAGACTTTTGTTGTTTTCATCTTGTACTGATCTTTCCTTCAGCGGTTCCAAGCTTGCAGGAGAGAAGTCATCTTGACCCCCTGCCATTGAAACACAAACGAAAAGGCTGTCAGAGTTTTCCTTTCAATTGCTCTTTCATTTTAAGCTACTGGTGCTGCTTAGCTAAGAGGTGGCACCAACCCTTGGATGAAGTCACCCCTCCAAGTACAAGGGGGGATGGAGAAAAAAATAGCACCAGATAACCTAGGAACCAAGGCGAATTCGGGCCATGCTCTAGTCCAACCTCCAAGAAGACTTTCTCTCTATCACACTCCCAAAGGGAAAACCTGTAGTGAACGGGGCATTCATACCTTGCCTCTATCTATATCAATAACACTCAAATAATAGAGATCTGAAAAGATAAGCACACTTATTCCGTAGACGAAAGTGTGGGCCAGAACGAGGGGCTTGGCCAAAGTCACTCAGAGACTGAGAGACATTCCCACAGTTGACGTTTTGCCGTCGATGTCTTGGGCAAATAAGAGTATAATGGGAGGAAGGCGAGAGTTCATTACCCAGACCTCCGCCTGCACAAACTCTCAGCGGTTCCTCCCCACAGACACTCATTTCACAGCTGAGGCCACTGAGGTTCAGAGAGGTAGAGTCTTGTCTAAGGTCACACAGCGGGTTGGAGGTGGGGCCAAGACTCGAACAGGAATCTCGGCCTCCCCCCCACCCCTTCTTGTTCCCCAAACCCGGGCCCCGGCTGGCAGCTCCACTCACCCGCAGCTCCGGAGCCCCTTCCCGCTTCCGGCCGCGGCAACAAGGATCGGACCCTCGCCAGGTCCCCTGCGCTTCCTCGGGATGCCCTCCCTACACCCGCACAGCCGTGCAGTTTTATTGCGGGAGCTCTAGGGTACGACCCGCCCGCCGCAGCCAAGGACCGCTCACCTGAGAACCCGCGCCGCTCCAGTGGCTCCGCCCAGGGGTTCCGCCCCCTTCCCGCCCACCTGCCCCAGGCCTCTCTGGCCCGGCCTCCACCTCCTCTCGGTGTCCGGGCCGCTTCCTCATCCGGGGCTTGTCCCGGGGGCGGGGCGTCGTGTGCGGCCTCGAACCCCTGTTGCCTTCTGCGCTCTTGCTGGCTTACCTGGAGACCGCTAGCTCTAGAGGGGAAGTCGCTGACTGTCTAGGCGTTCCTAAACAGATCCTAGCCCGAGATCTTCGCTTCCAGCTTGGTGATTCCCCCAACAAGGCAAACTCGGGAGAGTCCCCGGACCTATAAAGGGAATGTTAAGGACCCTCGTCTGGCTTCACTGGGCTACTGAGCTGCACAAGAGAAGAGTTTCTGGGAGAACTTTTGTTAAATGCAGAGGACTGAGCACTTGCGACTGCTGGGAAGCACCCATTGGTGGTGGTGGGGCTTTTCAAATCCAAACGCCAGATGATGTTTGTGCCTGTCTGGTTATGAAATAATAGCTACCATGGCTTTCACAGACATGCTTATGTCGTCACATCCCTATTAGGTGGCAGATGCTATCGTGTTGAACACACGGGGAAACAGACTGGGGACATGAAACTCCTCGGAAGGAAGCAAGGATGGATCCTAACCCAGTCGAGTCCAATTTGGCTCCGAAGGCTGAACGTTTAACCAGCATCCTAATCTCACACCGGAGGGCTCAGCCTAAGCCTCTATCGGTCGGGAGATTTTTCTCTCCTTGAGGAGAAAATCAGAGCACTGTGGGCTGTGCATGAAACTGGCCAAAGGCTTCTGTCAAATATCTGACTGACCTATGGTTTTCGGAAAAATTCCGAATGTGGAACGAAAAAAGTATTGCATACCAGAAGGAGACTTGAGAGTGGCAAGACAAGTAAGAGCTTAATTAAATTAAGCATCCACACTTTTGCTTTAGGATTCACAGTTAAATTATTAAACCATCGTTAATTTTTATATTAAGGGAAACATAATCAAGTGGACTGCAACAGATGCAAATTTTTTCAGGGACAAAATGTGACATGTTGCCAACTCAGGGACACACCCAGATCTCCCAAACTCTTTTCCTTCCTTAGCAGCAATGGCTGATGGGAAGTCCTTCCATCCCAGAGGTAGCTAAATGGGATTTCTCTCTCCCTGCGCCTTAGGAGAATTTGATTTCTTCTCAGAGCTGTCCATAATTAGTATCATATCTTAGAAATGCAATTATCCCACTTTTTAATTTGGCAAAAACTTGTGAAACACCTTGAACAAGTTTCGAGATTTTTAAAACTTATCTAAAGCTGGTCAAGATAAGGGGAGGCTGGAACTCCCAAGAAATCAGTGAACGAGATAAATATTTATTTAATGCAACATTTTCAAATCAAAATTAATTTAAAAATGTATGATGTACAAATTAATCGCATTTTTAAATAAGGACAAGATCAATAATGGTGCTGTACAGTCATGTTAGAGCCTGAGGCTGAAGGACAAACCAGAATTTACTGGGTTTCCCAAATCCCCTTCAATAGACAAATAGTTGCCTGTGGAAATACTTAAGGAAGCAGATTCTATAAACATAGAAATGTTTAAAAGTGCATCTCTAGTTAAGTCGTCCTATTATCTGTACATCTACGTAGACGATATATGGCCTCACAAGCTGTAAACAATAAGGTTGGCATTTGGGTTTGTATATTTCCAGCCCTAACTAAAGCTGGGAAAACCATGATCTCCGCTTAAATGGTCCACATGTTGGCTGGCTCAGAGAGATTTTGATTTAAAAAGGGAGAATTAAAGTCTCCCCCAAACCTCCAAACCTTTCTTCAGATGTCTATTGTGCGTCCACCTATGCAGGACACCCCTAGGTGCTGAGCAAAAAATGATGAACAAAAACAAAGGTGGAAAGGGACAGACGATCAAGAATAAAAAGATGAAATACGGCAACTTCAGCCGGTGTTACAGCTATGGATAAATCAAAACAAGGCCCCTTGCCTTAAACGACTGGAAGCAGAGAGGTGCCATTTGGATCTAGTGGTCAATATTATAAGAACGAGGAGGGAGGGGAGCGTCACCTAAAACACTGATTCCAGTTATAAAGGTCTCTTGGGCTGCCATAGTGGAAGGAGGGAGGCCCCGAGAGTTGCCGCGTCCAAGCCACAGAAATGGTGGACTGGACCAGGGTGTTGGTGATAGAGACAGATTCTAGGTCCTGGGGGCTCAGCAGGAGCAGGGTAAAAGGGTGTGTTCCGCTTTAAGAACACGGGCCGCAGGGGAGGGACAGAAAAAAAAACGGCCAGAGCTAGAGGAGGGCGCGAGGCCCAAAGCTGGAAGAGCCGTCCATAGGCGTGCGCGCGCACCCTGCGGGGGAGGAACTTGGGCCAGTCCGCATGGCTGTCTCAGGCCCCGGATAAGGAAGTGCGGGGAGGAGGGGTGAGAACCATAGAGACGAAGAGGTGGCGGCGGCCGGAGCGGCCCTGGGCTCGCTTGGCTCGGCCGTCTCAGGTAGACTTCGCGGCGGCTGGGCTGCGGCTGCAGAAACCGGGCTGGCGGGGCGCGCGCGGGCCGCGGAGCAGGCCTCAGGGTAAGAGGCCGGGGGCGGGAAGGCTTCGGGCGCAGCCGCCCCGCCCCACTGCACCCCAAGAGAACCGTCCGCCGGGAGGTGCGGGTTGAGGGGGATCCCGTCCCCCCCCCCCCCACTCTCGGGGTGCCGAAGGGAACCGAGGCTATGCTGAGGGCGGCGGAACGACCCGGGGAGAGGGAGGAGACCAGGGCCCTCGTCGCGAGGGGGAAACCGCTTCACCAAGTCATGGCTCCGACGGGTGCAAGACACTCCTCTTCAACCTCGATACCGCGGGAGACCCCCAACTTCCTTCGTGGAGAGCGACGCCCCATGTCGTGGACGTACGCTCTTCCTCGGCTCCAGTACGTTCATCAGCAGAGCAAGACCTGCTCCCGGGGTGCGAGAGGGCGATTTTGAACTTATTTTAAGGAGGTTATAAAAATGACCCCGAACAAGACCTTCGCCCCCGCCCCCGCGCCCCGATTTGGTCAGCGCCAGCCAACCTCCCCTCCACCCCCAAGTGAGGAGCGAGACTCAACTTGCCTAAAAGTGACAGAGGGGATCTCCCTTCCCTGTGAACGGCAGACTTACTTTTTCTCCTTTAGTTTTACCGTTACTCCGAGATATAGGGAGGAAGACCCTGGATTTACCTGCAAGCATTAGCAGCCAGCCTTTCCCCCGCCGCAGCCGCCTACAGGGGGTGAGCCTAGCTTCTCTTCCCCCACGTCCCCGGCGCGCAGCGAGCTGCCTTCCTCGGCACGGCTGGCGTTCGCGGTGTGGTGGTTGTAAACCCGTGTCTCTCACCTCCCCGCGCTGTGCCCGTAACTGATGAATTGCCTCTTCGTTCTCACTCTGCCTACCTGTACTTCGGGTGCTCTTTTCATAGGGTTGTCATAGGGCCGAAGGAGAATTTGTGGAAGTGCTTAGTACATAGTAAAACCTTGTGGTCAGTTGTTGCTATGATTGTTACTGAATTTGTTTTTAAAAGGAAACTAGTATCTTCTATCTACAGAGAAACGAATGTTTCCGTGCTTGCCTCTTCTCACCCCCACCCCCTCCCCCAAACCCCACCCCCCATCGCAAGGATTCATTCCAGCCTTTCTCACAAGAAAAGGAGGCTTTTCCCCTGGGGTTGAGAAAGAGGCACTTCTAATCCTCTTAGATCCTACCGTACTCCCCCCAATTCACAGAGAGAGCCTCAATTAGAATAATCAGGAAAAGAAGACTTTGTTTTTGGAAACAAGTCTGTCCTCCAAGAGGTAGGGAAGCCAGCCTTTTCTTTGTTCAAGGAAGCTGTCACTTCCTCACGGTTTAGGGATGTCTTCTCCCACTCCCTCTGCTTGCTCTGGGGACGGGAAGCTCCCTTCTTTTTAGCCCCCTCCTTCAAAGAGGGAGATCTCAACTTGCTCTCTTGCTCTCCCGAGAAAAATCAATAGCTTTGAGAGGAGGACTCTTTCCTGCTGTATATTTAGAGCAGCGCAGATGGTTTTTCTCTTCCTTTGAAAAAGCAATTGCAATCTTTACGCAGAGTCTGTCAGTGGAAATCAGGAGCATTTCCACTCCTTCCCTCCCTGTGTGGAAACAGGGAGCCCTTTTCTGCATGCTAATAAAGGGAGGAAAAGGAAAACTGTTTGATGCGTTTGAGATTTCCTGCACACTCCATGTTGAAGAGCTGGGCCGTTTAGTGAGTGTATGGGCTTCCCTGCCCCACTTGCAGTTTGTCTAGAGATCTTTTTTAAAACATCTGCCCTTCAAGAGGAGGCCCCTTCCTCTGAATTCCCTCACGGAGGGATTGGCTATAGTGTCGGATCTTTGGAGAAGAAAGCCCCTTTCTCAAGGTGAAAGGAGTGTTGTGAAATTCTGAGGGGGCCTGGTCGTCATTGTGAGTATTGTCAGCACCCAGTGTTATTAACTGTTCTTCTTTTCATTAAGAGCAGCCCCTTTGCATTGGAGTTAAAGGGAGGGGAGACCTTCAGACTCAGGATTATTGGGGCACATGGTTTTCTGTTCTGTTTTCTTTGTTTGATTCCCCCCCCCACTTTTTTATTAGCGCCTCAAACTTTATACCCCCTAGAACTTTTGTTTTGAGGAATGTTTAAACAAATAAAGTAAAAATTGCCACTTCGTCAGGTTTCTAGTATTATGAAATGTGTTCTAATGAGATTGACAGATGCAGTGTTATCTTTCACTGGATGTCTCCACCCGCCCACCCCCACCCCCCACTTTTGTTATTTGGTGAGGTAGGAATTAACACTGTCAAGTTGCGTGAAGACAAGTTAAGAGCTTTCTATCTTTTTAGTATGTAAGGTGTTCCTAAACTATCCCCTTTGGCCCTTGAGTACTTGTAATGGAGACAGTCTGAGCTGTGTACCACCATCGTTGGGGTCTTAGATGTGCTTTGCTCAGACAGTTAAATAGAAGAGTTTTACTTAGAGTCATGGGATTTTTATGGATGGCAGGGCCTTTGAGATTATTCTGTTTATTTGGTTAATTTTACATGTGAAAAACTAGCTAAGGAAAGTTAAGTGACATACTCCAGGCCATGCAGCTAAGTGCATGGCAGGATAGAGACCCTGGTCTCCCCTCAGGGAAACCAGCTTCTACGTTGCTCCCAGCACTGTTTCTGCATTTGAAACACAAAGATCTGGAGATGATTGTCCTCAACTCAAAAGAATTTCTTTTATTGGAAGAATTGCACTGCATACTCTCTATAAGTATGCAATCTAAGTCTTATTTGTGTTAATGTAAAGGTGACAGGCCAGTAGCCGCTGACGAGAGTTAGTTGTTCATGACTCTGGTTTACTTTTTGCTTAGACCTCAAACTAGATAATTATCTGGTGTCCTCACCCAATAGGTTGGTCATAAGTCATTAGTAAGGATTAAACCCTAAGTCCCTGTCTACCTTTTATAAGCATGTTTTACTCTTTCTTCTTACTTCAAGTCATTTAACATTTAATGTAAAAACTTACAGTTGAGGCAGAGAGCTGACATTTGGGAAGATACCGATAAAGGGATAATACAGTTACAATTATTCTTTATTGCTGCATATTTGGGTCTTTGGAAATAATGTTTAAAAAGTTTTAACATATGTAATACATTCTCGTTATAAAAGAACACAAAAAAGAGAAAGTGCAACATACAGATAAGTCATTCATGATTCCATCACCCATCATTCCATCACTGTTGGACTTATATTCTTTCAAATACTTTCCTGTATATTCTTTCACACGTTTCCTATACTTTCAAACATTTTTCTATATGCATATGTAGTTTACCAAAAAGTCCTGATGTTTGTGTAGTTAAAATATCACAGGGCGCTTTCTATGTAGAGATATATTTCTACACCATCTTTAATTGCTCCGTTGTATTTAGAGATTTAGTTTTAAAGAATTTGCATGGTAAAATTTTGGGTGTTTTCAGTCTTGTGGCATTACCAGTATCTTGATAGATGGCAAAGAAATTGAGAGAAGAGTTTAGTGATGCAAACTAGTGAGCTGAGAATAATTTTAAACTGTTACTGTAGGCTTGCATCTTAAGTATGACTCCATCTCGGGGGGTTCCAGCCAAGGCACTCAGCTGCTCTTGGTGGCTCAATTGCAGATTCTGCTAAGAAACTTGACCTAGAATTGGGCCAGGGGAATAAGGCGGGAAAGTCTGTTTTGCTTTGACAGCCAATGAATGTGCCAAGCTGTTTTACAGGTTGAAATTCTTAGAATTATGTCTCTACAAAATAAGAGAATTAAGAGATGATGATAGCTTTATGGTTTTTGGCTTTTGTAAATTGGAAGTTATCTTTCAGTGACCAAATCATCTAAAACTGTTTTGGCCAGTGCAAGTTCACAGTGTAGATGGAGGCATAGGAAAGGTAAAGGTACTGTTTTCCCTGAGGAGTATTTTGAGTCATTTTATGTGATTATCAGATTGCATCTTTGTGATAGAGATGTTTAGCAAATGTGTGTTTTTGCATGAGTTTGTGTTCAGAAAAGATATTTTTTTAAAGTGTTATTTATTTATTTTTAGAGAGAGGGGAAGGGAGAGGAAAAGGGAGAGAAACATTAATGTGTGGTTGTCTCTCTGGCACCCGCAACTGGGGTCCTGGCATGTGTCCTGGCTGGAATTGAACTGTCTATCCTTTGGTTCGAAGGCCAGTGCTCAATCCACTGAGCCACACTAGCCAGGGCTCAGAAAAGATCTTGAATTAGGACCATGCGGGTGGAAAGAAGTGGGGTTTGTTAGAGACCCTGATGGATTTGAGTCCATGGACTACCAAGTGCTAATTGAAAGGCAAGTTGAAGATCAGACATAGTTATTTATGTTTGGGGGTCTAAGTCTGAGCTCTAAGATAATGGGGATGTTATTACTGAGAGAGGCAACAAGATCAAAAATAAACATGTAAGTTTACTGAGGGCATTTTACTCATTCCTGTTCCTCGTAATTGTTTGCATGTAGTTAGGCTCAATTAGTCAGTGGATTGAATGGGCTCTATTTTACACATGTTAGTTTGGAGGATGCCATCCTTATGAGTAAAACTGGTCAGAAACTTGAAAATGAGTTAGGTTTCTTTTTTTTTTTTTTTTAATTTATTTATTTTTAGAGAAGGGGGGAGAAAGAGAGGAGAGAAACATCAATGGGCGGGAGATACATCTATTGGTTGGCTCTCGCACACCCCCAACTGGGCACCTGGTTTGCAACCCAGGCATGTGCCCGGACCAGGAATCAAACGAGTGACCACACAACCCACTGAGCCATGCTGGTGAGTGCACTACAGTCAATTTAAGGACATCGTTATTCATCCTAAAGGAAACTGACCATTAGTAGTCACTGCCTGTTTCTCCACCTCTCCCAGCACTAAGCAACCACTAATCTACTTTCTGACTCTAGATGTCCCTACTCTGGACATTTCATATAAATGGGATCTCATGATGTATGGTCTTTTGTGACTGGCTTCTTTTTTTCCCCATAATATTTTCAAGATTCATCCATGTTGTATCATAAGTCAGTACTTTATTTCTTCTTATAGTTGAGTAATATTCCATTGTATGGATAGACCACGTTTTATCAGTTCATCCAGTTGACGGACATTTGAGCTTTTCCCACTTTTTGGCTCCTGTGAATAGTGCTACTGTGATCATTCATGAAAGTTTGTGTGTGGATATATGTTTTGGGATATATGACTAGGAGTGGACTTGCTGGGTCATGTGATTACCCTATGCTTAGAGGGATAGTTTTGAGTCATCCTTATAGCAGAGAAGCTGTAAGAAAAGACAAGGTCATAAAAAAAGTGAAGCCTGAAAAGAGAGGTGTATCAAGGGTTAAAGTTTTGAGAACACCACACTTCGGTGGTACATTGGGAGAAGAGCTCTTGAGCATAAGCAGGTGGACAAACCCACAGAGCTGATCTCCATCAACAAACCTGTTCTTTCGCAGTATCTCTTGTGGCAGTAATCTTTCGGTCTTTAGACAGGGTGGGGCAAAAGTAGGTTTACAGTTGTGAGTACATAAAGCTTATTCTTATTTTATTATTTATTAATGTGATATTTTGCATATGAACAAATGCAGATCTACTTTTTGCCTCACTGTATGTTATGACAACAAAAATATTTTGTTGGGAAGTGGAAGCTGAACCAAATTAAAATAAAGCACTTCCTACCTTTTGGGCATCAAATAGCAATTCCACTTTCTCTCTGTTAACCCCCATATACACATGCACATGCACAAAATGGCCTAAAATCTAAAGTGCCCCCCAAAATATTCAGGAGCTACAGGAGAAAGGGAAAGGCTATAGCTCCAAAAAGGATGCCTTTCTTTAAGCATTGTATGAGTCTCACTTGATTCCCGCCATACTCTGTTTCTTTTTTGGATTCATGTTTCTTTATCAGCCCTCCTGTGTTACCTAAACTTTATGGACCAGCAGCCTGATTTCCTATAATTTCTAGTGTTTAAGTAGTTTAGCATTACATCCTTTTACATCTGAGTAGGGTTCCTTAAAAACAGTAAGGGCACCGAATGAATGAAATCATAGGAACATGAATAAACCATCCACCACAGTTTAGAAAACCAAGAGAAAGGCTGGATGGTCCAGAAGGAGAGGACCTGTCATCTGCCCTTTCTCAGCCCCCAGCTTTACTCTAAGTAGCACAGGTGAAAGGATGGAATCTTCTGTCAACCCAGGAGTATTCAGAGAGTGGGGGCTTCTTCACTTAGAGGCAGAGCATGTGCCTTTGTATAAGTGACATCTGTGGGCTCCCCCAGATAAGAATAGGAATAGAGACAGAGAACAAGGAAACTAAATTTTAAAGATTTACATGGTGTGTGAGAAAGTCCCTCTTGTCCAGAAATCTGCTTGTGGTCCGTGAAGAGAAGGTGAGACAGTTCAATAGCCAGCACTGGATTTTACTGGTACGTAATATGTTTATTTGGGGGGAAAGCTTGATGTTACAAAGTTGTTGGAATAGAATCAGCTGGCTTTCTGAAATATCCTTTCCCATGTGCATTTTGGCCGAATGGATTTGCTATCAATACATACCTCCAATAAATCCTTATTATAAACCCTGAGTTGCTGAATATTTATCATTTTTCCTCTCCTTGTTTAGGGTTAGGGAAAGCATCAAAAATGAAAGCATGCAGTGTTCTTATTTGGTTAACTTAATTCCCACCTTGGTCAGGTCGAAGCGGGTTTTACGGAAACTGCATGCATAATTGGTAGACTAAATTGGAAAGGTTTCCGAGCTCTGTGTGAGTGAGTGTGTTTGTGTGTGTTTTGACTACTTTAATCATCTAGTATTATGAACTACTTAGATGTAACTTTTCAGCAAATAAGCTGTGTTTCCATCTCCCAATGCAAAAAATTAAACATTCCCATTTCAGGTGAAGTCCCCTGAGCATCTCCCTTCTTCTCTCAGATAACCATGTAATATTTTAGGCAGGTCATTTTTAAACTCTTCAGGTGTGATTTTAAAGATTTCGTTTATTTAATTTTAGAGAGAGGGGACGGTAGGGAGAAAGGGAGAGAAATAACTATGTGCGAGAGATACGATGATCAGTTGTCTCTCTCATGCCCCCAGTGGGGACCTGGCCTGCAACCCAGGCATGTACCCTGAGTGGGAATCAAACCAGTGACCTTTTGCTTCACAGGCCAGCACTCAGTCCACTGAGCCACACCAGCCAGGGCTTCAGTTGTGATTTTAAAGTCTATAATGGGAAGATGATAGATACCCTACTTAGCTCCCAGATTTATTGTGAGAATCAAATGAGTCGTGTCCGTGAAGGCACTTAGAAAATCTCAAGGTGCTGAATAAAAGTCAAGAATTCTGTTAAAGAATTCTTGTGCCAGCTTGCATAGATAGAACTCAAGTGTTTGGTAAGCGCTGAAGGAATGGAATTCCATTCTCCCAGGGCTTCTTTCAGAAAGTATCTTAATGAAGAAGAGCCAGTGAATCAAATTCTTCAGAGTCCCTGAGTGTATACTCATTCAGCAAATATTTATTGAGTACCTATGTGTCAAGTACTTATTTCAGACAGTGGAGATATAGCAGTGAACAAAACGAGCAAGGTTCATGCCCTGAAAACAAGTATACAACTGTTTCGATCCTCTAGTTTACTTCAGGTCTATGCCTTGGATGCTTAGACATGTCTTATTCTCAACTGTTTGCTGGCTCTCCAGATTTAAATTTGAATTGAGATTAGACAAATACCTATGAAGAGTTTAAGGAATTTATTTTTTTCACAAATTCAGTTATTTTTTATTGAATTTATTGGGGTGACGTTGGTTAATAAAATTATATAGGTTTCAAAGGTATAATATCATAATACCTTATCTGTATGTTGTGTGTGTTCACCACCCCAAGCCCACAAATTCAATCTGTTAAGGACAGTTTTTTTGGTGCCAAGTAATGCTGGCATTTGAGGTAGAATTTATTGTCCTTATTTTTGCCGGATTGAGCTGAGACAGCTTTCTTCTACCCTGAAAAGTTTTAAACTTTTATCCCTTCCTTTGATTTGTGTCAGGGTGAACCGTTTGATGTAAGACTTGACTCCATAATCTACATCTGCCCTAATGCTGTCATCTGGAGTAGAGACTCAGCCAGTTCCACTTGATTCCTCCATGTCTGCTGTGGTACAGGAATTATACTCTGAACTCCCAGTAAGTGTCTCCAAAGAGCTTCATGCTGACCCTGAGCCAAGTTTGATTCCAGATGTAAAACCTGGAGCCTCAAGCTCTCTTATAAGTCAGAGTAGGGCAGTGCCCTTGGAGCTACAGAGGACCCCTGCGGAAAGTTGTGAAGACACCTTTGAGACCTTGGATCATGGGGGAGAGCCTGGGCGGTGTGGGCTGGTGGACTCCACAGCAGGAGGCTCTGTGGCTTCTGGGATCTTGGATAGGAAAGAGAAAACCAAGAGCATGGAGCTAAAGGTCTTCAGAGATCAAGGGGACCAGGTGGAAATTGTAAGAGACCCCTGTGAGGGAGCAAAGGAAGACCCATGCCAGCATTCCACAGCCGCTGAAGAAAAGATCGGCTCAAGCCAGGTAAGAAATGAGATCTTGATTCAGATGAGTTGAGATGAATGACAGTTTCCTGGAGTAACACTTCACATGACAAAGTATGGATGCTGACAGGTAGCTTATAATTTTTTTCTTGAAACATTTCCAAAATATTGATTTTAGTATTAACTTTTTTTCTGATGATCTTTCAAAACATGTGCATCACATTAGACACTTGAAGAGAAGTGCCTATTTAATGAGAAAGTGTTACTTCTCTCAAGTAACAACTGTATGTGAAATGTTGAATCTCTTTGTGATAGTCATGTGGTATTGCTGCATCTGATTAATGATAATATGGAGTGAGATGTCACAGAGATGTCTTTGAGGGAGGCTGTTGATTCAGGTAGGGCTTCATAGGATGGATACCCTAAACAGATTGTCATATTTTGAAAGTGAGCCCTTAGTTTTGCAGGTTCAGAAACTTGACTTTTATTTTTTGCACATCAGAGGCAATGGTCTCCCAAGGACTGATGGCCGCTTAACCATTCATGAGAGGCTAAAGTACAAATCAGAAAGCCAGTTCTTTAATTAATACGTGGTAAAAAGTGGAATTATTACTTTGTAGGAAAAAGGAAATCAAATCTCTCTTTGTGAGTTTGAACTTAGAGTAAGAGAGGTTAGTTAGGTGAGACTAATGGTTAGTGAGCTGTGATAGACCCCAATTCCTAAAGGAATATACCTGCCAAGTGAACTAGAAAACTTTCTTTCTCCCCTGGATAGTGCCTTAGACCAGGAGTTAACAAACTTTTTGGTAAAGGGCCAGATAGTAAATACGTGTTTTTAGGCTTTGCAGGACACATGGTATCTGCCGAAACTTCTCAACTCTGCCATTGTAGAGTTGTAAAGTGAAAGCAAGCGTAGACTATATATAAATGGATGAGTGTGGCTATATAAATAAAACTTTGTTTATAAGCACAGGCTCTGGCCTGCAGGCTGTAGTTTGCCAACCCTTGCTCTAAATCCGCTAATAAATTTGTATGCTCTGGACTTCCTGGTCTAGGCTTCATTTTCCACCTGATAAATCCATCATTTCTTCGCAGTGTACAGGCCAGTTGATTATTGTAGTAGGCTGTGTATATTGACCCTAATTAGAAATGGATAAAGCATTAAGTAATGATGTAATAATCAGATTTTATCTTGTGAATATCTACTCTTAAAAACATAGTTAAATGAGTGAGGTAACAGATTCAGGATCTAAAAGTTTCTTCTTAATATGGTGGGCTGAGTCTTAACAAGATGGAAGTTTCTCAATGTAATATTCAGTATAAAATAAAATTATGCATATATACATTGTGAAGTATAATAATGAACCCAGCATAATATATCTACACATACGTACCACCCAACCTAAGAACTAGATTACGTTTCCTCTCTTCCTTTTTAAAAACTATCCCTCTTCTCCCTTCCAATTCCACCATAGGTAAATACTATGAATTTTTGTAAAGCAAAATGAAATTTAATAGATACAAATGTAAGATTTTGTACTTGCTTCCATAAATTGCACTCCACAAGTGAAAAAAAGCGGTATTTATGGAGAAACAGAAGACCTACAGGTTTTAGCGGGTCACTTAGAATTAACTTTGTGGTATGGCTGCCAAGGAAAGCCACTTTGCTCTTAATATGCATTAAAAGAAATGTGTTTCCTGGACTGAGAGGTGGTGGTTGTGCTCTGTTGTGTTCTGGTTTTCCTGTAGCTAGAGTAAGCATCATACTGAGTCCCCTCTCCCCACAGTGCTCTGATGAGCTCAAGATGCCACCGGGGTTGGGTGGGTGGGGGGTGAGAGGAGAAGCAAGAAATGTGTCAGTATTGGGGTTCCTGGCCAAAGAGGGTCCTGTCCCCTTCTCCTTATGCTGAGCCTGGTGTCATGTGGAAGGCGTATAGAAAAGCAGGAATGTATTCCTGGATAAAAATTCACACTAATGGCACAACCTGAAAACACATCAGTGGAGACCACGTTGCTGGGCATGTTTTCTTATAAAAGAGAAAAATCAAGAGAAGCCTTTAAGAATTTGGGGGCTGTTAAGCAGAAGTGCCTCTCGGCTCAGCAGAAGACATGGCAACGATAGCTCCTAAGCATTCTTAGGTTACAGGACTCTTTGGAAATCTGAATGAATATTGCAGACCTTTCAGAAAAGCAGACATGCCATTTCAGAAGGTTTGCAGAGCCCTGATGTCCTTGGACCTCGAGATAAGAACTCTTGCTAGATTGGCAAAACACCACAAATATAGTCAAAAGGCACTGACAAATTGGGAGAATGTAATTGCAACGTGTATCACAGATTGAGGGGCTTATATTTCTAATATATGAAGAAATCTCTAATTGAGGAATGAAAAACCCAATAGAAAAATGGAAGAAAGACTTGGATAATTCACTGTGTGTGTGTGTGTGTGTGTGTGTGTTGTACTTCAACACATAGATGGTGAACCCCACTCATAATTAGAGATGCAAATTTAAACAACATATGATAACACATTTTACCTATGAGAATGGTGAAAATGAAAAACTATTACAACATGTCTGGTTGGCAAGGCTGTGAGGAAAAAGGTATTCTCACACGTTACTGGAGGGAATGCATACTGATAGAGCCTTTCAGAAGAGAACGTTGGCTGCACCTGGCGAAAGTACACCTGCCCTGACCTGTTGACCTAGTACTCTCACTGCTAGGTATCTACCCTGAAGATACACATTCAACGATGTAAAAATACGTATACACAAGGTTATTTTTTGAAACGTTATTTATTATTGAAAAATATCGGAAGCAACCTAAATGTTCACATATAGGAGAGCGGTTGAATTAACTATAGTATATAATAACATCCATACATGACTAAATGTATCATGGGAGCCTAAATTGGACCCTGATCCTGCAAAAGGACATTATGGACCCATTAAGAAAATTTAAGATCTATAGATTAGTTAATGTATTATTATTAATTTACTGGTATTAATCATTGTACTGTGGTTATGTAAAATGTTAACATTAGGAAAAGCTGAATGAAGACTACAGAAAAATATTTGAACAGTATCTGCAGTTTTTTTGTACATATGAAAGATTCTAAATCAAATGTTTAAAAACATTTAAAACTTAAAAAATATAATGCTAAAGGGTGACAATTTAACTCCATATGAGAGGTACTTTTTAACAGCAAGGCAAGTATTAGGTTGCTTGGACAAGTCATGTTTATGAAGAGGCTGAGTGACTATGTCAGGAGTATAGCAAAGGGGATTCTAGTTTAGACAAGCAACCTCAGAGGTGTTCTTTTCCATCCTGAGATGCTGTGATTTTTCCAGTAGTCTTCTATTTGCCTTTAGCAGCATTCCACAAAGTTTTTTGTTTTTTTTTTCCTTCAGCTTTTTCTCATCTCAAACCAGCAAGAGGCCCACCCACGATTGGGCACTGGTTCAGGTTTGGGGGAAAGTACTGAAAGATTACCACTTGATCACCTTCTTGTTCCCTCTGGACCCAAATTAGTCAAGGCAGAAAAGGTAGTGACTTCGGTGGAGCCCATCTCCAATAATAACTTGACATGATTGAGAAAGATGGCCACCTAGGCTTTCCAGGCATGTGCTGCATGAATTGAATGAATTTAACAAAGTCGGCTTGGTGAATTTCACAGTTCATGGAGAAAAAAGGCACCAATATTTAGAACTGTGAATTTACACTCCTCTATATCTTTGGCTCTGATGAAATCGAAACCGGTTTTTAAAAATATTTTGGTCATTTATGTAATCTCTCTTAAAGTAGTGGGGTTTGTTGTTGTTAAAGCAACAAAATACATGTTATTTTATGAAGCAACTTCTTTTTAAATGTTGGTATTAACTTGTTTTTTCTATTTTATTGTGGTAAAATACACCATTTTATTGATTTTTAAGTGTACAGTGTAACAGTCACCACCATCTATTTCCAGAACTCTTTTCGTCTTCCCAAGCTGAAACTGTACCCTTAAACAGTATCTCTCCATGACCGCCTCCCCCAGCCCCTGGCGACCACCACTCCTTTCTGTCTATGGACTGACTGCTCTAGGTACCTCATATAAGTGGAATCATATAGTCTTTGTCCTTTTGTGACTGCACTTAACATTTTTAAAAGATCTATTTAAAAGTATTCTAATTATGAAATATTTCAATCATGAAAAGGTAAACCAGCAAAAAATAATTCTTTCCTGTCTTATGATTATGGCAGAAAGGTATAAAAACATGTAACTAATAATTTTGTGCTTTGATCAGGGACACTTTTATTAGGGAAGGGAGAAGAAGGGGGAACAGGAAGGGGAAGTATCTGGAAACAGACCATGGAAGGGACAGCTGCGTGAGATGAACTGAATGACGAAAGACTGGATTCGGTTCTGAACTCCACACGTGTAGAGAAGCAAGGTCGAAAACTGCGTTGCATGCAAACGTTACCAAACAGAATGTGGGAAAGATTGGTCTTGTTCAAGAATAAGATATAAGAAGGAAAAAAAAAAAAAGATATAAAGAGATGGTATGTGACCTCCTAACCAGATAACTTTTCATGTTGTCCTTGGGTTTTTGGTTTGTTTTGTTGGTGCTTAGATATAAGCTGTAGGGTGGTAAAATTTTTATGTTTTGCTCCCCACCCCACCCATAGTGGTAGCTGTGCCTGGGTTGACTATGTTGTAAAAGCTTTGGTTCCAGGCAGGATACAGTACTTTAATCATGCAGTTCTCTTAAATAACTCATTGCGGGGGAATGTTATGAAATGTCTTTCCCAGCTAACATGATCAATGCCTTATGTTAAGCCACCGGTTGTTTCTCTGAATTGGGATACATGGAGGAAAACTCCTTTTTATTAAGCTTTGTAAAGATAAGTTAAAGTTACTATTCTACAGCTTTTCCTTTTGAAATATACCAGTGAAGGGAAAGTGAAGGATCCATCTAGAAATACAAAAGTTTCTTTATTTTCAGTGTTCTTTGCTATGAACATAATGATGACTATTTCCACAAATGTCAGAAAGTATCTCATTTGCTCCGTATTGTGAACCTGTTATTGCATAATGCAGTATATAGGCAGTCCCGTCTGAAGATGAGGGGCGGGGGTGGGCAGTCATCTGCCTCTGCCTCTAGCTCAAGAAGCTCAAATTTGGAGGAGCCCAGCAGGGTCTGGTTTCAAGCAGGGCTCATGTCTTAGAGATACATCAGGCCCTGAGGAGATTCTGACTACCCTGCTTATAAAAGCTGAAGAGCCTGATATATATTCGTTTTCCCCGTTAAATATTTGTGTTTTTCTGGCTCTAAACTAGTCTCATAGGAATGAATCAGAAAATTGCATTCCCCCCCCAGGACATACAGCCAATTCTTAATGGCAAATAAGATTACAGATAAACAGTAAGAATGGTTTTTAAGACCCTCCTAAAATCTGCCAAAACTTTGAAGAAGTATCAGAAGTTAACTTTGATTCCAAAGCACTGGGCAGGGAGATGACATGACATGACAGGGAGATGTTAGATGGGCAAGGCAAAGAATTTATTTGCTGTCAGTTTGAAAAACAAGCCACACTATTACATGGTATTTCTTATGTTCTGTTGTTGGCAGAATGCTGTAAACTATAGCAATTATCTCACTTGGTGTTGAAAAGAGGGATCCATGGGAATTTTATCTTGGGTCTATTCGTTCAAGACAGATTTTGCAGGAAATGTTAGTACGATAATGATCAGATGTCGATACTTAACAAAATCTAGAGGTAGAGAGAAATGTTTAGGATTTTACCTCCTAAAAGTTAGAATATTTAGCTGATAAAATATTGTAGGAAAAGGAAATTGTGTCTGATAAGTTCTGTGAGTGTTCATTATATGATTGGCTGACCTTGAGGGGTGAGAGGAGTTACAGGATTCTTAGGCTATATGTCCATTGTTTTTCAGTGACTCTCATGTGCACTAGAGGCCCCCAGATTGGTTAGCGCTCCCACCTGATCTGGAGATTGACCACCTCCGTGATGGTGGTGGTGGTAGTGGTCGTTAGGGTGTCCCTTGCATCTGACCTCAGCCTCCCACTCTGTCTGCTTTTCAACCCAGTCAATTTCTGATTGTATCTGAAACCTCAAACCTTGTAGGGGTTCCAGCCCTCTCTGAGGGGTGACTTCACTTTCTTAACTCAGAACCCTTTAAGAGAAGTCAGCAAGGCAGGTGGAGAGTGGAATCACTCCTAGCTTCTGCTTCTCTCCTTCCCTGTTAGGAACCATGGCTAACCCAGGAGAAGGGGAAATGGCTTTAGAAGTCAGCATGGCACTCCAGCAGAGTATTTTGGGGCCTCCAACTAAGGACACCTACTTAGAGCAGCAGGTGGGGCAGGACTGGAACCCCAGCAGCCCTTCCAGGGACCAGAGCCAGTGGGGTTAATTGCACAAGCTCACCAGGATCCTTTGGAATCTGAAGGAACCTGTATGTCGCTGGCGTGGGCTTAGCTCTCACTTTACAGAAGCTCTTGAAGGCCCAGAAAAGTTGAGGGTAGTCACACAAAAAAGGATAACAAGTGTCTAAGGTCTAATGAATAGTAGGAGCTTCTGCTCATGGAGCATCCAGTCCCGACAGGCCATCTTGCTAGGTGTTTGTGCAGTTGCCATTTTATTCTTGCAGCCACCTGTAAGCTTGCTCTCAGCGCTGTGTAGCGAGTATGTGGGAGTCCTGAGGTTGGAACAGAGTCCTTCTGACTCATCTCATAATCCTTCATACTGGCACTCTGCCTTTTCCATAAAGTATTAACCTGAAAAAATATTCTAAATAGCATCTAATCACACACCTCATTCAGCCTGAGAACTGGAAAAGTGAAGAGTAGTATCATTTTGGGAAAAGGATCAAATACAACTGTAAATAAAGGTGTTTTCTTAACCTCTTATTTTGGAATAATTTGAGACTTACAGAAAACGTTGCAAAAATAGTACCAAGAATTCCAATATACCCTTCATGCTGATTCCTCACATGTTAACATTTTGTCACATTTGCTTTTTTTCCTGAATAATTTAAGAATATTGTTGCAGACATGATGCCTAAATACTTCAAAGTGTATTTCATAACAAACAAGGACATTCTGTTACATGTCCACAGTCAAAATCAAGAAATTAACACTGATCTAAGTACCTTAATCTATGGACTACTAAAATTTGACCAGTAGTCACACTGATGTTTTTTGTAGCAAAAGAAAATAAAATGGTTTTCTTGATCTAGGAAAAATCCATGATCACTTGTGACAGTCAGTTGTCATGTCTCTTTAGTCTCCTTTAATCTGTCACAGTTCCTTAGCCCATGACCTTAACACTTACAAAGAGTATAGGCCATTTATTTTGTAGGAATTCTCTTAATTTGAATTTGTCTAATGTTTCCTCATGATTAGATTATGCATTTTATGCATGATTTGTTATGCATTTGAGGGGCAGGAATCCACAGAAGTGATGCTGGTTTTCAGTGAATCCTTTCAGGAGGCACATGGCATTGGGGTACTTCATTCCTGGGGAGGTAAACTTCTCTGTCACTTGGTTCAGGTGGGGTTGCCAGGTTTCTCCACTATGAAGTTACTGTTTTCCCCTTTGTAATTAAGTATCTTGTGGGGAAATACTTTGAGACTATATACATATTCCTATTTCTCAAAACTTTTAACCACTAGTTTGAACATCTGTTGATGATGTTTGAGATAATTTTTGCTTGAGATAATTATTACTGTGATTATTGCCAAATGGTGATTTTCTAATTCCACCCTTCTGTAGTGAGTAAGAGCTTTCCCATCTCCCCATTTACTAATAAATGTGTGAATTCTGGCATCATGCTAGAATTCATACATTTTTGCAAACATGGTAGTGTTAACACATAAGTTACCTGGAAAATAATTGTTTCTAAGTTCATGCTCTGCTGAAGTACTCCACACTAAAGCTTTATGGGAAAATGAAAGAATAGTCTGCTTTATATGTTAGTCCATGCTAGTCCTCATCTTCATTTCAATTATGTTTTATTTCTGCCTCTGTCCACCTATCCTTGCTATTGCTTTTGCCTTCTCCTCCTCATGGGTTCTCGTTCCACCACAGAACTTTGCTTAGAGTGCAAATGGCTTTTCTTTCTTTCTTTCTTTCTTTCTTTCTTTTTTTGGTGGGGTGTTTTAAATATTACAAGAATTATTAAAAGTTGTAACAATGATTTCACTGTGTGTAGATTTAGATGACTGCCATGTGAGAACCTTGTGCTTACCGATTAAATCACTATGGAAAAAACTTTTTTAATCTTAAGACGGGGGAAAAATGTCCCCAGAAGTAGTTTAGTGTGAGTGTCCATCTTTGGTCTGTCAGAGTCTCCCAGCTGATAATCCCGCTAGAACCCTAACTTTATGGGGCTCCAAGCCATTTGCTGCCATGATGTGCACATTATGAGTTGCCTCTTCCCAATTTTCTGAATTCCTTCTGTAGGAGGAAGCTGGTTGTTGCTGATGATGTTTTCCCTTATCCCCTCCTCCTATGAAGGGGGATGAAAAGGAAAAAAAAAATAGCCCTTCTAAGAAGTTTAGGGAGAAACTTGGGGGAAGAATATTGAGAATGTATTTAGAATGGTTAGGAACTGAGATACATCGACTATCCTGATAGTTTCCTTTCAGTCAAAATTAAAATTGCATTGGAGCAGTTTGTTTCTTGATTCAGAAGGTATTTATAGAGTTTTGTGTGGATCTACAGGTCAACATTTTAACCCCTGTTTTCCCGATCTTAGGAAACTTGGCTTTTCAAGCTCAAATTCCGGAGAAGTGCAAGTTTTTCTCACTGGGAACACAGTTTTCATTGAGTTATATCTGATGTTTGTTTTTGACTAACTTTTGGCATCTGAATCCAAAAATGACCCGTTTTTCTCTATCATGTCAACTTTTTAAGGTACAGAATACACTCTCTTTGTCCCAAAAATCATACAAAATATCCATACAAAGGAAAATAAAGGAAAAATTACCTGAATATACTGTTTATTTAGTTATTTTATTCATATAAAGGCTGTATATTGTTACTGTAAGTCAAATTGTGTACGAGTAGTCAAGTTCTGCTACCAAACGTACATATTAAGCTATTTTATCTTTTCAAACGACAGGCTAGGAAATGCCAAAATGAGATACTTGGAACAGTCTCCTTCAGTTGGCAAAGCTTTCACAAATTACTTCATGAGACCTGGTTTTATGTGCAGAGGTGGGATTATAATGTTCTTTCTGTCAACAAGTGGCTCATGTAGAATGTTTGGATCACCAGGTTTGAGGTCAGATCTTAGAGGCCAATTCAACTCCACCCAGTGCTCTCACAAGCTCTGCTGTCCCACATACACAGGAAACAGGGATACTTGGTGTATCTGCGTTGCTGACCAAGAAGGAAGCAGACCATTTTAAGGTCAACAGAGATGATCCAGTTGTGCTTGTGATATTGCCACAGATTGATCAATGACTCTTTATGTCTTCATATTCTGCACAAAAACAAACGGAATGGCCAATTGGGACTGCACCAAATAAATTGCTGTTGTGGAGGAGGACACACTTCAAGCTCCGCTTCAAGCTATTGATGAACAGTCGCCATTCAGTTGCGTTATAGATTGGAATTCCCAATTCCCCCATTAAACCATGTAGGTTATAGCAATACACAAAGCCACCGTCTCTTCGGAAGTACTGCAGAAATGCACTTTTTCTTGATTGAAAGTAGGATGCCTTCGCTCCTTTTTCAAGCAAGTTTTTCTCATGCACTCTTGATGCTAGGAGTTCTGAAGCCTTTTAGGATAGTCCCAAATCTCTTGCCAAATCATTCAACTCATGCTCATCAAATCCCTTACAAACTGAGTCATCTTCAATTTCAAAATCTTCATCGTTGCTGTCACTTAGTTCTTCATACTCCTGCTGTTTTTCAAAAGAGGGTAGTTCAATGAAAACTGGCACTGGGATTTCAGCTGAATGAGGCACATGGCAAATAGCTGATGGTTGACTAGGATACTCTATTTTACATTTATTTTTCTTGTTATATCCTGACGTTTTTACTATACAAAAGTAACAGTCACTTGAATGATCTCTGAGCTCTCACCAAACCATAGGTATACCAAATGGCAATTTATCACGTGTTCCCTTCATCCACATCCATAAACTCTCAACACACTGCTTGCACACCTTGTGAGGGACCCAAGACTTACCTTGATCACCAAGTTTTACTTAAAAATATGCAAAATAGGCTTGCCTCACAAATGCGCTGATGTTTGTCCTTTGACTGGGAATGGTGAAACTGCCAGAGATGTAACAAAACAAGTCAGGGTTGTTTAGGCACGACAAGAAGTAGCAGAGGCAGACGTGATCTGAAGGAAAGGAAATAAGTACGTATGTAAATAAAAAAACAAATTCTGCTAACTCCTTGTATACAGACAAGAACTCGGACTACACTTTGGAAAACGATTCACAATATAGAGCAGCACACAACCTCTCACCACACTGTCTCATGTGTAACTGAATAGCCTAGCAAGTATAAACCTGTCGCTGGTCTCCAAGGTTGTCCCCCACTCCTCCCCTATTGGTTTGCTCTCAGCCAATAGGAGAGCACTAGTGCTTCCTTCGATCCAGGCTAGACCCAGCCTAGAGTGGTCACGTTAAGATAAGCTGTACAGAAAAAACTTGATGTGATAGAAGAAAACTAACTGCAGTTTTGATATCAGCATGCTGATTTAAGTCTAAAACAGCTGAAAAATCGAACTCAACAGGAATTATGTTAAAAATTGTTCCCCTATATTTAAATTTGACGTTTCCTTCAGTTCCCAATATTTGTGACCCCTGGTAAATTTCTGGAGTCATAAAGAAGTCTCTCAGAGGATAATTTATATTCATGAACTCAAGTATCTCTGAATCCTCCCTGACTGCTGATTTTCTTACTGCAGGAGGACCTCCTGATGTCGTTGCACAAAGAACTTTTATGCATGGACGTCCCTGAAGGTTGTCTGAGGAGCAAAGGTATTTACTTCTCTCAAATCTTTTCCTTTTCCTTTTCCACTCATGCATTGTTTTAGTTCATAGTTTGCATTTTTCATTGGGAATGTAAGGATTGTAGGCCTTTGCAAGGTGGACTTGACTATAGAAATTCTTGATATTGCCCATAGACATACTTGAAGACCCCTAGTATTAAAAGAACAGTGTTTTGTTTTTGACAGTAGTAGCTTCCCACTCTTTCTATAATGATTCTCTTATTGACAGTGTTTTAGATCTTAATTGCGATGTGTAATCTTTTATTTAAATTTATAAAATGAAACTGCTTGTTTGGAAGGGTTAATGTGAACAAGGGAGGAATCCACCCTGTACATCAGCACTGTGCCAGTGCATCTGGTCCTGTCTCCTAGGCAGGGGTGGGAGAAAGTGTTCCCTCTAGGCTGTCTTGAGAGTTTTCAAAGGTATTTCATTTCCATTACCTCATTTTGTTCCTCAAAACAATGGTTGGATATAGGCATCGGAGATGCTGCCTTTAGTTAGTTTGATCGATTGAGGAGGGAGCTGAGGCCCAGAAGAGAATGTCTTCTTCCCCTGTCCCAAGCTGAAAATAATCATAGGTAACTTTCGAGAGGACTATATGTATCGTCGTCGGCAGCCGTCCGTCTCGAGAGACGATGGTGTAGCTTCTTAAGAGTCCATCTGCACCGCCGAGAATGGCTGTGCAGTCGGACTCAGGAGTGACACGGTATCTGTCTCCTCCCGTGTTGAATTGACATTGAATTGACATCTTGCGATGACGCTGGAGTGTCCTCTCCAGTGAAGCTGAAGCTACAGAGCCTGGGCAGGGTGATATGGAGGGGTCTGCTGTTGCCCATGCAGCAGACCCCCCCTCTCTTCGCAGCTGAAAGATCCAAGGGAAAGACGGAGTCAATACAGCTTGGCTTCAGGTGCGCCGCAGGAGTTGCCGGTGTTGACTACAACTCAAACCGCCTTAGGGACTCCGGCTCCGGATTTTCTGTCGGGGTTTACTCCCTTAGCCTTTCCCCTGAAGAGGTATGCCGCAAGGCAGCGGAGGTTTTTTGGAGTCAGAGTTTTCCTTCTCTGACTATATGTATATATCATATAATTAAGGTTAATAATATAGAATAATCAGAACTGCAACAAAAAAAGAATAAGACATAGGAAATAAGTTTAATTATATGACCCTGTTGTAGATCAGATTTGACTCTGCTTCTTGGCCTCCTGGACAGAAAAGGAAGTACAAATCGACTTACAAGAAAGGACACTTGTCCCAGTTTATCACCCTGCTTCCTGCTGCTGGGTGTTTTCTCTGGGCTCAAAGGCTTGGCTGTCCAGAATAGATTAAAGCTCTGAAGATGAGAAGTGTCGCTTTGTGTATACATCTCACCCCGTTCTCACGGCCTTACAAGGGACGCATTTAGTGCCACCACCCCTCCCCCGCCACATGATCTTTGTAGTGGGACTCCAGTATTGCTATATTGAATCTTTGGTGTGTTGGTATATTTTCACCCACATCTTAATCACAAATTTACTGTGTTGAATTACACTTTTATTTAACAACTGAACTGGCCCTTTAAACAGAAAAACCAGAATTATTTTCTATGAGGAAATTACCTTCTCAGACTTACTCAGTTACTCTCCCCTAAAGAACTGGTCCACTTTGAGCCATGGATAAGATGAGCTCTTCTGAAAAGTGTCCTCAGATAAATACTTTGTGGCACTTTTCTTCCTGTCTAATGCCATTCCTCTTTAATGACTTAAATTGGAAAGTGAATTGTTTTTCTCCCCCAAAGCCATTTGCGAGGTTCTATGTTTGAGATGGGGGTTTTACTAGAGCTTTTGGCAGCAAAGACCTAGTATCTGACTGATACATTCTTCCATTCAGTCCCCCAAGAACCTTCCAAGGTGTCCCTGTGTTACATATGAGGAAATGCATTTAGCTGTCCAGAGTCCCAGCCGGTCATAGCAAGGCAGAAGGGAACATTCTATGAAGGCAGATTTGTGAAAGAATTGAGCCCTTGGGAGCACAAAAGCAGGGCATGTGGCCACTGCGGGTCGGAATTAAACAGACGTACATGCTCTGCTGTAGTGTGGCCAGCATTTCAGTTTCCTTTGCCAGGGTCAAGATCAAGCATCTGCCAACTTTCCATTTATTAATGAATTGAGAAGTAAACTATGTTTCTTAGAAATCTAGTTGTATATTCTCTCTGGGGACCCCAGTAGCCAGAATTTTCACTCTGCCCAAGATCATAGCTGCTAGTCCTGAGCATATTACATTTAGTTATAAATGTGATAAGGAATGAATTTGGATCCCCTGCACTAAGTTGCTTAGTTAGTCAGCCTAGGCTGCTCCACTCTCCCCTTGGTGCTGTTTTTCCTTCTCTATAAATAATGTCCCATTCACAGTATTCCTAAGTTAGTATAGTATTACAGAATTTTGAGGTCCTATGCAGTCATGTCTGCTGTGGCTGATTTAGGTGAAAGAACAAACTTAATCCTTTAATAGGACTTTAGTGTTAACCAAAAAGTCTTTAATTGGTAGTATGCTATTTTGCATTTCATTCCTTACTTCTTTTTGTTTTTTCGTATATTTTATTTATCTTGCTGTTACAGTTGTCCCAGTTTTTCCCCCTTTGCCCCCTTCTGCCCAGTAATCCCTCTTCCCTCCAGCAATCCCTGCCCCCCACCACCTGTTCATGTCCATGGGTCGTGTGTGTGAGTTCTTTGGCTTCTTTCCTATACTATTCTTAACATCCCCCTGTCTATTTTGTTCTTACTAGTTATGCTTCTTAATTCCTGTACCATTTCCCCCACTCCCCCTTCCCCCTACCCAGCTGATAACCCTTGAGATAATCTCCATATCTATGATTCTGTTCCTCTTCTGGTTGTCTTCTTAGTTTGTTTTGGTTTTCATTTTTTAGATCAAGTTTTGATAGTAGTAAGTTTGTTGTCATTTTAATGTTCATAGTTTTGATCTTTTTCTTAAGTCCCTTTAACATTTCATGTAATAATGGCTTGGTGATTATGAATTCCTTTAGCTTTACCTTGTCTGGGAAGCAGTTTGTCCTTCCGTTCTAAATGATAGCTTTGCTGGATAGAGTAATCTAGGTTGTCGTCGTCGTCGTCGTCGGCAGCCGTCCGTCTCGAGAGACGATGGTGTAGCTTCTTAAGAGTCTATCTGCACCGCCGAGAATGGCTGTGCAGTCCGACTCGGGAGTGACACGGTATCTGTCTCCTCCCGTGTTGAATCGACATCTTGCGATGACGCTGGAGTGTCCTCTCCAGTGAAGCTGAAGCTACAGAGCCTGGGCAGGGTGATATGGAGGGTCTGCTGTTGCCCATGCAGCAGATCCCCCTCTCTTCGCAGCTGAAGGGTCCAAGGGAAAGACGGAGTCAATACAGCTTGGTTTCAGGTGCGCCGCAGGAGTTGCCGGTGTTGACTACAACGTCAAACCACCTTAGGGACTCCGGCTCCGGATTTTCTGTCGGGGTTTACTCCCTTAGCCTTTCCCCTGAAGAGGTATGCCGCAAGGCAGCGGAGATAATCTAGGTTGTAGGTCCTTGCTTTTCATCACATTGAATACTTCTTGCCAGTTCCTTCTTGCCTGCAAAGATTCTTTTGAGAAATCAGCTGACAGTCTTATGGGAGCTGCTTTGTAGATAACTCCCTGCTTTACTCTTGCTGCTTTTAAGATTCTCTCTTTAACCTTTGGCATTTTAATTATGATGTGTCTTGGTGTGGCCCTCTTTGGGTCAAACTTGTTTGGGACTCTGTGCTTCCTAAACTTGTATGTCTATTTCCTTTGCCAGATTAGAGAAGTTTTCTTTCATTATTTTTTCAAATAAGTTTTCAGTTTCTTGCTCTTCTTCTTTTCCTTCTGGCACCCCTACAATTTGGACATTGGTACATTTAAAGTTGTCCCAGAGGTTCTTAAGCCTCTCCTCGTTTTTTTTTTTGCATTCTTATTTCTTCTTTCTGTTATGGTTGAATGTTTAGATTTTCCACATGTTCCAGATTGTTTATTTGAATCTTGGCTTCCTTCCCTTCACTGTTGGTTCCCTGTATATTTTTATTTATTTCACTTTGTGTAACCTTCATGTCTTCCTTTATTTTTTTGCCATACTCAGTGAGTTCTCTGAGAATCCTGATTACCAGTGTTCTGAACTCTTCATCTGGTAGGTTGGCTATCTGTTTCTTTTAGTTCTTTCTCTGAGGTTTTGTTCTGTTCTTTCATTTGAGCCCTATTTCTTTGCCTTCTCAATTTGGTGACCTCCCTGTGTGTGTTTCTATTAGGTAGAGCTGCTTCTACTTCTTGCCTTAGTAGCATGGCCTGTGTAGCAAAGGCACCTGTAAATTGTGTGGGGCAGAGCTTTGGTAATTGACAGAGGGGAGCCACTTGCTTTACTGCTTTGTGGCTCTGTTTGTAGTGGGGGACTTGGAGAGGGGCAATGCCACTGCCTGGCTTCTGGCAATTTCCCCAGCACTTGCCCCATTTCCAGTCTCTTCACCCACTTCCTGTATGAGTTTGGCACCCTTCCAGTTGCTGTCCCGGGGTTTGGTACCTTCTAAGACCATGTGGCCCTCTAAGCGGCCAAAATTCAGCAGTTTCTTCCGCCACCCCAATCCCTGCTGGTTTTTATAGCCAGAGATAATGATGGTTTATCTTCCCAGTGCTGGAACCCTAGGCTGTGCGGTCTGACCTGGGGCTGGGATCACTCACTCCCAGAGTATCCCTCCCAATTTTTATCTACCATACATGAATGTGGGACCGTCCATTCCCCTGCCACGCTTGTCCAAGCCACACTGCCTCTCCGCTCCCCCATCTCTGCAACTCCACCCCTGCTGCCAATCTGGATGAATGTGGCTTCTTTAAATCCTTGGTTGTTGGGCTTGCATATAGTTCGATTTTCTGGTAGTTCTGGTTGTTATTTGTTTTTGAGGTCTGGTTGTAATTCTTTCTATGGTTGTTCGAGGAGACAAAGCATGTGTACCTACTCCTCCATCTTGACTGGAGGTCCTAATTCCTTATTTCTTGATTGCTATAGGACAGACCTAAGAGAAGCAGACTTGGGGGAGCGGTGACAGGTATTAGTTGAGGGGCCATTTCACAAAGCAAGAGTGTCCTCCAGTCAGGTACTCTGACTGGTACCTCTCCCTTTCGGCTATTCTGAGGTTTTTGTTTTGTTTGTTTTTAATTCTGAGTTTTACTGTGGCTGTTCCAGCATAATTTTCTGTTTAATATTTTACAGAACTGACATTTTCAAGTTTTGTTTTGTTCTCAGAGAGCTTCTTGTAACTGGGCTTCTTTGGGAAGGCTGTGTGTGGAAGACAGATGAAATAGGCACCAGGAATAAAACTAGTTTTAGGTCCCGCTAATTACTGTGGGACTTAGTTCCCACAGTACCAGTCTCTCTTAAGGCTCATTTGGGAAGTCTGAAATAGGAGGATCACCAGAGCCCTGGCTGGTGTGACGCAGTGGATTGAGAACCAAAGGTCTCTGGTTCAGTTCCCAGTTGGGAACATGCCTAGTTTGCGGGCCAGGTCCCCGGTTGGGGGCGAGCAAGCAGCAACCACACATTGATGTTTCTCTCACTCTCTTTCTCCTTCCCTTCCCTTCCCTAAAAATAAATAAATAAAAATATTAATTAAAAAAAGAAAAGAAAAGAACGTCACCAGAAATAGGAATAACATTATGGAAATACTTTTGGAAGCAGAGGTGAAAGCAATCAATGCAGGAAAAATTACCTTATGTAGAATTCTGGGGACTAGAGAGTTTAAATTTTTTAAGTGATTAAAGTTGAACCTACCTTTTAAAAATATTTTTGATTGATTTTTTTTTTTTTTGAGAGAGAAACATTGATTTGTTGATCTACTTATTTTTTTAAGATTTTGTTTATTTGCT
Source organism: Furipterus horrens (assembly GCF_987537825.1). Taxonomy (NCBI): domain Eukaryota; kingdom Metazoa; phylum Chordata; class Mammalia; order Chiroptera; family Furipteridae; genus Furipterus; species Furipterus horrens. The sequence goes on along the minus strand of NW_028327181.1, from coordinate 16,667,807 downwards.
TTTAGAGATGGGAAGAGAGGAAGAAAGGGAGAGAAACATCAGTGTTCCAAGAGATACATAATCAGTTGCCTCTCACATGTCCTCAAAGACCTCTATTTCTGTTGGGCGAGTAAGTTAAGCATCATAGTAGATGGAAGGAACCTATCAATAAAGCCCTTACACTTTACATACAGCTAGATTCTTATAGTTTATTAATTTCTTTATATACTTTGGAATGACTATGTCCTGTTTTATATTCCTTATTTATGTCATTCCCTTCCTATAATTTATTCTTTGGTGGATGAAAAGTTGAAAAATTATTTAGCACTACACCCATTTGTAGACAACATGGAAGAAGTCTTGGGGAACTAATTTGTTTTCTTTCTTTTCTTTCTTTCTTTTAAATTAAAATATATACCTACAATAAAATTTTCCCTTTTTGTGTGCCTACAGTTCTGTGAGTTTTCAAATAGTTGCATAACTACTACCACAGTCAAGATATAGAATATTTTCATCATCCCAGCACTGAATGTCACAGACTTCTTTTATAGATAGTCCCTCTTTCCAACTCCAGCCCTTATAGAAAACAGTGATCTGTTTTCTGGTCCTATACATTTTCCAGAATGTTCTATAAATGTAATAACACAGTAGAAGCCTTTGAGTCTGGTCATTTAGCATGGTGCATTTAAGATTTGTTCATGCTGCTGCGTGTATCAGTAGTTTATCACTTCTTATTGCTGAAAAGGATCCTGTCGTCTGGTTGTATCATAGCTGTTTATTTCCCAGTTGAGGGAAATTTGAGTCGTTTTTAGTTTTGGAAGTTATGTATAAAGCTTCTCTAGAGTTCCAGTTAAGGAGTTGAATTCTTTAATTTATTTGTAATTTGGAAAGCCAGATGTTCAGTGCTCAAAAGAAACTTAGGTGGTGAAAGCTTGTGCGTCTGTGCTATCTTCCTAATGATAGTAAGCCTTTGGGAACCTCCACAGGACAGCCTCCTTTAACAAGATATTCGTCGGCAGCCGTCCGTCTCGAGAGACGATGGTGTAGCTTCTTAAGAGTCTACCTGCACCGCCGAGAATGGCTGTGCAGTCCAACTCGGGAGTGACATGGTATCTGTCTCTTCCCATGTTGAATCGACATCTTGTGATGACGCTGGAGTGTCCTCTCCAGTGAAGCTGAAGCTACAGAGCCTGGGCAGGGTGATATGGAGGGTCTGCTGTTGCCCATGCAGCAGACCCCCCCTCTCTTCGCAGCTGAAGGGTCCAAGGGAAAGACGGAGTCAATACAGCTTGGCTTCAGGTGCGCCGCAGGAGTTGCCGGTGTTGACTACAACGTCAGACCGCCTTAGGGACTCCGGCTCCGGATTTTCTGTCGGGGTTTACTCCCTTAGCCTTTCCCCTGAAGAGGTATGCCGCAAGGCAGCGGAGGTTTTTTGGAGTCAGAGTTTTCCTTCTCTGATGTGCCCTGACTGGAAGATCGAACCAGCGACACTTAGCTCGCAGGCCGACGCTCAATCCACTGAGCCAAACCAGCCAGGGCTTTAACAAGATATTACAGTATTTAATTCTTTACATATCTTGTTGAGGATGAGATGTAGGATAAACCAAAACTGATGTCATATTTAGTTTCCGCAGTCTAGTCACCTGATTTTTTGATCCAGGGAAAGGTTTTGACAGAAGTGCTACTGAATCCTTGTCAACCCCTAACGTTTCTACTCCAAATTATGGTTATATGAATGTAACACGCCTCAAAAAGTCTTGGCGTTTTCTGATGTTACTTATATTTTAATTGGAGTGTAAGCACTTTTTCAAAAACAACTTCGTGATAAATTTCCATACCATAAAGTTAACCCTTTTAAAGTATGCAGTTCAGTGTGTTTTTTGTTTGTGTTTGTTTGTTTTTGTATACTTAAAGAGCTGTGTAGCCATCACCTTAATTTATTTGATAACTCTCTAAGGAAACCTTGTACCCATTAACAGTCATTCTCCATTCCTCCTTACACCAGGCTTCTTCCAGCCATTTCTCTATTTTTGTCTCTATGGGTTTGCCTATTTTGGACATTTTATAGAAATGAAATCATACAATAGATGGTCTTTTGTGACTGACTTCTTTCACTTGGCATACAGATTTTAAGGTTCGTCCGTGTAGCATGTGTAAGTGCTTCATGCCTTTTAATGACTGAATAATACTCAATCTTACAGTTGGTGGGCATTTGGGTTGTTTTATTTTTCACTTTTTGGCTCTTATGACTAATACTGTTGCCAGCATTTGTGTACAGGTTTTGCATTGACATAAGTTCTCAGTTTCCTTGAGTTGAGAGTGAAATTGCTGGGTTAAAAGGTAAGTCTATATTTAGCAGGTTTCTCCATTGTAAATTTACTCTTCTCACCCCCTTTCCATACTGTACTCCTTGGAAGTGGGGGTCACTATGTACAACATACACTTAAGGAATGGAGAATTATTCTTCCTCTGCCTATTTTTAAATTGTTTTTTTTTTTTTTTGTCATTTTATTGTTGTGTTGTAGAGATTCTTAAAGTATCCTAAATATAGATCCCTTACCAAATAGATAATTTGCATATATTTCCTCCCAGTCAGTGAATTGTTTTTTCACTTAAACAAAAAAATTTTATTTATTTTTAGAGAGAGGGGAAGAGAGGTAGAAAGAGAGGGAGAGAAACATCAATGTATGGGTGCCATTCACTTGTCTCAAATCCAGGACCTGGCCCACAACCCAGGCTTGTGCTCTGACTGGGAATCAAACTAGGGACCTTTCGGTTTGCAAGCCAGCACTCAGTCCACTGAGCCACACCAACTGGGGCTGTCCCTTTGGTCTTTATGTCTATCCTGTGCCAGTGCCACACTGTCTTTTTTTTTTTTTTTTCTTTTTTAATCCTCACCCAAGGGATATGTTTATTGATTTTAGAGAAGAAGGGAGGGTGGGGAGGGAGAGAGAGAGAGAGAGAGAGAGAGAGAGAGGGGAACATTGATCAGTTGCTTCCCATATGCACCCCGACTTAGGATTGAACCTGCAACCTTTTGGTGCATGGGACAACACTCCATCCAACTGAGCCACCTGACCAGGGCCATGCTGTCTTTATTACTATGGCTTTCTAGTAAGTTTTGAAATCAAGAATTATGAGTCTGCCACCTTTAGTCTTTTTGAAGGTGGTTTTGGCTGTTACATGTCACTTGCATTTTCATATGAGTTTTAGAATTGTTTTGTCAATTTCTGCAAACATAAGCACTTTTAAAATGCTTATTATAAAACTACAAGTCCAGGAATTTTAGCTGAGGTAGCAAAACTCCTGTGCTTCTAATATGGGCCCATAACTCACAGAATACATGTTTCACTCTCCAGTACACTTAGTACTTTAAAATAAATACTACAAGCCCTGACTGGTGTGGCTCTGTGGATTGAGTGCCAGCCTGCAAACTAAAGGGTCACTGGTTCGATTCCCAGTCAGGGCATGTGCCTGGGTTGGGGGCGCACAAGAGACAACCACACACTGATGTTTCTCTCCCTCTCTTTCTCCCTCCCCTCCCCCTCTCTAAAAATAAAATAAAATCTTTAAAAAATTTTTTTAAATAAAATTAAATACTATACACACACAGAGAGAACACTTTATTTATCTATTCATCTACCTATGCATACTTAGTTTGTTTTCCATATCTTGCCTGCTGTTAGTAATGCTGTAGTGAACATGGGGGTACAGATACTTCTTCAAATATATACCCAGAAGTAAAATTGCTGGATTGAGTATACCTAATAGTTTTAACAACTTCCCTAATCTTCTAATTCTTCAGTTAGACAAATCTGTTCTTTTCCTACCATGTGCTAAGGTCAGTGTCAGGTACTGAGTCCATGGCAATCATTAGGATCTAGTTCTTTCTTTCAAGTAGCTCCAGTCTTACGGACATGAAACATTGAACAAATAGTTGAGAAACAGTATTATAGAGGTTTTTGATAGAGATGTTGTGCAAAGGAGTGTGGATCCAAGGATCCACTTGGCTATCATTAACCAAACATGGACTCTGTCTGACACTTCTAATAGCTTTACATATATTACCTCATCTAATCAGTACAATTCCTGAGAAGTAGGTACCATCTTTCTCCACAGCCTTTTGAAAACGTTCTAATAAACATGAAATTTCCCCCAAACTTGCCTTTAAAGTTCAAGAGTGGGCAGAGTATCACTTTGCTTTCAAGCTGTACACAGTGCATCTTCCCCACCCAGCCTTCTGTCAGACCACCTGGGAAATGGCTGCTCCCCACGTCCTCCCCGAGAGTCTTGACTAAGTGGAGAACAGGTGTCCTTTCAGCAGGTAGGGGCTCTGAGGGAAAGTTTTTCCTATGTGTTTTGCACAGTAAACGGTCTGGGGATGGATGAAGAGTTCTAGCATTTTTCTGAGCAGATACAATGAGGAATACAAGTAGGACAGTGCAGGAGCAGTGGAAAGACCCAGAATGTACATGAGTGATTTGATGAATGATATAGCATTCATTGAAGAGATAAAATAAAACTCTCTGAGGTATTTACACTTGCTTAGAAACTCACACACAGGGTCTGCTGTAGTAAAGAAAGTAGGCTAGTTTCAAAAAGCTATATATGGTGTGGGGCCATAGGATTTCAGGTCTGCCTTTTGTCAGTGATTGGTATCTGTATAAATTTACCAGATCCAGTATGCATTTATCTAATATGTGCTGACTCCAAATATTTTTAAACACTGCATCCTAGTCTAGTCATTAAGACTATTTTAACTATTCTCAGGTCCAGTAAAATAAGAATGAAAGAGAGCAGAGCAAAGGAAAGCCACCTTTCCTTAAATGACAGGCACTGTACCAGGTGGTGTTCTATGTGTATTACTTTATTTAATCCTCAAAATAGCACTGAGGTAAGTGTGCTCCCCCTCTTTTTCAAAGGAGGAAACAGACTCAGAGAGGTAAGTAATATCACAGTGCCCAGCCAGTCTGCTGCTCAGAGTTGTTCTTTCCCTCAAAATTGCTGTTCTCCCTACCAGTTGAGAAATGGGTGAGGAAGCCCTAGGAAGATACTATTAATAGCATTTGTTGATTTGACCTAACTGCATTTATTTATTAATTCCACAGATATTTACTGAGTGCTTATTATGTACCAGGTATTATGCTGGACTCCAGTGAAGAGGAGAGAACAAGACAAACATGATCCTTACCCTCATGGAGTTCATATTCTAATGACTAGAGCCTTGGGTTTATTTGCATAGCACTTTTATCTGTTTAGTGCAGATGTCCTGTTATATACACACATGCATTCATACATATACACATATTCACATGACTATAATTTGGGGATCATTTTCTAAAAAGGAAGATGGATGAAGATTTTTCTTCTGTAGATTACAAGTCTGGGGAATTTTTATTTTATTTATTTATTTATTTATTTATTTTTAGAGAGAGGGTAAGGGAGGTAGATAGAAAAGCATCTATCTACAAGAGAAACATCTTATCAGTTGCCTCTTACACACCCCCAACCTGGACCAGGCATGTGCCCTGACAGGGAATCGAACCAGCAACCTTTCAGTTCACGGGCCAACACTCAATCCACTGAGCCACACCAGCTTTTTAACACTGCATCTTGTACCTTCTATTTTAGAGAAACTCTGTGTAGTAAAACTCCTTTAAGAATTGCATTTAGATTCTGTTTAGAAAGGTTTTCTTTTTTCTCTTTTAATGTTTAATAATGGAAATTTTTAAATTTATTCAAAAGTGGGGAACATTTTAAACCCCCATGTACCTATCACTCAGCTTCATAGGGAATCAATTATTCCAGGTAATTGGGGTCAAGACAAATACCCAGTTTACATATTAATCTCTTTTATAAATAAAGTTTTATGTATAACCATTCTTTTTTTAAAAAGTCACTTATTTATTAGTATTTAATTATTCAAGTAATAAGGTATTCTAATAATATAAGCTGTTATATTGTGAGTCAGCTTTTTAATGTTTTAGAATGGAAGCTTCTTACAACTCTGAATTAGGCATATGTCTCCATTTGTAGTCCTTTGTCTAAGTAAGTATATTTAAGTAACACTTAGAGAAAGGCATTTGTTCACAGTTGCCTATTTCTTCCAGGTACACTTTTGGCTCTTTGTCATGTTCTGCAGACAACAAAACCAATGTTATAGTGCAGTAACTTTGTAATTCTCTTTTCGATTTGGACATTTTCGTTGTTGCCATTTGTAGCATGATTAACTTCATGAAGGTAGAGCAAATGATTTTTTTATGACTACATACTGATATGGATTTATTTCTCTTGTGCAGAACGAAATGTACAAATTACAACTGAAACTCTGCTAAAATCTACTGAAGAAGTACAAGGTATGAAGGTCAACGAGACAAAGACGGATAATAATGAAGGACACAAGAATGGCAATGTGAGTAAAGCTCTCTCGGCTGGGTGCAGCGATTACCCAGAAATAGACAAAATCACGACCAGTGGTGAGATTTCAGAAACCAGCACATTAGTTTCCCTAGAGGCTTTAAACTTTGTGGACGCTGGATTAACAGAAGCAACTCCTAAAGGAAAAGAATGTGAAGAATTAAAAACCTGTTCTTCTTGGTTGTCATTATCACCAGGGAAGAGTGCCATTTCCAAAGTGGACAATGGGAAGGAAGAGTTGTGTAAGTTAAGCCTTGTCTGTGAAGCAGATGACAATCACCAACAGATTCCTGGCCACTGTAATGAAAAACATGGTTCTGCACAGGGCAGCCCCGGACCCGTGAGAAACGAAGTTGTTGTAGAGCCCTTAGGAAAAACTTCTGAAGTTTCATATTTCAAATCAAGTTTGTCTGGTACAGAATCCAGAACAACATCCTTAGAAAAATGTGGTTTTAAAGGCAATGGCTTGCTAAAGAGATCTTCTGAAAAGACAGACAATTCCTGTTTTGATGGGGACGATCAAAGCAAGAATTTGGCTTCTAGAGAAGAACATGAAGAACAGTTTTTTAACTCCAGGAATGAAAAGGGGGAACTCTTCCTTGTTAATGCCAGGCAACCAGAAGAGGACGCCACTGGTCATTGTTCAGGGGAAAAAAAGACTGTTGCCTCCCCAACAGAAAATATCCACAATAACTATTGCATTCAAGGCAGTATCCATACAGACAACTCTAGTTCTTTAATACCCAGTTCTTTTACCGAAGCCACAGAAATAATGTTTAAGAAAAAAGATTTGAAAATCACTGTAGACATTCAGGGTAGCTTAACAAACCATGAGGACCATAGAGAAACCTTTACTAGTTTTTCTTCCTTGATGCAGCTCAAAGAGCGAGAACAGACAACCACTGTCGAGCCCAATGTGTTAAGTGAAAAGATTTACAGTAAAGACCCTAATTCCTTAGTCAGCGCGCGGAGAAATCTGGAAGGCAACACCCAGTTAAATGAAGCATCATATAAAGAAGTTATTAAAAAACAATCCCTTGTGAGTTTAATGCCAGAGGACCAGATAAGTCCTGTGAATGAGGAATCAAAACCCAAGAAAGATAATGCTCAGTTGTCATCATCCCTAGAATTTGATTACAGACCTGAATCAGAAGAGGCTATACAGACTCTACAGGACAATATTCCACATTTAGATGAACAGAGTATTGCCTGTGAGATAAATGAACTTCCTTGTACTGATGAACTGGTTCTTAACAAAATAGAAACTGAATGTGTTTTAAATCAAGTGTTCCTTAATTCTCAAGACCATGTGAAGTTGCCAGTTGACAAAGAGATGCCTTTAGCAGTAAGCGAGGTGTCCCAACAGAGCCATCACCCTCCGTTAGATGATGGAGCCAATATCATTGCTGATACCCAAACCATTCCCATGAAGACAAAAATGAAAGATATCTCCCCACCAGGTGACAAAACCTGTGGTGCTTCTTCAAACAATCCCACCTTAAATATCCAACCAGGAAGCCTAGAAAGAGAAAACAAAATGGCTGATTCAGAAACAGAAGACCTACATTCCAGACTTCTCCCAAGAAAGAAGGAAGCAGCAGTCTTGCCTGCAGAGGTCTCTGTCATGGAATGTCAAAGCGTTCAATCTCAAGACTTCTCTAGCTGCCACTGTATAGGAAAAAATGCACCAGAGGAGAGCATGTGTTCTATGTGTGCTGCTTTTGAGTCCAACAGAATCATCCCAAAAGTTGAAAACTCTTTGATAACCAAGTGTGAAAATGCATCTCAGCACAGCAGTCACCACTCCCCAGGAAGAGAAGACTCTTTGAAAAGTAGCACCCATAAAGTGAGTTATACATTGCAGGAAAGTGAACTTAATGGAAGAGAAACTAAAGGTGACCTTCCAGGAGATAAGATCGGAAATGAAAGGACAGCAGGTACGTTAAATAGTGAAGCTTCAGACGAAACCATTCACAACACTAATCACATCCTCCCCAGTGAGGAAGGGCTAGAATTAAAGGAACAGGATATACCCAAAGAGGCTGTGTTTTGTAAATATAACAGCTGTGATTGTGCCACACAAGAACTAAACCAATCTGTAAACATTCCAAATTCTGAAAAACCGTTGGACCAGTCTCCTATTGCTAAGTTCCCCAATTTTAAAAACATGCACCAAGCAGTTAAAAGTCTTAATCAGAAGACAGATGAAGTCCTTGACTGCCAGAGTAATCCAGACATACCAGATGAATGCAGAAGTGAAGATAAACCAACTAAGGGGACACTAGGTAGTGACCAGAGAGACACCATCACAGAGCCTAACGCAGAGGTAAGCCACAACCAAAAGGATCTGCCATTCAGTTCAGGCAATAACGAATTGTCTGGTGGTAGTCTGAAAAAGGGCTGTTTGAAAGAAGCCTTTGAAATGACTTCTAGTTGTGAGGAGTCCACAGATGGTATGGTAGACATCATCTACACTGACTGTAGTAATAAGGCTACAGAAGGCATGCTGGACATAAGGGCATCTAGCACACTTGATGGTGGTGCACAGCAAGGTAGGCTGGCATTAACTGAAACTTCAAGGAGTACCCTGTCTCAGAGAGGAGACCCGAATGCTGCATTTATAGGAAAGATTGACCAGGATTCAGATATCCCAGATGCTACTTCCTCTGCAGTGGAATCTCTTAAAATAAAAAAGTCATGTGAAGAGAAAGCCTGCAGATCATTAAAAGACTGTGCAGTGGAAGTGTGTCCAGACTCTTCTGCCAGTGAGACAGAATCTATTGCAGATCATGAACCAAATATAAGAATATTGGATAGAGTTAATGTGTCTTTAAATCATATGCATCGTGAGCAGCAAGTTAAAGAAGCATCTCTGAGAGAAACACTAGGAATGATTGAAAGATCAAGACTAGAAATACATTCTGAGTTTGACAAGGAATATACCTTTGGAATTTCCTCAAAAGAGAGGTTATCTTCTAGACAACAAGATGAGAACTCTGTTTCCCCAGAGAGCCTGAAATCCACTGAGATAATGCCTTTGTCTTCTCAAGAAGATTCAGAAGCTAACATTAATAGTGAAGGCATGGACCTGAAAAGGATTCTTAAACCAAAAGATGGTGAAATGCTTTGTGAGGATGTAGAGGACTGCACAGCCCTGCCTGAGATGAAGGAAGGAGCACCAAGGGATATGAGTAATTCTAGTGAAGGAAACGGCATTGGCCTCAGTGTGAAAAGTTTGCCTTTGATGATAGAAACAGAAACTAAAGTGAAAGGAAAAGAAACCAAAGAAGATGAGAAGGGACCCCCAGATCATGTAACTGCTGGGGAGGACTGTGAGGGGGTGATGGCCAGAAAAGATGGTTACGGTGATATGAATGAGACTTCTCAGGCACACTTTAAACTCCTGAGGCTGCTTGGTGATGCCGAAAAACAACAAAGCCAAAGGGATTTGGACTACGTGTTGCAGAAGGAAGAGGAATATACACATCAAAAAGAAGCACATACGACATTGGAACAATGTACATCATTTAATATGTTGTCAAATGAGGTGCAAAATGAGAATCGACCTAAGGATTGCAAATATGAGTACACCATGATTAAAGAAATCACCCCAGCAAAGATGGCCAATGTTAACATTACTGGGCAGTTGCAGAAGTTGAAAGATCCAAAGGAAGAAAACTTTTGTCATCCATTAAAAAAGGGCATTGAGTTGTGCATAGGTCCTTGCCTTCGTGGTGCCCCCCAGAAAGCACAAAACCCCAATTCTGCTAGATGTGATGAAATATACGGTGCCTTTGGGAACACTTCATACCAGAAAGGAATGCTTCCCTTAAAGAAGCAGCCTCATCGGACATGTAAGAAAGTTTCCTGTCAGGAGCAAGTCAACATGGGGACAAAAATAAGTAAAATCAGAAATTCTGCCTTTTTAAAGAGTTCTTCTGAAACCATCCCCACAAAAGCACACAGATTTCTCAGCTCACGTGCTGTGTCTGCACCCACACGACTGGAACCCGAAACAGTACCTACCAGGAGCTTAGTTAGCCACATACCAAAGCAGAAGGCTACTCCGTGCCATCTCTTAAGGAGCCTGAATATCAGGAAGCCTACCAAAGAATCAGCCTTACTCAATAAGCTAGCTATCCTGGCCTCCAAACTGGCCCCAGCCACAAAGACCCAGAAACTGAGGTATCGGCGTTGTTCCTCTGAACTTCTTCCTGTGGCTAAAAGCTACAAGCGGCTCAGATATAAAAGGCTCCTAGATGGATTTTCATACAATACAATGCAGCTCAGTCCGTATTTGACAGCCAGTGGATGGGATAAGAGGCCTAACAGTAAACCCTTGACACTCTATCCGCTTGAAGCCATCAAAATGAGCTTCATAGATTTGAGCAACAAGATGCCGTTGCTACTCTTTGGTTCTGAAGTCTTCCCAGTATCCTTTCATGTGAACTCAGGCTCCAGGTGCGTGCCTGAGTCCTCAAGGACTTTTTCTGAGCATTGTGCTCCAGCGAGGCTTGCCTTAGGAGAGGCTGCCCCGTGCCCTTCTCAACCTCCCAAGTGGACCTTTTCTTTCTTCTTGTCCCACAGTTGCCCTGGAATGGCCACTGGCCTCCATGGTCAGGCACCTGTCCAGGCTCCTCCGCAGCCTCCAGTTCCTCTCCAAGACTACGGAGGCACTGCCATAGTCCAGGCAAAAGCAGGCTGCTCTGTCCTTGGCCTTCACACACTCCTAGCACTTTGTTCCCCTGGATGTTACCGAATCTGGACAAAAAAACGGAGCTTCTCCAGTCACATGCCTACCATGCAGAGGCTCTTCATGACCCAGTTTACACAAGGCTTGAAAGGGTTAAGGTCTCCAGCCTCCATAGCAGACAAGATCTTCTGTTCTCTGCCCTATTCCGTGGGACGAGTGCTCTCAGTTTGGAGCCAGCATGGGCCTTCTGCCTGCCCCTTGGAAATCTCTGCTCTTCATGCCACTCAGAGCAAGCGACGGCCAACTCTGGGCACCACAAGCAGGTAAACTTTCCCGTTCTTTGCAAATGTCCCATGTTTGCTTGCTGCCTCTGGGGAGAGAAGAGGGGTACTACTAGAAATGCAGGGCTATTTGGAGTCTTTCTGTCTGCATTTTCTCTTTATACCTTGCCAAGTCTCTGCTGAGAAAATGCAGCAGTAATTGTTAAGTATAGATTCCTCTAATGTCCTGCAGAATCTGGATTTTCTGCAGAATCCTTTATTTTATACCATTCTTTGTTCTGTCCATTCATTTTGCAAACCATCAAATCTTTTGAGTCTCTTTTCTCCTCTTGTCCCTACCATGCAAAGAACAAACACCATTACAAGTTAAAGGCTCTAAGTAGTGACAAATAATGGCTTGTAACTATAGCTTGTTCACAAACTAGTATACAGCCAGCAGCTAATTCAGAGTTTGGTGTGTAAAGGATACAGAAGAAATACTTTTTAAATTAATTATGTAGGCATCACCAAATCCAGTTTATGAACCTTGGCATTTCTTTCTGGAGCAAAGAGGCTTCAAAGTCTGGCATTTACATATTATGGTTGTAGAATATATAGAATTTTAAGTGAACTTGGAAAAGTGTTTTTACAGTTTGACCACTAAGAAAATAATTTCATGAGTACTATTTTCCCTTCTAATTGAAAATGAGAGAAGAAGGAGAATTCTGAGTTAGTTATATCCCCAAAGATCTGCTTTAGGCATAATAGATAAATCCTCCTATTTGTAATCCTTTGGATAAATTGAAATTTTAAACACTTTTGATTTTGCCCTTATCATTGCTACAGTATTTAAAAGCCTTAAAATTCCAAATAGTCTGGGAGCTTTGTGTATGTGGACAGTCTCTTAAGCAGAATCATTCTGTCATTAAAAAGCTGCTGGTGCATATTGCGAAGCTCCCTCGAGCATCTTAGCAGAAAACTAAAATAAAGGTGTTTCGGAAAACCCCCCCAGAACCTAAATGTCACTGATTGAAATTGAAAGATGAATTACTATTATAAATACTAGAAAAATGTTTGCTTCTTATAATGCAACCATAAAAATAGATTAGAATGAATCAGATTGTTTTAAATGATGGTATCCCTCTATAATCTCATAATTTTTCTCTACTCTGTGTCTGTGAAACACAGCTTTTCATCATGGTTCTTTCTTTAAACCGTTCTTTCCTCAGGTTAGTGTAGAAGGAGGGTAGTGACTCATTTCAGCCTGGGAAGGTGTGTGACCCTTTAGTGCTTTTTCCTCTTCCGGAACTCTTTCCCACCTGAAATGTCATCTGTTTCTGGTGTGGACTCTCTCTCCCTCACTTTCTATATCTGGCATTTTATTTTACTTTTTAATTTAATTTTACTTTAGTTTTTAAAATTAACTTTATTTTATTGTATTTATTTATTTTTAAATTCAAGTGGAAGGTGGAGGGGTGCTATTGGTAGGGGCTTTTTATTCTCATTGTCTCTAAAAGTGCCTTAACATTCATATGCTTTGGCTTTGAGTCTAGAAGTTTTCTGTTTTTCTAAAAACACTTAGAAATGTTCAGTGTGATTACTTGAATTGCCCCAAAAAGCAAGACTTAAATTAACAAAGTTTAAATTAATTTGTTTCCGTATCATTTTCTTATTTGGACCTTGTTCTCCACCACTCTATAATATAGGTTGAACAGGCATCATTTTTATAGATGACAAGCCTGAGGCACATAGTGTTTTTCTAACCAGATCACTTACCTGGTTAGTTTTTCAACTGACCTAACGTAGAACTAAGGCTTCCCAATTTCTGATTTGGTCAGCTTTTTCTTTTCCTTCCTTTTCTTTTTTAAACAATTTTATTTATTTGTTTGTTTATTTTTTAGAGAGAGGGGAAAGGAGAAAGAGAGGGAGAGAAACATCACTGTGTGGTTGCCTCTCATGTGCCCCCAACTGGGGACCTGATGTGCAACCTAGTCCTGTGCCCTGACTGGGAATCGAACCAGCGACATTTGGTTCACAGGCCGACACTCTTTTTCTTTTTCTTTTTTCCCAGTATTCCATCCTGCCTTACTCCACTTTTATCTGTACTACTCCTCAGAGAATACTGAGTTGCATTCCAAAAATCTGAACAGTCAGTGTTTTTCCTAGCCATTGAACAAATTTCTCTTCTAGGAGGAAGTGAGTTGTTTGGTCATCATACTGTACTATGTTCTAAATTCAGTAGAAACTTACCCAGGCTTTACTTTAGGAAGCACAAAAAGCTCTCCAACGTTGTGTATTTATGTATCTTTAAGTGATTATTAATACTATTGTTTCATCTGTAAAAGTAAAAGATTCATTGTTAAGGGACAAACCATCTTGTTAACAGTTTTCCTCTACAGAGCCTTGTTTTATGTGGAACTTGGCTTTAAAGAAAATAAGGTTTTCTTCATAATTTTGTGTAAGGTTATAGAAATTGGCAGGTTTTATTTTAATAGTTAATACAGAGCTGAATATAGTGTAAGATTTTTATCTGTAAATTTTAAAAAATCTTTAATATACCTTTTCAACAACTTGAGTTAAAGCTGTAAGAATCAAGATCATTCTTGTTCCCCTCCTTTCTCTCACTGTTCTCTGTTTATTTCTACCTTCTTTCCATTTATGTTAGAAAATAATCTTCCTGTCAACCTGCCTCCCTTCCAGTGATGGGAAGAATGTAATTCTCCTAACTGGGAGGGTTTCTTCTTTCTGAGTGAATGACATTTCTTATCTTCCTAGGGCTTTATTTGAGTGTCATGTGCCAAACCCAGAATGACATCAAAACCTTTCCTGTTGTTCCACTGCCCTAATCTATTGCTCCTGTACTTTTGCTTCACTTCAGCCACACCATGTTGCCATATGTGCCTCTTCCAGGCATGGAACCTGCTTACAACACCAGAGGCAGTCAGATGAGGTAAGCCTCCAATGGCACCCTGGCACATGAGGGCTTGCCGTGTGTGTGTGTGTGTGTGTGTGTGAGGGGGCGGGGAGGGAGGGAAAGAGAGAGGGAGAGAAAATGCTAGCGGATGGTGTGGGTTGGGCACAGTGTGAATCTGAGCTCTTGTTCTCCTTCTAAACCAGATTGAATCTTAGATTCCAACGTGTTTTATCAAAAGTAGCAACTTAATCAATACCAGATACAGAGAGAAAAGTCAAAATCACTTAGCCAGCTCATTGTACCCTAAGTTCCCTCTCCAGCTATTTCTTGGTCATTTAGCCAGCTTCAGTGCCTGGATGCGATTGATCTCATCTGTGCACATTTCATTTGTTTAGTTCATTAATTGTCCTCTCCCTTCTAAAATGTCTGTTCCTGTTCACATTTTTCCTTATTCATTATGTTTTCATGATTTCATTGCTCCATACCAATGAAATGCATTGGTGACATTCTTGTAAATTTTTACACATGCAGACACAGGCCGTGTCCGGAAGTGACTAGAGAACAGGTTGAAATGTCAGTGCTGGAAAAAGGCTTCAACCCTAAGTTGAATGTGCTGAGGTAGAAAGTGAATCCACTTATAGTTCCTTTTCTGTTTTTCTCTCTGTGCTGCTAGGCTGGACCCTCTGTTCCCTGCCTTGGTACCAAAGTCTTGCTTGGTAACGGACTCTGCTGTCGGCAAGCTCCTGCTTTCAGCCTCTGAGTTCCAGGTTCCTGGGTTAGATGAACTGGACGGTGTAACAGCACCGTGCCCCCATCCACAAAGTAGCCCTCCAGAACAGAAAGAGGTAAGTGTGAAGTGCTGGTGGGGTGAGATGGCAGTGGCACAGGAGATGTCCATCAGTCACTACAGATCACATGATAGGTACAGGTGGGCCCCTTAGTATCTTTACTTATCACCTTTAGCTTCAGCTGAGTACTGGAGATTGCCACTGAAGGATACCCTAGATCTCTCTTTTTCTCTTTTTCTTTTTTTTTTTTTTTTTTTTTTTTTTTTAAATCCTCACCTGAGGACATGCTTATTGATTTTAGAGAGAGGGGAAGGGAAGGAGGGAAACATCAATGTGAGAGAGAACATCGATTGGCTGCCTCTTACATACAGGACTGAACCGGCAACCTAGGCATGTGCCCTGTTTGGGAATCAAACGTGCAACCTTTCAATCTATGGGATGTTGCTCCAAACAACTGAGCCACCTGCCAGGGCCCTGGATCTTTTCATCTACATTGTTTTCTGGATCCTTTTTTCTTGATGACAGAATTTAACAATGATTAGAGAATTAGACCACAGAACTGCTTCATGCATTCAAAGAGGATGAGTGAACGGTTGTATATTTCAGTTTTGCAACACTTGCTGTCTCCAACGGATATTGATGACTCAACACCTGAACTGAATGTACAATTCTCTTTTAATAATATAAAGGAAGATAGTTGCTGAAAACACTGGTGCCAGAAGTTAGGTGGGAAAGCTTTGTCATAAACTACTTATTAGGGTGATCTGTAAACCAAGGAAGTGATATCTTGAGGGTCAAGAAAAGGGACTTGTTATATTTAAATGTCTTGCAACTTGACCATCTTTCTTTTTAACCCTTAAAAATAGGCTGAGCCAGAGAAGAGGCCAAAGAAAGTCTCACAGATTCGTATCCGGAAAACCATTCCTAAGCCAGATCCTAATCTTACTCCCATGGGCCTCCCTCGACCCAAAAGGTGAGCTCTTTCTCTAATACACATAGCTTCACTTTTTTTGAAAATTGTTTGGCATACTGTAATGACCTTTTAATGATTGTATACTCTGAGCTATTGTACTTCTAGGATTTATCCAAAAGTATTCATTGGCAATGTGGCCAGAGATTCATGTGCAGAGATATTTTAATGCATTCCTAATCATTTGTAATTAAGCTCGCCATACCTGGCATTATGCTGTTCCTTTGGATGCATAATCCCGGTTTGTCAGTCAGTGGTGCTGGGAGGTAAGCACCGTAGTCATCCCGAGGTTCAGGTGAGGGTG
Source organism: Furipterus horrens (assembly GCF_987537825.1). Taxonomy (NCBI): domain Eukaryota; kingdom Metazoa; phylum Chordata; class Mammalia; order Chiroptera; family Furipteridae; genus Furipterus; species Furipterus horrens. The sequence goes on along the minus strand of NW_028327181.1, from coordinate 16,651,482 downwards.
CTGAGGCTCAGTGCTTAAGAAACTTGTTGGGCCCTAGTGTCAGCCACGACACAGACGGTTTCTGTCCCACACAGATCTTAGCTGACCCCACAGCCCAAGCTCACAACATTTTGTGCACAAAACTAGGAAGGAACCTAAATGTTATGAACTTTAAATTCTTTTATGTAAAGAAAATGCCAGATCCATGTAATGTTTTATATTATAGCCTTAAAGATTTGGTTTCTAAAGGCGAACTTTTTTATGATAAAGACAATTGTTAATCCTATAAAGTGAAGTGGGAAGAAAAAAGATTACCAAATTATGTATTTGTCATGATTCCAAATTATATATTTAGCCTATTCCAGCTTGGGAATTATTTATGTTACACAGACACACTATGAAAATTTAAACATTTTTAAAAAGAACTCTAGAGTTATATTTTCATGGCAGCCTAACAGTGGCCCCTAAGTCACCCAAAGTAAGTTATTTAATAAACTTCCTGAGCTTCCAGAACTTTCTGTAAAATGTAAGTAAGAATCCCCAAAGTTTAAAATCACTGTATAGCCCAATTGAGAAAAAAAACATAGCTATTAGATTGCTTCACACAACACATATACTATAAATAGTTAACTAATACTATGATAATGATTGATATTCCACTTTTCCCAAATGGTTTTTGTCTTAATGTAGTGTATTTTTATCTAACAGTTCTATTATTGATCATTCTATCATATGCCTTTAAAAATATTTATATTTTTAAATATTTCAGATATCCTAGATTGAATAATAATTATTACTAGAATGAAATAGGATTCAGAATCTGATAAGATCTATCTTGTAGATGAAAGTTCTGAAAAACCTTGTTTATATAAATAAGTAGTTGGGAATGGAGAGAGTTTTAATATAGTAATGATATTCAATCCTTTTAACTTCTTTCAAATAATATACCAAAAAAATCACAGAGAGATCTATCATCAAATTATATTCAATGTTTTATCATTTAATTTTTTTGAAAGCCGAGGATCAAAAAAGCACTGACTTAGATAGGTTCTGTTACCTAGTCAGGATATCAGTGTGTGGGAAATACACCAAAAAAGATCTGACCAGTAAGTACAAAATACCTGATCGTTTATGTTACTCTTTCACTTAGAGGTACTTTATTTAAATCTAGTATAATGAAAGGGGTTGAAAAACTAAGATTTTAATAAACCTTTTCCTAAAATATCTTTTGACAAAATACTTTTATTCAGATAGTTTTTTGTAAAAAAAAAAAAAAACTTGGGAGTTGCAGAGTTAGTGCATTAAATTTATGGAAAATTCTTGACGTACACTGTAATGGCAATGGCAATTTTCATTATTCAAACTCATAACCCAAGGCATTCTTTCTTCTTAACTCTTCTGTTTTCCAACTTAAATAAATGTGTTAAGGGACTTCGGACAAGATGGAGATGTAGGTAGACACACTTCGCTTCCCTGTACAACCATAAGAAGGATTACAACTAACCTCAAAACAAAAAGAACCAGAACTGCCAGAAAACTGAACTGCACAGAAGTCTGACAACCAAGGAATTAAAGAAGAAATGTTCATTCAGACGGGTAGGAGGAGTGGAGCCAGGGAGTTGGGATGGAGAGGACACAGTGTGGCAGAGGTGAGGCGGCGCCGCCAGTGGAACTAGTGGCCTCACATTCGCGTGTGGCAGATAAAAGCCAGGAGGGACACCTGCGGGGCCATCCCAGCCCCAGGCTAGACTACGCAGTCATCGGTTCCAGCGCCGGGAAAATAAAGCCTCATAGCTTCTGGCTATGAAAACCAGTGGGTTGGTGCAGCGAAAGAAACTGCCCCTCTCTCAGGAGAGTCTGTATATAGTGGGCCCCCACGGTCCTAGAATGTATGTAAACCTACCTACTCTGGGAACTATCACCAGGGCAACAGAGGGGAGCCAGTGGCATAGAGGAAGTGGGTGAAATGACTAGAAAAGGGGCGAGAGCCAAGCAAGCAGCATTGTTTGCTCTGACCCCTCCCCAACATACGGTGCCACAGAGTGGTGAAACAGGTGTCCCCACACTGATGAATACCCCTTACAACATAACAGGTGCGGCAGCTCTACCTAAGACACAGAAACAAATGCAGGGAAGATGCCAAATTGAGGAGATGGGTAAGTGTGACCCTGGTGAAGGAGCAGATCAAAAATCTAGAAAATGAACTAAACAAAAAGGAGATAGCCAACCTATCAGATGCAGAGTTCAAACACGTGATAAGGTTGCTCAGAGAAATGACTGAGTACAGCAAGCGCATAAAGGAAGAAGTGAAGGTTACACTAAGTGAGATAAAGGAAAATCCACAGGGAACCAACAGTGAAGGGAAGGAAGCTTGGGTTCAAATCAACAATTTGGAACATAAGGAAGAAATAAACAGTCAACCAGTACAGAATGAAGAAACAAGAATTCAAAAAAATGAGGAGCGAATAAGACAACTCTGGGACATCTCCAAAAGTGCCAGCATCTGAATCATAGGGATGCCAGAAGGAGAAGAGGAAGAGCAAGGAATTGAAAACTTATTTGGAAAAAGAAAAAGAAAACTTCCTTAATTTGGTGAAGGAAATAGACATACAAGTCCAGGAAGCACAGAGAATCCCAGACAAATTGGACCCAAAGAGAACCACACGGAGACACATCATAATTAAATGACAAAGGTTAAAGATAAAGAGAGAATCTTAAAAGCAGCAAGAGAAAAGCAGAGAGTTACCTACAAAGGGGTGCCTATAAGACTGTCAGCTGATTTCTCAAAAGAATCTTTTCAGGCAGGAGGAGGAGACTGGCAAGAAGTATTCAAAGCAAGGACCTACAACCAAGATTACTTTATCCAGCAAAGCTATCATTTAGAATGCAAGGGCAGATGAAGTGCTTCCCAGACAAAGTAAAGCTAAAGGAGTTCATCCTCACCAAGCCCTTATATGAAATGTTAAAGGGACTTAATTAAGAAAAAGAAGATCAAAACTATGAAATTAAATGACAACAGACTCACAACTATCAACAACAGAACCTAAAAAAATAAAAACTAAGCAAATGACCAGAATAGGAATAGAATCATAGGTATGGGGATCATTTGGAGGGTTCTCAACTGGGAGGGGGATGGGGGGAAAAATGGGGAAATGGTGCAGGGATTAAAGAGCATAATTGGTTAGTACAAAATAGACAGGGGGAAGTTAAGAATAATATAGGAAAAGGTGAAGCCAAAGAACTCACATGCATGACCCATGGACATGAACTAAGGGAGTAGAACTGCTAGAGGGAAGGGGAGTACTGGGAAGAGGAGAGCAAATCTACGCTATTGTCATATTTTGCTTTTTTACATGTATTAAAAACCATATAACATTTTTTTTAAAGAATCAATAATTTTAAAAAAGAATCATAATTGACAGGGACAAAATAGACAGGATGACATTAAGAATAGTATAGGAAATAGAGAAGCCAAAGAGCTTATATGCACGACCCATGGACATGAACTACCGGAGGTGGGTTGCTGGAGGGAAGAGGGGTATCGGACGAAGGGATGCCAAGGGGGGAAAAAATTAGGACTACTGTAACAACATAATAAAATATACTTTAAAAAAGTAAATGTGTTAATTTTCACCTTAAAGAAAATTATACAAACTGTTGAGACATAAATTATAAAACACACATTGTAAGGTAGATTTGTAAAAGATAAGTCAAAATTAAAATCAGGTATAAGAAATATAGTTAACTTATTTATTTTAATACATTATTAAAACAACAATGCTTTCTCATTACTGAATTTGTAATAATATAATGGGCTAAAATTAAAAATTATGAAGAGTATGGTAGAAAGCATGATATTGCTTCAGAAAATGTATGCATACCTAAATCAAACTCTGTTATTAGACTTTAGAAATAATGGGTCAGTGACCCAACAGTTAAGGATTTGTTGGTGCAAACTGAAGGATTGCTGTTCGATTCCTGGTCAGGGCACATGCCTATGTTGTGGGCCAGGCCCCCAGTTGAGGGCGTGTGAGAGGCAATCAGTCCATGTTTCTCTCGCACATTGATGTTCCTCTCCCTCCTCCTCCCTCTCTTCCCCTCTCTAAAAAATAAATAAAATCTTTAAAAAAAAAATTATTGCCAAGTACTAACAGAATAGAAGAATGTATAATTTCCAAGCCAAAAATGGGGGTAAAAGAGAGACATAGATGGGGGGACAGTCAAATAAGTAGAAGAAAAAGAAGCTGTAAAATGAGGTGACATATATAAATTCAGCTATATCATTCCCAATAAGTATAATATAAATGAACTAAACTTCATAAAGTTAAAGAATGGCAGCCCAGAAAAGAAAATCCAGTACATGTTGTTCACATGAGACACACCTAAAATGTATTATAGAAAAGCTGAAAGTACTCATATATGCATGGAAAGGACAGAGTTAGAAAGCCTATCATCTTTTTTAAGAGAAAATGACAAATTTATTTTGTTCTCTTCTCAGGTTAAAGAAAAAGGAGTTCAGCTTAGAAGAAATATATACCAACAAGAATTATAAGTCTCCTCCTGCAAACAGGTAGGTACACATGAGTAGGGAATAATAGATGGGGAGGGCTTCTGAAACGATTGATGTAAATCTCCAATTTTTTAACTATAAAAAGGGTATGTTCACATTCTTCCAATGTTGGGTCTTAGAAATTGCTAGAATTGATATTTTTACTCCCCAGCACTTGAATTGTGGTCAGTGGTGTAATTGGAAAGAAATGTGTATTGGTACAGAAAATGTAGTTTCCTTTTAGTTTGTACTGGAGTTTTTACTAAATATGCTGGCTGTCTTAATAGTCATTGATCTTCAGATATAGGATTCCAAACTCATATAACGAAAAGGTTTCACACTGCCTTTGGGTCTGAATCCAGTTCAGGTTATTAAACATGTAAATTCCTATGGTGTCTAGGATGTAGCAAGAGAGTTCTAGAATTTTATCTTACAAAACAAACATTTGTTCTAAGACAAGACTTTATTGGAGAATTGCTAAAAAATATGAAAGAATTAGAAAAAACTTAAAATATCCATTAGTAGGATTCTGATTAAATTGTGACTCATCCTTGCAATGGAATATACTGTATAGCCATTTAAGAAAATGAATCAGATACCTGTGTCCTAAATTGTAACAGTCTTAGTTATTGATAGGCCAGGGAGGCCCAGTGCATAGGGCAGTGTGTGTGGTTTGCTATGACTGGAGTAAGGCCAAAAAGAAAAAGGATATGGGCCCTGGTCCAGCAGACAACAGGCCAGATCCAGCCAATGTTCTGTTTCTTTCTCCCTTTTGGATTTTAATGGCCTTTGAAATAAAAATGATTTCTATGTTTTTAAAGGGTTGTATAAAAACAAACAAAAAAGAGTATATAACAGAGACCTATGTAGCTTGTTAATTTTAAAATGTTTACTTATCTAGACATTTACACAAATGGGCATGTCTGTACATTGAGTGACTTTGAAAGGATACTCAAAAGTATGGTGCTGGTGTTGCCTCTTAGGGGTTGGTCTTATTTTTTTCTTTACCTTTACATAATTTTTTAAACAAGAAATAGATACTGGCCAGAGGAAACAATTAAGGATTTGTTGGTACAAGTAACTCTCAGCCCCTGTTGACTAGAAGTGTTGCCTTGTGGGTCTGTTTATGGGTGATTCTGTTTTGTATTTTACCCTTAGGTGTTTAGAGACCATCTTTGAGGAACCTAAGGAACGAAATGGTATGCTAATTTCAATCAGCCAACAGAAAAGGAAAAGAGTTCTAGAATTTCAGGATTTTACAGTCCCACGAAAGAGGAGAGCTCGTGGTAAGGTCAAGGTGTCAGGCAGCTTCACCAGAGCCCAGAAGGCGGCACTGCAGAGTCGAGAGCTAGATGCCCTTTTGATACAAAAATTAATGGAACTAGAGACCTTCTTTGCCAAGGAAGAGGAACAGGAGCCATCGCCTGGCTGTTGAGAAGCAATTGGTTTGGGGGTCTTAATGTTAGGTTTTCTGGGCCTCCTTAAAAGAGGTTGCCTAATTTTGCCCTATGCCCAAACCACTCAAAATGCAGTCCATGGATTTTTACCTGTTTCAAGGTGCAACCTTTTTACAAACTGGTGAAGGAGGGTCCTCTACTTCTCCTGCTGAGTATAGAACCTCAGGAAAGCTCCCTTTCTCCTGGAAGTGGTCCTGAATGACATCTGGCCTCCTCCTCCCACACTCTGCCATCCAGAGGAGGAAGACACAGCATACCTTCAGTAACACTAGGATTCCAAGGACTCACTGCATTTGCACATCCATGTGAAAGTTCCACGTTGTTTACGGTGGTGCTAGACCAAGATTATTTAGAGACGTTGCCTAGGGAGGGGGACCTGGTGTCCTGTCCTGTCCTTCGTGGTCTCAGTGGCTCACTTTAGTAGTGAGTAAAGATGAGCCTGTGCTGTTTTCTAATCCTTTAAGTCTGTCTGCCCAGAACGTGTGTGTGTTTGTGTGTGTGTGTGTGTGTGTGTGTGTGGCTTTATCCCATCATTTTTTTTCTCCCTCTGTGACTGTGGGTCACTAGTGCCAGAGGAGCCCGTCCAGGCCCCATTCGAAGTAAGTTGCACTTTTTAATGTTGTGGTGTTATTTTCATTTGTTTTATTTCCTTTTATTTTTAATTGCTGCATGTTTGGAGCCTTTAAATGTGATTTTAAAACAATTTTTTTAATACATTGAGGAGAAAGACAATACATGTCTTCAGAATAGATGGTAGACATTTGACCCAGTTTATCAGTGCATGGTATGGGACAGTGGAGAGACAGTTTTCCATTCATGTATTTCAAGCAATCCTTCCCCCACCTCCACCTTCTAGTGTAATTGATTAGAGGGAGCACTTTTTTCATCTGGGTTCTCACTCTTGCCCACTAAGTAAGTAGATGTATTAATTTTAATGATGGAAGTAAGAGCAGGTTTCTCTCCCAATCATTTAAAAGTGTGAGGGTTGGGTGTGGTCTTTTAATGGGTTTTTCTGAAGTGGTGTTGGTACGTAACAAAGTTGGGTACAACAGCTTAGGTGGTGATAAAGGCCAGCCCCCTGCTCTGAGTGGAAAGAGGTGATGCAACATGGTTCAAACTCCGTGATGCATTTGTGGTGGGATCACGAGATTCCACAACCAGCCCTCTCTGAGGACACCTCATTGCATTCTGGGTTCCTGTGTCAAACCTACTGGAAATGTAGAATGCCAGAGTCCGCTGAGCTGCTTTTGTGCCTACAGGAGTCTACGGGCGGAGGGGTGCTGTGTGGGTTAGCAGGCCCAGAGGTTTCATTCCTTTTCCACTAATCCCTGTGTCCCCTCACCCTGCTTCCCCTGCCTCCTTCCCTTGTGTTTTATCCTTCTTTCTCTTTCTCTCTTTCTCTCTCTCTCTCTCTCTCTCTCTCTCTCTCTCTCTCTCTCTCTCTCTCTCTCTCTCTCTCTCTCTCTCTCTCTCTCAAAACAAAAGTTCAGAGAATTAACATTCCTTGGCTGGTGAATGGGATACTAGACCCAGCCTCGGGACAGTGCTCACCTCTTTCCATCCTTGTAGGAGCCACTGCTGGGAATCCACTGCCAGTGGGAACTGTCAAAGCTCCAGAGACATTTTCAAGTCAGTCTGTTAGAGGAGAGTGAGTGGTGCCTGCCGTCCTGGAGTGTGTCTCCTGGGTTTCTTTCGTTTCCCCATTTGTTAGTGGGTGGGGAGATGGGGGGGTGGGGGTCTCTATGTGCCTTTCCTTTGCAGGTTGACAGTCTACGCCACACTGGAGCAGAAAAATTGACATGAGCAGGAAAAAACAAAGTGCCACATCTGTCTTCTAGGCCCACTGCCTCAGACATAGCATTTAGTAAGTTAAATACACACCTAGTAAGCCACTGAGGCTTCTAAGGGCATGGCCAAATAGCGTTAGAAGAGAGCCAGGTTTCCACACTGGCTTTGAACGATGTGAACCAGATTCTGCGGTTCTCCATCCACTTTGCCTAGACTGTATAGATACGACCTGTGTTTCACCTCAGTACCTCTCCCTTCCTGGGACAGGGTCTGTAGACACTAAATGCTTCTCTCTGTCTTTTTGCTTTAGGGACTGGGATGATTAATACATTGTGCCCTTGTAGAAACGTTTTTAGGGAACTATTGCTGGACAAGCTTGCAAACTCCCAGTGAGTTAACAGAGCCCTGTTTGTCAGCTCCATTGCCAGTGTAGACGCGTCAGCGATGCAGAAGCCACTTCATCCCGCAGACCCAAGTTGAGGTGGGCACAACTGTGGTATCACCAACATTACAGAGATACGATTTCAAGTTTGCCCATTACAGGCCTGGCATTTTAAGGGCCAGGAGCAGTGATTTGGACACTGCCATCTGGGAAGGGAGAACTGGAGGAAATGGAGACCAGGGCTCCTTCCTTGTCCTGGGAATGTGGGAAGAGAAGCTGCTCTGAGCTCAACCCTGTGTATCTTTGAAATTCTTGGCATGCCCTCTGGCAAGGGCCCTTCCCCCTCTTCAAAGTTAAGAACGGGTCCCCATTGCAAACTTGAAATTGCTTACCTGAAGGTGATAGACTGGTTCTAGCCACACCTGTCTTAATATCTGATTTCGCCATTGGCCTGATCAGCTGCACCACTGTCTGTGGTCCTTGGAGCCTGATAGGAGGCGTTGGCTGTTGGCACACCACCTGCCCAGAGCTGCAGGGTCTGGTTCTGGGTTGGGAGTTGGTATAATTTCTGAGTTTGGGGACTTCCCACCAAAGTAGTGGGGAAATACAGTTAACTGTAACTTACTCAACTCTGGTTTGGTGTTATTGATATGGGAAAGAGAGGAGAAATCTCAGGTTCAATCGGGGTTCTGCCCATCAGTTTTTCAATGAAACTTTGAACTATGGGTTTTTTCATCTTTAATTTATAACTATATTTGCCTCCCCCACTTCTTTTCTTTTGGTCTCCTTTCCAGCTTCATTTCTTCATACCTCATCACCTTTTAAACCAGATTATGTCCACTTTTCCTTACTGATCTTACTCTGAGAGCTACAGTTGAGGGAGGTACAGTGGAAAGACATGTAGCGTTTGCCTTATTGGAGCCTGAAAAGCTCAGAAACTCATGCTGTGAATCCCAAAACTCTGCGCTCCTCCAAGAGCTGTGAAAATCATGACACTTTGTCACAATTTTGCCTGAAAGAGTCTTTTGAGTGGGTGCCAGAGCCTATTTGAGGTAATTCCAGATCCCATCTTCTGGGCACGATGCCCCCACAGCCCTCATGGCTTATCCCCTGCCTGCCCAGCCAAGAGTAGCACAGAGTGTGCATGACAAGGGCAACAGATCCCAAGCTGTGGTGCAGCCTCATGGAACTCAGAGCCAGCGTTCGTCTCCAGACTGGGATTCCGTCTCGTAATCAATGCCATATGCATCAACATCCGCAAAAGACCTACTTTCAGGCAGTAATCCTTGCTCCCGTTACCTGGGGGTGCTTTTTAATTTCCCTTGTTTTGTTTCAGTAAACTTTTCCCCTTATATCATGGAAAGGACCTCTTAAATACCACATTGTGGGTGGCTGTATCCAAAGTCTAAATAATTGGCCAGATATGTGGAGTAGCCATTTCTGAATTCGTACAAGGGAAGGACTCCTTAACCACAACTGAACTTCTTACGTGAAAAATATGGCTGGGGAGAAAGGCTCAGTTATACTAGAATCAAAATTTAATACCTAACCACAAATTGAGAAAGAAGCAAAGGCTATTTTGATGGTACAGTGACAGTCCCCATATAGTCCACCATCTAGCACAGCATACTCTCAGATTTGATGCTTATTCATTGTATGTCTTTACGAGTCCCTCTCTGGTGCTGAATTGGATTTGAATTCTTGGTGAGAGGCCTCAGCATCTCCTTGGGCTGGTCTGGGCCAGTAAATAGCTGCCTGAAGTGTTTATATATTATCATGGTCAATAGTTCAGTGACATTTTGTACTTTTTTTTTTTTTGGTAACATTGGCATACATGATGCCCCCCCGCAGTTCCTTTTCTGTAGTTTGTGCCTCTAAAATCCCCACTTTAATGTGTGTTAATTTATGAAAATAAAAAAATTTTTGAAACCTTTCAAATAATTCTCAAGGCTGTTATTTTATTCCTGTGACTTGGCATTAATAAGTTAAAATTTTACCTGTAATATCATGAGGTTGGGACTAGAATTTAGTTACTGTTGTCCAAGAGCCACCCAGGAGCTACTTTTAGGGTAATACCTTCACTGTGGCTGCATCATGCAAACTGCACATACCTGTTTGAGGTCAATAAGCGACTCCATTTGTGAGCTGTTCCTCTGCTCCTGTTGTATAACGATAGCTTTTCCTGGGACAATGGTGGCACTTGGACCCACAACCTACAGGTCATGCACCACATTTAGGTCTGCAGCACAGCTTTGGGAGAACTTTAACTGAGAAGTCAGGGGCTGGAGGTGAGATGAAACAAAATTTGTCAAAACAGTAGTAGCTGAAAGCTTGTAGTCCAGTGTGTGTCAAAATAGAGGAGTCTATAGCCAAGGGTTTCACTCGATCATAGCAAAATCCTTCAAATCTACCTCAAGCAGCTCCAGTGTTTCCTCTTCCTTTTAGTACCACTAGGAACTGGTGTGACAGTTCATGAGCTGGGAAGAAGAGACTTCATGTCCCTCACTTGCACATCAAGCCTGGCACTTAGAGGGTCATTTTAGAAATGGTCTCTGGAAAGCGAAAGTAGAAAACTGTTGGTTTGTTTCTTTTTTCTTTTTTTTTTTTACTCAAACTTATTTTTGGCTGCATGACCAGTCAGAGGAACTGGAGAAGTTTTCATGGAGCAAACTTCCTCAACCAAGCTTAATTCACTAGTTTTTGTCTTTCTTTTAGTTTTCCTGGATTTTTTTTTTTAATCGATATGTAATTTACCCACTGGAGAATGCACAGAACTTACATGTGTTTTTTGATGAGTTCTGGTAAATGTATACACAACTGTAACCACTACCTAGATATTTCCATTGCCCCAGAAATTTCCTTCATTCACCTTCCCTTTTCAGTGATAGTGCTGGAACAATTGGATAAGTTTATGGAAAAATGAATGTAACTTCATACACACAAATTGAGATGAGCCATACAACAAAATATAAGAAAACTGCACAGCTTCTAGAAAAATAGGAGAATATCATTATAGTCTTGAGTAAACAAATATTTCTTAGGCTTAAAAAAAACTAAAAAACAAACATTATAATTAAAAACTTCTGTTTATCAAGACACTCCATTAAGAATATGAAGAGATCAGCCACAGGCTGGAAGAAATACTTGCAATACATATATATCTGACAAAGGACTTGACAACTCAATAATAAAAATTCAACAACTGAATTTTTTAAAGTAGGGGATACAACTTGAGAAGACATCACAAATACAAATGATCGATAAGCACATAAGTGCTCAACATCACTAACCTGGATAATATATTTAAGCCATAATGAGATATAACATCATCCATTAGAACAGCTAAAATTAACACTGGTGAAAATGTTAAGCAATCAGAACTCATACATTGCAGGTAGGAATGTAAGATAATACAACCATTTTGGAAAACCATTTGGCAAGTTCTTACATCAAATTAAATATCTACCCTACCCTACAACCCAGTAATTTCAGTCCCAAGAGAAAGGAGAACTGGTAGTAACAAAAATACTTGTACAGGTAAGTTTACATCAGTTTTATTCATAATAACCACAAGCCAGAAAGAACTCGAATGCCCATCAAAAGAAGGACAGACTGTTGTGTATATGTAATGGAATATTACTCAGCAGTAAACACAACTGAACTATCAATGTACAGAACATATTTGAATCTCAAAAACATTATCCTAAGCAAAAGAGGCCAAACAGCCCTGACCGATGTGGCTCAATTGCTTGGGCGTCGTGTGGTCCTGCAAAGTGAAAGGTCACTGGTTTGATTATTGGTCAGCGTACATACCTGGGTTGTAGGTTTGGCCCCGGTTGGGGTGCGAACAAGAGGTAACAACTAATCCATGTTTCCTTCTCTTTCTCCCTCTCTTCTGCTTGCTCTATAAATAAATAAATAAAATTTTTGAGAGGCCACATTGTATGATTCCATTTTCATATGAAGTTTAAGAACAGGCTACACTAATACAGTGCTAGAAGTCAGAACAGTAATTGCCTGTGCATAGCAGAGACTGTATGGTAGAGTCGGAATGTTCTAGGATAATGGTTGCATGACTACACATTTATCAAACCTCACTGAATTGTACTTAAAATTATTCATTTCTGTGTATGTACCAATTACATGTTTTAATCTCTAGGGTAACCATTAAAAGATTACAGAATTTATAATCAGTTAACAGATGAGAGATTGAAATAATTAAGAAAAAAATACATCCAAAAGTAGTTGAGAAAAGGGAATATAAAACAATTTGGTTAAATAGAAAATGTAAGATTTAAATCCATATCTATGGGTAACTTGATAGACTAAAAGCTTCGATTAAAAGATGAATATTGTCAGACTAAAAACAAGACGCAATAATATGCTGTTCAGGAGACATAGAATTTGAAGACATAATAATGGAAAAAGACACACTAAACAACAAAAACAGCATATATATCAGATATGGCCAGACATTAAGGCAAATTGCATTATTAGAGACAATTAACATTCATCATAGTAAAAAGGGCAAATCCAGCAGGAAAATGTAACAACCTAGAATTTGCATAAGCATTAAAATGTTAAAAACTGTCAGAACTAAAAGAAGACATATACAAGTATATATTATAGTTGGACATACGAACATATCTCCACAAGCAGCGCTGTGCCCGGGCCCAGGTCTAGCACAGCGGAGGGCAGCACCCTCCACACCTACCCCCAATCTAGCTTGGAGGCGCCCGAATCCCCACGCTGGTGGGGCGGGCACCAGCGGTGGGGAGGAGCTCAGGCGACTCCGCCCACACGCCCCTGTGTTCCTTATTGGCCCCATGAGCTCGAGGCTCGTGACGCCACAGGCGTGCGCCTCTCGTGCAAATGAGGGGGTGTGGCTCACTGAGAAGGAGGAGACAAGATGGCGGCTTCCGTGGGGTATCGGTACCTGAGATTGCTGCGTGGGGTCACGCTGTGGCGGAGCAGGTACAGTGCTTGGGGAGACCGTCTCAGGGAAGGGGGCGACGAGGGCCAACCTGGGGTCGGGAGAGAGGAATCGTTTTTCTCTCCCGATTCGCCGTGGAGACAGAGCCACCCACCTTCACCTTGAGCTCAGGAGCAGGTGCGACTACCGCCGTGTGCAGCGGCCCGAGTTTAGTTCGAGTCTGGTCTAAGCGCCCTCGCTTTGCCCTTTCGAGCTAGGTAAAAGTGCACGAGGTATGAAAAAGAATAAAAAGAAAAGAAAACTGGAATAAGCCGCCTGCTCCAACTAGAGTCGAGTCAGGACTGGACGCCTGTCAGGGATTCGTATTCCTGGAAGGGGCGGTGTGATGTGGGACGAGCACTGGGCTGGGAGTCGGGCGGCTTTCACTTCGGATTCTTTTTCTCTGAAGCAAGGGGTTTGGACTTTGTAATCTCAAAGTAGTCTGTTATGGGATCGGGGTCTTGGTTATCCTGGTGACTCCCAACTCAGGTTCTGAGAGCTGACAGAGACCCGAGGGGTCATCTAAATTCAGCTGTGTTTGGAGTTGGCGAAGTTGAGGCCCTGAGAGAGGGAAGGACTTGCTCAGTTTCGTCCAGCCAGTTAGTAACAGAGCCGGGACCCCGACCCCGGTATCTTTCTGTCTCATGCAAGGTCTTTTCCCTCGGGCTGCCCACCGTATGATCGTTCATTATTATTATACCAAATGGCTTGGAAGCAGTTGAAACTCTCGGAAAATGGATTAAAATGTTGGGCGCTGTGACTCAGAGTCAGCTGCTTGGTGTCATTTCAGTGAAGGAAGGTTTGAGACGCATGATACTTTTATGTTTCCAGCAGGGTTTGTTTTATAGGCGTTGATCAAAGCTGGCTCTATGACTTGAGGTGACCTATCATTGTAATTTGGGGAAGTTAAAGGACACTGAATTTGGACTGAGAGGAGACAAAAACTGTCATTGGCTTTGACAGGAAAGCTCAACTCTCCCTTTATTAACTATTCAAAGATAGTGTGGGTCTCTTCGGGGGGGGTCTCTGCAGTGCTGTAGTAACTGTTAGAATTTGGACAGGTGGGTCTTTTTGGTTTTCAGTGTTGTTACCAGGTGTGCTGCTTGAGTCAACCATGAATTCTTCTAAACTGTGTCATGAGTTGGGACGACTAAAAAATGACACTCCTAAAATATTTTTTTTAATGATGATGAGGAGGATGTACTCACTCATTGTCATTAAAAAGGACAGAAGTCACACTTTAGTACCAGTATAGGTAGGTGAGACTAGATTTAGGTGCAGTGATTGGGAGCAATAAGGATTGAGTACAATTAAGATGTCTTAATTTTCAAAGGTATTACATATCAAGACAGAGAAGCCATGTTGATACAAAAAACTAAAAAGATAACAATCTCTTGAGTTTTAAGTAAAACAGCCTCTGTGAGACACATAGATCAAAGCCTTATATTGCAGGAAATTTTTCAGGAACTGGGTGATGTGTGATAGGTGATAGAGCAAAGAGAAAGCAATATCCTGGGGAATAATTTAGGACCATGTTTCCCAGACTTGTTTGATAAAAGAATGGGGTGGATATTTGTATTAGAAATAGAGGTTCCCAGATATGTCCCCACCCTGCTGCCAAATTCAGATTCAGTAGGTGCAGGTTGGGAATACAGGTGTCCCAGATAATTCTTAGGTTCAGGCAAGTATGGACGCAGTACTTAGGGAGTGGTTGCTTGTGTAAGATTCACATTCAATAATATTTATGACATTCCTACCACTGCAGCTCATGGTGCCGGAGAGTGGGGGGAAAGAGAGGAATTAAGAGATATATTTGAAATAGGCCTTGTTTTTAAAGAACTTTACAGTTTAGTAGGAGAGGGAGGAAACACTCTACTAAATAATATAAGATAGAACGTGAAATAAGGCTGTCAAGAGGCCTGCCACTTCATTTTTAGGAAGCAGGAAAGCTATAACAACTATAGTTAAAATGTTACCATCAGAGGTGATGTTAACAATATTTTTATAATAACTGATAATATGGGCACAGACCAGTCAGCACGGACCCTGGTCATAGACAGTTAACGTGGCCATCTCAGTGTGTGCCAGATGAATATCAACTGTATTACTTTAAAAAAATTATTTATTAAAAATTTTATTTATTTTTAGAGATGGGGGATGGGAGGGAGAAAGCGAGGGAGAGAAATGTTGATGTGTGAGAGAAGTATCAGTGGGTTGCCTCTCCCATGCCCCCAAACAGGGAGCTGGCCTGCAACCTGGCTTGTGCCCTGACTGGGAATTGAACTGGCAGCCCTTCAGTTTGCAGGCCAGTGCTCAGTCCACTGAGCCACACCAGCCAGGGCTCAACTCTAGTACTTTTAATATATACAGTAGTCCCTCTCTATATCGTGGTTCACTTATTGCAGCCTCACTGTATCGCGGGATTTTTAAAAATATTATATTTAATTATCGCGGATTTTTCGCTGTATTGTGGGATTTTGCAGTACTGTACAGTAAATACTAAAATAAATGTAAGGTTCCTTCTTCACGGATTTTCACCTATTGTGGGGGTGTCTAGAATGTAATACCCGCGATAAATGAGGGAATACTGTATAGTAATTATAACTTTTAATATTACTTTTAATATACATAGTAACATATAACTAGGTGCCAGGCCCTGGGCTGAGGGTTTTACATGATTGTCTCACTCTTAATGAGGTGTAGGTTCTGTTTTTACAGGTGGGGAATGGAGGCTTGGAATTAAGGAAGTTCCTCAGGTCACACAAATAATAAGTGGCAGAACTGAGATTTGAGCCACACAATCATGGGCTTTAATCACCTGCTTGCAGGATTCCCCCCCGCCCCCCATGAATTCAACACGTGGAAGGGATATCTGGTTGATTTTATCCATTCTTCGCCCTGGAGCTTAATCTCATTGTTGGAATTGTAGCCCACTGAGAAGACAGACAAACCCCTGCATTTGTACAGGCATACAGACAGTTAACAAGTAAATGAATATATATGGAATCTGTTTATTTCAGGTAGTGAGAAGTGCTAGGAAGGAAAATAAAGGAGGATCATTAAGGGGGCTTGAGAGAGGCCGCTCTTGGGCACAAGGTGGTCAGGAAAAACCAAACTGAGGAGGAAGCATTTGAGTGGCGAACTGAATGGTAAGGGAGTGAGCCGCATAGATGGGTGAGCCCAGGAGAACAAACAGCAAATGCAAAGGTGCGGGAGGAGGTGCAGGTGTGGCCAGTGAGGAGGAGAGAGGAAGCAACAGGAGATCTGAGAGTTCAGCAAGGACTCGTTATACTGGTCTTACTTTCTCTTTTGAAAAGATCACTCTGACTGTTCTGTGGTGAATAGAATTTGGAAGGGCCAGGAGTAGGACAGGGAGAGTGGGCTATTGCTGTCATGGGTAAGAGGTCAGGTGGCTTGGGCTAGGGTGAGAGTAAAGGCGTACGTCATTTTGTTGCGCCTCACAGATGCTGTGTTTTTCTTACAAATTGAAGGCAAGACCCTCTACCAGCAAAAAGATTACGACTCGCATCATTGTGATACTTTCTTTGTTGCAGTGGCCTGAGACCAGACCTGCAACATCTCTGAGGTACGCCTGTAAGGGTTGCAATGAGAAGGAGGCAGATAAGGATATACTGTTTTCAAGGTAGAGTGTTCATTCCTTACCAGCACACTTAATGTGGGTAGTAAGAAAGAAGGACTTCAGAAGGAGTCCTAGGTTTTGGGCCTGTGTAGCTGGGTAAGTGCCGGTGCCGTTTGTTTGTTTCTTTGGTTGAGATAGTGTACTAAAATGCTGCTATGGTAGCAGGTGAACCCCAGGATCTCAGTGACTCAACATAATAAAAGTTTGTCATGACCTTGTGAAGTGCCAGTGGGTACTCTTAATAGGCAGGGCAGCAGTGGTTTGAAACCCAGTTTGTTGCCTTCTCTAACACGAACCTCCCCAAGGTCTGCATGTTTGCATCAAGCAGGCTGAAAAGGGAAAGCCTAGAGCTGAGTGGCAGGGAAGCCTGAATGGTCCTCACATTGGTTGGAACTCAGTACTGTGGTCACACGCTACTGCAAGGGAGGCTGGGAAATGTCTCTTCAGTGCCCAGGAAGAAGAGGAAGTGGCGCCTGGCTAGTGTCTGCTACAGATGAACACCTCTGGGGAAGGAACAGGTTGAAAAACAGAGAGCATCAGGAATTCATCTAAACTCAGTTGGATCATAGTGGATTTGTTGGGTAGCCAGCTGGAAATGTGGATCTGGAGGTCTCTGCAGGAGCAGTGAGGGAATCATCATTATCTAGTTATTTAAAGATGGGACTGGCTGAGCATCTCTAGGAGGAGAGCATAAACAGAGAAGAGGTCTGAATCCTGGCATGGCACCAGTTTGAAGTTAGGGAGAGACCAGAGAGGTAGGAAGGAAATTGGGATCCCAGAAGCCAAGTGAGGAATGTGTTTCAAGAAGGGGGGAGGGCGAAGGGGGTCAAAAGATGCAAACTTCCAGTTATGAGGTAAATAAGTCATGGGATGTAATGTACAGCATGGTGACTACAGTTAATAGCACTGTTGCATACAGTGTTCCCTCACTTATCGCGAGTATTACGTTCTAGACCCCCCGCGATAGGTGAAAATCCGCGAAGTAGGAACCTTACATTTATTTTAGTATTTATATATATTTTTAAGGCTTTATAAACCCTTCCCACACACTTATAAACTGTTCCCAGTCCCTTATTAACCTTTCCCACTCCCTTATTAACCTTTTCCACGCTTTTATAAACACTACTTATAAACATCCTGGGGGATGTAACCCTCCTTCCAGCAGAGACAGAGTAGATAGATGGTGGAGCGGCTGTAGCAGGACTGGTTTCCTGCTCTTTAGGATTTCTGGAGGGATTCCGTCGCTTCCTGGTGCTTTCCCGCAAGCGAGGCGGTCGATGGCTTTGCCGAGCTCTGCCGCAGTAGGTGGGGTGTCTAGCTCCTCCATGACTGGTAGGTCTGGGATGGCGTTAAGAGCAGTGTCTGTTACAGTGTTCCTCGTT